>NC_053154.1:159869162-161069162 GCF_016835505.1 Polypterus senegalus
AGCTGCACTTAAGAATATGGTTGTATGCATCACACGCTTCATATTCTTTTGCTGCCTTCTCAATTGTGTAATGC
Organism: Polypterus senegalus; assembly: GCF_016835505.1. Lineage (NCBI taxonomy): Eukaryota > Metazoa > Chordata > Cladistia > Polypteriformes > Polypteridae > Polypterus > Polypterus senegalus. Next base: position 159,869,237 of record NC_053154.1, read on the forward strand.
TTTTTTGTTCAGCGCTCTTTGGAGCTCTTGCTTTTTGTCTGCGTACTATGTTCACAGTCAGTTGACGTGAGCTGCTCGGAGTACATGCATCGAAGCTTCTCAGCTGTGCTTGCACTATCTTGTGCGATATCCATGGCTTTATTTAATGTTAGCTAAGACCCCGGCACTTAAAAGTTTCTCTCAACGTTTCACTGAGTTTCTGCCAAACACCACCCTGACCATCTCATCTTCGTTTCCATAAGCACAGTCCTTCGCGGCAGAGTGTTTCTATTGGATTGCCGCCGCCTTATATGGGCAGGCACTCAATTACGTGGGAGGCGTGATGATGAGGGACGGAACTCCGCCTCACACGGCGACCGAGCTGCAGGCTATGGCCGGTATATATGTACATAAGTAGGTTCCAGTTATGACCGTTACACAAAGAATTTCAAAATGAAAACTGCCTAACTTTTGTAAGTAAGCTGTAAGGAATCAGCCAGCCAAATTTCAGCCTTCTACCAACACGGGAAGTTGGAGAATTAGTAATGAGTGAGTCAGTGAGTGAGTGAGTGAGTCAGTGAGGGCTTTGCCTTTTATTAGTATAGATTATAACTTTCTGCCGTAATGAAAATATCATGGGCCGCCACTTGGTTTTCAAGTTACGGACACACGCATATAGAAGCGTGTCATAGGCACGAGGCGGATATGCAGTGTCCGCAACAGACGTGGCCATCCGCCGTGCATAAGATACCATATTGACATTGGCGGCTTAAGGGGCCACCGATTCTTTCTCTGCCCAGGGCTGCCACGAGCCTAGAGCAGCCCCTGCTAGGTTACACTTTTAGCTGGGCTGCTGAGACTTAGCCACTGGGCAGAACTGACCATCACGAGTAGTAATAGCCTGCATATTTTCACATTTTTTTGCTCTAGTTTTATGTAATTTTGTGCTAGTATTGTAAGGGACAGTTAGTGCAGAATAAAGCTGAAGATCTGAAGTGGACGCGAGAAGTTGGTGAGTTGTTTATTAACATATTTTTCTGATTCTGAGTTTGTAAAATTAGTGTAGGTCAGGGGGCTTTTTGCATATTGGCTTATTTTACAATATAAACTTTGAAGTAAACTTAGTAAAGTAAAATTTGATTTTTGGAGGATTTGTTTTCCAACTTGAATTACTGAGCGTTTTCATGATTTCAGTTCACACAAATGGGACTTTGCGCTGTTCTCATACAACGTTGAGAATGCGCCTGAGAATATCCAAATGGAATTGATTGAACTGCAGTCAGTTTCTATTCTGAAGGCAAAATACACAAAGTTGGTGTGCCAAGCCTGTATGCTTACCTGCCACCCTCGTATGCGCAGATCCGTAAGTTGGCATTGAGAGTACTGTCTATGTTCGGAAGCACTTACCTTTGTGAGCAATTGTTTTTGTTAATGAAAGCTACCAAAACCCCACATTGCTCATGACTTACTGTCAAGCACCTTTCATCCCTCATAAAAGTTGCAGCTGCACAAGATTTCAAGCCTTATATTGACAAACTGGTTACTAACAAGAGATGCCAAGTGTCGGGACAAAAGAAATAGATCTCACACTGTAAGACTCCTATATAAGCAATGAATATAATATAATGAATATAATATAATAAGGACCTAGCTAAGTGGCTAAGACTCTAATTGTACGCTGTTGTATGGAGAGTGTATGGAAATAAATTGCTTTTCTTTAAACTTTAAGTGTTACATTTTTTAAAGTTTTCAGCATTGGAAAGAAAGCTACAGTAACTTTGTATAACAGTATAATAGTATTTGTTACAGTGCGGCCCGCCGACACACGTATGGCAGTCGAAGCGACCCACCAATGGTAGTGAGTTTGACATGCCTGGTTTAATGCATACTGTCAGCTATGTATTGCCTTGTAAATCATTATTTTTTGTCTTTGGTTCTACACCGGGCGGCACAGTGGTGCAGTGGTAGCGCTGCTGCCTCACAGTTAGGAGCCCTGGGTTTGCTTCCCGGGTCCTCCCTGCGTGGAGTTTGCATGTTCTCCCCGTGTCTGCGTGGGTTTCCTCCCACAGTCCAAAGACATGCAGGTTAGGTGGATTGGCGATTCTAAATTGGCCCTAGTGTGTGCTTGGTGTCTTTGTGTGTGTCCTGCAGTGGGTTGGCACCCTGCCCAGGATTGGTTCCTGCCTTGTGCCCTGTGTTGGCTGGGATTGGCTCTAGCAGACCCCCGTGACCCAGTGTTCGGATTCAGCGGGTTGAAAGATGGATGGATGGTTCTACACCTGTAAATACCTGTATGTTTCTTTTGTATATATTTCAATTTACAACAAGGTACGACCTGTAAAAGCCTTCAAAAAAGCTCACCCTTGTCGTTTTTATGTGGATATGTTGAGTTGTTTAAGCTCTCTGCAGCCACGTTGCACAGACAGTGTGGAGTGAGGCAGAAAATATATAAAACAAATTTGAATTATTGTCCGTTTCTCACACACAAAAAAAATTGCAATCAACTGGGCTTTGAACCTTGTTCTTGGTCTTAATCAAAAACTTGTGACGTGATACACAAAGGATTGGAAGTGCGGTGTAGCTCTGCCACATAATTGGGCTTTAGGTACTTCTCACAATAAGTTGTGAAGTTATGTTTGATCTATGCTTTTGGAACTCAGTACTGGTAATGGAAAAAGTAAAGGATAACTCCACACTACAAGTTTCATAGCAGTCTTCATTTTCCAACACATAACTACACAATCGCACACCTACCTCTACACACTCTGTAGATTTGCACAATGAGTTTAGGTTTGAAGAGTAAATTGAGCTAGATATAAGGTGGGGAGTGTAGAGATCATGCTAATTACTAAGTATGAGGTGCTTGAAAACTACCATTTACTTACCATACTAAAATTACCAAAATGCTGGTATCGTAATGTTTTAAAAATTGGTAGTTTTTCAGTAAAGTTACACTGTGAAACCCTAGCTAAGATCAAAACACCTTGCTCAGACTGAATGATCATTTTCATATACTTCAAGAGTAAAAGACAGAAATACCCACCATTAAGGCATGGAAAATGTGATGGCACTCCCAGCAGAGTAACCTTGGGTGCTGCGTTTTGTAAGAAGCACATGAACTACCTTCCTTCAAGGACCAGAGGTTTGGATGTTTCCTAATTGTTTAATATTTACCCACTGCCCTATTTTTATTATTGGGTTTAACTGTAGCTTAACTGTAGCTTCTGTGAGTTTTCAACAGGTTTGAGTGTTTTTTACAGTTATGCTGTTTAAATGTATTTTGTATTGTTTGGCTGATGATCTTTCATTGGTCTTACAACCTATGATAGCTAGGTATGTTCACATTACCAAATTAGTGTGGTTAGTCAGTAGGTATACTGTATGAACCTGACTAGACATGATCACACAATTGTAAGAGTGCTGTCTCTTCCTATCTCTTTGTCAAAGTCAGATGTTCATTTTTGCACAAACTTTTTAAAGTTTTTTGGTTTTGGGTGCTTAAATTGATTCATTGTACAACAAGATACACATATTTTGAACATCAATTCATTTTTTTTTACAGAACTAGAAATGTGCTTTCTTTCTATAACAGCCCTATAATTCTAACAAGCTCCTTGGTCCATAGTAATAACAAACATCCAAATTACAGTGGTGTGAAAAACTATTTGCCCCCTTCCTGATTTCTTATTCTTTTGCAAGGGGGCAATTACTTTTTCACACAGGGCCATGTAGGTTTGGATTTTTTTTCTCCCTAAATAATAAAAACCATCATTTAAAAACTGCATTTTGTGTTTACTTGTGTTATATTTGACTAATGGTTAAATGTGTTTGATGATCAGAAACATTTTGTGTGACAAACATGCAAAAGAATAAGAAATCGGGAAGGGGGCAAATAGTTTTTCACACCACTGTACATGTAACTTTCACTTTGAAAATTCAGTGCCGTGGGAAATGTGTAAAAAGATTGCAGTGCTCATTTTGGTCCATTGTAATGCATTCTGGCTATGCCCAAACCACTAATATCTTAGTGTACATCATAGACTGATCATCAATGAGCTCTCTATCTCCTCCTATGGTGAGACAGGAAAAATCTTTTAAAATAATATATTTTGTCTTTCTACATAGACATTATGCAGAGTAATGTATATTGTCAACTGGCTTAATCGTTGATCACTGAACTTCCTCACACCTTTCAAGAAATTCTTTCCTCACAGATCTGATTCTGGATCAGCCCATGTATTTGACAGAATGGCCTTTTCTAGGCAAACACTGAATGATATGCAACTTCCATTGTTTGATTATTGAACCAACGGAGCTCACTAGGATATCCCTAACTTTTGTTTTGCAAACTTTTTTCTTCTTTGACTACTAATACCTTTATCAAATGCTAAGAAATGAGTTTAGCTTTCAACTTTCCTTCAAATTGATTAACTGACCAATTACACTCAGAGGGACAAGTGATAATAACTTAATCACATTTCATTACTGTAGAATGTCCAACTGGGTAGTCTTTTGTCCTTGAAACCCTTCAGCGTTGTAACAATTTGACAATGTATGTGAATGTAAACTGTTTTATTTTATTATACATACATACATATTGACAAATGTCTATCTATTATTATTGTGTGTCCACTGAAAGTGAGGGAAAGCCACAACTTTTATTATTGTCACTTCCAAATAACACACTTTGGAAGTTGCACACTGACCTCTCACTATGTCCTTCATTTCTAAATGTAAACAAAGAAAATGACTAAATAAGAAGCAAATAAATTAACAGAAAAAATATCACATCAACACATAACTTACACGGGCAATTGCAACAAAATACAATTAGCATTTTTACATTCTTATTTTAAGGGGTCTAAATATTTTTTAACACTGATTCATTTGCATTAAAGAAGAATATTAGGTTATAATCAAAGTTACCATAAATTAAAGCAGTTCCTCAAATGTTGGGTGTTTGGAGGTGTGTGTTAGATTAACTTGTAATTCTAAATTGCCTTGGCATGAGACTGCGCCTGCATTTGTTTCCTCTCCATTGCTGATTATGACCAAAGACGCTGCAATAGGTTGAAGTTCCCTGCAACTCTAAAAAAGTGGGTTGAATGAAACAAAACCTAAAATTTGTAAAAGGGGCCAGAAACATTTATAAAGAACTTTAAATTAATATAAAATGCATTTAAAAATGGAACAGTCTTGAAACAATCTGCACCAGGAATGGAAGGTGCTGCAGTTGGTAAATCTTCTCAAACCAGGGTTTGATTTCTTTGCCAGTTGTCTTATGCACTTTCCACAGATATTAGTGTAAATTTTCAGTGAGGATTCCAATTCTGACATCCCAAACTTGTCAAAAAGCGCGCAAATAGGTTTGAACGGTGTCTCAGAATTAGCCTATACAACTTTTCCATGGCTGTGTCAGGTACTTTGACTCTCCACTTTCCTGTAAAGGAAAAGAAGGCCCAAAATGACTGAATAGATGAACAGAGGCAACAGAAGTGTATTCAAATATCCACTAGTGATTGAAGAAGACATATTGAAGGTCACATACAGTACATAAACAGAACTGCCTCAAGCCTTTCATTTAGCAAAGGCCAACCCAGAGCAAAGCAGCTTAAAAAAATTAGTCATCATGAATCACACACAAAATGGCAAGATACTTTTTTGAAGCAGCAGGAGGGAAGCATTAAAAGTTCTCTGTCATTACACTTAATGTCTATTTATATTATATGTCCCAGAAGCAGCTTGTTCTTGTTAAATATCTGAAAATTTTCAAAAATTGAACAGTATTTGTTTTGCAAAATAAAATAAGCAACTGCTATTTTGCTACTTTATCCTAACAGGAACATCAATTTTTATTTGCATTGGCAATATTTCATAAAAAAAAATTATCACACCTTCACAGGAAAACAAAAAACAAATCAGACTTTCCGGGCAGTCCAGACTTCCTGAAGTAATAATAATGAAAGGAAAAACTCCTCTGAGTGCAAAACATACTTTGAATAAATAGAAAAGAGTTTTTCAAGAAGGCAATGTGCAATCAATGTAGCTTAAATAATAATAAAATAGTTTCAATAAAGGATACATCAAAAGAGGACCATGAGATACTGCTGTGGATTGAATTTGTTCAGTAATATATACATTGGTATTTCAGAAGCAAGGAAATTTATACTAAGAACTTGAACACTAGACAAACACCTTGTAACTGGTGTTCTACAAAAATCAGGGGTGCAGGGAGCATGAGCATTTCCTGGTAGTATTGGGTACATTGAAGGAAGAAATTGATAAAGCAGCCAATCTGGTCCTGATAAAAGTATATTGAATATTAATGCTGTGATCTTCCAGGGCCATTTTTGAGGTATTGCCAAACGCAGAGATACCAAGGAAATTCTTGGTAAAAATTGAAAAAGTCATTTATGCTTATTAACTTAAACTATACAATACAATGATAAGTAAGAGAAAAGAAACAACACAGCAATACAATAAGTGAAAAAAACAAAAAAGTCTAACAGATGTAGTGTTCCTAGATAATCCCTTGTGGCATAACTGATCTCCCCACTATAAATGGCACCAACAAAGCACTCTTTCTCACCTTCCCTTCCTTCTCCTCAAACCATAAGATCACTTTTTCTTCTGCCAATCAAACCCTTGCCAGCTACTTCACTTGTGACTTCATGCTCAAAGTTGAGGACTGTATAAACGTATCCATAGTAACAGTTCCAGGTAAAAGCACTAAACTATTTCAGGTGTTAAAGATGGCATGTGGGACTCCTGGGGCAGTTCTTCTTAAAATCCTTCTGATTGTCCTGGGTGTCCCTTGATTTCCAAATTCCCAATGTTCAAAGAAAATTTTTGACAATCATGGAGAGAGCTGACAATATAAAAAAGGAGGATGAGGACAATTAAACAATCCTCCATGTTGCCAAACATAATTTCTGGAAGAGTTGTTTTTGGAGACCTTTCTTTTAATTAACAAGATAACATCCCTGCCTGGACATAATAATGTTGGTGTCCCTTCCAGGTAATTGCTCAGCTTGTTGTAATTATGGTCCCAAGCATGCCTAGCTTTACAATGCTTATTTAAGAGGTATTTGTTTTATGGAAGTATAGCTTTTTGATCACAGCGATGATTCTGTTAGTATGACACTTTCTAAAGCCCTCACATGTTAAATAAACACAGATATAAATTTACTATATTTTTTAAATAACTTTACATAATCATTGTAATCAAAAAGCACAATTTTCAAGTCCATTGCTTTTCAATTAATTCACCAAAGACAAACATTTTATGATAGACAGTAACACAGTTTACAATTAATAGTCTAATGCACGTTTTTAATTTAGTACCAAATTTTAGACACATATTTTCTTTCTATAAGCATACTGTAAGTAGTTGTTTATAGGTAGTTGAAGGAAACAAATAAACAAAAAGAAAAATAGGAAACAATACTAAATGAGTAAAAGGAATCTGCACTTTCATGTCATTGCCCCTAAGAAGTCACAGAAAGACAATTGAACTGAAGATGTCAGTTGCAAAATGTGATTTTATGTGTGAATGAGCCTCACAGACAGAAAATAAATTCCATGTAACAAAAAGTAACTTCAAGATGATCCTAAGATAATTCCTCGCTTACTACTGCTCAGTGAGAACAAAAGCATTTTTCTGCATTCATGACATGTCTCTACCCATTCCCATTCTGTACTCTCATCTTCTCCTTGTCTGATTTCTTTTTTAAATGTACATAAATGATCTTAATAAGACTATAAATAAAAAGCTGGTTAAAATAAGTAGAATGGCTGATAATGAAGAATCAGCTGAATCATAACCAGCACTTCTGAGCACTGATTAGGAGGAATACAGAAAGCCCAAAGAACAGCAACTAGGCTGATTCCAGGACATGCGTGGCATGGCCAGTGAGGGAAGATTAAAGGAGCTAAAGCATTTCTGATCAAGAAAATTGAGATTAATTGAATGCAGGCTATTATTTTAAAATAAATTCAGCAGAAAGATCCCAGACACACAGATAGAAACTTTTTAATAGTAAAATAGCAAAACAAATACTGAATAGTAAAAACATACTACTTGTCATCCAAGATAAAAGCAATCAGAAACTGTGCTTCCTACCTGACAGAAATGCAATAGTTAAAGAATTTATTTCACTTCATCTTTGAACATTAACTTCAGCCTGCTAAAATGACATAAGTAGTATGTACTACTCCATAACCGAAGACTCAGACATGTTCATAATGCATTCAGCTTAGTGTAACCTGGCATTAATGGATGGCCCTTGGACCATTCTCCACACTCTTATTTCTATTTTAAGAAAATACACCAATTAATTTAAGCCATTATTTCATCATCTTTTCTTCAAAATGTTTTTTGTAGTGCAAGACCATGTCTCTGTCACAAGGCAGATAACATCCAGTAAATATGATATTTATTACACAGCACATTTGCACACAAACCCACAGTCATTCATAATAAACCAGTTCACAGTTATCCATTAATCCTTGATCATTAATGAGCACAGACAGTTAGGACTTTGGTTTTATATCTCATCCGAGGGACGGTGCAATATTTACAGCATTGTGTCCCTGTCACTGCACTGGAGCACTGAGATCCACAATCACACCACCGTGCAAGTGCCCCCTGCTGGCCTCACCAATTCCTCTTCCAGCAGAAGCCCTAGCTTTTCCTAGATTTTCTCCATTCCAAGTAATTGCATGGCCCAAACATGCTTAACTTCAATTGGATAACCTGTTCTGAATATGCCAGCTCCACACAAGCACCACCAGGACAGGGATGCAAAACCTGGAATTAATGAAATAAAAATATGCTCACCAGCCACTTTATTAGGAACAACTTGCTAGTACCGAATTGAACCCCTTTTTGCATTCAGAACTGCTGTAATTCTTCATAGCATAGATTCAACAAGGTGCTAGAAACATTTGTTGGGGATTTTGGTCCATATTGACATGACAGAATCATGCAGTTGCTGCAGATTTCTTGGCTGCACATTTATGATGCAAATCTCACATTCCACCATATCCCAAAGGTGGTCTATTGGATTGAGATCTGGTAAATGTGGAGGCCATTTCAGTCATTTGAGATGCTTTTGTTTTGTGACAGGGTGTGTTATCCTACTGGAAGTTGCAATCAAAAGATGGGTACACTGTGGTCATAAAGAGATGGACATGGTCAGCAGCAGTACTCAGGTAGGCTGTGGCATTTAAATGATGCTCAATTGGTAATAACATGCCCAAAGTGTGCAAAGAACATATCCCCGCAACATTACACCACCAGCCTGAATCATTGATACAAGTCAGGATGGACCAGCGCTATCATGTTGTTGACTCCAAATTCTGACCCTACCATCTGAATATCACAACGTAAATCAAGACTCATCAGACCAAGCAAAATTCTTCCATTCTTCTATTGTCTAATATTGGTGTGCCCATGTGAATTGTAGCCTCAGTTGCCTGTTTTTAGCTGACAGGAGTGGTACCTGATGTGGTCTCCTGCTGCTGTAGCCCGTCTGATTCAAAGATTGACAAATTGTGCATTCAGAAATGTTCTTCTGCATACCTTGGTTGTAACGAGTGGTTATTTGAGTTACTCAGCCTGTTTATCAACTTGAATCAGTCTGGCCATTCTCCTCTTACTTTGGCATCAACAAGGAATTTTCACCCAGAGAACTGCTGCTAACTAGATATTTTTCATTTGTCGGACCGTTCTCTGTAAATCCTAGAGATAGTTATGCGTGAAAATCTTCGTAAATGAACAGTTTCTGAAATACACAGCCCAGGCCGTCTGCCACAAACAACCATGCCACATTCAAAGTCACTTAAATACCTTTCTTCCCTGTTCTGCTGCTCAGTTTGAACTTTAGCATGTTGTCTTGGCAATGTCTACTGTATATGCCTAAATGCATTGAGCTGCTGCAATGTGATTGGCTGATTAGATATTCGCGTTAGGTAGATCCGTTGAACAGGTCTACCTAATAAAATGGCTGGTGAGGGTATACATAGAAAAGTAAAAAGACCTTCACTGTGAAATACAAAGAAGAAAGGGATTTTAGTATTGGCACTTTCATATTGATCTATTAACTCTGTAACCCTGATATTAATAAATAGAAGCATTAAATACATAATAGCAGCAAAGCAAGATTTCTGTTTGAGATTTCTGTTTAGCTCCATATGTCCCAGTTGTATTATTCTCTGGGTGTTCTAAAGAATAATTTCCATTTCTCAAAGACATGAATATTCAATCATCAGTCAACAGCTTTTCATTGGCCCTGTATGCTCTGAGATGGGTTGATATTGTGCTCATGCTTAATTCACATTCTTGTATCCCGTGCTTTAGGGATAAACGCTTAATAAATGCAAGCTCAGAAACTGAGTGGATACATTTTCAGCAACATGAATTCATTCTAATAATAAAGTAGAACAAACCAGGAGTTAGTGCACTTTAACTATTATGTGTTGTCTACGTAGCACTGATTCATATCCTGGCTTGATCCTAACCAAGAAAAAAATGCATAAAAAAACATTTGGGTAGATAAGTTATTTTTTTCTTATCTTAGTTTCTTAATTTCTGAAAGTGAGGTTCAGCAGAAATAAGTGATATGCTATCCATTGTTTATTTAGTGAATCTTTTTTTTATCTTAGTGTTTGTCACACGTACAAGACACAACTATATTAATTTACTTTGAGGAAAAAAAAATGCTGCTGCGACAAAAAGGTATTACTTTAAAAATCACAGATCATTCCAGTCATATTGGATTTTTTCCAACAAACGTTGTTTAAGGTGTTGTTACTTATTGGATGACGCTGGCGAGATGTTGTAAATCACCTTTATCAGCAGCTGTAAAGGTAACTTTTCACAAACAGGTCTCAACAGATCCCTTATTTAGGGAAGCCTTGACAACAGCTCATGTCTCAAAGCAACGGGTTTGGCATTTCCTGCCTGTCCCTTTTCCATTAGGTAATTTAAAGCATAATTTGTTAAAACCTTTTATGACACTAAGCACAAACATCCTTCACCATTTTCATTTAACACAGACAGTAAGCAGTGAAGGACAAATTTAAAATCGCAGGAAACATGTGTTGCTTTCTTTTAACAAGTATCTTTGTTTAATCTTTGGTCTTAAATCATAACAACATTAACATTTCTAAATTGGCTTCCTCAATTCAGGGTCTTGATGTGCCAAATGTGATTTTAATCGTTTTAACACTTTCACAGTCATTAGCAATGCTGCCTCAAAACTCCAGGAGCGTGGATTATAATCTCCATACTGCCATTGTCTACTCTCCATTGCCATTTGCTGTAAGCCTGCTGGAGATTATTATTATTATTTTACACATGCTTGATACCATTCCCTATAGCAATTTACAATTCAGTTAAATACCCTGTTCAGGGTTACATAATGAGTCAGAGGTGCTGACTTGAATAAGCAACTTTCTGGTTTATTGGCACAGTCTTGAACCACTCCACTATACTGCCTGTCCATACTATACAGGTTAGGCTGAAAGGCATAGTATGACTGTGTATGCCCTGTGATGGACTGGCAACTATTCTAGGGCTGGTTCTTTTCTTGCACCTGATACTACAGGAATCGGTTCAGAATCCCAATCATCCTGTATTGGACCAAACAGGTTAAGAAAACAGACTGAGCAAATCAACAATTACAATTTTATATTTTATTAATAACACGTAAAGTTCCAAATTCCATTTTATCATCAATATTTGAAACCCTTTAAACCAGAGGAGGGTTACAGGGAAGCTGGAGACAATCCTAACAAGCATTAGGTGCAAGGAAAGAATAACTCCTTGACTGGGCACCAGTCCATCATATGGGCACACATCTCCAATCTGCCAAACCTGCAAGCGTTTGGACTAAGTAGTGAAAAACAGTTGTATTAAAATTACTCTAAAAATATTTGAAAACCCAGGATGTAAAGGGATACAATCTAAGGTGGAAAGCACATTTATTCACAGGATGTTTTGACAGTGTGTTACAGTTACCATATGTACAGTACCCACAGGAATTGTTTCATTAAAATTAATTCCTGGACCCAGTTTACTCAGTCTTATAAAAGACTGTGACTAGGGAAAAATAAAAAAAAAAGAATCTGGTTATTTGAACTTCAATAAATTCTAATTAAAAGGGCAGGCACAGTTTTGGGATGCACTCTGGACTCCAAGAAGGTAGTAGCGAAGGAAAGAATTAAAACAAAACTGAGTGCCATTATGAACAATGATGCATATCCTCTCTCTGACACACTGAGTCATTTCAGCCAACTAATTTTTCAGCAGAAAAATTCAAGAAGTGTTGCTAGGGCTTCTTTATATCAACAGCAACATGCCTCCTAAATGCTTCACTGTAACTACTAAGTCAGAAGTTCTTCTTTCTTTTTAATAGTCTTTTTTTTCAGTCATTTTGGTGTTTTCAGACCATACAGTGTATGTCTATCTATCTATCTATGGCAGGGTTAGGTGAAATTCTACATCATACAGAAAAAATAGCAGTAACTAAACCTGCATTAAATTGTCACTTCATTTTGGAGCACATTCAAATTCATCATACTTAATAAAGAATCAGACTGGAGTACTGAATGTTAATATTACAGTTCATACATTGAAGACATTATCCATAACAGTATAAAATGAACTTTAAAAAATGTAACACCAAAAGTATAGATATTCTAACAATCGCAGAGATGAAAATTTAATGGTCAGAAAAAAAGTTTTAATCTGAAAACATGCACACATCTGTATTAGTAATAATAAAAAATGCTACACTATATGCTTATATAGTGACAACACTCTTTCTGTGAAAAAGCTTAGTTCCACACACCCATCAGCTTTAGCTTCCAATACGGTGAGGTCATCTATTTTTTTTCCTATTTCCTGGATCTATTTATTAGGGCTAATGTACACAGTTATGTTTCCTCAAAAAATATTCAGTACTGTGGGAAAATATTATACTTCCATATGAAAACATTAAGAATGGTTCTTAATAATAATAATAATAATAGATCAGAAAGGGAGACGTGTGTTGAACTTACAGTATTAAAACAATCAACAAGAGTTTTCTTTCTCCTAAAGGCCAGAAGCCAATCTGGCAAAACTCTTCTAAAACTTTCCTTTCAAAAAAAGAATATTTTACAAGCCCCTCAAACTGCACAAACATGTCCTAAAATCATATAAGGGCAAAACCACAAAACCATTATACTATAGTCTAGGTAGGGAGGTCTATAATAGTTAGTGTCATATCCGTTATACAATTGTGCAAACCAAATTAAAATATATTTCAAAACAAATGAAACAACTAAGACTCACTATTACGGAAATGTAACTACTTATGAAACACATACATGAAAATCAAAAGACTCATTCCAACAAAAAATAAAAAAAAATTTACAAAATGTAAGTGGACAGAAAAATCTTCCTCAAAAACATCTAATTCTCACACAACATGCAAAAGAAAAGAACCACACATTTGTGTCAAATAAAATGTATTTAATCTGAAACTGAGCCATTTCTCAGAGAACATTAATTGGTCATAGCTAGAAATGTAGAAAAAACATACATCTATGGCAAAATATTGATCCTTTTTTAAAAGATCACTACTGTAGTTTTTAATTTTTTTTAAAGTAACTGTACAAACACTCCATCAATTGCAAATGTGATGGCTTTGTCATGAACTGTGTTCAGTGAATTAAGATAGTGATTATAAATTCTCAGTAACAAAACAACTCATAATTTAATGAAGCTATACATATTAATTTTGTCAGACTGGCCAAGTTGCTGTTCTTGCATGTGGAAACATTAAAAAAAACTCCTATAAGGTAACACAAAGTTCTTAGAATGTTGTAATGCAGTATCATCACATGACATTTGGTTTCAGGCCCCGCAATTCTGAATTGGATCAAGTGTGTTTGGAAAGAAAGGAATCAACATGAATTCTTACAATGATGTTACAGAGACTCCCCATTCCCCCATCATAAAAAAGTGAACCAAGAAAATGAATAAAAGCACTATATTTTGAGATTTATGTTTAAAGGAAAACTTAAATAACCATGAGCACAACTATCCTTACTGACTGGTGGCTTTTATTTTAACATTTTTCAGATTAGTAGACTTTATTCTCTAAATGCTTTAGTTTTGAATGCCACTACAATTGCTGCTGTATGCTTTGCTGCTATGAACTGAGCTTTTGAGTGTTAGGCAAACTACATTTTAATGGACCGCTCTGCAAAAAATGTTTGACGGATTTTCATAATGATTAGTGGTGTTACCTTTCGGCCAAAGTTATAACCTTGACCTAGTCAAAATCTTCATGCAGGATCTCCATATGTCTGTATGTTGATTTTTCCCTGGATACTTTTATTTCTTCTTACATTCCATTATAATGGGTGATTGACTGGCAATTTAAAATTTACCAGGTATACTGGTGTATTTTGTGTGCTTTAGAACAGACTAATATCCTAGCCAGGCCTGATTCTCCCTTTTACCCATGAAAGACATAAAGAGTTCAGAAAATGAATGGAAACATAATTTTTAAATTTATAAACGGACAACCAGATTGTTTCTATTCAAACATCTCAGTATCTACAGGCAGTCATTTGCTTGAATCTTTCCAGTCAGCTTTTTTGGACTCGATACAGCACAGAGAAACCTTTACTATGCCATCCATCCATCCATTATCCAACCCGCTATATCCTAACTACAGGGTCACGGGGGTCTGCTGGAGCCAATCCCAGCTAACACAGGGCACATGCAGGAAACAAACCCTGGGCAGGGCGCCAGCCCACCTCAAGGCGCACAAGCATACACCCACACACCAAGCACACACTAGGCCCTTGAAAGAAAATTTTCCTTACTGAGGATACTGAACTACAGCATTGAACAACTGAGTTTAGACTTAATTGGAAAGTCTTACTATTGGATGCACTCTTTCCTCAGGTTTTCTGTAGTCTGTTGTCTTTAGTTAGTCAAGCTCTCTACAGCCTTTCTTTTGTGGTGTGCCTCAAGCACTGGTGATCGGCGCACTTTTGTTCAATGCGTATATGATCCCACAGAGAATAGCTTTATTTTGCAAATATTATCTCTTTTTCCACTAGGGTGTGGATAATAATTCTTGAAACACTACAATCTACAGTACAGTAGTGTCTGTCCCACAACATGGATGCTTGCTAACATCCTGCAAAGGAGGACACATCAAACTTAACACTTGTTTAGAGATGTATAGATCGATTCAAAAAGCTTCACCTCTTCTGATTAGCTCAGTTAACTGCAGGCATTTCTACTTATCCACACTCACCAGTCATTGAACTATGTTTCAGTTATGAACATGCATATCTGTAGCTTTCTGGATACTTTCCACCCATCTACTGGACATCACTAGAGTGTGACCTCTTTAAAGAGCCCTCTTCTCTTCTAAAGCAACTTAATTTTCAACTGCCTCAATGTATCAACTAAGTATTACTTATTCAATATGTTACTGCAGTGATCCAATATGGATGAAGCATAATATACACATCACACCTAAGTTGACTTACCTACATGGGTTTCCAGTATGATATCATAATATCTTCTAAATTCTGCTTTTGATTTACAAAGGCTATACATTTTAGTGTTTCAGATTACTTGTCATTATTGATTATCTTATAATAGCTTTCATAATACCTACATGGACACCAGCCTTGGACAGTACTCTTAGCCAGCACTCATTTGGGTTTATCACAGCTACTCTTGGGAAATCTCTCTAAGACATGCAGGAAACTGCAAGAGCTTGAGTCAGAGAGTATATCAAACTTAATAACTACAGTTGCTGGATCACTTCACCTTGAGGATCTCAGATTACATGACCAATTGTGTTGTGGGGTGTTATATTATTTGCTCAGGTGTTTTCATCAAAATTTCAATGGACCAAAGTACTGTGAGATCGCTGCATTTGGCAGTCAATTAATGTACAGCCAAATTGCACCGGTGGCTAAATGAATATTTCTCCGGTATATCTTTTTCCCTTTTTTATTCTGTTGTGGTATGACAGAAATGTGACAGTGGACAAACAAGAATCTCTTCTGTTTACTTAGTTCAAAACACCTCTTTTCAGTTCTTTCCTTGTGTCCACTCTTATTTTTCATACTTCCAAGCTGTCTGTTCATTAGTTGTCAGCACACACACACATAGGAACTCATGACCAAAAATTGAAGACCTTTTTGACTCACTCTGGATATCCCATTACTGCATTGCAACTCACTACAGCATGCTGAATTTATGTAGATGTAGACTACAACCAGAAAAGTCATATATAGTGTGATGCTGGCTTAAGGCTACTCAGTTGTCACAATTAAAGCTTATTTAAAAACTCCCTTTTTCTTTCTTGTATTGTAGTACTAGGGTGGTGTACCCTGTTAGCCATTATGAATGTAGTGAGAAGTTAAGCAAAATGACACCTTTTATTGGCTAACTAAAAAGATTACAATATGCAAGCTTTTGAGGCAACTCAGGCCCCTTCTTCAGGCAAGATGTAATCACATTTACACATGTAAATCTTGCCTGAAGAAGGGGACTGAGTTGCCTCAAAAGCTTGCATATTGTAATATTTTAAGTTAGGCAACAAATGGTGTCATTTTGCTTGACTTCTCACTACTCTTTTGTATTGTAATTTGTTAGTATGGAGCGGCAGTACTAAGTATAGCAATACAATGCTACCCAACATTTAGAGCAGACATACAATTTAAAATTTCTGGAAGAATAAAAATTGAAAAATGTAAATATTATAAAAAACAGTAGGTGCTAAGCTCTGTTTGAATGTATAGCCACTAGAAAATAATATTTAGCAACAAATGAAAAAACTACTGTATCATTAACTGACACATTTCTACTCAGCTGTTTTTCATGTTAACCTTCTTTATTCTCACTGTTTCTTAAAGAAAATTCCCAAAATCTTTACACAGTATACTATAACCCTGGTGTTTTCTGTAACTCATTTATTTGATGAAGAGGTACTTGTAAATCAAAAAGTGAGCACTAAGAGCACTGTACTGAATTAGATCTCTTCCATAATGCTATCTGATTATATGTTACTAAGTAAAATAAGTGCTCAGTTTTGCCATGCCCTATAAGAAATATAGGCACTCTGTCTGCCTACCAGTTCCTGTACTAGCAAAAAAGAAATGAAGGCTACTAAATCGCTGACAATACTACTGTAGTGCAATTGAATAAATGTCAGGTTTCCTTTGAAAACGACCATTCACCAAACTTCAATGATACTCTCTGAGAAACGTTAATTGAAAAATAGAATATCAAAAGCACTCTGGCTCTTATCTATTTTTCCTTTTTTGATTTATTATCTTTAGGCTGTGTTTTGTTAATTGTTTTCCTGTGTTCCTATTAAGAATTGAGGCAAGGGGGCTGAGGCCCCCAGTTACAAGAAATTCATTAAGCATGCTGCTAATTATGGCAGCCACCTGAGGCGCCAATAAAATGATCAGCACTAGCCTCAGCTCCTTGCTGAGGCATTATTGAGTTTTTCACATTGCCAGGAGCCCACCTAAAGGGTCTTGCTTTGTTTTTCTCCTTGTTTTAAATGTTCACATTTGTCTGTTTTATGGATTTTGACAGAGATTCAATAGGAAAGATTTAATGACCACAGCTCATTTTCATTTATATGAACCATAAAAATTGATATCTATTTAATAATCTTAGAAAATATGTTGATGACACATTTACTGAAAGAACATCATAATTAGAACACAGAAGGCAGGATAAATTATTTAAAAAAGAATGACATGAACTTTTTAACTTAAAACATTCACCTCACTATATCCAGATAGGAACTGTTCAGTAAGAAATAAGATGTTCAAAAATAAATCAATGGAAAGGGACACTGATCATTTTACCACAATGTTTCAATTAATAATTCAATATGCAAAAAATGATGAGAAAGACAGTAAGCCTACATCACAAAAATATGAGGAAAGATATCTTTATATGTTATAAATGTTCACATAATAACTGCAGACTTAATTGAAAAGCAAAGAAAATTTTGATCAGGTAACAGTGAAAAATACACTTTATGATAAAAGTGATACACACTCAATTGTGATACAGCAGTTCCAGAGCAGTCCAGTTCAACTTAATAGCGGTCACTCAGAGATCAGATTACAAGACAAGAAAGTACCTTTAAAGAATGTCAGCAATCCAAGTTCTCAGGGATCACTATTGCAATATCTAAGTTACAGAAGATTGCTGGGGGTCTCACAAATCCTACTATCATGCCCTACATTAAACTCTACCCACACTGTGAATCTTTTACTTTTGGAAACAAAACAGGAAAAAGGAGAAAGAAATAAACTGTCTTTGTTAAAAATGAAATTATTAATAATTGTGTTATTAATAAATGTTTGGTAGATATTATAAATCTAAATATACGTTACCACTTCTACAAAGGTTTAAAGGTGCTTACAAGAAAATGCATTTATCAGTCTTTATTGGTACAGCATTGGTACAGCATACCATCACTTCCCTTAACAGGAAGCTTTTTGTTTATACCAGCAAATGAATGAATTGAAGTGGACGTACCTTTAACATAACAGACACCGGTGAGAATTGTGGCATTGCCAGAGGATGTTTCTAGTAAAAGTGACCATCAGTGATTTTAATTTTGTAGAGTATTTAAATGATATATAACTCAATAATCAATTCCATGATTCACTGGGAAATATGGAATGTTCTAATCCAAGATATTGCTTGCCTGTAAATGTATCACATATTGTACTGAAATAGAAGGTCACATTTTCAAATTCCACCACCAACTATCCTAGACACTTAGCGCACTATCCACTTACTACTTCAATCTGTGTGAACTATGGCCGGCCGTTCATCCCGGCCAATACTTCCACGCTGCTAGATGGAGCCCTTCCGGCAGCATGAAGGTGCCCCGAATTCCAGCAGGGCATCATGGATATTGGAGTTTTCCTTCACAGCCCTGCTGGATACCATGGGGGCCACAAGGGAACGCTGAAGGGAGGCCCAAACACAATGGTTTTCACAACAATCCGGAAGTATGTTATAGTCATGGCAACCAACCAACGTTCTTCCGGGATGAAGAAGAGCGGACTTTTTATCTAACCCGGAACTGATGGGGAATCATGGACTGAGGGATGAAACACTTCCGGGTTATGAGGTATAAAGGACTCTGGGAAATCCCAGACAAACGAGCTGAGCTGGGTGGCAGGGTGGCAACGCGTCTGGGAGAGTGGAGGATTATTGTGTTTATTTATATGAGTATTGTGGAGAGGAGGGTGCTTTGTGCACTTTATTATCTATATATATAATTCACTAAGGCAAGACAACCATGGAAAGCACGCCGGAAGGGGCGTGGATTCACTGAGCCGCCGACAAGTAAGACACCTATGGCGCTCGCAGGAAGGAGCCAAGCCCACCAACTCCAAGACCATTGGATACAACGATAACTCGCAGAGCCACGCCCACCAACTCGGACGCGACGGCACAGAAGAAACGGCATCATTTATATTCGTCTGTCGTAGAGGCCACATGCATCTGCATGTTGACTGTTCATAGAGACATGTTTCTCGCGGAGGTAAATCGCCATATGCAGCATGTAAAACGGTTTGCGAGGGGTATCCCAAGGGATCTTTAAAACAATCCTTTACAACTGAGGTTAAAACACAATGAAGTAAGCAGTCTTTAAAAACCGAGTTTTCGGTTACGATGCACGACCGCGTGCACCATAGCAAACTATTTTACATGCTAAATACTGCAATTCGCATCCGTGACAAACATGCGTCTTCTTATATGCTCTTGCAGAAATATGGAAGACGTTTCCCTGCCCACTAACACTCCTTTTTCACCGGCCCGCTTCTACCCTCGCTCTCTAGGCATTCACACTGCCTGCCCATGTGCCCGGACGCAAAAACTCACCGACCACCCAGTTAGCCCCTTTCGTCTGTGCTAGGAGTCCACATGCACGTCTAAGCCACGTTGACTTTTCATTATTCTTTTCGGTTTCGACACCCGACCGCGTCCACCATGAAAAACCATGCGAAAGGAACAACGAAGCACCGCCCAGAAACTCTACCCCTTGTCCCATATGCTCAGGAACGCACCTCAGACCACTGCCCGCCAACTCAAACAGCTCATCAAACACATACTCACTCACTTGGGTCTGTGCTGCGGTCCAAACCCAGCTGTGAGCCACGTTGACTATTCTTTTGCCCTCCATGGCTACCGCTTCAAATGTATTTCATGGAAACAACACTTCTTTCAATGTTTTAGAAATTCCTGCTTCAGGTAACTGTTGGTTTTTTTGGAGAAATGTCACTGACGAAACTGTTGCTCTCAAACTTCGTAACATGGCTGTTAGCTTTGTTTGGAAACATTGGGATAACTTTGGTGACGTGCTGTCCGTTGTTCATAGTCACAGAGGCATTGTTATACAGTCTGCTCAACAATACGCTGATTACATCAATACGTCCGGAGTCTATGGTGCCGAGGCAGAAATTGTGGCAATGTCCCAAATCCTTCCAGCTACTATCAGCATTTACTTCCAAAAACGTCCTCATGCCTCTCCTCGAGTTTACAATCCGGCCCAGCGTCTCTTCATATCCCTGCTCTTTAGCAGTCCTTTGGATCATGGGCATTATGAGGTTCTCATGCCTCTCAAATACCCATGTGATTACCTTCTGGTGACATCTTTTGACTCTGTCGGTATGTGCACACAGCGTGCACACCCACTTGCTCGCCACAATACTGTGACGTCACCTGCCCACTCTCCTCTTCCTGAAAAACATTTAAAGACACCCTCCCCTGAACACACGCATTCCACACAGGACTTTCAATGCACCTTTTGTTCCAAAAGCTTCAGAGTGCACAGATATCTGAGCACATTTGAAAAACACAACACTAACCGAATGATGCAATGTGAACATTGCCCACAATGCTTCGAGACAACTCGCGCTCTCAAAAAACACTTACGAACTCATTTCACTCTCACCTTCAATTGCACATCTTGTAACGAGGACTTCACAGGTGAGATGGATCTCCACAACTATATGCAGATCCATTCAACGCAAAGATTTGTATGTAAAATTTGCGACAAACACTTTCAAGCACGCAGATACCTTACTAACCATCTCAAACACATTCCCTGATGAATTCTTTTCAGTGTCAACACTGCTCCAAAACCTTCACACGCCAGAAATATCTCAAAGCACATTTACACACCCACTCCACTGAACAAACGCATTCCAAAAAGATCTTTGAATGCACGACTTGTTCAAAAACTTTCCGAGTGCAGAGATTTCTCAACATGCATCTAAAAACACACTCCACTGAACGAATTATGCAATGTGAACATTGCCAGCAATGCTTCGACACAACTCATTCCAATTCCCTTCAGTGTCAACACAGCACTAAATCGTTCATGCGCAAACATCACATTCACTTTTCTGCAGCTTTTCAAGAAGATACCGCCATTCACGTCCATTCACTTTTCTGCAGCTTTTCAAGAAGATACCGCCATTCACGTCCAAGAACATAACATTGGCCTACCTATCGCACTATGTGCTTCTTGCAATGCTCTTCATTGGCCGGCAGAGGTCAACAAATCCAGACATTACACTAAGTGTTGTCATGCCGGCAAGGTGTCTTTGCCACCGCTATCCAAGCCCCCTCTTTTATTAGAAGACCTCTTGACTGGCAAGAACCCGCTGTCCCGAAATTACTGTGATCATATCAGGGAATACAACTCTCCTTTAGCTTTCGCGTCAATGGGCGCACACATCGCTCAACCATCTGGACAAGGACCGTATGCTTTCAGAATCCATGGTCAAATTTATCACCAGGTCTCTCCTTTATATAACAATCCTGACACGTCACCACAATACGGTCAACTATATATCTTCGATTCTGCTGAGGCTACCAGTCAACGTTTGCAAAAGGAATGTAATAGCGCTTGCAGTGACATTTTGTTGCTTCAACTAGACAACATGATACGCCAGGTTAATCCCTTCGCAAAGTCTTACATACAAATGCATGACATTACCACTCACGGTTACTCTGTTACTGCTGTACGGATGGTGTTCATGGAAAATCCAGGTCTGGATATGAGAAGGTATAACGCCCCGTCCTGTCAAACTGATGTTGCTGCTTTGTAGGTGAAGACGGGGAACCTCCTGCACAACGCGATATTTGCATAAATCCAAGGGGAGATGCTTGCAAGCGTATCTCTGTTCTCAATATGAACTGTGATCCCATGGTTTTTCCACTGCTATTCCCTTACGGAGATCCAGGCTGGCACATACAATTAACCCATGTTGAGTAAAAGCGAACCGCGAAAAGAACGCGAGTCACACAGCTCCAATTTTATGCTTTCAGGCTTGCCATGAGATCTTCATTTACTGTCTTGCATTCCCGTGGCAAACTCTTCCAGCAATACATCGTTGACGCATATGTCAGAACAGAAGGTGCGCGTCTACATTACCTTCGCTCACATCAACAAGATTGGTCCGCCAGTTTTCAGTCACGGACGATTGTGTGTTGGTTCGTTCCGTGCATTGTTACAATGTTGCATTTGTTGCTGATTTATTACATTACCGATTTTTCAAATGTTAATTTTCTCCCTGTGCTTAAAAATCATTAAAAAACCGGCCTGATTATGCGGCGTATGGTACGCCGCGGTTTGGCTAGTTATAATAAATTCAACTTTTGGACTTTTATCTGGTGTCTGACGTTTGATCTGAGGGTTCAAGGGGACGATAGCGCCCCCTATCTGTCACATCTGCTTAGCTAAATTCATAGTCCAGGGGACTGGAGCAGATCCCTGCAGTATCAGTACCACCAAGGAATGAACTCTACTAACTGAAATTGGGAGACAGCATTTTGAAAGAGATGGACCAGAACATGAGGTACTGTTAAAATACACACACAATAATTGAAACTGAAAATCAAACCTCAGTTTTACCAAGTAAATTTCAGCCCTTACTGAATAAAACACTCTTCAGTCACTGTCTGTATAAAATGTTCTATGAGGGCTGCTTGAGGATTTTATAGTTGTTCATCACAGTAGTGTTTACAGCCTTGGCTACAAAGAAGCTATGCTGTAAATGCACAGACATAGCATTCATACTTTGCACTCTGACACAATAATTTGGCTTAACGTACACTCCCAAATGCCATGTCAGTAATGGATTTGATCTTCAGATTAAACATTTATGGAACAGTCTAGTTTATGACTGCAGTAAATTATTTTAAAGAGATTACACCTTTATGACACACTAGGTGTGACTTGTTCTTTTTCTGTTGTATCCTTAATAAGTATTGGCAATTTGCAAAGGTCACCATTATCTCCTGTGCTATTCTATCTCCTAGAGCTTCAAGGCAAAATCATTAATGGTTCAATAAAGTGTCACATGAGTGAATGATCCCAGACTATTCTATGAACCTTTTCAAAAAAAGTATAAAAATAAATAAATAAATAAAACCGAGAGAATGAGCATTGTGGCATACTTGTTACAGCTGCTGTCTCTCAAATCCAAAAAACTATGTCCTAATCCAGGGCACAGTTACTATACTGTACGTTGTGACAGACAGAGGGCGCTGTCGTCCCCTTGAACCCTCAGATCAGGCGCCAGACACCAGATAAAAATCCAAATTTTGAATTTATTTGCACAATACAGTGCACAAAGAACCATCCACTCCATTATACTCAAAAACAATACACTTCTCCAAAATAACAATAATCAAATCATCCACTCCCAAGCATGTTGTCACCCTTCCTCCCAACTCAGTTCACACGTAGGGGTTTCCCACAGTCCTTTATAGTCCTTGACCTTGTCCATATGATTTCCCAGCACTTCCGGGTCAGGTGAAAACTCCTCTTTTTCTTCAGCCCGGAAGTACTTTATTTCTTCCGTCCTTGTGACTGTGAAGTACTTCCAGGCTATACTGAACATATGAGTCCTTAAGCCTCCCTGCAGCATCCTCTGGTGGCCCCCACGGTATCCAGCAGTACTGTGAAGGGAAACTCCAAGGTTCATGATGCCCTGCTGGAATTCAGGGTATCTCCACGTTGCAGGGAGCAAAACATTTTAGTTTTTTGGACAATGACAGTAATCCAATGTATCCTTCAAGAAAATTCTGCCTACAGTCTGAAATTGCTAAGGAACACCCTCACTGTACTATTACAAAAGTTACTCTGGTAAGAAAGCATGTAGGTCTTGCTTTATTATGGAGTTTGGAAGTCAAATTGTGTAATCATACTTTCTTTTGAGTTTGAACATGAAAAGTGACTTTTAGAAACCCTTTATAATTAGAAATCAACAGTAATTTGAATTGTTTTTTGGAACATTTAGGTTAGACATGAACAAGGCAAAAGCAATATTCATACGAATGAAATGTTTTGCGTGTATTTCAATGTAGGCAAACTGCAGAAAAATAATTTATTTTATATATAATAACATAATAATATTAATGATATAATAAGTTTTCATCAATCACATCATGGAGTCACCAGAAGCTTACAACTCTGGTCACAAGGCTATATTAAGAAAATTTTTCCTGAAAAAAGTTAAAGTAGGGGCAAAAAAAAAAAAAAATCAAAAAACAAAAGAAGAATATTTGGCCTTTACTAAAATGCAATCACTGCCAGGAACTGCCCTCTGCCCTGTAAATCGAGAGGGTCTTCCACAATTTCTGGCAGTACATTTTGAACATGCCTGGGAGTGGTGAATTCACTTGTGCATTTTTCTGTGTCTTTTGTGAATTACTGTTGTTTAATTTTTGACTTTCTGGATATCTGTATTGGGACTTTGTTTGCAATGGAGTGCCTTAGTGTTTTTATGGAATTCCTTTGTTTCTCGAGTTCTACGAAGTTTAATTTTTAGGTAAGAACATCTGGTGAAAATAAACGTTTTTGATTTTATAAAAATTCAGTGCTTGCCCTTATTACTAGCCGGGGTTTGATGGTATTTCCCCCTCAAGATGGAAATTTTGGAAGTGTTTCAGACTTATTGAAATTTATATGCTCTGAGACTCCTAGTTCATGACAGCTCTATAATATGCAGTCTGGAAAGCTTCATTAATGATTGGTTGGCCCTCTGGCATTTGGTGCTTTCTCAACCAGTAATGAATATGCATGAAGTAATAAACAGCACTTAATAAATTCAACTCTGGAAGGCTACAGCTGTGCTTGATCTCTAAGGGGTAAAAGTTATTTTTAACCTTGTCATTTACTAAATATATTAATGTATTCATGATATTGATGACGGATTTTGCTAGAGAACCCAGTTGCCTGATTGTCTTGGAGCCCTGGATATCTAATCCTCCAGAATGTTAAAAGAATGACATGTAAACACAATGAAGACATTTTCTTCGCACTCATCAGGATTTTGGCAGAAATTGATGGCAAGAAAAAGATGCATGCAAAAATGTTTTGATGCTATCTGAACGCACCTCTGATCGAACGCAAGTGATGAAATCCCACATGAAGAGTCTGATTGGCTGCGTTCAATCCATGCTCACTTGACGCTACAGGAGGCAAAAAAACGTGCAGTTCAGACGCCTGTGTGGACGGGGCCTTACAGTTAGTTGACATATTCCAGATAGTAATCACATTTAAAATAATTAAAGTGCATCACTATTCTGTTACTACAGTTTGTGTTTATTTTTTGTAGATAATTCTTAGGAGGTAAAATATTAATTTTGCCTTTTATTTTGTGACAAATTCCATGTTATGTTATTTGCTTCAGTATGATTTTAATATCTGTACTAAGGTGCCAAAGCAGGTATTGGTACCAAAGTCAAAATTTTAGTATTGATCCAGCAAATACACACATACACATATGATTATATAGACAACATCTATGTGTAGGATTAAAATCCAGAATGCTGTTTTCATGAGGTGATAGTGTTATCCACTAAATTACCGGGCTACCAATAAACTGAGAAGATTATGAGAACCTTTGAACCATTTACTGTTGATACATGGATTCATTCTACTGCAACCTGATGGAAGACATCATGTTGTATACATGCAGATATATGCATGTTGTATACATGTAGATATATGCATGCAATTTTGCATTTTAAAGGGTTTTTGCATTTACAGAACTTAATTTCTGCATTGGTTGAACTGTCCTTATTTTAATTATTTACGTGTCACCTTAGCATTTGTCAATTGACCTCATTTACGTGGTTGTGACATCCAGCAGTGCTAGTTTAAATATGGCAGCAATGGTGCAATCAGGTTATCTCATAGAGGATACGAATGTCAGGTTTTGATTTTTTGGTTTTCAACATTCCACTCTCCGACTCTCAATCTTTGACTTGGCACTTTGGTTTTGGTTGCTTGGTTTTGTTTTAATACACATTATTTTGGCCTTTCATTTGACTACCATTACTGTCTCACATCATCACCTTGTCCTTTTGCTCAATCCCTGACACACCACACTAAAATGTATTAGATATAGTTAACAGGCACTGTTTTTTTAAGAGTACAAAAAACTTTTGCTTTTGGGTTGTTATTCTGACAGCATGAATCAAACTGTGAAATGGGGGTAACTAAAATTTACAAATCCAGTCAACAGTATGAATAGAAACTGGTTAAGTGTGATAAATGTTAGATTTAACATTTAAAAGACAGCGACAGAAGTTGCAGCATTGGTTCCTATTGCTGAATACTTTAGAATTTTGACTAAATATCAGTTTTTCTAGACTATATTTTTTCTAAAATTATCAACTGTGTGTCCCGGCTGGGATGCCGTAACGGAAGGACAACATGGAAGGAGGCACAATCTATCCGGGACAGGACTGAAGCAAGGGAATAAATGTATGGATAATGAGTGGAAGTGGATGCATTTGGGGCAGTTTCTCCCCCATTCTAAGAGATGGCAGTGCTCCACTCACATGGACTCAGTTGGAATCCTCGCAAGGATATAAGGGAATTGTAGTCCTGAAGGACAATCCTGTCAGCATCCTTGGGTGCCGCCAGGGGTTGGTGCAGGAAGAGGGACTACAAGTTTCAGAAGTCTCCCATCTGACCTGGAAGTGCTTCTGTCAGGCTATGCCCCAGTACCAGAAGTACTCCCGGGTCTGACATAAAAGCGAGCCATCCAGACTCCTCTGGTGAGTTGGAATCAGGAGGGAGGGAGGGAGACAAAGCTCACCTGGAGGTGTGGAGGAGAGGACAGAAAAGAAAGAAGAGGTATTGTGCTTATTAGACCCCATTGCTAATGAATTAGCTGATAAATAAATAATTTATTTGAACCTGGGACTATGTCCATGTGGTGGTCTCTGAGATTGGGGAGGCTGCAGTGCCCACTACCAGTCACACAACCAACTCTATTTATGCATTCGTTAATGATTGTCTTTTGTAGAAAAAATACAGTGTAATAAATGATTTGTAATCAGCCATCAACAGCACATAACATAAAACTCAGTGGCAACAAAAAGGAATATTCGTGTTTTTGATGTTTACACATTACTTATTTCATGAAAAGCAATCCCTTAAAATACAGCCATTCTTTTGCAATGATTCTCTCTAACAGCGGCAGATTAGACACAGATTAATTAACCCAGCCGTTATCATCTAAAGAATAGTGAGTTAATCATTGACTTGGCATTTTCACCTAAACTGTACCCCATCATTGTGTCAGAACAATAGTGCAGTAGGCAGAGCAGTCACAGCAGTACACAGTTACCAGGCTCCATTTATATCACAGACCACTGATGTTAGGGCTTGTAATGTAGCTTATCAGTGCCTGTGAAAATGTATCAACAATAGACCAATATGATGTCAGTAAAATCAGAATATCTACAATAACAAAACAAAAAAAACCTTGATGTTGCATCATTTCAGCCAAAGAAAGACATAACAATGCTAAAATGCAAAAAGGGAAAAATAAAGATAAGCAGATAACACATCACTGAATTTACACAGGTTTATAACCAGAAAGACTGCTGGATGACTGCTGTGCATCTTTGGTTTGTGATCAAACTCAACTAACTAAGAATATAGCATAGCTCTAAAGTAATCAGAGGTGTCTAGTGCCTGCAAAGGTCAAAAAACTGAGGCACTGTTTGTAGGGTTGTAGAGCAGAATGGCTGTTACCTCACAGCGGCAGACACTAGAGTAGGGGTGTGTAAAGTTGTTCCTGGAGGGCTGTAGTGGCAGTGGCTATGCCTGTGATTTAGGGTCCAACCCACTTTGTTAATGAAAGGTCAGTTATTGTTGATGAAGCACTTACTGCTCAAGCAACTTGCTTTATTTTAGTTGTATTGCTATCCTTATTTGCTTATTTTAGTCTTAAATGGCCACATTAACTGTTTTAATTGCTCCTTATCTGCATATTTGAAATAGAATGTCTGTCTGTCTGTTCCTTATACAACCCTACACCTGCTGACCAATCTGGACCAAATTTTGCACAGTTGCTTTCTATGACCATTAGGGCAAGATAGACTTTTGTTAGAATAAAAAATTTTGACCTTGGGGGTCCCAGTGAGTTTATTATCTTGTGTACTGTAGTTTGCACACCAGTGCTACCTGCTGGCTTGGAGCCATGAATCATTTGAACAGACTAAAGCTAGACTAGCAGGCAAAATGACCAGAGCTTCACATTACTTACCTGAGGAATGCCATATGTGCTTCTATCTACTGTAATATAAAAGGAAGTATTGCATGCTTTTACAGGGAGGTATTTGGTGAGACTTGATTGAGAGTAGAAATGCAAAACAGCACAAAAGAAAATTAACTGGTTGCTGTTTGACACCTGCTTTGATGGCTTTTTTTCAATCACTTAAGCATTACTTCTGTTCGCCTTGAATTAAGAGGATGAGTGAGTCATGACAGCGTTCATGGTTACAACCCACCAAGGACTTACCTACCTTTATTCAAAGAAGAAAAAACAAGGAAAAGAAGGTGTACACCACAAATTAGCATTGGCACTGTGACACTGTGCTCTTTCTACATATAATATTTAATGTTTCAGATAGACAGTGAAATTCAGGTTACTGTTAAGAGATGGTGAAGAGGAAATTGGATTTTTACTCATAACATTTCATAAGAATAAAAATAATTTACAGATGCAAAAATATCTAATATGTATTGTTAGTCATATATAACACAGCCACTGTACTTAAAAGTAAAATATACCTGAGTTGCACAGTCTGTTACTAAGTGATAGAGATTGCTAATAAGGTTCTGTGGTATACCAGTACTGAAAATGGACATAAAAACACAGTTTTTAAAATGACACGAAACCAGAAGTTCAGTACTGGAAGTACAAGGTAGGGTGCGTCATTCTTCCACATGCAGGAAGGAGACTCCATAGGAACTCTAAGCTCTTTGACGCCCTGGAGACTCCACATAGGAACGCTCTTCAAGAGATTCAACAAGGGGACTGCTATTTGACATGCTGTAGAATCTATGACGGATCCAGGAACCCCCACCACCCCTCCATCAACGTGCTAGAAATTTCAAATGAGGAACCACAGAGTGCAGGAAAGCAGGTAGGTGTGCATTTATGCAGAGCATCAGGTAAGCACTTGGGAGAAATATCCATTATTTGCTTCAGTACCATCTTGATAATGTCAAAATTTTAGTACTGATCCAACACTGTTGTTTAGTAACTATATTTATAAAGCAGGTGCATATGAGAGGACATGCTTGGTACAAAGAACAACCAGAAATATGCTTAAACTCAAATTAAGGAAATAGAGCAACCAGTCATATTAGAGTATTTCTAGATATACATTATTTTATGATGCATGTTTCTGAAAGGCATAACGTATATGTGTATATGTTCGTACATAGTTGTGTTTCATTTGTATGCAACAAAACTTTTTTTTGTTTTTATTTCTCTCTTCTTTGTGTCTTAACCTACAAGTGCTGACGGAGACAGCTGTAAATACAGACCCAAAAACAAGTTCACAAAGCAAGAAATCTATGCTGCCTGGGTTTGTTCCTTTCTTTCTCTCTCTCTCTCTCTCTCTCTAACACACACACATGCATAAAGTAAGTATAGTGTCATGAACTATATATTTTTTCAATTTTAAGGTCTCTTGAGTTGCTGTGTTCATGTGTTAAAATGCCCAACTCCATTACGGGCTGATTTCTATTTCTGAAGTCAAACACTAGCATGTCCCTTGGAATAGAGTAGTGTTCAGAGCTTTTGTTGAGTACAACAGAAGCACTGTTGATCAAAATATTAGTTCAAGCTCAGAACAGATACAAAGACCCAGTATTCCCAAGATTGCACTTAACTTTAAATTGAAAAATGTGACATTTCTTATTCGGTGAGTAAAGGCCAAACTTAGAAATGATAATCAATGGTTAAAGTTTAAACACCTTGCTGTCTAGGCCAGGCCTAGGCACCTAACACCTTTGGGATGTCAAGAATGTAACCTGATTGTGAGATTAAGAGTTCTAGCAACAGAGCGAGACAGGCCCACCCTACCAGTTTTATAGACTCATGTTTTAGAAATTCCACTTCAGCTGAGGTGGTAGTGGATTTTAAGTGTGTAGTTACTGTTATGAACTAAAGAGCTCCGAATCACACACAGTCCCAAAAAAAAAAAAATCACAACATACCCACTAGAGTGGGAAAAGCCGGTCAAACCACGACTAGTAACAAGGGCAAACACAAGATTGTTATATGTAAAAATGATTATCATTACTAAAATACTCTTGAACAATGAAGACAATCCAAGGCTGACCAAGTTCTAATACAAAATTCAAGGCAAAGTCAAAGTCACAAAATCCAGTAAATAACAAAAAAAGCACAGCAACCAACAAAACTCACCATGTCCAAAGCACATTCCAAATGAACCGCAAGGGGCTGTGGGTTTTCCCAGCCTTTAAATGGCCGAGAAGAGCCCCTTGAAGGTGATGGGCAAGTAGCCACACCTCTTGGGGGATCACCCACAAAATACACGGAACATAAAGGAAAATACACAAATACATAGAAACTAAATGACCAACAACATTAACATAAACAAAGGAATTGAAAATGAACAAAATAGACATAAAAATGGCATTTGAACCCGAGACTTGGAGGGGACCTTGATTGAAACACAACACAATATTTGCACTGTATGATGCAGAAATGTAACAGGCAACTATGAGCTAAAAATATTTTCAGTAATTGTCCAAATACAGTTCTACAGGAAGCAAAAATTTCAAGTAGGAAAATTCAGCTCTTAATTCAATGTGTTCTCCATTTGCAGCATTAGAAGCTGTTCAGGATAAACATTTTTTTACAGATCGCTATTTTTATCACTGTATTGTAACTACTGTGTAAAACTGCAGGTTCTGCTAATGTTAACACATGCTATTTATTAATGCACAGCAGTGATATGCATGATTGAAAAAAACAGGTTAAGTCACCAAGGACAAAGAAAAACAGTGTTGTATCTCCATTGCATTTCATGTGCCATCACTCATAAATAGCATATTTCATATGGTATTAAATATAATAGACCTTTTTCTCTATTTCTTCCTGTTAATTAGACATTTATATTTTACACAGTGTATTGGAGAACATTACACTTACACTTGTGTTGATTAACACTTAACATTTTTTGGAAATCCAATGTTAAGTGAGACTTGATTTTCATTAGGGATAGAACCATGCCCATACCCCGAATATGACATTTTAGAAACCATTAACTTTAATATGGTATTTTGATATGTCTTTTTTGGTGGTGAAGGGGAGAGGATAAACATTTCCCTCATTCATTTATTTGTCAATTCATGTTTGAGTAAGAGTAAATAAACACTATGTAAAAATAGGCCTGGATGACACAGTAGCCACCATAATTGAAATACTGCCAGCCTGGAGGTGAAATGATACAGCTTTTTAGGACAGTGTGTTTGCAAAAGAGAAAAGCAAAACGAGTAAGGTGCACAGTGATAACTTAATTTTGATTTCATAAAGACAATTCCATAAACTTGAAGACTGCTTTTCTATTTTCAGATCTTTACATTTCCTAGTACCTTTTGAATAATTTTGCAGTTTGCACTGTCATTAATTATCAAGAATTCAGTTACAAGAAACAATTCTGAAGAAATGTTTTCCCATAAATATTACCATTTTAAAAAAACTAAGCACAATGTATTTATAGTAGTAGGCAGATTAGAAAGTGGATGACTGAATGGAAGATTTAAAATTAATATTTTGACCATTCCAATGTTTCTTTTTTAGACTATAGAGGCTAAAAGAGAGCCATCACAATGAACTGTGCTGCGAATCCCTGCTAGTGTTAGAATTTATTTACTTTCAACATTGTAAAAACTCCATGTGATGTCTGAGTGTTTGTGAAAACTGTTTTGAGCATCAGTTTTGCAAGGCTTTATATACAATACAATAAAATAGATAGAAATCCAACCATAACTAAGATTTGTCTATGTACACTGCATTCAGCTTCCAAGTTGTTCACTAGACGCAGGACTTTTACGTTCAAATATTTACTGCTAAGTATGCCTGTCACAATCGATAAAACATCAATCCATCGATTTTCTTAATCCAGTCTTGT
This sequence comes from Polypterus senegalus, assembly GCF_016835505.1. Lineage (NCBI taxonomy): Eukaryota > Metazoa > Chordata > Cladistia > Polypteriformes > Polypteridae > Polypterus > Polypterus senegalus. Next base: position 159,901,776 of record NC_053154.1, read on the forward strand.
TATTATAACTCACTCATTATTATTAAAGCTCACACTGAGCTTTCCCCCCAGGAGAACTGAATAGAATGCAAAAAGCCAACTCTAGATGACTCTAGAAGACCAAGACACAAAAAAGCACATTCACATACACACTTTCTCACGCTAGCCCAGTTTAGAGTGTGAAATCAACTTAACCTCCAGATGTAGGAAGAAACTGGATTATTTACAGACAACGCATAAACATGACAGGAATAAGCCAACTAATTCTACAGACTGTGTGGCCCTGCCTTTAATCAAAAGCTAAAGCCCTTTACTTTAGCTGAGCTGACCACCATGCTATACCCTCAAGCAAAAGCTAAACAGCTGTTTATATTCAAGAACTTTTATAAGACAAATCCTTCAATGGTACAATGTTAAGAACTATTCCCTTATGTCTCCAAAGACATAAGTTAATTCCTTGCCTAATCATAATTTCCTCTCTTGGTACTGTTGTTTAAAGCCATATTCTAAATATGTGCATTTTAGGCTAACTGACGTTGTTGAATTTTCCAGTCTTGAACCTAATGCTGCAAGGATAGAATGAAACCCCCTGATTTCCCACTATGGAATTACTGGGATAAAAATACTGTTGGATAACTGAACCTTTGCCATTAATTTTACACATGTATGATGGAAATTACTTTAAATCTTAGCTGTTTCTCAAAATTACTGGTCAAATTTGCCTTCCACTTGCAAAGTGAAAATGGTATTTTAGTAAGCAGACATTTACCACACTTGTCTGTTTACCTATTAGTCTGCATAAAAAATATTAATGTTACGGCAGTTGGAAAAAAATATATAAAAGACTTTTGTGGCTCTTATACAAAATAAAAAGTATTTACCAGATTCCAATTAATTAAAACAGGTTCTACCCTTTATAAAAGTTTAAATAATTAACAGAAAGAAATTATGGCCAAAGCAGAAGAAAAGAAAGGTTTCTTGTTGGTCCCACTGCTTGTCAGAACCTGCTCTAGTGCTGAGGACTGCATCATCATCAGGGCTGTGTCATGCAATACTCTCCAGCTGAATGAGAATGAGTAAAAAGGTCTTGCTCTAACCCACCCTACACTTAATGACCCTGTGACATGGCAGCTATCAGGCTATTCAGTTATGAGAGGTTCTTTGACTCAAGCTGGATGAGTCAGAATGACTTAAGACTTAGCATCAGCAGATTTTTTTTCAACCCAATTAGCTCACTATATCTGTAAAACGTGAACAGTAGGATCAAAACAACTTTACAAAACAATGCATTAATATACAATTATCTTAATTTTTAGATATGTCTGTAATATCTACTTTGCAGAGATCAGCAACTAACTGCCTGTCAGGAGAAATCATATATGTTCTCCCTGCATGTGGTGTAAGATTTTTGATTTAAATCAATGTTTAGTTTGCAAAACAGTTATATGTTAATGCAAAAAAGAACAGAGGAATACATTGAAGAAATGTGAAATTGTCACAATACAGAATTCAGGATAGAAAAGATAGCCTGAAGAACATAAATAAGAATTGCCACTTGAAACTGAGTGTAAATATAATAAGGAAACAAGGTCTTCCATTTAGATGTTCATTTTTCACTACACTGAAACAACAATACCACCACCAAAGAAAATTGATAGATTGTCTGATTTTTAAGTGTGGTTCACCAGCTATTTCATTAAGATCACTTCTCAACTTCAGTAGTTCACCGATAATTGTAAGCTTTTAGGATTAGTCAACACTAACAAATTTGGAAACCCCATTTTTGTTTTAAAAGTTTTCCATCCACACTTGTGTTTTGAAAAAGTTTTATGAACATTTTATATTCACACTGAAATATCAATAACACATAATAAACCCAACCCAAATAAAGATGCCAAAAACAAAATGGATTTCTTTGTCTGGATGAAAGGGAACATACAACTGATTTTAAAGGTTACAAACGAATATAAAGTTGCCATAGCCATAGAAAATACAGATTGAGTGACCTGCCGTAACAAATACAGAAAAATATTTTAGTTGTAAGGTGCAGTACCTGCCGGCTGATGCAAAGAAGTTAGGGAATAACTATTCCACCTTGTAAAGATACTATCACTAAGTGAATCATTTGAATAAACAGAAGACATTGCTTGATTACAGTACATGACAATTATATGTCAGTGTTTTCTAAATACGTTGCTATGTGAGACCTGATGTTTTAAAATTAGTACATTTTAAAGAAAATTTTTTAAATAAAGTAGACGGAAGGGAAAAAATGCATAACATTTTTGTACTCCTGTAATTATTTACAAAATTTTTTTTAAAGTGCACATTTTTGTCATGTGTACAAAGTACAATGCGATTTGTACTTTCCAACACATTAGTGATAGTGTTATAATACCATCAACAGACAATGAAGAAACAACACAAGTTATAACAACATTAGACAATAGATACACATCAGGCACACTCATGCAGCTGTTGGTATGAGTGTCTATCAAGTAGCCTTATTGCCTTAATGGTCATTTGCCTTTTGCCAGAACAGAGAAAAGTAATGAACAAAGGGTTTTCAATGACAGTGTTACCCTTTCTAGGGCAGTGTGTGTTGTGTTATATATACTGTATGTTCTCAACAGAAGAGAGCTGTGTAACAATGATATTCTGTGCCAACTATAGACTCTGTGTAGTGCTTTATGGTCCCTAGCTGAGAAGGCTCCGTACCAGGATATTATGCAGCCAAAAACTATTAACATGAGCCATCTGTTCAATGTTATTGGCACTGGAGTACTTGTCATTAAATGCTGACTTTAAAAGTATATTTGGAAAATAATTAAGAAGTAATCTCTAAACGTTAACTTCAAACAAATAAAACCCTTCTGTCTATATAATGACATCTGTTAACAAAACATAACGAACCTCTTCCCCTATGTCTAGAGTGAGATAACAAACAAGTAAAACACCAGTGCAATTTGATTTAGATGACAATATAAAGCCATGTTTTAACCACAGTAAGCTTTATTTATATCAGATAGATTTAAACACTACAGTATACAGAGCTATAACCTGATTTGGACTGCTAGTATGAAAAGAGCTAAAGACATTAGTTTATTCAAAAACTTGCAGCCAATGAGTTTCACTAATGCCACCTCTAACAATGAGTAACATTCTCATAAATGTGTTCTGCTTTGCTGATACCTACTGTTTATGAAGTCATTCCACCAATAATGCTAAACTTTATACACTTCTTATTTAACTTTCAACTTCATATTTGGCATATGTAAATTTGATTTTTTTTGTATCTCTCAGTAATAATATTAGAATAGAAAGTTGGAGGATCAGCCCAAAAATGCATAGTAGGTCAATTGGTCATTTAAAAATAGTCTGTTGTTAGTGTGTTGTGGGTGTGTAAGTGTATCCTAAGATGGACCGGAACCACAAAAATCCCAAAAACTGGATTAAGCAGATTGTGAAAACAAAAGGATGAAAATAAATAAAAAAGATATCTAAACACAAGGTATCTAAGTGCAAACAGAAGAATTCAGCATACAGGAATGTGCTAAACTGTGCATAGAGTAGCAAAAAAAAGTCCTAACAGCAGGCAAACATTCAAGATCCCTAAGCTATTCACAATAATTACAGTTTAAGAGTATAGTTTGTTTTGAACCTGCTGTTGGGATTTTGATAATAAACTACCATCAAATACAGGGTAAAGGTAAATCCTGTAATATGGCATAGGTTTTCGTAAGGTAGAATTTGGTATGGATCTGTACAATCAATGGTAAACCACATCCTATAATTTTCTGTGACCCCTTCATGATTGTTTGGAATACCTTTCTGTCTACCATGATAGCAAACTCATAAAACAGGAGAGTGACACTGTAAACTTTACTGCATGATACTGTGCAGAATACTTATCTTACCTGTGCTCCAATTGTAAAAAATATCTGTAACTGTTGTGTAACATATCTGAACTTGTAAAGTGCCCTGGGATGGTTCTCATAATAAAAAAAGTGCTAAGCAAAATAAAGACTGATTGTTTGTTTCCCCAAGTAAAACACTGAGTATTATACAATGATGAAAGGTTAGCAGTATCCTTATTTAAAAGAATGTGGAGGCTCTCTTGTGCCTATATAGCATGACCTCAGTGTTGTAAATCCAGTCCAGGTGGTCTTATATATATATATTACCAAAGGAATCTGAACCAGCTGTCAGTTTCCATCCTTGCCCAATTGCTGCTGACTATGATGTAGCTTTTTCTGGGCTGCTTAATTTAACAATGAGTTATTCTGGTTCAGTTTTCAGTTCTAAATTGTTGCCTTTACACCACATTGTCAGATCTAACACCTCTCTGCTACATGTAGCCTCTTCATTGCTGCTGACTCACCCCATCACTTGAAGAATCCTCAGTCATCGACAAGGCTATTACTTTATTTGGCTGAAAAGTCACTGGTTAAAAGTGAGTGCAGACCAAGGCTGAAGCAGAAGCCTTGAGGGTTCTTCTGTCTAGAAGCCCTAATGGACGGTTATGTGTTTTGAGCTTCAAAATGAGAGGAAAATGTACGTAGCTCATAAGAAAGTATCTTGTAAATGTTAGTGATTTATCAGACATTATCTTTATAACTGGACATATTACTGTAAATGGAGCCTGTGTATTGTTCTTATTCTCTTTTTTACATCACATTAATGATGTTACACTTAGGATTTAATTTTTTTTAACATCTCTAGCACCTGAATGGGCAAAGTGGTGGCTCTGAGACTAAGGATCTGCACTGACAATCAGACAATTGCTGGTTCAAATCCTGTAAATGCCAGAATTGATTCTACCCTGTTGGGCCCTGTTCCACAGCTGCACTTGGGTCCCAATCCAAGTGGTTTCTCATGTGGTGGGTGTGGCAACGCTCTGTAATCAGCACATCCTCTAACTCTCTCTCTCTATCACCTGAATGAAATGTAGCAGTAACTTTTCTAAACCGATGTCACATTACAAGCCTACTAGTGGTGGGTTATATATGAGACTTGACAAATGCATTTGCTGATCTCGTTGCTGAACCATGACAATTTACATAACTGAAAATTGCTGGGCATGTCACATTTCAGAATTTAGTGCTGACCTTCCTGCACAGTCATGCTTGCCCCTTTTTGTGACAGCCAATTCAAAGATGCATGATGGAGTTGTCGCTGAACCTATTTAATTTTGTCATAGCAAGTCGAGGAATAGTTGGACTGAGTCACTGGGAATGTCACACACAACTGATTTCATTGGAGTACGCCAACAATTGTCTTCAACTCGTTATGTAAATGAAGGCTCCAACTGGCAGCTGCTGGCCTTAAGTTTAGCACGAATGTGTCTTCAAGGGAACACAGTTGTACACATGGTATTTAACATAAATATGGCTGGCTCAAGGCTATCAAAACTTATGGAGACATCTTTCAATAAATATCATATATATTAAGTCAAGTCAGTTTATTTGAACTTGAATTTTTATTACCAGACATCATACTGTAGTTTCTAGAAATTTCTTTTGGTGCTACATCCATACATATAACAAAGTACATAGAATTAAACAACATAATATACAATAGATGAAACCATCACAAATATGTTCTGAGCAGCTTATTATCACACCTACTCAGTTCACTGAAATTCTTAACTGCATGCCTCTTCTGAAGTGACAATAAAACAATACCAATAAAAGACACATACAAACACAAAATAATATACATAGCATTCAACTTATACAGTACATACAAATATATAAAATCCCATTAAGTTATTGACTGAGACTAATAATTGTTAGGGATTTTATAACTAACAATAACAGACACTTAAAGGCAAATGAGAATGGAGTGCCACTTATATTTTAAAGAAAAATGTGGCATTAGCTATTTGAAAACAGCACAATGCAATTTTTTTCTATTTTCAATTTACTAAAAACTTGTTTGATGTATTTCTAGCCTCACATACAAGAAACGTAATGTTATAAGAAGAAAAAAAACAAATGAACAACTAATAACCATTTAAACTATGTGGGAGTTTTATAAACTAATTACAGTATTATTTACAGTATATGATATGACGAAACACATTGAACCGATTTTCAGATACAGATTTTTATAACAGATACTTCATTACAGATTAAACAGCAAATGGAAAAGCAATGCATTAGTAAAGTGAATCTGTTGGCTATGAGAGGTCCTAGAAATCCTAGCCAATGTTTTCATCTGGTCATCTTTGGCTGTTATGTACGGCTAGTAGGCCACACATTTTTCACAATATTAGTTATTGTCTTGGAATGTATTATATTTATTAAAATATCCAGACTAATGTGTAGTTTGACTTGACATGAGTTTTTTTTTTTTTATCTGGAAATAATTTAATGTATCTGTTCAAAGGCCCACATTCATTGTAGCAGCAATTCAGGCATTTGCCCAAACACCAGTTCAGTCTGGCTCTTGTTAATTGACTGCAATAAATAATAAGAATAATAAATATTGGCAGAATCACAGGATCATGATTGTTTATGAAGTGCTTACATGAACGCCAAAGGAAAGCTGTCCAAGTATATAAAAAAAGTTCCCAAAAAAAACAACATTCATATATCCAATGCTCACATCACATAATTTTATTAAAAAGTAACATAATATGACAGAGGATAATATAGTCACATTGTGTTACGTTTTATTTTAGACTTGCTTTTCTGTACATCTTGCTTCTTTATTAACACCTTTGATCTTCAAGTCAAAGACTTGAAATTCAACATAAAATAACTTCTCACCACAAGTCAGGTAGGGGGAGCTAAGAGTTGGAAAAAACTGACATGAAATACAACAGTGTAACCTATCCACAGAGAAATACCACAACACATTCTGTGTGGGTAGTGCAATTGTTAGCACAGGTGTATTTTAGACAAGAAAATCAGGTTTACTCTGCCCATTACATTAAACCTTTTCCTTAATAAGACATTTTCCTACCTATTTTTGTCATAGCCACAGGTAGCCTCAGGTGGGCCATATTGTCTCCAGAACGATTTCTTGCAATTAAGGATCACAAGCAAAATCTCTCATCATTACACCACCATCACAACCATTTCCCAATTTTATATGAAGCTGTACTTTGCAAACCAGTAACCCCAGAACTGAGTGAAATCTCTTAATAATATGGGATCACACACAGTAGCCTAAATTTTACCACTTTAAATTTATAGTGGACTTTTATAAAAATTCCTGGACAATGTAATACTTGTTGATATTACTGTGGAGTACATAGAAATATGTACATTAATAAAGATGACTCGATATCTGCTTATATATATGTACAGAATGTTTGTTCCAGCATCACTTACAAATGCAAGTACTTGTTTCATTCAAACTGAATCGTAACTCATTGTCAGTCCAGGTTAGGACTATTTAAGGTGTTTCATTTATGTTTTTATATAATTATTTATTTTAAATTATCATACAATTTTACATTTTTTTTCTTTTAACTTCTTGTAAAGCACTTTGAGCTACATACCATGAATGAAAATGTATGAAAAATAAATTTTTGTTTTTGTAGTAAGATATGGTGCTTCGATGCAGTGATGGAGAAGACTCAGTGAATCTGATATCAGGTTTCTGCTGTCTACCGTCAAGTCCCTCATTTACAATATTAGAGGTTAACTTCAAAGCTGACTGACTGAAGGTGAATGTCAGTTCTGCAGGGGTGGCTTGGGGGCAAAGCAATTGGACACTATCTTAACTGAATATGATAAAAGAGAATCCATATTTATACTCTTTTTGTATAAAAAGTTTAGTTTCAAACAGATACTATGCCTTGTGAGATAATGTTCCGCAGTCTGATATTTCTAATCAGACACCTTCTCTCGTTAGCAACTGTATTATTATTATTATTATTTTATTGGAAATCATTAATTGACTCAATATTCATAAAACCGACAAATCCATTTTAGAAAGTCTCCTGTTTTTTTTTTTTTGCATTTTCAAAGTTGGTAAGTAAATAGTCAGAGGAATCAACAATAATGTATTATTATTATAGTTATTATTACAGAAAAATCTTTCAGATGATTTCTGAAAAAAATGTTATTTCTACATTTTGTATATTCTGTATATGCCATTTAAGTGCATGTATTGTTACTTTTCCATTTATTTCAGCTGAATGTGCTAAGGAAAGTGAATAAGTAGATGACATGATGGTGCACTGCTGACTCTCAAGTTTTAATCCTTGTCAAACATGAAGTTTGTATGTTCTTGTCTGCATGTGATTTTCTCCAGTGACAACAAAGGTTGTTTTCCCTTCTCCCAATAATGGCCATGTTAGTTTAATTGGAAACTGTAAACTAGTTTGTGTAAATGTTGGTGTTGTGTGAATATGCCTTGTAATTGTAAGTGCTGGTTTCTGCCTTCCACCTAATACTGTTAAGCTAGGATCCGGCTTCGCTGGCCCTTATTAGATAAAGCATGTTCATAAATGGACACAAAGACCAATGAATAACATTTAAAATGCAGCAGGCAATGAGGTGGTTACAATGGCACACTTGATATTTCTCCTTTCACTGCTTTTATATACCTTTTAAGACTTAATTAACGTTACATCTGAAGTATGTCCAAATCATTAAAAACAAATCCTGGCTCCCTGCTACCTTGCATGAACGGTTTCAGAAAATGGCAGTTTTATTGCTATTGCATGACACTACTTTTCATGAACTCACACATGGCAGCTGTGCTTAAACATAATGCAAATCTAAAAATTTCAATAGGAGAAGCTCTTGCCCTAGTTCCTTCTGAATTAGATCAGCGAAACATGAGACCCAAAGCTTAACTGTGCAGAAAACACGTAACAAAGTAAAATGCATTCCCCAGGTAATTTGTAATGCAATATGAATCGAACTGTTGGCCGATTGAAATGTTAATTTTGCTTATAACAATGACAACAATGTCTAGGAGAACACAGACATCTTATGCTACAGTCAGATAGGATGGATCTGTGTGCAATCCTAATCAAAGAACTTCGTCTGGAGTTGTTTATGCGAATGTTTACAGCAGCTAAAGTTTCTACATGGACTGACTACTCCAGCTTTCCGTTTCTTTTAAAGAATATACTGTATCATTCAGCATTCTTCTGTTCAGATCAAACACATGATTTAGTTCAAACTGCTGTCTGCTCTTTGTTGAAATACTCAATGTACATGAGAACAGTGAAACCTTCTTTCTTCTTTCCAAGCAGCTGCGCCAGTTCACGCTGCATTAATTATAGTAACAGAAACATATTAATGAGAAAAGCAAAGTTCTTTACTAACCTGCAGCCCTTGCAGAAGTAAAACTGGACGATGCATGCTTGCCTCCCTCACAATATAAATAAATACAACCAGGACGCTTTTTGTAGTGGTCCGAGTACCAGGCTTCAGAACGACAATTCAAGGCTTTTAAAAGTAGGGAACTGACTTCAGAGTTTAAGCCAACTCCCTTAGGGAAGAGACTTTGTACTCAAAGTCAATCAAGTGCGCTTAGCCAATTGAAACTCGAAGCAGATGTTGCTGCTCCGCCCACCTCAGCAGTTCACAGACTCGGGCTGCGGAGTGGAATATCTGCAGACACTTCCCACTGACAGTCAGACAGAATCGCACAGCCTCTGTATTTCTTAAAGTGATGACCGCACTACAGTACATTGGAGTGCAGTGGCGGTTATGAAATTTCAGAGATGTAACCATACCGTAACGCTTTAGGCTAGCAACTCAACGCAAAACTGAAATCGCTTTAAAGGCAAATGATTAAGCTAATCCCTAGTTCAAGAAAGAAGCGGCATCAACTGGAATTCTTTGCATGCACATGTAAACTATCTTTGTTGAAAATTAATAATGTACTTACAATACAAACACAATGAAAAGTTAAGGTTCTCAGCGACAGTTACACGAGGTGAAGGTCAACATGATTGAAGCTACAGCATCCCGCTACAGTTTCCATTCTGGTACAGGCACCTGTTACAGAGGATAAAAAAAAAGAAATAAAGTCACTTATCTGCAATCACGAGAGCTGAATCAGTTTTGTGCTTGCACTTTGTATGTCTTTGTGATTGGCAGAATAACTTTACCATAAAAAATAATTACACAAAAAGCAAACAGGCAGAAAATTACATTTAAAAATAAGACCACAAAGAAACGAGTTCAGATAAACATTTGACTGCATTAGTAATTGTAGGTGAATGTTTGAATGTGCCCAGATGTGGACAGGTACCCCGGCCTAGCTTGTTGAGGTCACAGCTCCAGTCCAGAATGTTTTCACTCCCAGGCTGGTTACAGCCTTTATGAAGTTGGCATGCTTTACATCCATGGCTTTGGTTTCTTCCAAAGATGCACAGGTTGACTGTTTGCAAATGCACCCTGTAATATGGTTTTGTGATGATGAATTGTGCATACTTTCATTTCTTTCATTTCATTATATTGAATATATTGTAGTATCTTATTTGTATGGTCTTTATTTTTTATTTCCAGTAAATAATATTGTTCACATCCTCCAGGAAGTAATGACAAATTCTTAATACACCCTTCTTAATAATGCCTTAGGGTGGTGCAAAGGGTAGCAACTGGTTTTTCTTCAGTGTTTCCACTCGAAAAGCTATGTTACGCGTATTTTTTCTTTTGCATATGAACAAAATTTGCTAAGTAAACTGGGATATGTTCAAAACATTAAATTAAAAAAAAAACAACTGGCTAATGATCAACAGTAGTAAGGCTAGCACCTTGAATATTAAAAAAAGGTACACTGGTCTACTAAACATATTTATATTTTGCTCTAGAGCTAATATAATTCAATTTGTAACACAATAATGTTGTTGTTTTTTTTTATACAATATGCACAGCATCAGCACACCATTCATACATTACAGGCAGAAACATTAGTGCAATTAAAGAGTTATACAGAATAAATCCATTGCAGTAGAAGGCAAAGATGGACTGACTTCCCAAAAGGGATGGGATGGATGGATGGATGTACCCTTGTCTGGCCAGATGGTCCTCATAATAGAAATACAGGGAGAGACCACTTATCAGATCTCTGTACCCACTCAGTGAGTCAGAGTTGGGTGTGGAGGAATGACAAAGCTTGCTGGGTAGGAGTGGAGGAGAAAGAACAGAAGAAGTAGATTGTATTATGGAATAAGAAGCCTGTATAAGGTACTTTCTCTAGTAAAAAGTTATTTGAACCTGGGACTTCTGTGTTGTGTAGTTGTGTCTAACGTTTCTGGTTCTGAGGCACCCCCTACAGGCCACATTGTACACAAACTAAAAATTTGAGATATGATAAATAAGAGCTATAAAGTTATACTTGGGCATTTAAAAAAAAAACATTTTGTGTATAGCTATGTTTTACTCCTTTCTTGTGTCACAAACCAGTACCTTGGTTGTCTTTAGTCCATGATCTGCCTCTGCATTTTGTCTCATTTTTCCTATACCACTATCTAAATGATTTGCTCTAAAAAGTTCAGTAAAGCAGGCAACACAGTAGCATAGTGGTAGCATTGCTGTATTGTAGTAAGAAAACCAGGGTTCATGTTTCCTGGGGCCTCCTTAAGTGAAGCTTGCATGTTTTCCTTGTGTCTGTGTGAGGTTTTTCCGGGTGCTCCTTTTTTCTCCCACAGTCCAAAGACATGCAGTTTTTGTGGATTGGTGATGCTTAATTAGCCAAAGTGGGTGTTTAGTGTGTGCCTATGTGGAAGTGTGTTCACCCTGTCCAGGGGATTGTTCCTGCCTTGCATGCTATGCATGCTGGAACAGACTCCAGCCCCCTACAGAGCAAGGCACTACACTAGAATAAATTGAAGTGAATTTCACCCATAAGCATAAGACCCTTATGTATTATACATCAGAGTACATGTATCTCTTCTTGCAAAACAGAAGCTAGGTCTCAATCGGTTTGTTTTTTATAACACCAGTCCTTTGCAGAAAACACACTCAAAATCACACACATACCAGCCCCTTCTTTGGATGTGCCAAAGTAGGATTCACATCCATTTTCCTGGAGCACAAGCTACACTGTCACTACACAAATATTCCAATTATTTTTAAGTTTCCACATTCAAAGTAACCAGCTAACAATACTTCAAGATGATATTAAAGCAATGAGCTTGCTGCACCACTGAAACTGCTGGCTGTGCTTTATGTGTATATGGTATATGATTCAATGTGTTGGTTTACTACAACACAATACAATAAACCCATATGTTTATTTTAATTATCAGCTTTCTGCTTTTCATTAATCATTTTTATTACTGGTTATAACATGTTTTTTGCTTTACTTTACTCTGAGTGACAATGACAGCCCACATTGGGTCTATGACATAAAGATCCTTTTCTGAAAATTTTGAAAGTGTCTTCTTGTTAGGTTTAGTATAAGGGCTAATGACTTTTAATTTATTTCACTGCTGAATATTTTGAAATGTGGGTTTCTGCTAGAATTAGCAACTGGGTCTTTGCCTTTTTATTTATTTAAACAATTTACATAACCGCATAATAAAAATCAGTTAACAAGTGACCTTAAAGTACTATATATGGATGTTTCTGACCCTGTGCGCCCAAAATGGCATGCAAAATAACTCTCCATTTAGCATTGTGGAACTCTAATAATTTCTTTAGCATTTGCCCTGTGCCATTTTGATACCACAATTGGCAGAAGTAAGCTTTTATAGTATATATGCAAATTTGGAGATGGGAGGTAGAATGTATACTTGAAAAAGATTTGGAAACCTTATCATATTGTCAGACAAGCTTTATTGGTGTTATAGCAAATGTAAATGCTACTATAATGCCACTAAAATTGTTAAAAATAATTTAGTAGTTAAATGTATATACATAAAATATGTGTTAGTCTACTATAAATAGAACCTTTCTGTAATTAATATTATCTGTAAGTATTTTACAATTATTGAGTGAAAGCACATTTATTGACATATATAATTTTTTGGATTTAGCAAGCCAGAGGGTCAAGTGACTTGCTTATGGTCAGAGAGCGAGTCAATAGTACTGACTGAACCAACAAGCTTGTTTTATTAAAATTCGAGACAAATGTCACTATGTTCATGTCTGAATGATTAAGTTATGGTTTTAGTGCAGGCATTATTCTGCGGTTATGTTTTTTGCATACCCTGTGTTGTGGTAGGCTATAAGACGAAATGTTACTGTTTCCTGTCCCATCAGTACTCTGAGCCAGGCCACTGGGCTCAGCTACCTGAACCTGGGGATTTTGTGGGATGGTAAAGAAGGCATGTCTGATCTGTATGCACCTGGTCCAGGCTATGGCACAGTATATTTTTGGGTTTGCTTTCCTAGTTTAACTGCAGCCACACACTTTTTTTTCTGTGGGGTCCGGAATTCGGTATACATTTAACAAGAAGGCCTTAACATTTGTAGGAAAAGGTCTGAGAATCCTACTGATTACAACTTCAAGTTAATATTACTTTTACTTTGTATCAAGATAGCAGTATTTCATCAATATTTATGTTGTGTGGCAAGTCATTTAAGGGGGCATTTATGGAAAGCTACCATGGATGAAGGACTAATCCAAACCAGGAAACTTTAAAAGGGGGCTCCTTGCCCCTTTACACTAACCCCTTTTGATTTCAGCCCTCTTATTAAACTCCTTTCCAGCTTTTATTCAACCTCAAAGGTATAAAACTACACATTCTATAATGTTTATCCAGAGATGGAAGCTTTATTGCACAACATAATTGATGAAAAGGCAAATAGATAACTGAAACGGAAAACTTAAATACAGTAACTATAAATGTCTATAGCAAAAACTAAAGCAGAAAACGGCTCCATTCATCCTTCTCCAGACCTTTTTTCTTCAGTAAAAAAATGACAGAAGACATAATTTGTTTAAAGTAAAAATGTAGGTCTTCCAGTTTTATTTTGGCTCTTTTGGCAACTGTCACTGAATGTGAATGCTGCCCAAGTGTATTGTTGAATAAGAATATTCACAAGTTCACACTGTTGCTCCAGACTGTCAGTGGACACTATGCTCTCATTTCAGTTAAATGTCAGCTTCTTGTCTGCTGTGCTGGTGCTAATTACACCACTGTACATCTGCTTCAGTAGCTACACCACTCTGTAGGCCTTCTGATTCTATACTATAAACCTACACTGAGACCCTTATGACCCCCAAGATGCTGTCAACCTTCTTATACAGTAGATGACTGTTAATTAGTGGTTGTGCTCAGCCAAACTGAAACCTCATACCTTCTCTCTTTTGCACAGCTTTCAAGCTTGTCATTATATTCTGTCGTCTGTGCTCAAAGCATTTAACAGCTTATGAGGGAACTAATTGAAAAACCTGTGATATACAACATTAAATAAATGCCAAATAAACTAACTAATATAATAAATACACACAACATAGGTTATATACTGTGTATATAAAAACTCAAAGAGTGCAAAAATAAATCATTTGCAAAGAATATATACTACATAAGGTATGTATGTGTTAAAAACTCTACAGGTACTAAGAGTAAAAAAAAACATGGTTATTGCTGCCATCTGCAGTTTGAGCTGGGTAAATGCAATTACTTAAATTTCTGTTTTTTCAATAACAGAATATGAAAACAGGTAGTTTACTAATGAAGTATTTTTTCAAAGTTACTAACAAAGCTGTTCATCCAAATCTTAGATAGCCACTTCAACCATTAACTATTGTTGCTTCACCTTCCTGAAGTTTAGGAAGAAAGCTGTTTTCTCAGTAAACATTTCTCTCCAAGACTCATCAGTCCAACTAGTCCCTCCACAGGCAGTTAGTCAGTCAGCAAGGTTTGGAAAGATCCAAACTATTACTTTGCCTTTAACTATGTATACAATACCTATCTTGAAAGCTAAAAACTAAAATTTAATTAAGTACAAAAATATAAAAATATGAGGAAATAGACAAACTACTGAATGTTCTTCTCCTGTCTGCATGTCTTTTTCCACCAGGTATTCCAGGTCACCCTCATCCCAAACCATGTGTATTAGGTTAGTTGACAGCTCTGATTGATGTATGAAAGAATGTGTGATGGACTTGAGTTCTATCTGGGACTGATTTCTGCCATTAGCATGATGAAGCTGGGAAAGGCTCTGACCCCAACAACCAGAAAGGCTCTGACCCCAACAACCATGAAGTGGGTTTGAAAATGGATGAATGTTATTCCCTTTGATGATTCAAAAGGCACAAGATTTGCTCTGTACAAATGGAAATGCCAGATTCATTTATTATGCAGACTATGTACTTAAGACAATGACAAGACATTGTCCCATTAGAGCTGCTTTGTATCTGACTGTCTTTATCCCAGACTTAGCATCTTTTATGAGACTTTCAACCTTTCAAATCTTTCTCTTTCTTTAATCTGTATCCTATTGCTAGCAAAACACTGTCAGTGGAAGGAAAAGGTCAGTTAGTCAACCTCATCTCTGTAAGAAAAAAGTAAGAATATAAACATGTAATATCATAGGTATAACATTGTACAACTGGAAACATCCACTAACTGGCAAATTCAGTTTAATTTAAATCAGTTGTTTAAGTTTATTCTTATTATGCTCACTACATTTATGCATCCAGCACTATACAATAATTTCAAAGTAAAAGAAAAAAGAAATGCAACAGGCAGTAAATACAAAATGACACAGTGCAGCAGTAGCCAACTTCATATCAGTTTCCACTTATTTTTCAATGAAGGTTTTTCTCTGTATCTTAGTAAACTTGCTGTAAAAGGTTTTATGTCATGTGAAGCATGATTGATTTACAAAGTCTGTACACTGCCATGTTATTGTGACCTCTTGCCTAAATTACAGTGTGGCATTTGTCAGTAATCTTCCTCCCTGAACCTTTAGCTGATCAAATTTTTCAGAAACATCAAGGGTCAGGAACTCTTAATCCCTATGCAGTGGAGTCCACCATAGTGGCTATATGTGTGTTTTTAGGACAATCAGCTTCATTTTTAATTCTCTGTAACTGTGAATTCAATGTTTTTAAAGAATTTTGAACTGACTGTATAAGGTCCTGTAATACATAGTTAAATAGCATACTGATTATGAAAGAAGCAAACATAAGACTGTACTGTAAATGATAAAAATCAGATAACTGAATGGCATACTGTCATCCATTCTAAGACCTGGTAAACTTCTATATGCAGTACATTGCAAAACTTTTCACAACCTTGTGTATTTTTCACATAAGGCATAATATAAAGTAACATTATCAAACTCACTTTATGTAATTCAGTACCATGGGGGAGCCCTAGTATGTCCCAGCACTATCAGAAACAAGGAAGGGCATCGGTCCACTGCAAGCCCCATCGAATATAAACCCACATTTGTGCTCACACTGGGCCAATTTAGAATCTCCAATTAAACTAATCTGCACATTTTCCAGGTTTGAGGATGAGGGAAGAAAACTGTAGTTTTGGTGAAAAAACCACACAAATGGGGAGCACATGTGAATTTAATGTGGACAAAGACCATCATGCTACCGTATCATACATTTTTCACAATCCTACAGACTAAACTGTACAATTTAAAGTCCATCATTCAGAAATGCAATTTTATTGATCCCAACAATATATTCTTCACTTTTAATAGAGATAAAAAAAGCTAAGTTGCCTCCCTTAAGATTTAATAATAATCACCAGAAACCAATGGTTTTATGAATGCACCATTATGCCACTGGCTTCAGTATAGCTTATAAATGCAAGAATAAGAAACAATTAAAAATGTGTCCATGCCAAACTATTACTATTACTAACTACACAAAATACAACACCGTCATGCTCAGGCTTTCAGATAAATTTCATTGCTAGACAACAGATGACACTTGACATTTGATTTTAGCAGTGTAACGCAAATAATGTCAGCAACAGATGCTGTTGTATCTCTGAGCTCTGTATTTGAAATATTGCTTAAACTAAACAAGTCACTGGGACCAGATAACATTTATCATAGAATGCGTATGGAGGTAAGAGAGGATATTTATTGAAATGCTTAAATGCCTGTATTGAAAAAATCACAACACATGGGGCATTCCTTCAGATTGCAATGCAGTAAATTGCCTAATTTAGTAAAAATGGTAAAAGGGCAGATCCAAGTAAATACAGGTCAGTAAGCTTAACATGCATCATGGGTAAATTAATGAAAGCAATTATTAAAGAAAAGATTGAACAGTACGCGTCAAGAACATTTGTAATAGCAAAACATTCAGCATGACTTTAGAACAGGAGATGTTTCTCTAACATGCTGGAATTCCATAAGAAAGCAACAAAACCATACAGTATATGATAATAGAATTGCATATGTTATTATTTAGTTTGATTTTCAGAAGACTCTTGATAATGCCTCACATAAGAAGCTTGTGGTCACACTTCAAGAAATAGGAATTCATGGCATAGTTTGTAGACGGTTGCAAAATTGTTTTAAAAAGAGAAAGCAAAGGGTTATGGCGCAGGGAACTTTCTCAGAATTAGGGTGATGCTAAAAGTGATGTTCCTCAGTGAACATTGCTGGGGCAGCTACTCATTTTAAAAATATATAAATGATCTGAATATGAACATAAATATCATGCTGGTTAAGTTTACTGATGACTTGGGCAAATTGGGCAGATGAAACTGAATGCAAGTAATTGTAAAGTATTACATATATGAAGCAAAATGTTAGGTCTGAATACACCCTTGAAGATATGAAACTTGAAAATACATGTTATGAGAAAATTGTATAAGTTGTAGTGACCTCATCACTGCCCACATCTAGACAGTGTACAGAAGCCATTCAGAAAGCTAACAGCATATAAGGTTATATAGCCTGATATAAGGAGTACCAGTTACGGGAGATTATGATTAAATATAAAACACTTGGGGGCCTCATCTGGAGTACTTTGTACAGTTTTGGCCTCAAGGCTAACTAAAAGCCACATCCTTGCCAGAGAAAGTCTAGAGAATTGCAAATAAGCTGAATCCAGTACTGAGTGGAATGAGTTATAGGGAATATTAAAGGAGCTGAAACATTTTAGTTTAAGCAAACAAAGATTAAGATGTGACATGACTCAATTGATTAAAATTAGGAAACAGAATATGGTGGATCTGAGCAATTATTTTAAATTACCTCTTCATCAAGAACACTAGGACAAAGATGGAAACTTGTTAAGAGTACATTTCAAAAAAATGTTAGAAAGATTTTCTGCATGCAGATATATGAAATAAATTAACAAATACTGTGTTAAACAGAAGTACTTTGGGGAACTTCATAAATTTCTCAAAATTGCTTCTCAAAGTTGCTTTGAAGAAATTGGGTGAACAACAATAATGATCTTTGTCTGCTTGCCCCAACTGCTCTACAAATCTAACTCAATAGCAGGATTCTAAAATCTACTCTAGCATATCATGTGCCAAAACTTTGCTTATTGTTTACTGATCAAGATTCTTATAAAAACCCTTGGCATTTAGTTCTGACTAGTCAGTGTTGATTTTTAAAACAATGACAAAAATATCATATCCCAGAATAAAAGACACCAATATACAGTTAATTTAAAAGTATCCAATGCTTCAGAACAGTGTGAAAATAATTCCAAGTGAAATTAAATGCACAAAGACCTCCTTAAAACATGTTAATAATTGTTGTTGACAGATGAAGTCACTTTCAAAGGCAAATCATAGGTCTCAAGATAAACGGACTGTTCAAAGGTTAAGCAGTTTTGTATAGTTCTGGAGGTTTGGGCATAAAATATCAAGGACCAGAGTTACCTGACATTGCTGAGGCAATGCTCCAAGTAATGGATTCCATGACAGATTTACAAACTTCTGTCTCACAAAAGCTAACGTATTATGAGTCAGCAACTGGAAATCATGCAGCGCTATCTATTGGTACCAAAATAGTGTAATGTATGGAGCAGTAATGTGGCATTTTTTCTAAAACCGGCTCAGTTCAAAAAGCATACGTTCACACAAACACTAATCAAATAAAAGCAGGATCAGCTGTCTTTACAGACAAGTCTCTTATCTCTTGATAATTAAAACCTTTACACAAGAGAATGCCTTTAATTTCAGGAGGCAATACTGGAAAATAAACTCAGTTTGAGTTTCTTTGAAAGACAGTTCCTTTAAATAATAAACAGTGCTTTTACAGAAGTGTTCTAGTTTTACTTGTGAAACTCTGAAACCAATACATGACAATGGCAACATATATACACAGGCAAATGCGGGACTACAAATGAGGTAAGATTGTTCAAAACCCGATTTTATAAAATCTGCAAAAATGAGTAATGTTTTACTACTTAATTTAAAGAAAAAAAAATTCAGACTTACCAATAAAATGTCAATGAAGCAATATTATTGCACTTTAAATCACAAACAATTTAAACTTAAATGAACCATGTGCATGGACATGTACAGTATGTTGACCTTACGCTTAACCACCCTATGCTTTTTCCTAATGACACAGTACCTCAAGCAGTTGGATAAGGCATAATAAAGCACAACAACCCACCACTGACTGACAACTGTTTACTTGGAAGATACATGCTCTTTCTGCTGATGTATTGCTCAAAATGTAAACTTTTTTTCCAACCAGTACACTCCCAGTGACAACAAGGCTGGGACAGGCACTTAGGAGGCTGTGAAATATAACTAACATGTTCTACTGATCGACTAAGCAGACAGGTGCTGATCAAGCTGTTCGCATGTGACAAACCATATTGTGGTGCTGCACATGGTACCAGTTACATCCAGTAACACACACAGACACATATTTTATATATATATATATATATATATAGTATATATATATATATATATATATATATATATATATATATATATATATATATATATATATATATATATATATATATATATATATATATATATATATATATATATATATATATATATATATGTATATATATATATATATATATATATATATATATATATACACATACACAGTATATACAGTGGTGTGAAAAACTATTTGCCCCCTTCCTGATTTCTTTTGCATGTTTGTCACACAAAATGTTTCTGATCATCAAACACATTTAACCATTAGTCAAACATAACACAAGTAAACACAAAATGCAGTTTTTAAATGATGGTTTTTATTATTTAGGGAGAAAAAAAAATCCAAACCTACATGGCCCTGTGTGAAAAATGTAGGTTTGGATTTTTTTTTCTGTGAATATAAAGAGTGGGATTTCATATTCTGACCAGATACAGAATAGGGATGAACCTTCTGTTGCATCTTACTGCCTTTGAACATTTGACATTCCAGCCCTATAACAGTCCGGGTTAACTCCACACTCCCTGTTGTATCCAGGAGCCTCTTCTAACCAAAACTGTCTATAGTCATAGACTGAGATGAGGCAGGAAAATGAGGAGACAAACTTCTAGCAAAGAACTGGTGCAAAAGTGACATGTGCTTTTATTAAAATGTAAACAAAACATCAAGTGCAAATAGTGCAGTACATTGTTTATTACAAATAAATAATCCATAAAAAACACTGTGTTCATATGGATGTTAAAATGCAATAAATAATTCCATAAAAATTGAGGTTAAAAATCACAGTTGGAAACTTTTCTTTAAAAATGCACAAGCCCCGATGCCTTCTTTTAAAAGCCAACATCTCCTTGGTGCACCCTCTTCGGATCCAGCAGCACAAGGAAACGTCCTACCAACAGGCACAGCCAACCTTCAATATCCAGGCAGGGTGCTGCGCCAAGCCTCACTCCCGCTGCCACTCCTCAGCCTTATGCAGAAGTCCACTTGAGTAACAGCTCTAACACCTCTTTGAGCACCTGTGATATATTCCTCCTTGGGGCTTTTAATCTGGCTGCCTGTCTCTGCTCTAACAAAAACTGGCTTTTCACAATCCTACTGTCTCTGTCATTCCTTCCTTTCTTCTTTCTTTCCATCCCCTTAAACCTCCATCTCTCTGTCTCTTGTTTTTCTACACATACCCCCAACCCAGATGTACCACTGTGCAGGCTCTTTTATAGCACCTTATTGGGTGCAGATGAGATCATCTGCACACTCCAAGATGTATAAGGTGCAGCATCTGACTGATCCCCCACATTTACATGTGAGTGCATGAGGGCCACCTGCACCTGTTCTGAGCCTGAACACTTTTGGGACTCAAATATTTACAGTATTTACAAACCTGTTCTAACCCACACACCACTTATCACAAGCATTTACAACCGTATTTCTTTGTGGTTCGTTTCCTGTGTTCATCAGACATGGTTGCCCTCTTGTGGACGCTCAATGACATTATGAAGTTTTATCGCTTTATATTAACAAATAAAAAAACATAGAAATATGTAGCATTATTTAAGAACAGTCCAATTTTAAATCCAAAATAAAATCATTAATTTAAACAATAAACTTTAAGGATGAAGGTGCAAGTCCCAGTCTCTACTCCAGTGCAAGAATATCAGCACTTTGTCCCTTAGTACTGTGGTTACCAAGATCCATAACAAATACATCAAATCCAATTTAGATTTACAGAGGGCAATGATTCTCCCAGAAGCATTGTTTGCACATCTGGAGCAAACCATGGCCAGGTTCCACCCGAAGGCATACTCACACCCACATCAGACTAATTTAAAGTCACAGGTTACACTAGTATGCACATCTTTATAGAAAATTAATTTGAATATGAGTATGAAGATTCCATGCCGGCAGTGATCAAAAACTGATTGAGGGCTTTGCCATGCTAGTTACAGTATGTTATTTGTAACAGCTGACTTCTATTGTAAAACCTTCTCTATAAAAAAATAATCAGTGGTTTCTAAAAAACTAAATAATATCAGAGATAAAACCAGAGAATAGTCTTGCTCAAAGCATTTACCTGAAGCAAAAAAACAAGTTAACTATTCCTTTATATGACACCTTGTGCAATAATCTTTTGATGTGAGAAGGAAAAATGGCTGCTCAAGAAAAAGGAAAAAATAATAAAGGAACCCCCTTTATCAGTATAATTGTCTGTTAGAGTACAGCATAGCACAGCAAGTACTACTTTATCTAAATGTGAATTGAGCATATTAAACGGTCTGATACTGATATATTAATTTTTTTAACCAGTTAAGAGAATATTATTTTATTTTCTTAGAAATTACTGAAAATTCAAATTAGACAGATCAACAATTCATATACAGTACAGTACAGCTGTTTAATTCCTGTTGAGGTATTTTGTTTACGTATTTATGTGATTCTACATAAGAAAGTACCAGACATACTGATTAGTACATTCTATTACTAAATATGAAATATTTACAGCTGTTTCTGTTAAAAAGCTGTAGTTTGCAAAATAATTTCCCAAGGAAACATCCTCTTTTTAGGTGCCTGTCTGGGCATCTAGGCAGATTTTTACAAAAATGTCAGTTTGTCTGAGTTTTTCATACTTTATTTTCCTGTCTTCTTTCGGCTTGGAAAATATGATAAACTTTAATAAAATGAATAATCTTCAACTAAGTGGATAAAGGCAGCTCAGTAATAGGCTCACTATAAGACCCTCATTTCCTCTTATGGTCTCAGATGCTTTTCAAAAGTTTGTTCTGCACACTATGAAAACTCAGCACATCCAGTTACCAATGGACATAGGCATCTTAAGCAACAATCTAGTTTTAAGTGGCCATATAAATATGACGCATGAGAGGAATTACATAGAGTCAACAGCATGCAGGCTTGTTCTCACAGTCTACCAGTTTAATAAATGAGGACTGTCCTTTTGTCCCATATATCACCAGTTCTTGTTTGGTGCCAGTGCAACTATGGTACTGACTGATGTGATTCTGTTTTACAATACAAAGGTCCACAAAATGAATTAATTATTTGTTTAATGCTATTAGCTTGCTTATTTAAAAAAATCATGCTTGACATTACTATATATTTATGTAGGCTTAAGTTTGCTGAAAGGCTTGCAATTAAGAGCACTATTATTACACTGGAGAGTTCAATTCTTGCTCTGTTTGGTTTCAGTTATTGGTTTGTTTGTTTCATTACTTAACTAAACAGCTAACCCAGTCCAGCAGTAGCATTAGTAGTAGTAATATTGTCACATGTATAGGGTACAGTGAAATTCTTACTTTTAAGTCTGAGCAACTTGTATCCTCAAAATCAAGACTCTTTGACTGCTCATATTAATTGCATGTGAGTGTGATGAGATCTAATGAACTATTAAGTGTATGCAGGAGATTATTGTATGATGAAGTCAAAGGAGTATAAAACACCTACTAATAACAGAGATTCATTGATTGCCCAGACTGGATACCCTTTACACCTTGACAATAAAAATCACATACAGGAGGGAAGATAAAATGTACCCTTGCAGAGTCTAAGACCCATTTTAAATGGATTTAACTTAACTCCAGCTATGCAAGAACAATTTAATTCCAGAAAGAGATAAAGGTAGAAAACATTCCTGCAGGACTTATAAACATCCTCAGTCTCAAACATTGACCAGACAGTTCCAGTATTTCAAGAAAAGTGTATCCACAAGTTTTAAGCATAGGACAAAATTGCCTTCTAGTTTTTAACAGTATCTTCAGCAGAGGTTACACTTTTCATCACTCTTTCAAAGTCAATAAACTGTTTTCCAGACTTAAAAACTGTTTTCTTTGGTCCCATGAAACTCCTTTCATCCACAAGGCTTCAATCCAACCATTAGTGTAGTTGTCAATGTCTTGGCAAGCTAGTATGTCTTAGGCAAATTAAGCATTGTACAGAAGGACTCTTTGAGCTTGACAGCTTCTTTCACTATTGGTGTCCCTCAAAAGGTTTTAGCACTGTCACCTTTAAGAGAATTGATCATCATTTGGCCATTGCTCCTTGTAGTCACCTTTACGCTTGAGGTCTTAAACAGTGTCCATTCAGACTCCATATTTATTACCTGCTCATAAGACACAGTGGAGGAGGCTCTTCCAGGTTTGAGGTTTGAAGGCATCCCAAACAGAGGGGTAGGTGGTCTGGGAAGATCCAGTTGATGCTCCATCCATCTAAGCCATTTCATCAAGTGACAGCTCAGAGCCTCTCTTTACCCAAGTGTGCAAAGTCATAGAGATTCAGGTCAGATATGTGCAATGTCATAAAGCTTTAGGACATATGGTAAAACTACTGATCACCAAGCCATCACCACTAAAACTGCTGAATCGATTTTCAATTTTTAAAAAGGACTAAATATTGAATTCTCTAGACTTGATGTAACCTCTGAGACTTTGAATCCTTACACCTTAATGATAACTTAGGTGATTATCTGATTTCATACCATACCCTAGAAATTTCTTGTCTTTGTATTCACAAGCTGTTACCCCTGCACGTATTTATGTTTGTTTTGTTTGTCTTTGTTAACTAGCACACACGGAATAATCAGTAGAAAGTAATTTTCCTCATGCAGTTATGATTGGTAAACAGCTTTGAATGAAAATGATACATAAAAGCAAAGTAAATTAAGACTGATACCACATGTTATTCCAAAATCTGCTGCCAGGATCTAGATGAAACACTGAAAGGTAATTATAAAATATTTCTTTACAGGCACAGAGTTAAAGATACTGCAACACCTTAAAAAGCTGGTTGTTACTCTGACATACATTAAAAGAAGAAAAATGTATTTTTTTAATTAAATTATCATTCCATTCATCCTCTAAACCAATTACTGACCTCAAGGTCATTAGGATTCAGAGCCCATCTCAGCAGCATTGGGTGCAAAGCAGAAACAACCATGTACAGGTTACCAGTTCATCATGAGGCACAAGCTCACACACACTCCTACAACTCATACCTTGACAGTCTATAGTCAACACTTCACTTCATTATCATATCTTTGGAATAGGGGAGAAAAAAAATCAAACTCCATAGGGATAACATGCAAACTCTACAAAGGCACAACCTGCACCTAGATTTGAATGAACCTAGGACTCCATTCTTATAAAAACTGAAAGTCCTCCACTCTAAAACATTAGATCACAATAAGGAGTTGAAGCAGTATTTTCAAGAAATAAAACATGCGATACAAACAGTATTTCCAGAAAGTGATTTAAAAGTATTCGGTAGGTGCACTGAAGTAATGAAAAGTTTAACATTAACATGTCCCTCAAATAAACAGGAAAATAAAGTATTCATTACAAATTTAAAATACATGCTGTTTTTGTTAAATTCCACTTGAAATATGAGTCATCACTAAATTAACACCAAAACCAGAAAAGGTTAAGTATAAAAAAAAATGCAGAATACTGAGTAAAGTGATGGCAATTATCTGGATAAGTTGTTTAAACTTCAAATATTATAGTTCAGTTAGTTAAATTAAGGGATCATAAGCATGAATTTGGATAAATACAGATGAGCAAATAACTGTTTATAGTTTCTTAAGCGTCATTTACTGGTAAAGAATGTAATCATCTTTCTCTGACATTCTGAACTGCTCCATAGATCTCACAATAAATGTATCAACACAGAAAAGAAAGTAAAACACATTTACCCAGTAAACCAACAGGAAACATCATTAACATTGTGCTACATAATCTCCTGAGATGTTTCTTTCTGCCAAAAAAAATCAACTGCTATTTTGTATTTTTTTATACACATTTGTTTAATTATTTAGCCATTGACAAGATGAAGCAAATACACCAGTAATAATCTTTGGACAAGCAATAAAGGTTCTCCTATACCCTAGTGTATACACGTGGACAACAATTGTTGAGACACTCTGTGAACTTGTCAATTCAAGATAACAAACACACATAGTATTGATTAACAAGTATAGCTATGTAATGCACTATTTTGATCATTTTTGGAAATGCAACTAGCTCAAAGAACAAAACAACAAAAAAGAACAAAGTAAAGAATAGAAGCACTAAAAAGAGAAGGATGTATACTTAAGGTTGGGCATAAGACATATGTCACGCCCTGACAAAATAAATATATTACTCACTTAGGAATCCAATTGTCATATTATAGCACGTTTAACTTTGGCTATGTGTTCTTCACTAGTATGTTGGTCTATTAGATTATTAGGATGTTATCTAAAATAATGTATCATAGATAGACAGACAGATAGATAGGTAGACAGACAGACAGACAGACAAAACGGTCTGTATTGTGATTATCAGGTACCAGCCCTAAACAAACCCAGCAGGGACAATAATTCATCACAGAGTTTACTTATTCATATAAAGCTAAGTTACAGTTGACAATCTTACAAGCATGTTTCTGGGAGGTGGAAAGAAAATGAACTTTCAAAGGAAACCACATGATTACAGGAAGGATGCATATACTATAACACTAATAGTGACTGAGTGATTATTTGAAACCATGTCTTTGGGATGCTAGGTAGGACTTCCAATCATCGCATGGCTCAAAAGTATTATTCTAGCCAAGGTAAACTTGGTTTAGATAAACCTTATTATAATTCTGATATATTATAACAATACTTACAAATTATAATCATTTGTAAGTGTCATAAAAACGACTTTGCCCACCTCCTAGCAAGCATTTCCTTGCCTAGTCAGTGGGTATAAGAACCAAGGTTTTTACCATCATTAGGATCTTCCTGTGCTCCTTTTAATTTTTTTATTTTTTTTTTTTGTCTTACTAATTTTTCCTTCTCCCTTGCTTTTGGATTTGTCTCCATTTTTTTAGGATTTCCTGATTACTTTCATCATTGGGGCAGCACGGTGGCACAGTGGGTAGTGCATCTGCCTCGCAGATGGGAGACCCAGGTTCGCTTCCCAGTCTTCCCTGCATGGAGTTTGCACGTTTTCCCCGTGTCTGCGTGGGTTTCCTCCGGGTGCTGCGGTTTCCTCCCACAGTCCAAAGACATGCAGGTTAGGTGCATTGGCGATTCTAAATGGTCCCAAGTGTGTGTGTTGGTGTGTGTATGCACGCCTTGCCCGGGGTTTGTTTCCTGCCTTGCGCCCTATGTTGGGTGTGATTGGCTCCAGCAGAAGACACCCCCCCTCCCCCAGTGACCCTGTAATAAGGATATAGTGGGTTGGATAATGGATGGATGGATGGACTTTAATCATTGTCAATTAAGCCTCTTTTGTGCTCTCTTTTTGCTTGACAAATCACTGAAATAGTTAAATATTGCGTTTTGCAAGTTTTTGGTGGATTTTAGCCATCCTATTTGGAAAACATCAAAGCATCTACACATTTTTGTGTGCCACAAGTTACTCCCTGAAACTTTATCTAAAAATAATAGCATTTGAAAATTTTTGGTGGTGGTGTTTGAGAGGAGAATGAGAGAAATATGCCTCATAAAATTTATTTCATTTCATAAAAATTATATTTATTTCTTCATTTGCATTTCCAGTTACTTCTAAGAAGAATGCCTAAACCTATCAAAAGAAGTTACAAGGACAAAGGTAAAAATGCCAGTGATCTGGAGTTCTCTTAAGCTAGACCAGTATTGTTATGATCCTTGCTACGATTCCTTTTTAGAGGTGAACAAAATTCATGTTACAAGAATCATAGCCACTGCAACTACTGTTTAATTAATGCAACCATATATACTCTAAGTTCAACTGTAAGTTCAAATGAGAATATTTAAGGTAAAATCAATTTAGAGTAAAATACAAATTTGTCAGTTAGTATTTCATTATACTATATGTAGAAAGAAAAAGCTAATTAGTTAATTTTGATAATACACTACCAGATAAAATGCAGGATTCTTTCAAAACATTTTCTGGGCCACATTTATATCTTAACATCACATAGCTTTGTTATTAGGAATGTTAGCTATACTGTACAGTGTTGTAAAAGCACAAGCTAGTGAGTTGCTGCCTGAAGACTGTAATAACATATCACATCACCAGTTGATACTTTAAAAGGTAAATGAGATCTAGTTTTGTAGCAGAGTAGTATCTTATGAGAATGAAAAGTAAATTTCCATGGTTCATCAACTACTAAACTAACTTGTCTAAACCACCTGGAAACTTGGAAATTGAGTCTACCTGACCAAAAATACTTCACTCCGGATGATAAATCTCTCAATACACCTAACATTTGCTTAATAACTCAAATATTTTAAGCAATTTCTGAAAAACACATTAGGTTTACATGTGCATGCACACTTTATTTGTGAACATAAGATGTATTATTAGACTTCTTATGTATGTATGTTTTTATGTACATATATTTTAAACCACACATTTTTTTCAAAATAATGTACCTGAACTGTTTATTTTACAAAAAAAAATCCAATGGGTCTTACTGTATCTGAAAGCAAAATCTTACATTTTAATTATTGACATAGTTGGCACTGCATTATGATTAGGACTTCTCAGTAAGGTTTCAGGATATAGATAGTTGTGAAATTATCTTGCAAATAGCTGCTTCACCCATAACATGGTTAGAGGGCTTTGCAGAGTTTTAGCTTAGCAAACTGTGCATCAAATGACCCAGATCATTTATGTGGCTGACTCTCATATATCATTATATCACTGTGGGGTGACCAAGGCTCACTAGACTCGTTACAGGTTGGCCTGCTCTTGTGCACCATAAGCTTAATACATACCCACAGAAAGACCTTTACACTTAAGAACTGATTAGTGATGCCTGTACAGCCTATCACTCTTTAGTACTACATATAGTGCTCACTAGCTTTGGCGGATCATAGGTAGTCCCCCCACAATATTGAAGCCAAAACACCTTGGTTATTCCCTCGAACCAATGATGCATTACTCTTCAGCATGATGCTCTCTACTGGAGGAGTCCTTCCTCAGTCAATAACCCTGTAAAGCACTAATTACTTACACTGGTTACCCTGTATCTGTAACTGTAACCAAGTTACAGTTAAGGATTATGTAGATTGCACATCTCTGTTGCACTCTGTTCGCCTGCTTAGCTTTGCACACGCTTTCAGGAACCACAAGTACAAGCACTGAGAAGATACATTTCCAGAGACAAGTACTTCCTTCTGCAATAACCTGTCTCAATACTTCAGAAATTGTTAAATTTATGTTGATGAACTGAATATACAGTGCTAAGTTTAGCAGTACAATCTCAGGAGCAGAAGGGTAATGCATTAAAAGTGACATGCATTATGAATTCAAATTACTTATTAAAGTAACAAGTAACCTAACAAATTACTTATTTTGTTGAAGTAAAAATACCTGTATTACAATTAACGCACAAAGAACAGGGGCCTCATGCATAACGCCGTGCGTAGAATTTACACTATAACATGACGTAAGCACAAAAGCCGAAATGTGCTTACGCTCAGAAAAATCCAGATGCATAAATCTGTGTGTTCGCCCACTTTCGTGTTCTTCCGCTACATAAATCCCGATCAGTGGGAAAAGTAATGCTTGTGCAAGCGCCTGCTGCCCCGCCCCGTCTCCTCCCAGAATTATGCCTCTTTGAATATGCAAATCAATGTAAATAGCCCATAAGCACAGCGTTCTGTGAACAGGCAATGGGAAAAGCACAGGGGAAAATATAAGAATTTCAGCAAATACCAAGTGGAGGCCAGGAAAAACATATTATTTGTTGGTTTAAACAGTGGTATAAACAACAAAAGGAAGTTGATTGAGTGACATAGAGTGTCGGAGAAACTCAAAAGCTCAAGTTCACAAAGTCGCACAGTGCCCGAAATAAAAAAGAAGTTGTCACATATCAAAGTTGCCATGAAAAGGCGAGTTGTAGCCCACCATCTGAGTGCCATATGAAAGTTTATTAGCTTCTAGGGTACAGAGAAAAAAAAGGCATTCAGTGTGAAAAAAGCACGAAATGTCAACTTTAATCTCGAAATTTCCACTTTAATCACGTAGTTTATTTTGTCATTAAAGTAGAACATCATAAACTTCATTTTAAAATGTTTTAATTTACTAGTTTCTCAAATCCCATTGTAACTAAAGTAGCATGCTTTGTTTTGTATTTGATCTTCTATGTGTGTGAATCACTACGTCATTCTTAAACGAGTTTTCCCTTTGTCCGTCAGGACACAGAATCCATTACATTCTTGATATTACAGCTCTCTGAATAATTAAAATACTGAGAAGTATACATGATATCATTGTCATGATGATAGGAGTTAAAGCATGCTATTAAACATGGGAACACGGTGGCGCAGTGATTGATCATGTCTCGACGGAAGATGCTTGCTGCGCTGTGCGTGACCTGCGATAAAATGCTTTATTACAGAAGTACTGTCTTTTTCAAACATACTAACCTCCAATTCCTGTCCTTCCTTTTCTTCCTTCAAATACCCAATCGCCACACAATCAGCTCTGTAATGGACGTTAAGCCATCTGTAAGCTTAGAACGCCGATTCTTCAAAACTTTTAAGGAACATTGAAATACCTTTGTAGTACATGTTTAATTATTCTATCCATCTGTCCTCCCAGTGTCGCGCCAGTCCCAGTAAGAATACAGCACGAGGCAGGAACAAACCGTGAACAGAGTACCAGCAGCTCGCTATAGTGCTGCAACACTGTGTCCTCACATGTTTATTTATTAACAATATAGATTATTTAAATGAAGTTAAAGTTTTATCTCTATAATATAATAAACATATTTTGCTGCATATCATCTTAAAAATGATATCGTCATCATATGTAAATACGCACTTTATAAAGTGGCTCAGGTTGTGCAATATTAAAACTGTATCGCACATTTACAGTGAGGTAATTGTACTTATAAGTAAAAACAGTTCTACAATGAGCACTTGATGAACTGATTGAGTGCGTTTACAGTTCTTGGAATGAAACTATTTGTGAACCGTGAGGTCCGAACAGGAAAGGCGTTAAAAAAAAAAAAAAAAAAAGAAAAGCGTTGGTCAGATGAGAACAGTTCAAATAGCGAATGGCTGAGGCAGCGTGTGCTTGATGCTGTATACCATTAATTCTCTTTCCAATCAGCTGCTACTGTGATTCCCCACTCAGATACAGTGATATAAATACAGTGGAACCTCGGTTTGTGAGCATAATTCATTTTGGAAACGTGCTCGCAGTCCAAAGCACTCATATATCAAAGTGAATTTCTCCATAAGAAATCATGGAAACTCAGATGATTCGTTCCACAACCCAAAACTATTCATATAAAAATGATTAATACAAAATATAAAGTAAAAATACATAAAACAAATTAACCTGCACTTTACCTTTAAAAAGAATCATGGCTGGTGTGAGTGAGTTTCTAAACGCTTGTGGGATTCCACCCAACGGGAAGATACGCGGAAGAGTGTCCCAAAGCAATCTCAGTCTCCCAGCACTGTAGCAGTTCGCCATATAAGCGTATCCAAAAAGATCGCAGACATGCTATAAGCGCCTGCCGTCGATGGGTGATACAAGGAACATTATAAAGATCCCGCTACAATAAATAACTACGCTGTTGTTGTTTCAAGCTGAATAAACGTGGTGTTGTTAAAGTACTGAGACTCAGCTTCGTGTTTTGGGGCGCAAGACGGGGACTCGCACTTCACAGCACACACGTGCGCGCGCACACACACACACACAGTCACAATACTGTAGTAAACAGTATACGCTTGTACGGATGTTGACTATATCCGTATACCACTGTAATTATGTTGTTGGACTTAAGTGCAGCGTTTGACACCATTGACCATTCTATTTTACTGCACAGGCTAGAAAACGATGTTGGGCTTACAGGCCCCGTGCTCGCTTGGTTCAGTTCTTATTTATCAAATCGATTCCAGTATGTACAGAAATGTGCAGACAGTACTCCATCATTATACACAGAAGTTGAATATGGTGTCCCGCAGGGCTCAGTACTGGGACCTTTACTGTTTTCACTTTACATGCTTCCACTGGGATCTCTCATTAGGAAACATAATGTTAATTTTCACTCGTATTCAGATGACACCCAGTTATACCTTTCATTTAAATCAAATGAAGTTTCTCCGATGTTGTCTTTAATTAGTTGTGTTAGTGAATTAAAGGAATGGATGAATGAGAACTACTTGTCTTTAAATACAGATAAAACAGAGATGTTAATTGTTGGAGGGAATGACGCTGATCACAGCAATATTTTGTCGTCATTTAACTCAGTTGGAATCCCAATTAATTTTACTGAATCAGCCCGCAATCTAGGTGTTATCTTTGACTCTAGCATGTCATTTAAAGCGCATATTACAAAGTTGTCCAAAACATGTTTTTTCCATCTTAAAAATATTAGGAAATTAAGGCGCTTTCTAAATAAACAGGATTGTGAGAAATTAATTCATGCATTTATCTCTAGTAGGATTGACTACTGCAATGCGGTGTTCACTGGCTGTTCAAACTGTTCTCTATACAGCCTCCAGTTAATCCAAAATGCCGCTGCAAGAATTATTACAAGAACAAGAAAATATGAACACATAACCCCAGTTCTTAAATCTTTACACTGGTTCCCAGTTAAGTTCAGGGCAGATTTCAAAATCCTCCTTTTAACATATAAAGCATTAAATGGCCAAGGTCCGCTTACTTGTCTGAACTTATCATGACTTACAAACCTGAGCGCACATTAAGATCTCAAGATGCCGGTCTGCTTAGGATTCCAAGGATTAATAAAATAACAGTGGGAGGTCGAGCTTTTAGTTACAGGGCCCCTAAACTGTGGAATGGTCTTCCTGCTTCCATAAGAGATGCCCCTCGGTCTCAGCCTTTAAATCCCGGCTGAAGACTCACTACTTCAGTTTAGCATATCCTGACTAGAGCTGCTGATTAACTGTACATACTGCATCTCTGTTGTTAGTCATTAGCACTATAACATAAGTAACATGAATAATTATATTTGAATACTAACCCTCACCTATTCTGTTTCTTTTCTCGGTACCCAAATGTGGCCATTGGTGCCACGGCCCACCTGCCAAGTTGTTTGCCTGCCTATGGTAAAGTCATCCCTGATGGAGGATCACAGGAATCATGGAAAAGAGGGGTCCTTTCATCGAGCAACGTTTCAGCCGTGGCATGGCCAAATGGGGAGGCAGCTAGATGGATGAGGTCTCCAGGACTCTAAAAATATCCAAACCTAATTATGTCATATCATCTACTGTTAAACCGTAATTCTAAAATTTTTATTATTATGCTGTCTTAAGGAATTGTTCTGTTGTGTATATTGTATTGTATTGACCCCCTACTTTTGACACCCACTGCACGCCCAACCTACCTGGAAAGGGGTCTCTCTTTGAACTGCCTTTCCCGAGGTTTCTTCCATTTTTCCCTACAAGGTTTTTATTGGGAGTTTTTCCTTGTCTTCTCAGAGAGTCAAGGCTGGGGGGCTGTCAAAAGGCAGGGCCTGTTAAAGCCCATTGCGGCACTTCCTGTGTGATTTTGGGCTATACAAAAATAAACTGTATTGTATTGTATTGTATTGTATATGAGTAAGACACGCAGACTCAGACGGAGAATAGGAGCCGATTGCCTTCAAGAGAAGAGAGAGAGAGTAAAAGAGATAAGGAGAGAGAGAGAGACGCATGCGAGCACGAGAGATAAGGAGAGAGAGCTCGTCTTGCAAAATACTCGTAAACCAAGTTACTCGCAAACCGAGGTCCCACTGTACTCCGAGTGGTGCACTGAGAGTAATATGGAAAAAGATAATCTGCTGTGGTAACCCCTAACGGGAGCAGCTGAAAGAAGAAGAAGAAGGTGCAGTGAGAGTAACAACGCTAAAGCAGCTATTGTATTTAGAATAGTTTGATCATTCTGTGGACCATTATATTGTTACAAGTTAATTACAATCAGATGCATTAAACTAATAAACAATATGCTGTTAATTTCAGTGTATTTATAAAGCTGCGTCACGGATGTGAATCTGAAAAAGAAAGGGTAACCACAAAGGAACAGTAGCACTGCTTTGACGCTGGGTGGTCTGCAAACCCGAGCGGAGAAATTGCGTATGACAGGGTATGAAGTACCAGGTTTTATACATTGCAATTTGAACGTGGAAAGGCTCTTACGCAACATTTCTGTGCATATGCACCGTTTATACATAAGGCCCCAGGTCTTTTGGACCTTTACAGGGCTCAGTCTCATAGCCAAGCAGAAAAGAGTGGTCTGTGTGCAATCCAGTAACAGAAACCTATAAATAAAGAGTTTTCATCCAGATTTTTGCTATAGTTATGTTGAAACAGTTTGATAAGATTATGCATCGGCCTGTGTCCATACCATGAATCATCGGGCATAAGTTAGAAAGATGTTAAAAGGAGACGGATGTTACATACTTCACACCGCATGAAAGGCCAAACTTATTTATAAAACAGAAAAAAATCATCACAGGCTTAATACTTTTCAGATTTATGGTGGCTAATGATCACTTTTTTTTTTTTTCACAGTTTAACGACGTCAGAGCGTTTTATCAAAAGATAACTCCAGTAGTTTACTTGCTCTCATAAACGTAGATTTTTAAGAAACCAAATTTGTGCCTTAACCGGGTTGCTCACCTTAATCAAGTTATGCATGTGCATGTAAGTTCAGTGCTTGACTCAGAAGTCAGGCTTATACTTAGACAGTATCCATAAGAGAAAAGTTTAAGCTGGTACAGCATGACCTGGCAAAAATCAACTGTAAAGGAAAATTGGAGATGAAGCTTCAACACAATAACATCAAAGAAGTGTGGATTGGGATGAAGACCATTTCTTTGGGTATAAACAGAAGAGGAGGACAAGGCCAGTGAGTATAACCTGTTCTACAACAGGTTTGACATGGTATCCAGCACCGGCTCAGTGTCACCAAATAGGTCATTGCACATTGCTCCCCCATGTTAATGTACCCTTGATACGATTGCTGCAACATCCGCTACACATGGTCCTGCTCCCCTGCTCTTCACTGTAGATGAGGCAGCTTGTGTATGTCCCGCACTGCTTAAGGAATGTGCAGATCAACTTGCCGGGCCTCTACAGATATAGTTCAGCCTAAGGCTTCAAGGTGTGAGGGTCCCAGCTCTGTGGAAAACATCATGTCTTGTTCTGATTCCCAGAGTTAACAACAACAATAACAACATTTATTTATATAGCACATTTTCATACAAAAAGTAGCTCAAAGTGCTTTTCATTATGAAGAAAAGAAAAACAAAAGACACAGTAAGAAAATAAAATTAGTCAACATTAATTAACACAGAATAAGAGTAAGGTCCAATGGCCAGGGTGGACAGAAAAAAAAAAACTCCAGACGGCTGGAGAAAAAAATAAAATCTGTAGGGATTCCAGACCATTAGACTGCCCAGTCCCCTCTGGGCAAAATATATATATATATATATATATATGTTTGTGTATTTATTGATTTACTTATTTATATACTGTCACACACCGAGTTGGAGGCAGTCAAAGTGCCTAAAGGTGAGTGAAATCTCACGAGACAAGGGAATATCACTTGGTACTTACTTTAAGCAGCACACTGTGTTAAGCAGCACACTGAGAAAAATGATTACAGAACGGTGGCCCTCACATCACACATCTGGAGTGGCTGCTTCTGTCTCAGACCATAAGTCGGAATGCATTGGACACTCTGCAGTTTGCATACCAGGAGCACATTGGTGTTGAGAATGCAGACCTGAACATGCTACACCAGACCCACTCCTTTGTGGATGATCTGGGTGGTTATGTGAGGATTAAGTTTTTTGATTTTGCAAGTGCAATCAACACCACCCAACCTTCCTTTCAGTGGATTTTCACAGGTGTAAGCTCCTCCTTCAGCCTGTTAACATCCGAGGGGAAAACACTGAGGTGATGCAGACTTATAAATCTCTAGGTATCCACCTTGAAGAAAGACTGGACTTGTCTGTGAACACAGATGTCCACTACAGGAAGGGGCAGAGTAGACTCTTTTTCCTCAGAAGACTCAGATCTTTCAACATATGTAGCAACATGCTGTCTGTGTTCTATCAGTCATTTTCAGTGTCCTTTTTTTTTTTGCTGTTTTTTGTTGGGGAGGTAGTATAACAGATAATAACCATAAGAGGCTGAAAAAGTTGGTGATGAAAGCTGGCTTGTAGGCGGAAAGGTTTATATAGAAGAAGGTACAAGCCATCCTTGACAATAGCAGTCACTCTCTCCACAACATTTTGGTGGCAGAGAAGTAAATGCAGCACTGGTATTCTCTCACTGCACGGTAGAACACTTTAGAAGATCATTTGTTCCTACTGCCGTGATATTTTATAATGTTGTTGTCAATATAATTGACTTATGACCTGAGACCTCATCTATAATGCTGTGCATGGAATTCACACTAAAACATGGGGTACATACAAAAGTGAGAAAAATGTGAGAATGGACAAAAAAATTCAGATACACAAAACCGTACGTAAGCCAACTTCCACGTACTTCCGCTACATAAATCCTGGTCAGTGTGAAAAGTAACACACTTGCACACACCTGCCGCCCCACCCTGACTCCTCCCAGAATTACGCACCTTTGAATATGCAAATCAATATAAATAGCCCATTATGTTCAGTGTTTTGTGAAAAGACAATAGCAAAAGCAAAAAAAAAACTTCAGCATATGCTAAGTGTAGGCAAGGAACAACGTACTATTTGTTGGCTTAAGCAGTGTTATAAGAATCAAGATCAAGTTCAGAAAGTTGTACAACGCCAAAAATAAAAAAAGAAGTGGCCAGATATCAAAGTCAAGGTGAAAAGATGAGTTGTAGCCCACCATCAGAATGTCATACGGAAGTGTATTAGGGCACAGAAAAAAGAGAGAAAAAAAAAATATGGACACAGTGAATTAAAAAAATGTTGAAATGTTGACTTTAATCTTAAAATTTTCAATTTAATATTGTAGTTTATTTTGTCATTAAAGTAGAATGTTGTAAACTTCATCTAAAAATCGATGTTTAATTTACTAGAGTTTCCCAAATCCCATCATAACTAAAGTAGCATGTGTTCCCTGACCCAGTCATTAATCACCATGTGCTTCTTAAACAGGCTTTCTTTTTCATAGACTTGAATGCACAGACACTGATCGCCACATAGAACACATTGCATTCATGATATTACAGCTCTCTGTAACATTTTAGAATAGTGAGATGTATATTTGATATCATTTTCATGATGAAATGCATTAAAGCATGTAATAAACATGTGGGGGGGTCTGTAGCACAGTGCTAACGATGAGCTGGTGTCCCATCCAGGGATTGTTCTTTCCTCTGAGTGGAATAATTTAATGCAGCAGTACTGTCTCTGTCAAACATACCAACCCCCAATTCCTGTCCTTCCATTTTCTTTCTCAAAATTACCATTCACCACACAATGAACTCTATAATAAATATAAGGCCAACTGTAAACTTAGAATGCTGATTATTCAAAACTTTTATAGAACATTGAAAAATCTTCATTATACATGTTTAATTATTCCATTTATCCAGGGTGCCGCCAGTCCCAGCAAACATCAAGCGCGAGGCAGGAACAAGTTTAAATAGACAAGGCAAGGAGAAGTTCAAATAGACTGTGGCATGGCTGAGTGGAATCCATGCAGATGCTGGTGGCTTTCTTTAAGCAGTGTGCGCTTTCAATATCCTCCAGGGATGGAAGATATATCCCAATAATCCTCTGAGCTCTCAACACAACCCACTGTACAGCTTTCCGATCAAATACTGTGCAGCTATGATTCCACACACACATACAATGGGTTAAAATACTCTAAGTAAAGCAGATATGGTATTTGGAATAGTTTGTTCATTCCATGCACCGTTATATTATTACAGAATGATTACAATCAAGTGAATTATCTTGTAAACAATGTGAAGTTAGTTTCAATATATTTGATAAATCCCACGTCACTGATGCAAATCTGAAAAAAGGAAAACCTCACAGGAACAGTAGCACTACTTTGACGCTGAGTGCCACCAGTTTGCAAAAACAAGCAGAAACGTGAGTATGCAAGTGGGGTTACTGCCGTGAGCATATGCATGGCTTTACGCCAGGTTTAGTTTTTATATATCGTGATGTGAGAGTGGAAACAAACATACGCAACATTTTTCTGCATATGCACCATTTATATTTGAGGCCCCTGGTTACCATGGTCCATTTCAACACTATAAAAATGGACTCATTTTGTACTTTTTATTTATTTATGTTTGTCCTCCTTGTTTTTATAATAGTTTTTAATAATTTTACTGATGTGTTTGAGCCACTGGATGGCTGAATTTCCCCTATCTATCTATCTATCTATCTATCTATCTATCTATCTATCGATCTATCTATCGATCTATCTATCTTTCTGGTCCAGCTTTATGGAGTCTCTCTCTCTCACCCTTAGGCAATTAATCCTTTATGGCAATATCTAACTTTGCGTCCCAGACCTCATAAATTATATTAGTAACTACTATAATGATGAACAGCTCTGCCTAAAAGCTTTAACCAGGAAAGTATGTGCAAAAAACCTTATCTTGTCAAGAGTGTTTATCTATAGGATATCTAGTTTACATGGGACAGATTCTTACATCTAGCACTGAGCAGTCATTCAACCTAAGATAAATTTGAGTTTTACACTGAGATAAAATTTTAAAAAATACATGTATTGATTTAGACAAAATAAACAGGATTATAAACTAAAAAAATGCAAAAAGAGATGTATCAATTATCTTATCAAAAATATGAAAAAATATCTCACAGCATTACTCAGGATGAAACATCTTGAAGTTCCAGACTTGTAAGAAAAAGAAGTTCAGAGTTCAGTTACAGTTCACCATAGTCTAAGCAAAACTTGAAGCAAAAGGCAGACCTCTCTGGTGTTTAAGCAAAATGCCTGTAATCACAAAATAGTGATTTTTGTCTCCCCACAACATCTTAACGATCTAGGAAGATCTGCTGCTATTACAATCAAAAAGTGAGTAGAGTTATATTTTCTCACTCTAACAAAACATTATTACAACTAAACATTATGTTAAGTTGTTTTGCTGAAATGATATCTATTGCTTCCAGAGAGCCATTATCTATAGTTTGATGATTCCCTGACGGAAGCATGTTGAATTGTTAATTACAAAGCTTAAAAGGCAAGAAACAGCAAATAAGAATTATTCACAATGATAATGTGTACACCAACAAGAAAGAAATCATTTGAAGTCAGATTATAGCTAACTTGTTTCATTCGTTCAACTTTATTAGTAAATTATGGATGAACACATGATAGACTTTACACATTAATGAGAGCAAAAGGCATTTCTCTAGAATTCAAAGAATATGCTCTATGACAGGAAGTACTGTATAAATTAACCACAAGTAATAATGTATTAGTGGTTACCTCCAATTTGAGAAAAATCATGTTGTTTAACTCATGTTAAAAAGTATTTCACATAACAATATAACAAATATTACTGCCAACAAGGAAAGGTCTTTCATAGGAATAGGCTCCTGCATGTGGAACAGATACTTTTCATAAGGGCAGCAGAGGTACACGCCAAAATCACAGCGGCTTATTGCTAAGGAAAGGTGGTGACAACTGTTTTGGGAGTAATAAATGGAAGGATACTGGAGATGAAAGCTTGTAGATTAGGAGCTTCCCAAGTACAGTAAGAGAGGTGGCAGCAGGAAACATCTATAAATTAGAAGCATCTTTTTGCCTGTCAGTTTTTAAGGGAAACTAGGAGCCATTAGCAGGAGAGTCAAGAAGACAGATCCAGAGACTAATCTTGACCATGAATGTTATTCCTGGGGAATTGCTGGTGTTAGTCCCTGGCTACAATCTAAAAGTCCTCTCCATACAGGCCCTAGCTGTGGTTTGAGTGGGAATGGTAGGTGGTGGCAAAAACTCTAGACTGATGTGAAGAACAGAGGCCTGGAGAGATAAAAGAGTGGGTAAAGAAGGTGTTAGAAGGAGCTGTAACCAGAATGGTGGAGCTGTTAAAAAAGTTTTTGACTCAGACTAAAACTACAACAAGTTTAAAAGTATGACTCAGACTCCAAGCTTAGTATATGACAACTTTCTGGTGTAGGTTTTATGGGAGAGACATTATTCTGATTGATTGGTAATTATTAATTTACATTGCCAAATTACAGCACCATTTGGTACCGGCCATTTGGCTATATGTGAAATTGGCCACATCGGTCAAAAAGTGTACAGGTCATTACACCAGGTGTCTGTGGGTATAGTGTGGGTCACTGGTACACATACTTTAACTGCCAGTATGTAGTACAAAAGTATCTTGTACATCTCCATGCCAGGTAATGGGTTGCCATTGTTGGTCCAATGAGTGGGTCACGATGGGTCGCCTAAGCCAGTGTTTCTCAACCAGTAGATTGTGGGTTGCTGTTGTTGGTTCATGAGTGGGTTTTGGTGAGTTGCCTAAGCAATCGGTGGCACTGTGCAATATGTTTCCCTATTTCTAGGATAGCTCCTTTCACCAAGGGGGTGGTTTGTAATTCCTGCTAGTGGCAGTTTCAATGAATTTAAAAAGGCAAAACTGGGTCACAGGAGTTGGGAATGTAATGGCTGAGAAACACTGGTGTAAGGAAAACGGCATGGGCTGATGCATTAGCCACATGGAGTGACACAGATCAAAACAAACTTTAAAGGGCCCTGCAACAGTCAGAAAATATCAGACCCAGTGAAATAATAATAATAACAACACAGATTTATTACTGCAGCTGGTTTTGGGAATTTTAAGAACATTACAGTTTATTGTTTTCTTATGGCCCTCAACCATAAGTATTAATCAACTTAAATTGGTTGGCTGTAAATTGGCATATGACTGTATTATAAATCATGATGCGCAAATATAAGCATATGACAACTTAGGGTGATATTGAATAAATATAGCCTCTAGCAGTTAAGCAAGTTAACATAAAAATAATTACCATGACTATATATTCATGTTGGTCAGGTTCAGATATTCATGCGTGACTACATAAGCTACTTTCATTTTGCTGAGTTGAGAGTTATTTCTTTGAACTACTATGACAACAAATTCATAACATGCTACTTGCTTACTGTAAATGAAAATAATCTGGTTGGTGAGAGGAGGTG
The DNA here is from genome assembly GCF_016835505.1 of Polypterus senegalus. Classification (NCBI taxonomy): domain Eukaryota; kingdom Metazoa; phylum Chordata; class Cladistia; order Polypteriformes; family Polypteridae; genus Polypterus; species Polypterus senegalus. Next base: position 159,942,642 of record NC_053154.1, read on the forward strand.
CTATTTCTCTAAAATTATAAATAAAAATGCTAGTAATCCAAGAGCTTTATTCTCTAGGGGCCTCATATAAAATGTTGCGTACTCCCGTTTCCACACTCAAATCGCGATGTAGAAAACCTAAGCTTGGCGTAAAGCCACGCCCATTTTCATGCTAGCTCAAACCCTGGCGTACTCAAGTTCTCTGCTCAGTTTTGCAAACTGGCGGCACCCAGTGTCAAAGCAGTGCTTTTGTTCCAGTGTGATTTCCCTTTCTTTTTTAGATCTTTATCAAATACACTGAAATTAACCACATATTGTTTATTAGTTTAAGTCATTTGATTGTAATTAACCTGTAACAATATAATGATCCACGGATTGGCCAAACTATTCTAAATACCATAGCTACTTTAGCGTTGTTACTCTCACTGCACCTTCTTCTTCTTCTTCTTTCAACCATTAGGGGTTGCCACAGCAGATCATCTTTTTCCATATTACTCTCACTGCACCACTCAGAGTATTTATCCCACTGTATCCGAGTGTGGAATCACAGCTCTACAGCAGCTGACCAGAAAGAGAATTATCGAAATACAGCATCTAGCACACGCTGCCTCAGCCATGCTGCCTATTTGAACTGCTCTCATACGGCAAACACTTCAGAGCCTTTCCAATATGCTGCTGCTGGAGTATGCAAATTTCCCCTTGGGATTAATAAAGTATCTGTCTATCTATCTATCTGTACTGACCTCACGGCTCAGAAGCAGTTTCATCCCAAGAACTATAAACTCAATCAATCAGTCCATCAAGTACTCCTTGTAGAACTGTTTGTACTTATAAATACAATTACCTCACTGTAAACTTGCGATACAGTTATAACATTTCACAACCTGAGCCACTTTAATGCATATTAACATATGATGACGACATCATTTTTAAGATGAAATGCAGCAAAATATGTTTATTACATTATACAGATAAAATGTTAACTTAATTTAAATAATCTATATTATTCATAATTAAAAATGTGAGGACACGGTGTCAAAGCGCTAGCAAGGAGCTTGCTCCTTGTTCAGTGATTGTTCCTGCCTCGCGCTGTATTCTTGTTGGGAATGGCGCAACAGTGGAAGGATAGATGGATAGAATAATTAAACATGTACTACGAAGATATTTCAATGTTCCTTAAACATTTTGAAGAATCAGCATTCTAAGCTTACAGATTGGTTAACGTCTATTACTGGGCAGATTGTGTGGCGATTGGGTACTTGGAGAAAGAAAAGAAAGGACAGGAATTAGGGGTTAGTACATTTGAAAGACAGTGCTGCTGCAGTAAATAATTTCATCAAAGGTCGCGCACAGTGCAGCAAGCATCTTATGTGAGGCAGGAACAATCTCTGGATGTGGCACCAGCTTGTCACTATCACTGCGCCACCATGTTCCCATGATTAATGCATGCTTTAATTCCTATCATCATGAAAATGATATCAAGTATACATCTCAATATTTAAATTATTCAGAGAGCTGTAATATCATGAATGCAACAGATTCTATGTCCTGTCGGAGGAAGAAAAAGCCAGTTTAAGAAGCACGTAGTGATTCACACAAATAGAGCACATAGAAGAACACATACAAAACAAAGCATTTAACGTGCTAATTTAGTTACGATGGTATTTGAGAAACTAGTAAATTAAACGATTTAAAGATGAAGTTTATGATGTTCTACTTTAATGACAAAATAAACTACATGATTAAAGTGGAAATTTCAAGATTAAAGTTGACATTTTGAGCTTTCTTCCTACTGTGCCCACATTTTTTTTCTTTTCTCTGTACCCTAATATGCTTTCATATGACACTCAGACGGTGGGCTACGACTCGCCTTTTCATGGCGACTATATCTGACAACTTCTTTTTTATTTCGGGCACTGTGCGACACTGTAACTTGAGCTTTCGAGTTTCTCCGAAAACTCTATATCACTTGATCAACTTCCTTTTGTTGTTTATACCACTGTTTAAACCAACAAATAGTACGTTTTTCCTTGCCTCCACTTGGTATTCTCTAAAATTCTTCTATTTCTCCCCATGCTTTTGCCATTGCCTTTTCACAGAACGCTGAGTTTAAGGGTTATTTATATTGGGAGGAGTTTGGGGAGTGGCAGCAGACGCGTGCACGTGCATTACTTTTCATGTTGACCAGGACTTATGTAGCAGAATAACGTGGAAGTTGGCGAACACAAAGTTTTATGCATCTAGATTTTTTTGTGTGTACGAACATTTCCGCTTTTGTCCGTATGCCAGGTTTTAGTATGAATTCTACACACGGCGTTATGCATGAGGCCCCAGGTCATTTAATGGAACTGAAACTTGTGAGGCTTTTGCTATATTTTTTAATCACAAAATGAATGATATTAGAAATAATATAGTACATCCCCCCAATACTAATCCTACCATTCCATTTTAAGCAAATTAAATTCACCAGGACAGATTTACCTGATTTATATAAAATAATTTCTCATCTGAGACCCTCCACCTGCATCCTTGATCCAATACCAACAAGTGTTTTCAAAGAAGTATCTGATGTGCGAACTGACAGTGTTCTTGGCATAGTAAATTCATCATTAGATATGTGGGTCTTTCCAGACTGTCTTAAGACTGCTTTTGTTAAATCCCTGCTCAAGAAAAAAATCTTGACTCCTCTATTTTTGAAAATTTTAGACCTATTTCTAACCTGCCTTTCTTAAGTAAAATCCTAGAAAAGGCAGTCATTATGCAGCTAAATGATCACTTGAATAAACATGCTGTTCTAGACAAGTTCTCGTCAGGTTTTAGAACAAATCACAGTACAGAAACTGTACTTATTAAAGTAGCAAATGACTTGCAGGTAAATGCCGACAGAGGCCATTTAGCTATTCTTATCCTGTATAAATCCGAGTGCCGTATTTGATACCATTGATCACAATATTCTTATAAATCACCTTAGTCAGTGAGTAGGCCACTCTGGAAGTGTCTTAAATTGGTTTGAGTCTTACTTGACAGATAGAAATTTCTTTGTTAACTGTGGTAATTATACTTCAAAGACACATGATATTCTATATGGTATTCCACAAGGATCTATCCTACTGCTATCCACTGCTCTTTTCGATCTACATGATTCCATTAGGTGATCTATGCCTCCACCACCTAATCAAAGCACTGTGCAGTCCCTACATTGAGGGATTGAAGGCTAGAGGTCCACATGACCATCATCATCTAATTCTTCTACAAAACCATGAGGACTGATTGAGATCATTTATGTTAGGGAGAATGTTTAGTGGAGGCTGGGCGGTCTCATGGCCTCGGAACCCCTGCAGATTTTGTTTTTTTCTCCAGCCCACTGGAGTTTTTATTTTATTTATTTTTTTTCTGTCTTCCCTGGCCATCGGACCTTACTTTATTCTTTGTTAATTAGTATTGACTAATTTTTATATTTTTTTCTTTTTTCTTTCTTCATCTTGCAAAGTACTTTGAGCTACATCATTTGTATGAAAACATGCTATACAAATAAATGCTGTTGTTGTTGTAGTAAGTGAGTGTACATTCAAATGGTGCATAAGGTGAGTAAAAAGCAGGGGACCGTAAGTTCAGCCCTAGAGGGCCACAGCGCCTACTGTTTTTTGCTTGACACCAGAGGAGGAGGTAATTAGGATACACCATAAATGTAATGTAAAAAGAAACGTACTGTAAATTTGCAGTATTTTACACAGCTGTATTTCAATGTCTATAAATTCACATCTTCTGAAAGTTTATCTTGTCCTTTACAATCTGTTTCTTTTTAGCAAAATGTGATTAGGGTGAGATTGTGTTAATAAAACCAAGAGCTATGAGAAACTAGCTATGAAAAAGGATATGTGTATGTGTGTGTGACAGAGAGAGAGACAGGGGCACGGTAGAGATAGAGAAGAGAAAGAAACACAAAGCACAGATAGTTAAGATAGAGAAGAAAAAATAGACATATGCTAACTCCTTCACTGTGACCTTATGCCATAAGAATGTCTAAAACAGTGCTGTCTATGACAGTTACTTCTGTAACATATTATAATCTGTTATAAAGTGTTATTACTCAAATAGTCTATTGTAATTTTGTACTGCAAGCTTACTGTTTTTTTGTAAATTATACACCTTATTGTTCTACCACAGGAGAACATTTTGCAGGCCACAAGAGCAACAGTATAAAGGATCAGGAGACATAATTTTAACCAAAGGACTAACCAGGGTCAAAATATTCATAGTGACAATCCCCAGTGCATAAACAAACAAATTGAAGTCTTGAAACCTACTTAAAACCTTGAGTGTGTCATCACGCTGGTGATGTCACATAATGCAACCTCAGAAGGAAGTGGTTTAGACAATAGACAACCATGTCTTACCAAGAGGTACTCAAAATGGTGGCACAAAAATCACATCATGGCAAACAAAAAAAAAATACAATGACAAAAACAGATCACAAAACAAAAGTAAAAGTACACACCACATGACTCAAAACATTCCAAAAATACAAGGCCTCAAACAGAAATTTTTCAAACCCACAAAAATGAACAAAGTCACAAGAACCATAACATTTACAAGGTAAGGAACCTTATTCAGGGCAGCCCTACACATCCACCTGACTGAAGATATTAGGGGCACAAAGAATGGAAGTGCTGGGACCCTGAAATATAAAATGAACCAGAGACAGACCATAAAGCGCTTACATGTCATAGGTGAGTATCAGAGTACAGTATTGCCTAAGGCCACTGGCAGGCCATTTTATCTGTGCATGTCACCTGTTCATTGGAGTTGGGAGAGGATCTCTTTCCCTAAAATGGCCCCCGTGATGTGCAAATTATCAGCTACAGAAATGAGAATACAGAAAAGATCTTCCAGTAGCTGAGCAAAGACAACAGACAAGTAGGAGGAAGGAGAGATGCAAGGAGAGGGGAGGTTTAGTGAAAGATGGTAACCTAGCTGTTCTAATAGACTGATGTACTAACACCTGCTTAGCTTGGCAAGTACAAAAAAGTAGACAAAAAACTGTTAACACCTCTTTTGCAAATGGATTCTTCAACGTGTTTGACAACATGGCCCAAATACCTTAGCATAAATATTTACTTTGGTTATTACCGCCTACACTTACCAATGAACTGTGGCACTCCTCTTCTTAAGAACCACTGAATGCTGGTAGACACAGGTATAGTTTCAATTTCTACCATTCTGTGTCTCAAGCAGACAAGTAGCTCTTTGGTTTCTAAAATAAATCTATCATTTTTTTACTCTATAACATTTATTTGGTCGATAGAAAAGTGAACATGGCTTTATGAACATAATATATGCTGCTCACTGTTCACTAACTCTCTTTAACTCTATCAATTTGTGACAAAAGTCCCTCATATTACAGCGAGTGTCTGTTGCCTCTTTTTGTACACTCTCCTCTGCAAACTTTCTTTCTCCACCCTCACCACTCTGAACCTACAACAAACTAAAGCATACTGTACTTTGAACATGGCTTTGAATTATAACACATGCTGTTCACACGTTTATATAGGAAAAACCACATAAAGCAAGAAATACTTATTACCTGATAAATAAATAATTTGAACAGTCACTGAAAAGCTTTTAACCATTAATGCTCACCTCAAGCTGAAGGAAAAAGAATGTTTTGTGGTCTTTTTTACTGTAATTGTATGCTATGTTAACAGCTGTGGCAAAGATCATGAATAAAATATAGCAAATTAAAAGTCAGTGGATTTACTCAACATGAATAAGTTTCACATTCTACATCCTGTGGCTTCGTCAAATTACTAATTATTAACACATCTATCATAACAAGGTTTACTACCTACGACCTACTAGAATTGTTGAAAGTATCAAAATGCAGCATTAATAAATATCAATTTAAAAATTTTGAAATTACTTAAATACTCATTTTTCATGGCCTTGATTCTACAGCCTACAATATGATTGTACTTTCAGTTTGTTCTGGCCTTTAACAATTGAGCCTCTTAAACTATCGTCAGTATAGCTAGATTTGCAGACACTCACAGGTGTTAAAAAGTTGGCTACTTCAGCAGCATCGGAACCTTCGGCAGCACACTTAATTGACAAAGTGGGCAGCTGGAGTGGCATCTGAAAATACTTTGGTTTTGTAGCAAATTGGGGCCAGCAAACCACAAGACACATGCAAGTCTGTATGCAACATTTGCTACCACACAATACCAACTAATGGGTCCAAGGCAATCGATTTAGCCAAACACTTGAAGGGTTAATACACCAGACAATACAACAAATGTCGTGATGCATCTTATTTCTAAATTACAGACATCTGATCAGTCAGTGCCGTATATTCGTTGAGTAGCCAGCACACGACCACTGCTGGCCCCAGCAGAACTGCAGTAACACTGTTTCTGGGATTCAGCCACTGCACTAAACGAGCCTGCAGTTTACCCCTGTGTGTTTGCATGCATCCATTTCAAACACAGTTGGCTCGGTGATATACTGAATTTGATCAATGACTTTAGTTGCATGTTGAACATATAGTAATAGAGATTGTTGCAGTAGTTTATTTTTATAGTTTTTACTGTTCATTTGCAGTGATTGTAAAATGAGCAGTGTTGCATTAATTGTGATGCTCTTTGCATGAAAAAAAAATGTGTTCCGTTAAAATTCACATTTTCTTTGTGAATTGTGATGTTTACTTAAAAAGTGCAGCTAAAAAGTATTTGGCGTCCAGGGGTGCATTAACCTCCAAGTATGTGTCGGTTTAAGGGTTACCTATCATTGTCAAAACCTTGATATACACATTATAGTACAAACATCAACGTTAACACGTGATACTAACTTTACTCGCTAAAACTTACCTCTCGAGAGACAGTGGCATCACAGCTCCAGGATGCTTGCATTGGTAGGACTGTGTGTGTCTTGACAAACAATAACAAATGATACTGCTCCCAGACATTCATGTAGTGTATTGCAGTTACAAAAACCAATGTGGTTCTTTGTGACTGGAGCCTCTATTGAAGGTTCTGTTTATGACGCGTCGACAATAAAAAATCCGCATTGACAATTTTTTTGTAGTCAACATCGTCAATTACGTCGACTAATCGCTGCAGCCCTAGAGCCAACCATATTTCAATTTTTCTTTTTCAATAATTACTATCATTTTATAACTTTTTTACTTTAGTTGGTTACTTAGTTAGTCTGGTTCCCCTATCTGGGTCAGTTTCTGTCTTGCATCTTACGCTACCAAGTGTAAAGAGTACCTCAGAAAATAAGTCTTGTTATGCTGTTCATGCACTTTATTGTGCATTCATATGGACGTGCTTTTGTGGGATTGTCTGAGCCTTTAAATATATATTGGGGTTAAAGACTGCAAGAACACCTTAAGCTGCTAGGGAACATTCTTCTGTAGAGGCCTCACGAGTTTTACAAGACATTCCATTGACCAGAAATGGCCCATTGTTTCAAGTTTAGGTGAGGTCAGGAGATCTCAATTGGACAGAGAGAGAACCAAAGGCTGGAGGTGGCGAGAAATGCTAGGAAGGTGTCTTTAGTTGTGTTTCTGTGCACTATATACTACAGGTAAGTGCTTTAGGCACCCCACGAGCTACTTGGAGATAACAGTCTCTTTGAGGATTGTCCACTGGGACTGAAGTTTTCTGTTTTTCCTTCTCTATTTATTGCATTATGTACTCCTTGTTTTAAAACTTCCATATTAACACAATCATTCTTTTTATTTATGTTTTCGCTTTCTTTGGCCCTTTTCGGGTCCAGGAATGGCTCACGATCATCCTCCTAAAGTCCACAAAATACAGCATCCAGATCCTTATAACCCTGAAAATGTATTTATTATATATACTACAGGTAAGTGCTTTAGGCACCCCACGAGCTACTTTAAGATAACAGTCTCTTTGAGGATTGTCCACCTGGGGCTGAAGTTGTCTGTTTTTCCTTCTCTATTTATTGCATTATGTACTCCTTGTTTTAAAAGTTCCATATTAACACAACCATTCTTTTTTTTTTTTTACGTTTTCGCTTTCTTTGGCCCTTTTCGGGTCCAGGAATGGCTCACGATCATCCTCAAGTCCACACAATATAGCATCCAGATCCTTATAACCCTGAAAATGTATTTATTATATATACTACAGGTAAGTGCTTTAGGCACCCCACGAGCTACTTTAAGATAACAGTCTCTTTGAGGATTATCCACCTGGGGCTGAAGTTGTCTGTTTTTCCTTCTCTATTTATTGCATTATGTACTCCTTGTTTTAAAAGTTCCATATTAACACAACCATTCTTTTTTTTTTTTTACGTTTTCGCTTTCTTTGGCCCTTTTCGGGTCCAGGAATGGCTCACGATCATCCTCAAGTCCACACAATATAGCATCCAGATACTTATAACCCTGAAAATGTATTTATTATATAAATAATAAAACTTATCACATCTTTAACTTACTTTCCATTGCAGTTATTTTGTTTATACATTTGTTTTGCATTATAGATGTGTTTTTAAAGCACCTTGTGAGAATGGGTTCCCTGAAAGGAATTACATAGAATAAAACCTGGTTGAAAGTGAAAAGGTACCCTAAGATACCCAGCTCAAGTAAATCTTTATTTTTTTATGAAAATTCATACTGTACATAATGTAAGTGATGACACTAAAGCCAATGTCACATAATATGACTTCTACTGTAGTCATGGAGTATGTCAGATTTGTTGACTACAGTTGCTGATTGCATCACTAGACCATGTTAGTCTACGTAACTGAAAACCATTGGCTATGTCACATTTAATGATTGCATCCTGACCTTTCAACACATTCATACTAGACCCTTTTTGATTAAGCCAATAGTATGCTACATGATAAATGTCATGCTACATTATGTGTTAACAGTCACAGAACATTTGGCCTCAATCTTTGCCCTTTCTTCTTTTATTCCATTCTGTCGCGGTATGTAAAACATAACATATCAGATAATTAAGCCTCTCCTCTGTTCGCAAAGTCCAAAACACACACATTTTTTTACTCTTTGACACTGCATTATGTGCATTGAACTTCCAGATGAGCATTCATTAGTTGTCAGCTCTCTTGCACACTGTGCCAACCCCACGACTAAAGACAAAATCAAACCTGTTTCATTTGATTGGAGAACATCATGGAATAAATGAATGAGTCACTAGGCATGTCACATTATAAACTTGCTTCACATTAAGCCAGGCATGTCAAACACGCGGCCCTTGGGCCACATGCGGCCCACAACAGAAATCTGTGTGGCCCACATGACAGATCCTAGTTAGCACTAAACTTGTACAAAATGATTACTATCATTTGTGATTGAATCATTCTGCATCTTCGGCATTACTTATTGACTTTTCTTACTTCTGCCAAAAGCACATTTTCCCATGGCATTACGGTACCGGAAACGTCATCTGCTAGTATAGTTGCAGCCGCGAAGTCGCAACTGAAGTGCTAGGCTGCGGTCTCTGCCCAATACCGAGCCGCGAGAGAACTGCCAGCAACGGAGACTCACTCAGTGAAGGGCTACAGCAAAAAGGCTGCCCCCTTCACTGAGGACACTTTTCAGAACGCTAGGCGGGTGGGGCTTTGCAGCGGCGCAGAGTGAGGAGAGACCACGGTGAGAGAGTATTACAACAAAGTATTTTTATGTTTCTGACAGTTTCCCCATATGACACGAGTCCACAGAAATCTCGTTACTATGAAGTACATTCAGCAGCAGGTACTTTCATTACATCCAATTGACCTTGAAATGCTTGAATGAATCATACACAGAGCAGTTAGTTCTGTGGTCACAGCTCAGTTGTGGACATTTACACAACGATCCCCAAACAGAAACACTGTAAAAAAATGTTCTTTCTTCGAACATTCCTCGTACTGTTTTTTTGATGTTTTTGTTTTGTGTGGTTTTAAGTGATACCTTTTCCTTATTGCTCGTCAACATTTGAAAAACATCCATTGGAATTTAACTCACTGTCACCCTTCTATAGAAATGGCATACTTGCTATATGCAAAAAAGAAGAAAAATCTTGGGTTGCAAACGTATGCGAACTGCTGCATTTGAAGACGCCGAAAAAGCCGTTTTTATGTGATTGCAGTGATGGTTGTTCAAGAAACATTCCAATTAATGCAGCATTCTTTCAAAAAAATATGAGGTTTTTAAATTCTCTTGGGACCCGTACGAAACAATCTCACACGTGGCAATAGCGCTTCGGGATGCACTTCAGTGTGTCGTTCCCGTTGGGTGGGGTGGATCCCAGATCCCAAAAGAGTTCAGAAACCTCACAATATGAAGAAGAAGAAAAGGATAACTGTGCTGACCACAACATGCTTCCACATTCAGATAATGTTCGTGCTGAATTCCTCCCACCCAATTGCACGGCAGTGCTTCAGCCATTGGATTTGGGCATCATTTGCACCCTGAAAGTGTATTATTGCAAGGAAATGCTGAGAAAAATTCTAGTCAGCATAACTTGTAGATAGGAGAAGATTAAACTAACGTGAAAGAAGCTATTGGAGCTGCTTCCATTTCCAACATCCTATCTTTGTGATGCACGTTTTCTGCAGTGACAGCAACCAAAACGAGATTACGGAGCAGACTGAGCATAAGCAACACACTTCGCGTGTCACTGTCTTCCATCCTCCCCAGATGGGATCGTCTGGTTGCAGGAAAACAAGCTCAGGGCTCTCACTGATTCTGCATTATGGTAAGCTGTATAATTTATATTACTATATTATAACTTAATAATAATAGAAATGTAATGTAAATTGTGTATAAAACTGCCCTACGAACCCTTCCGTAATCACCCCACAAACTCCAACCTCCAACAACCCACCCGTCCCTGGAAAAATTTGCTTCTAGTAAAGCAGTCCTTGGTGTCAAAAAGGTTGCGGACCACTGGGCTACACAACTGGCTGGGCTGCTGAGACTGGCCACTGTGCAGAACTGACCATCCCGAGTAGTAATAGCTCAAATATTTTCACGTTTTTTTTGCTATAGTTTTATGTAATTTTGTGCTAGTATTGCAACGAACAGTTAGTGCAGACTACAGCTGAAGATCTGAAGTGGACGTGAGAAGTTGGTGAGTTGTTAATATTAACAGATTTTTGTGATTTTGAGTTTGTATAATTAGTGTAGGTCAGTGGGCTTTTTGCATAGCGGCTTATTTTACAATATTAACTTTGAAGTAAACTTAGTAAAGTAAAATTTGATTTTTGGAGTATTTGTTTTCCAACATGAATTACTGAGCAATGAATTTAGTGAGCGTTTTCGCGATTTCAGTTCACACGAACAGGACTTTGTGCTGTTTACGTCATCATATTCTTACAACGTTTAGAATGCACCTGAGAATATCCAAATGGAATTGATTGAACTGCAGTCAGATTCTATTCTGATGGCACAGTACAACGAAGTTGGTGTGCCAGGCTTGTATGCATACCTGCCACCCTCGTATGTGCAGATCCATAAGTTGGCATCGAGTGTACTGTCTATTTTTGGAAGCACTTATATTTGTGAGCAATTGTTCTCGTTAATGAAAGCTACCAAAACTCCACATCGTTCAAGACTTACTGCCGAGCACCTTTCATCCCTCATAAAAGTTGCAGCTGCACAAGATTTTAAGCCTGATATTAACAAACTGGTTACTAACAAGAGATGCCAAGTGTTGAGACAAAAGAAATAAATCTCACACTGCAAGACTCCTATATAAGCAATGAATATATTATAATGAATATAATATAATAATATAAGGACTTAGCTAAGAGGCTAAGACTCTAATTGTACGCTGTTGTACGGAGATTGTATGGAAATAAATTGCTTTTCTTTAAACTTTAAGTGTTACATTTTTTCAAGTTTTCAGTATTGGAAAGAAAGCTACAGTAACTTTGTATAATAGTATAATAGTATTTGTTACAATGCAGCCCGCTGATGCACATATGGCAGTTGAAGCGGCCCACCAATGGTAGTGAGTTTGACATGCCTGCATTAAGCGACTGCCTCCAACTCACTAAGATTATGTGGAAATGTCACATAATATGGTGTGGCCTTAAGCAGTGTCAGAGACAGGACATGAAGAAGTATCGGAAACATCCACCCATCCAGCCAACACAGGGCACAAGGCAGGAAACATGGATCAGTGAAACAGGAAGACTCCAGAAATGCATGTGCAGTTATCAGATTTACTTGAGTATAAACGTTAACAAATAAATTAATGCAGTAACAAGGGGATGTTGCACCCCGCGGACTACAACAATGTACACTAGTACCAGTACAAAAACAACAGTACCACACTACACCAAGAGGGGGTGCAGTTGCTTACTCTTTCTCCCTTTACCTACACAGTCTCAAAGATTACCAGGATGCCGACCAATGTCACTTCCTTTATGTCCAAAAAGTTTGACCCCACTATTTAACACATCAACACTTGAATTGGCCATTGCATTTTTGGACCCGCAACCAAGATGGACCTCCTCCTTAGAGCACTATTATTAGCAGTACCCAATTGTGGCTGTAGCCATTTTTGACTAATCTAAAGTTTCTTATTTCTTTTTATTATCAGTCTCAAAAGATGTTTCACAAAGGGGACACACTAACACTTTATCCTTGCTTCATTTATTATTCATATAGTCAGTTGCTGGAGAAGATACAATTTGCTTCAGCATCTTCCTCTCCAGTCCACCCATTTCCCTCTTTAACTCTATCAATTTATGTGAAAAGTCACTCATATCATACTGTCTGTTGCCTCTTTTTGCACATTCTCCTCTGCAAACCTTCCTGCTCCACTCTCATCACTCTGAACCTTCAACAAACTAAAGTACATTCATGAATATTCATAGAACACTACTGCCTGAACAACACTGGAAAGAAAAGAACAGAAATGAAGCACAAAACTCAGATTATGGGCCCCCAAGCTCAGCTGCCCATGTCCCTTGGTGTTCCACACTCTTTAGCAGTGCGTAATGCCACACACCCCTATAAAGAAACTACAAGGCAAGCCAAAACTACCTAACAAAATTATATCTTTGCAAAATACAACCAAATAACGAAAAGGCAAAACAAACAAAGCAATGAAGTGCTCCTTCACATCCCTGAAGCTTAAAATTCATACTTAAAGTAATGACAATAAGAAAAATCAAAATGAAGCTTGCCTTTTCTTGACGGCATGACTGGATCAGTCTAAATTTCATTATAAAATGAACATAAAAGTAGATGTAACCAGGCCATGAAAAATTGCTGAGTATATGGCAGGTTCACAGATAATAATTACTCTCTTCAGAGCTAGCAAAAACACTGCTGAAGTGCCCTTGACTTAATTTTCCTTCCAACCTACAAAATTCCACATTTTCAATTTACAAAAAATAAACCAAAAGCATAGTTTTTTAGAATTGCCTTAGTTTTTTCACGGGAACTTTTTTGAGCATGCATCAGGCAAGAACATTTTCAAACTGCCGATAACTACATTTCTTCTAGTCAGTTTTAATCTGGATGCCTTCTAGGAGAATAGGGTATTATAGAGAGGTTGGAGAAGCGACAGCTATAGTCAGTCAAGTTAAATAAGGGATTGGCGATTATGATTATTTCAGCTGCTGTTAATCCATGGTTAGAAACAGAATACAGTGACAAGCAGAAAACAGAAGCAGACATGATCATCATTTGGAAACAAGCTGACGGTCAAATGAGATTCTACAGAAAACTTTCGCTCTCCAGGCTCCCATAATCAAGTGACTGCAAAATAGACACAGCTTCCCAGAAAGAGTCAATGGGAAGTGTTGCCATGGTCAGACTGTAGGTGGTGATAGTGACAGAAAGCAGGAAATAAATGGAAGATGTGGTAGAAGTGTCAGTCAAGTCATGACACATCTACCACGAGACTGTGTAGTCACTTAGCTGCAGGGGTCAGAAGCTCCTAATCCTAGTTGGATTTCTACATCTCTACTCTTGGGAAACTTTAGAAAATAAAACATTTTTGCAAGTTTTGGTCACACTTATACTAAATGATAAGTTTGGTATTTATCAAGACAGTAATTTTTTCATTAGATCAGGTACTTACTTGAATTTGTGTTGGGAGTTTGTGTCACTCTTAAGTAAAGTATTAAAAATTACCAAAAAAATACAATGTTTGATTTGTAGTTTAAAATGGGATCTATGAGGCATTGGTTGAAACATAAGCCTTACACCTTACCGAATACTTCCACTTTACAGTAGTAAGTACAATAGCATGAAATAATGCACATGACTGAAGCTGTTTACAGAATCATTGCTTCTTCTTAGTGGGACATAAAGTTTGTAAAAATTGACAGTTTATTTGGCTAAATCTGAGGAAAACATTACAACAACAATAACTGATGGATGTGAAGAGCGTAGTTGAACTTTTTTTTATAAATGGCTGAATCTTATACAAATATTTTTTACTCAAAAACAATATGGATACACTATTTCAGAATATGTGTGCAATTCAAGCATTAATCAATAATTGAGAATATTCTTGGCTTGTAAATGGATGTATTCTTTTTAAGACTTTCATTATTGCGTTTGGACAGTTGGCACAAAAAATGGCACTTTAAACAGCAAGAACAGACACATAATTTTTCAAAATATATATAAAATACTTCAAAAAAATAATGTCCACTTGAAAAATACTGAACTTGTCCTTTAGAGCAGTCTGATTCTTCAAAAACCGAAATAAAATGAAGTGTGATACATCAGACACAGAATTATCTAGTATGTCCTCAGTATACAGTATGTTTACCTTTTTATGAAAGAGCATTTCATTTTATTAGCCCTAAAACAGCAGTCGACTTCCCCGTTTTGTGGCCCGTCCCTTAATCCGGTTTTAAATGCTCATAGTTCAAAACTGGGTATGAGTTAGAGGAGCTATTAGCAGGATTAAGGAAAAGACAAATACAAGTCCTGAAAAGCATACAGGTCCATGGTTGCACATGCTCACACTATTACTTTGACAATTTACAACAAAGTGTTACTTAGGTCTTGATGAGTTTGAGTCCGGATATTCTCTTAAATGCATGCCACATTGAAAAGATTGATTGCAATTCAGATTGTGGATCGTGATATGATTTTTTGGAAAGATTGCCCACCCCTATTTGGAGTAATCAAGTTTTCAAATTTATGTAGGATTCATTAACCCTTCGGCAAGCTACGTGGAAAGGGGTTGCGAGCTACTGGTAGCTCGCGAGCGACATGTTGGAGGCCCACTGTTCTATGGCTACAAATTAAAACTGGTCTATGAGACTGATCTGTCAAGAACCTTTATCTTGCAAAATTCTTTCATCTCTCTACTGATAAAATAAATCACTCACAGTTTTGACAAACAACATCATGCAGTTTTCCACTATAAACACATTTTTGCTGAAAGAAGAAAATCAGTAAAACAATTTGCTGAAGCATTACTGCTAATTGTTGTGTATATTGATTGTGACTTTTAAAGAGAGTTCTCTCTGTGCCCGTGTGTTTTTATTCTAAGCACTACTGATTCCTCAGATATGCTAAAAATATGCAGATTACATTAGCTGGCAAATGTGAGTAATTATGGCCATGTGACAGATTGATGGCCATCTCTGGCCTACTCCTGCTATTATCACGCTGTCAGAATAGGCTATGGCTCCCTGCAATGAAAAAGTGAGCTCAGTTATTACATGGACCATGAAATAACAGCTTTTTTCAAGTTCATTGACAATTTCACAAATGGATTTAGAACTGACTCGACCACTCCAGGACATCAACATTGGTGTTTCTAAGTAATTTCTGTGCAGGTTTGTCCTTATGCTTAGGGTTGTTGGAAAACATATTGTCTCTCAAGACGCAGATTTTCTGCAGAATGAATTACATTACAAGCCTTCCCAAGACCTGCTACAAAGAAGCTACCTTACAACATGATGTTGCTATCACCATGTCTAATGGTGAGGATGGTGTGTTTTTGATAATGTGCAGTGTTTGGAATACGGCAAACATGGCATTTAGTCTGATGGCCAAAAAGTTCACTTAGACAACAGAACTTTTTTCCAGCTGACTTCAGAATTTCTCAAGTGCCTTCTGGCAAACTCTCTGTACTTTGTATTTTTGTTTTTTTTTGTTTTTTTAAACAGCGACTTTCTCTTTAACACAGAAAATTGTGAAATATTTTGTTGTTGTATCCACAGTCTCTTCAATCTTATCCACTGTAGCTCGTAACTCCTTCAGAGTTATCATAGTTATCTTGGTGGCCTTCCTCACTGGTGTTCTTAATGCACGATCAATCAATATTTGTGGATGGCCTGCTCTAGACAGATGTACAGCCTTGTCATACTCTTTCCATTTTTAATGATTGATTTAACTGGACTCCAAAGCATATTGAGTGACTTGGACCATTTCTTGCATCTTTCCCCTGCCTTATGCAGTTCAATCACTTTTTACAGAGTTGTTTAGAGTCTTCTTTTGTGTTTATTGGGTAGGTTAGGCCAAGCTACTGACACCACAAGTTCCACATTTTAGATAAGGTGGATGTATACTATAATCAAATGAAGCCCTTTGACTACAGACAGATGATCTCCACTGAACTAATGCACAGGTAATGATTTAGGAGTGTCACATTAAAGGATGTGAATACATATGTGATTGATTATTTTATGTTTTATATTTGTAATAAATATGGATCAATTTGCAGAGATTTGTTTTCAGTTTACATTAAAGTTAGTTTTTCAGTTCACCAGTGCTAAATTAAATCAAGTATTATTCAATGTGGTATAACAATAAAATGTGTCAACTTCCAAGGGGGGGGGTATACTTTTTATAATCACTGTATACATCTCCACTTAGTCACACATTCCAGCTTGTGGTTGCCCTACCGATATAAAGCTATATGGGAGAAAGGTTTAGTATGCAGTGCTTGTTTATGATTGACTGCCGCTGCCCAATAATCCATACCCTAAAGGGAGATTGGTCAGACGATAGACTTATATATCTTCACCTGGAGGAAGTTGGGCATTCTACAGTCACAAAGGATGCCCATGACCTGGCGCCATTTCAGCCAGGCCACACTGACCCACGCTTGGGTGCCGAAATGAGTCACTGTCTGATGAGATAAGTGAGTCAAGGTATTTGAAGTCAGTTACTTTGTTGAAGTCTTGTCAATCAACACATATGGGTCTAGGTGTCTGCCGGCCACATTTCATGTATTCCATCTTTTTGATGTTGAGCTGAAGTTCGTTTTCTTCCAGTTGGTCTTTCTATCACTGTGTGATTGCTTCATGCCCTTGGTGTGTTTCCTCCACGAATAGGACATCATTGCCATATAGGAGTGTCCATGGAATCTCCGTATAAATGTCTTTAGTTGAGGTGTGCATACAGTGGATGAATATTATCAGACATAGGGCCACTCTTTGGTGGACACAAATGTAGATGTTGAAGGGCAGCCAGGTCACATTGTCATAGAGGAGCTGGATCTACCGCACGTAAACTTCTGGGACGCCATGCAATCAGAGGGATGACCAAATGAGATCACGGGGTACTCAGTCAAGGACCTGCAATGACCCTAAAGTCAACCAAGCCACCTGCCAATCCTTCACCCAAACAAAAGATTGACTCAAACAAGCAGCAAAAGAGTAACCAATCTATCAATATATTTTTGAATCTGCTTGATTCAGTTTTAATCCTATCCCAGCAATACTGGGTTTATAACAACAACCAGCCATTGAGCGAGGAATCAGTCCATTACATGACACATGCACAAATTCAACACACAAGCACAAGGGACAAATTTTGAACTGACAATTAACTTAGTAGACAAATCTTTGTAATGTGAGTGGAAAATTGAGTATGTGAAGGAAAACCCACAAAGACACAAAAAGAACATGCACAAACCACATCAAATTCAAAATATGGAGTCCTGAGCTTGGAAAAAAGAAGTGCCAACAGTGAAATAACAAGTGCACATTGTTCTGCTGCTAGATCCAAAAAGAAGGACAATAAAAAAAATCAGTACACTCTCTTGAAGTACATTACAGTTCTTCAGCTTAAAATGTTCTCTATAAAAAAAACATGTCTAAATGGGTTGCGAGCACAATATTCACAAGTTATAAAAAATACATGCATGTTAACTTTAAAATTAAAAGTGCAAGCAATTTAAATGACAAGCTCAGGGCTACACAGTACTGTAAATCAAGAGAGGAAGTGAAATATGCCTACAGTGGTATCTCAAGGACTTTACTGATTTAATCTGTTTCCTATTACAATGTCCAGCATGCATGTATGATATTGCAGAATGCCTGAGAAGGGGAGGACAGCCAATTGACCTAGTTAGGCTTAAATTTACTAATGAAACATGACAGTGAAATTCTTACTTGCGTGTCTTCCACAGACAGTAATAAAATGCAAATAATAAACCATACATAAGTGCAGTATTACATATTTGAGACAAGTGGCCCGTCATGCAGTTATCTATGGGTGGCTGATAGTCCCAGAATATCATTATGTAAGTGCCGGTGGCCCTATGCCACTTTCCAGAATGAAGGAGACAGACAAGTGACTGTACGGAATGGCTGATGCCTTTAATAATACTGCTAGCCTCCAAATCATCATAACTTTGACTGTACAGTCAGAACCCCTCTTAATTCTTTGGATTTTTGTTTATCATTGGCTGAGCTTTCAAAGTAGCAACTTCCCTTTAATATATGACATGCCTTATGGAAACAGTAATATTTCAGCAGTGACATTAAGTTAATTGGATTAATAGAAAATCTGCAATATGTATCACAACAAAATTAGACAGGTCATAAATTTGGGCACCCCAACAGAGATATTACATCAATACTTAGTTGAGCCTCCTTTTGCAAATAAAACAGCCTCTAGACACCTCCTATAGCCCTTGATGAGTGTCTGGATTCTGGATAGAGGTATTTTTAACCATGCTTCCATACAAAATCTCACCAGTTCAGTTCAATTTGATGGCTGTCGAGCATGGACAGCCTGCTTCAAATCATCCCATAGATTTTCGATGATATTCAAGTCGGGGTTTGTGACGGCCATTCCAGAACATTGTACTTCTCCCTCTCCATGAATGCCTTTGTAGATTTTGAACTGTGTTTTGGGTCATTGTCTTGTTGGAATATCCAACCCCTGCGTAACTTCAACTTTGTGACTGATGCTTGAACATTATCCTGAAGAATTTGTTGATATTGGGTTGAATTCATCTGACCCTCGACTTTAACAAAGGCCCAAGTCCCTGAACTAGCCACACAGCCCCACAGCATGATAGAACCTCCACCAAATTTGACAGTAGGTAGCAGGTGTTATTCTTGGAATGCGGTGTTCTTCTTCTGCCATGCAAAGCGCTTTTTGTTATGACCAAATAACTCAATTTTTGTCTCATCAGTCCAAAGCACTTTGTTCCAAAATGAATCTGGCTTGTCTAAATGAGCATTTGCATACAGCAAACAACTCTGTTTGTGGTGTGAGTGCAGAAAGGACTTCTTTCTCATCACCCTGCCATACAGATGTTCTTTGTGCAAATTGCGCTGAACTGTAGAACGATGTACAGATGCACCATCTGCAGCAAGATGTTGTTTGTAACCCATGATACTGAACAATCTTTGTTTTCAGATCTTTTAAGAGTTGCTTTGAGGATCCCATGCTGTCACGCTTCAGAAGAGAGTCAAAGGGAAGCACAACTTGCAATTGACCACCTTAAATACCTTTTCTCATGATTGGACACACCTGTCTATGAAGTTTAAGGCTTAAAGAGCTAATCCAACCAATTTGGTGTTGCAAGTAATCACTATTGAGCAGTTACATGCATTCAAATCAGCAAAATTACAAGGGTACCCAAATTTTTGCACAGCCAGTTTTTCACATTTCATTTAATTTCATACAACTAAATACTGCTTCACTAAAAATCTTTGTTCAGAAAACACCCCAGTGCTCAGATGTTCCTAGGAAATGAAAGACATACCACTGTTATCCTTTTTTGTTGAAAGCAGAGTAAATTATTATGCAGGCTGAGAGGGGTTCCCAAGCTTTTCCATATGTATATGTATCCATAAGAGTTTTATTTTCTTCAGGAATATTGTCGACTATACAGTAGTTTTTGCTTACTTCCCTGTCAACTGCCTATTCTTCAATTGTAATGTTCAAGTTGGTCAATGTAGATAGATAGATAGATAGATAGATAGATAGATAGATAGATAGATAGATAGATAGATAGATAGATAGATAGATAGATAGATAGATAGATAGATAGATAGATAGATAGGTGAGGTGACAGCACTAACCTCTATGCTCCCCTTTAAGCCGTTTGAAATAACAGCAAAACTTACTCACTGAAAAATCAGAATGCAGGCAAATAATGGAGTCACAACTCATTCATTGTTACAGACTGCAAAATCAAAACAAATATTAATAATTAAAAGTTACACACAGCAGATTGTTTCCCTAGACCTGAGCATCATTTTGTAAATACAATAATGAAAAGTGTCTTCTTGAAACCTATTCCCAAATAGTCCAAAATCAGGGCTCTGCCCTCAACACCACCACTATTTCTTAAATCTACTTCTCTGGATTTCCATTTTCAGATGTAACACATTTTCACTGTATTTCTTAGCTGAAAGGCATGTAGCTGTGCCAAAATATTAAGTTAACTAGACATTAAGCCCGTTAAAATAACAGGCGCTAGAACAGTAGTGCATAAACATTTGTATGAACAGTCTATATTAAATGGCAAGGGAACTTGTATGTGGCTGTAATATGTGTCACTGTATTGTGTGCCTTTAATTTTCTCTCTCAGTAATACTGGTTTGTATTTCCGTGAAATGCCTGTAATTTTGTCTGACAGTAATACAGTGGAACCTCGGTTCACGACCATAATCCGTTCCAGACCGTATGAACTGTATGTAAATATATATTTTTTTAAGTTTTTAAGCACAAATATAGTTAACTATACCATAAAAAGCACAGCGTAATAGTAAACTAAATGTAAAAACATTGACTAACACTAAGAAAACCTTGTACAACAGAGAAAACTAAGACTGCAATAATTTGCGCTATAGCCTTATGACCCGCTCACTAAAAACTCTTTTTTTAATGAGTTTTAAGCACAGGGGAAAAAAATTAACATTTGAAAAATCTGTAATTTAATAAACAACCAAGAAAAGTAACATTGCAACAATGCACGCGTGTGCTTGTGTGTGTGTGTCTCACGTGTAAGCGCACGCCTCTGTGTCTGTGTGTGTGTCTGTCCGTCTCTCGCCTGTGTGTGTGTCTGACTGTCTGTCTGTCTGTCTGTCTGTCGCGCGTGCCTGTTTGTCCCGCCTGTGTGTGTGTGACTCGCGCGCATGTGTGTGTGTGTGTGTGTGTGACGTGTGTGTGACTCGCGCACGCCTGTGTGTGTGACTGTCTCTCTCTGCACAGGTAATGCACATGAAGAGACTGAACACGTGATGTGTGGCCCCTTGCATGCGCACTTCTCCAGAAGACAAACACACGGACTGTACATGCCTGTGTGTGTGCGTGACTCGCGCGCCTGTGTGTGTGCGTGACTCACGCGCGCCTGTGTGTGTATCTCTCTCTGCACAGGGAATGCACAGGAAGAGACTGAACACGTGCTGTGTAGCCATGCGCATTGCGCACTTCACCAGAAGACACACACACACGGACACTGGACGTACACAAGGGTTTTATTAAAGAGGATTATCACCCTGATGTCCAATATTCCTTCTTTTCCAACCAATGAATCATCATATCTTTCATAAAGCACTTAGCACATCAATTTACATTACACAGAACTATGAACTGGCTGTCTGTATAAAATCGGATATATTATGAAATCTTAGCAAAGGAGCAGATGACATGACACTGAGTATACTGCAGCAACCGGAAATAATTCAAATAAACAGAAAACAGGTCCGCCAAATCACCGATTAATACCAAAAATGCGCGAAGGCCGAATCTACTGATATATGTTACATTAGCTTTCCAGCAGCAGCTCAGACAAAAAGTGAACAGACCAACTGAAAAATTTATAGACCAAACGGCTTGTAAAAAGACCAATAAAATGCCAGTAGACCAAATGCAAATTTTATATGGCAAACAGCTTTCAAAAATGGCAGATTTCAGTTATTTGGCATTAAAAATGCCAGTTGGCAACCCTGCTACAGAGTAAATAATAAAACAACAACAATTTTGGTGCTTTTATATTCGGACTTTTGACTTACGCAGAAGACAGTCGCGGTCCGCCAAAAACGCCTTCGCAGTCCGCCGTTTGAGTACCCCTATGCTAAGAAATACAATGAGTAAAAGAAAGTGCATATTAATGTAAGCAGGCATTTTCTCCAAATGGGTAACTGCCAACTTTATGCAATGGTTAACATCAATATAAATTCATAGTTTACTGCATGGTTAGGTATAGTTATTTAATTATACTACTGAGCACCAGTTCTGGATACTTTTACAAACACAGTAAAATGCTATTTTAGTACAGATTTTTACATTATAAATACAAGTGAATGTACTAGTTGTTTTTGTGTATTTTTGCACAAATAAACAAGTACAAAGAGCATGAATGAGTATAAAAAATTTTTTTAATGCTTTTGATAAATTCACAACTTATCATGATTAACAACAGGGAAGTGGCTTTGGCATCCCTGTAAATAAGACAGCGGTGAAATAAATTCTTCTTTAACTATAAACTACTTTATAATCCTCTTTTTACACAATCAAGACACAAGATGCATCTGCTTCGCTTAAGAATACAAAATGATCCACAAAGACAGTCTATGCTTAATGAAATGAAGTGACCTTGAAATATCTTAAAATTTACTTCATAATAAGCAGAATCTCAAAGCACTTTATAAAGCAAAATAGTACATTATAATACAAACTGACAGAAAAATCAATTGGCAATTTACTTGGAACAACACATGTAATACTTATCAACACTTGCTCCATCCATTCATTTTTCACAACTGCTTTTTTAATAATGGGTCACAGGGAGTCAGAGAGAGCATATCGCAGGAGAACTACAGGCCACAGTTCTAGACAGAGGACCAGCCCATAACAAGGCATACCAAAACTCAATTTTACCAGTCCAATTTACGTTTATTTATGTTTATCCTAACCTGTATGTCAGTTGGCATTCACCTGAGAATGTGAAGAAATTCATGAAGACACAAGAAGATCTCAAAACAGACAATGATTATGCCTGAGATTTAAACCAATTGTTTGTTTGGGTGAGCAACGACTAATAGGCATTGGCATTAATTAGGATATAGTTTTTATTTTTATAAATCCAATATACCCCCCACAACCAATCCACTAAAATCCCTAAGTCTATGTGTCTATCTGGCTGTCAGGCTGAGCCCTTAAAGAAATGAAAATTCAGGCTGACAGATACCGTTCAATATCTCCTACTTTACTACAATTAAGCATTTCAATGTACTCTATGGGTGGCATGGTGGCACAGTGGTAGCGTTGCTGCCTCACAGTTAGGAAACCCGCTTCCCCGGGTCCTCCCTGTATGGAGTTTGCATGTTCTCCCCGTGTCTGCGTGGGTTTCCTCTGGGTACTCCAGTTTTCTCCCACAGTCCAAAGACATGGAGGTTAGGTGCATTAGCGATTCTAAATTGTCTCTAGTTTGTGCTTGGAGTGCTGGCATGCTGCCCGGGGTTTGTTTCCTGCCTTACTCCCTGTGTTGGTAGGTATTGGCTCCAGCAGACCCCTGTGACCCTGTAGTTAGGCTATGGCAGGTTGGATAATGGATGGGTGTACTCTGCACATGGGACAATTTATTTGAAAATAAGCTACACTAAAATGCGTGACTTCATTAGACAGGGACTTCTGCTTTGGGAGGACATATGTAACAATGTATGCAATATAACAGGCAAGAGATTAAATCATATTTTGACTGCAAAAAGGAAATACCATACTGTTTTAGAGACTGAAATGTACACTGTTTCCATCATACAATAACAAGGTTACATTAAGAAAGAACATTTTTATAAAACTGACTTCCTAAAATGAATGTGATTTAATACACTTCTGTGAGTTTTAAGAAAATAAAAATATTTCTACTTTGTAAAGAAGTGTGCAGTTATTAAAATGAAGACTGTATTTTTTTTCTTATGCACTCTAATCCTACATACTTCATAAAGCTTATTGTGGTGATAACGCTAAAATAAAAGTCATACAGTATAAGAATTAACTGATTTAAATGATTTTTCACCTACATCCCTAACATGTGTAGCTTAGGTTTATTGACAGTTCTTACCATTATCTCATTATGATAATGGCACAATGGATTCTTGCAAGGGACTGTCTCTCCATTATGAGTTGGTTCCTCCCATGCACCAAATGCTGGCAGGATAGGCTCCATTCCCAACTGGACTAAGCAGTTTGATACTAAAAGAACCAGCCTATCATTTCGGTTGAAAATATAACTGATAAACCATGAAACACAGAAGATATGGTGGCATAGTAGTCACCACAGTTGATTACATCTCAAGGGACTAGTGACACTAGATTTAACTGGTGGGCCAGAATGACTGGAATTGCTTCAGGATGCCAGAAAAGACTAAGGTGCCAAAGTGAAACTAGATGTTTTAAAGCAGAACTGAAAATGGATGAAACAAACAAGTATATAAATGGGCCATCATTTCATTAATATAATGCAATTTCACTGTCAAAGCACATGTAACCTATGATAGTTTAAATAAAAAGACAGAAATGTGCACCTTCATAGTAAAAACAACATCAGATATATTATTTCTCATTTCAGAATTCTATTAAAATCTACTTTCAAGGAAATGTCATAAAAGCAAAAAATTATATTTAACATGGAGCTGGGCTAAAATGAGTAAACATCTGACCACATTTTAATTTCTTCATGGTTGTCACAAGGATGTACTGCATGCCTCGTTTCTAAGGCAAGTTACTTGCTGAAAGACTGATTAATGCCTATTCAAAAATAAATTGAGGTGTGAAACCCAACTTAATATTTCCTGTACAAAAAGGGTAATATTTTTAACACAGTTCTGTTTTTGGACCAACTGCTAAATAAAGTAACCCAACATAACACGTATGTTTCTGAAATTTTATAGGAGGGGCTGTTTCCAACCTTGTGTCTGATGCTGCTGGGACAGACGCTGACCAACCAAAACCCTGAGTTGGACATACTAAGTTAAAAACATTATATCAAAAAAAAACACTAGACCAATATAGTAATCCAGTTTAGGCATTCATGTAACTTATGAGGCCCCAAAATCTTACCTGCAACACAAATAATCAAATCTCAGTCACAGTACCGGTGTTCAGGATTAAGATTTTTGTATGTGCCTCAAATTCTGTTAATTTGGCACATTCAGAGAAGTCTTAAAGCAACCAACTTCATAACCACAGTCTACCCCAAATGTATGTTTGAAAGCTCTGAAGTGAGAAAGTTTCATTCTACTTCAAAACAAAACAGAAACATAATGCAGCATTATTTAATAATGTGAATAGTCTTCAACGCAGAGAAGGCAATAAGAAATAATCTCCATTTTTCAAAACATAACATTCTTCAAATAATCCTGACCACCAGTACACACAGTTACACATTCAACATTAATTATACTCTACTCCAGACACACATCATCCAATGGGCCTAACATTCAATCCCATATGTCACTTGTGCTCCCTAAAAAGTATCTGAACTTTCCTCCACTTGTTTCAGGATTGCCGCCACACTGGCATCACTTTGTTGCTAACTCTCTCAAATGTTGGTGTTGCTGGACCTATCCCCTTTAGTCTCTCTAGCAAATGCTAACAATGTTGGCTTTCTTGGTTTAGAAGTTGGTTTTAGCCTCACGATGGAAATTGTTCTCTACCATCACTTGGAAATCTTCCTTCTATAATCTCATTCATTTAGAACTTTTTGCCAAGCTGATCAATCACTCACCTGGCTCCACAATTCAGACCAAGGGTTGATCTGTAAGACACTGCTCTCTCCTTATCACTAAGACTTTTTGTCTCTCCTTCCTCATTCAACTCATTAGTAGCAGAATATTCTCTCATGACTAACGCTTAAGGTTCCCATGTTGTCTTTTGGACTGAGAAATTCTCTCTCTCTCTCTCTCTTTGTCCATCCTCAGGGCAAGTGTATGGTGGATGTGGGGAAAGTAGCTTTTTATTATTACTATTTTTGTTATTACACTCTTAATATTCAACTAACTTTCTGGCTACATGCTTTATATGGTCATTATTGTCAAGTGTATGGTGTGGACACCAGGGGGCATACAGCTCCCCAAATCCCAGACACAACAGATGCCAAGACCAAATCCAGCACACAACACACCTTTATTTAGCTGTGGGAAATGCTTTTGTCTTGCTCCGCACTTCACAGCACACAGTACAAAACACCAAATATATAACACACAGTCCTTTTCTCTTGTCTCTTCTGTCACTTGTCTGCTTCCAGTCATACTCCCACAAGCTTTGTCCTCCACCTCCCGACTCTGGCTCTCAGAAGAGTGGCAGCTGGCTCCTTTAATAAGACACCCAGAAGAGCTCCAGATGCTTGGTGACCTAATCCGGCAGAAATTCCGGGTGTGGGGGAAGTGCTGCAACCAAGGGCTCAGCAATCGTCAAGGTGTACCCTGGCGGTGGCCAAAGATCCCAGTAGACTTGAGCTTCCATGCACCAAACCTGTGGCCCTGCTGCAAGCCTGGGGGGCCGCCTCTGTTGTCCTAGAGGAAGTATTGCCACATGTAAGCTATTTCCCCTGTGCCTTCTTTTACGGTGGGGTCCCGGCCAGGTAAGAATGCTGGCTGTCCATTACAACGGATATATGCATTTACTTGTTTTGTTATTTTTTTAATACAAATTATTTCATAACAAAAAAGTAATACTTTCTTGGAATTATAAGGATAAAAGAACTTGAAATGCATAGAATAGCATAGCAGAATAAGAAGTGACATCTATTAAACATAATGGAAGGCACCGGCTTTTATGAGAACTGCTTTCCTTCATGTTGACTGATAGTCAACATACTGCAAGAGTCAACTGTGAAATGTTCTGCCTAAAGAAATACTGTTATTAAAATTGTTTAGATAGGGAACATCCACAGATCAATGTAATTCTTTTATTGCCCATACTGGAAGAACACTGTTCTTAAAAGTAACCCACTATACAGCATGCACAACATACTCTGAATCTTGCATACTTCCAGAATATTATGACGTGAAACAGCTTTACTTCATTTTGTACACTAGCATGAAAAGCGCTAATTGATAATATATGGCTTTAGATCTGATTTAGAATGTGGGGGCAAATCTTGGACCATTACGACAAAATTGTTTAAATACCTGAAGCACCTAAATGCATGAAGGTAAGTTGATTAGCCCTTTTGCATCATAGCTACAAATATTAAAGTCAAAATCTGGCAACAATACTGTAAGAAACTGAAGGCTCACCCAAAGTCTTTACAGGTTTTCTCTTCATGTTTTGCTTTCCGTCCTTATCCCAAACAATAGTGTTACTTCCATCTCACTATTCCAAAATTGGGTGTGGACATTGCTTCAACGTGTCCCAAGATGAGCTGGCATTCTGTTATGCAACAGCTTCTGATTTGCATTTAATGCTGACAGCACAGGCTCTCGCTCAATGTTACCCTGTAATGATCAAAGCAGGATCTAAAAATGGATGGATGCATGGATAGTTTTCATTGAGTTTAAATAGTCCTTCAGTTGAAATATTTTATAGCAAACCAATATGACGAGGTGGATATGAGTGTCACTGCGTGATGACCGGGAGCCAGCCTTTTTAACTAATAATGAACTTCACAAAATGCTGTGATTAGTTCTTTTTATTTATTTGCAAAAGACTTGGATGGCTGTTTATCTAGAAGGCAAAATCTGCATACAAAAACTTATATCTGTTCACATCCATGCATGGCCAAGAGAATTTAGTAAGATTTTGATAGTTTCATATTACATGCATGTGTGATCTGAATGATTTAATGAAAATATTAAAACTGGATTTCTGCCTGTGCTGACAGAACAGCTAGAGCTGGGGTAATTTAAGCTCGTAACTCGTGACTGGTAACTTACTGTCTGCCTATAAAGTTAATTCTACATGGGAATTCAAACCCACGCTAATGAAGTTGGCCTTCGGTGTCGCTGGAAAAGCCTATAATTTCTTTAAAATACAGCATTGCTAAGCACTTTTTTATATTATATGCTGTCTGCATCCCTTCGTTTTAGGCGTGTGACTGCGACTTGCGTGATTCATTTTCAATTACTATAGTATTTGTATCCCACTTGGTTTGGTTTTGTTTCGTGCTTAAAGCTGCACACGACTATAAACTGATAACACAGGGTGGCAAATGGGTAGATGGTGTATAAACTTATCATTGCACAAAGTCTCACATGAAAGACGCTCGGATAAGTTTATCGTTACTGATGAGTAAAAGGAATGATGCCAAATATGTTCTGTCAGGTGCATGTAACACACGTGTGGTAATCAATCCACCTTGGGGGGGCGTTGTGACGGGAGAAAGAGCCCCGCGTGAATTAGTAAAGCATGCATGAGCAATTCATTGACAAGCAAGCTGACCCACCCGACTATTGCAGGTGCTACTTTTACATTAATATGACTGCGGCGAACGGATTCGGGGCTTTTGCTGCTTACCGTTTTTGTGGTTTACACGGATCAGAGAATACTGTCGCCACGGCTTGTTCTCCATTTTTAAACAAAATTCAAGCATCCCATTACTTTTATTCAAACTTAAAAACCCAATAATCCAGTTTGTCAGACGACGAAAACGTCCTGCAGCAAAACACCGAATAGAAAGTTGAAAAAGTGACCGATTACCTGTTGGGCCGTCTGTCTTTCAGAAAGTACAGGAGCAAGAGTCGAGGAAAAGCGAGTGATTATATGACAGAAAAAAGAGGAGAGGAGGGAGGTCCACCCACCCACCAGCAAACACGGAAGTGGCTGCCACTCCGCCTGCTGTTCCGTACCCTTCTGTGTCTGTGGGAATGTCTAAGTCTGCAGTAGGCGTTGTATTGCAGTATAGAGCGTAGCAGCATTTCAGGTAAAAAAAAATGAAAAACTGTAGCCATTATTCCAGTATACACTACAGAGACGCAACCTACTGCTTAAGCAGCAATTTGTTGGTCTGGTGTTCGCTCTGCTTTTGTAACCTCTTTTGAGTCGGCCGACCTGATCGTGAAATTTGTTCCGCGTTACTCGTCCTATAGCGCAATGGCTCGGAGTATTTAGACGCATTAAGGCTGCAATGCTGTCACGGTGTTCTTTAGAGCTATGTCATCCAATGTTTAAGCTCACAGACATTTTCCTCCTTTATTTTACTGTGGCTATTGTGGTGTGGAGAATCGGTTTGTTATTTGAGTAAATGCAGAGCTCAAAATACTAGCTGTGCGTTTATTCGCTCATCACATTATTGCATCAACTAGAACCGAATATCTTTTAAGTGTAAGAAAGACGCTTTTTGGAATTTTTCAGTATTTTGAAATAACAAAAGTAATGCTCCGGTGCCTGCTGGGTGGGATAAGCTTCGGTTTCTTCGCTGTTCTTTGGATTAGCGGGATGGATGGGTAGATTTTTTTTAAAGTTTGAATTGTGCCCTGCTGCTAAAGGTGTTGTATTGCAGATCAGAGAGAGAGAGGTTAGGAGCCCGCACTTATAGAGCGCATTGCCGCACCCACTACATGACAAACCAGATTAGGACCCGAGTTGCACAGTTGTCACCGCACCAGATGGAATGGAACAGTGTGAGGTTTTTTTTATGGTTGCTGGATTTTCCCTGCAGGTTGGAGGGCTGGATGCAGATTAACGTCATACCCAGGCTGGACCAATTGCAGGTTAAAGGTCTTGCTCAAGGGTCCAACGAAGTAAAGTCACTTTTGCCATTTACGGGATTCGAACACACATTCCTAGCCTCAGAGCCACCAGTCCGCCCAGATCAGAAAGGCTGGCAAGTAAATTCCAACTGTCTGGTCAACCATTTAGAAGCAAAAATTATTTTTTAAGAACAAAGTAATCATATATCCATTTTAAAACCTGTTTGTTAAATGTAGATTAGCGGGCACCAGTGCCAATCTGAGGAGCCAAGAGCACCAGGCACCTTTAAATATATAAAAAAGTTAAATTGCTAAAAATAAAAGTTTATATTTAGTCAGTCCCCATTAGGCTAGAATTTAGTTAAAATTTTCCTAACTGTCCATCTATGCATCTTTAAAGGAATCACCCATCCAAAAATTATATTATACTAGGAAAATTGACTTCAGGACTGCAATGTATGTGCTATGACAAAAAACTGAAAGAGAGGATCCATTTCTGTATAAGCTACTGGAGACTGAGATGTGACATGATTGAAGTGGTCAAAATTTATTACATAAATTTAATAAATGCTATTGTTGACCGACTGTAACCAAGTGCTCTGCCAATGAATGATGGAGTTTCACATCTCTCTGACCTTTTTATTATTTCTACTTTATTTTCAATGGTGATGGTTTTTCTCTTCTTTGCTGTATCACCAGCACTTGCATCAGATTTGTGTTTCAAAGACATTGTTGAAGGGTGAAGACAAAAGATTAAGATGAGCTCTTCTGCACAGCAGTGTACACACTATCACAGCAGGAAGGCACCAGTCGTCAACATGTCTGATGTACTGACAAGAGACAACTTCCTGCTATGTACATAACAGTACAAGCAGGCTTGCTATTGAGAATGAATG
Organism: Polypterus senegalus; assembly: GCF_016835505.1. NCBI lineage: Eukaryota > Metazoa > Chordata > Cladistia > Polypteriformes > Polypteridae > Polypterus > Polypterus senegalus. The sequence continues at coordinate 159,973,352 of NC_053154.1, forward strand.
GGGGCATCGAGGGGCGGTTCATCACCAGCCCACTTCACAGTCACCTCCACTACAGTATGCTGCCTGCAGCATTCACCCAAATAGAACGAATGGGGCAGCCATGTGTGGTGGGCGGGCAGTGAAGCCGCTTGCCACCGGGAGCCACCCAAGGGGCGCTACACTGCACGAGCAGCGGAATCGCCTCCCTCCAGCCCCAGTCCAGCCACTGCTTGCAGCATTACCAGCCGCCCACCGAGAACGAACGGGGCAGGCAGTGAAACCATTTGCCAGCGGGAGCCGCCCAAGGGACACTACACTGCGGGAGCAGTGAAATCACCCCCCTACAGCCTCCATCCAGCCACCGCTTGCAGTGTCCCCAGGCCAAAGATGATGGAGTGGCACTTACTGAGGCGTATGCGTCGCAGCTGTGGCCGGTTCATAAGTCATAGGTCGGATGTCGGTAACCTGGGGACTACCTGTTCGTAGTATGTTAATTTTTCACTTAAACTGACACTTAAATCTTCAATTTGCATCAAGAATGATTTAGCCATACGCATGTGCTGCATAACAGCCCTGCTGCTGAGAGGTGATTCTACAATAACATAAAACAAAAAGAGTTATAAAAATCATCACCCGGAAAGCAGACAGTAGAGTTCACATAGTATATATGTACCAAATTTCAGGTTAATAGGTCAAACGGTTTGCGAGCTACAGGTGATTTAAAATCCTAGACAGACAAACGAACAGCCACGGTAGCATATAGATAGATAGATAGATAGATAGATAGATACTTTATTAATCCCAAGGGGAAATTCACAATTCACAATTCACATATTATATAAGAAGATAGTTTGTAGTGACGGCTGTAAAAAAAAAAAAAAAGCTTTTAATCTCATTATTCCAAGCAGAACAAGACAAAAAGTTTATGATATAATAGAACCCAATGGTGACCAGTGCTATACAGCAGCAAACTATGTGAAAATAAAACAGTCAGTCATTTTCCAACCTGCTATATCCTAATACAGGGTCGCAGGGGTCTGCTGGAGCCAATCTCAGCCAACACAGGGCACAAGGCAGGAACAAATCCTAGGCAGGGCACCAGCCCACCGCAGGACACATGCACACACCAGGGACAATTTAGGATTGCCAATGCACCTAACCTGCATGTCTTTGGACTGTGGGGGGAAACCGGAGCACCTGGAGAAAACTCATACAGACACGGGGAGAACATGCAAACTCCACGCAGGGAGGACCTGGGAAGCCTAGGTTTCCTTACTGCGAGGCAGCAGTGCTACCATTGCACCACCATGCCGCCCGAAAACGCAAACAAAAAATATGAAATTCTCACATTTCTCATTAGAACAATCTAGATGAGAACAGGCCGTTTAGCCCAACAAAGCTTGCCAATCCTATCCACTTAATTCTTCCAAAATAACATTGTCTAGTTTTGAAAGTCCCTAAAATCCTACTGTCAACCACTGTACTCGATAGCTTATTCCATGTGTCTATGGTTCTCTGTGTAAAGAAAAAGTTCCTAATGTTTGTGAGAACTTTATTTTTAACTAGTTTCCAACTGTTTCCCCATGTTCTTGCTGATCTCATTTTAAAATAAGAGTCCCGATCCACTGTATTAATTTCCTTCATAAATTTTATTACTTCAGTTATGTCTCCTCACAGTTTCATTTTGGTTAACAGAAAAGGTTGAGTTCTTTTAAATTTTCTCCATAATTCATCCCCTGTTGCCCTGGAATGAGTCTTATCATTGTTCTCTGGATTATTCCGTGCACTGCTATGTCCTTTTTGCTGCCCGAAGACAAAAATTTAACACAGTACTCCAGATGAGGCCTCACCAGCGTGTTATAAAGCTTGAGCATAACCTCCTTGGACTTATACTCTACACATCAGGGCACTATATAACCTAACATTCTGTTAGCCTTCTTATTGGCATTTGAACACTGTTTGGCAGTTATTAGTGACAAGTCCTCTACAGCCTCTAAATCTCTCTCATTAGGTTTGCTTTCTCATTTCAGACCTCCTATTTTGTATTCAAACGTAACATTTTTATTTCCAACATGTAATAATTTACATTTACTTCTATTTGATTTCATCTTCCCAATCCTATATGCTGTCCAAGTCTCTCTGTAATGATTCACCTGGTACTAGACTCTGCTAATCCACCTAGCTTGGTATCATCTACAAACTAAACTAGCTTGTTGTTTATATTTCTATCCAAATAATTTATGTATATTAAAAATATCAGTGGCCCTAAAACTGCCCTCAGTGGGACACCACTCTTAATGTCAGCCAATTCTGATATGGTTCCTTGCACCATAACCATCTGCTTCTTCTGTCTGAGCCAATTGTATACCCATCTATACACTACACCCTTAATTCCCAGTTCTTTTAGTTTGATGCCCAAACTGTCATGTGACACCTCATAAAATCATTTGTGATGTCAAGTGATTTCTCATGTTGCATAATTCACATGCCCACTTGAGTCATATGCTCAAATCATGGAAAATGTATACAGTTATCACTAAAGTGTTATTAATAGTTATTTCCAGAAAAAGCACAGTACATTGTAAACAGGAATGTCATTCCAATAAGATATGAATTGAAGACAGGACTCTTGACCAGTGATTGAGAAGTAGAGGCAGATTTTCAATTCAAAAGCACAGTATTATGGGAATGTTTTCCTTTTTACAATGTATGTTGATTTTTTCTGAAATAACTTAATATTTTATTAAATAAAAACTTGCATTTGGACTGGATAACAAACATGGGGATTATGCAATGTGGGAAACCTTAGAATTTTGTTCTTTTTTGCATTTTTCACATTGTCGTTGTACAGTAGTATATCATAAAACATTTTCTGTCTCTCATTTTTCATGAAAACCTGAGATTAAATTTTTTTCAGCCATCAATATGTCACATGGAGTAACATATAAAACATATATCATTTTTGGATGGAGTATTCCTTCACTCCAATTTTTAAAATCATATTAGTGAAAAATATAGGTGTTAAAATAACATCATAACTATAGAATCTGACTAAACATAACTAAAAGTATAAATTATCCTAAAATAAGATAACATTTCTATTTGATTGTGGTAGAAATATTTAAGGTACTCCATGGAGGAATTCTGTGTATGTTTCCTGTACAACTTCATAGCAATTAGTCAGTACAAAACTGTTGCATACTTTAGCATACCCATAAGTAAAACCTTTCCATAGTTAGTTAAAAACTGCATAGAATTCTTGTAGAATTGAATTTTTACTGCACAAGTGACCCCCCAATACTGTAATACTGTAATAATGACATTGGATAAAGTTAAATAAATGGATAAAAATAATAAGACATTCATCTTGAATGTAATAGAAGTATTCTGCTATATCCAAAGTGCACTTTGTGCATCTATATTGCTGGAATTTCCTAAGTATGCTGCGATTTTTGTACATATCACTTTTTAATGCCTGTTACTATGATTTTCACATAGCCTAAAATCTGTATTCAAAATCCAAGTTGGTTTTTGACAAGAGATGTGTTTATCTAATTAGTTAGGTTACTTGAGGATTCTTAATAAACCAGTTGAGAGTTTTAGTGACTACCAAAAGACCCTACTTAGGGCTGGTGTTTGTTGGTACCTGACACTCCAGAGTGAAAAACAGGAAACACAAATAAATGAACAGTATTTATAATAGGTTTATCTAAAATTTTCCAGAATAATTTTAAAATTTAGCTTAATTTGTATTAAGGAATGTGTGCTATTTTCAAATAAATACTTATGTGTTTTATAGTGTCCTCCACACAAGTAGTGCCCAAGCCAGCATATCCACAAAAATCATCCAGCCATTTGTTTTAAATTACTTTTTCCAATCTACAAATCAGTATTGTGAGATGATGGAAATTTATGTAGCAGCACCAGAAGGATGAATGTTTTGCCTAAAACAGAATATGTATTAATCTCCTGCATAACATTAGAGCTGGGTTAGGTATATCTGATAAAGTTACAATGTTTCAAGCACCCAGATCCTAACACTAATGTTCCATTAAATGCCTCACTCTAAGAACAATTAAGATTTTGACGTTTGTTGTCTTGTACACATCTACTGTAAAAATACTTAGTCACTCTAATGCTAATGCACATAAATATTCTAGTCTTTCATTTAATCACTGATGATGATTTTCCTAAAACTTCCTGTAGGTGCCTTTTCCTATTGGAGTGACCAACACTGATAACATCCAGTGGGCAGATAACAATCAGATGTACTGCTCATCTCAAGTTATCCTTGTGCTGGTTTAGATCCTCATGTAAAATTCCCCATACACCTGTTTCACTTACCTCATTATGTTCAAATTTAAATCCAGAGCCTTGAAAAATATATTGATACCCAATTCAAAGCAAAGACCCTAAAGTCTAGTACTTTGATGGCACTTTGTGCAGCCCCAGCTTTACATATTTTGAGGAAAGCCTCAGGTATCCAGATGTGTCATAGCAGCTCTGTACTTATTTGGAGGACCAGTATCTGCTTGTGGACACAGCTGGAGCATTAACTAATTGAAATGAATCTGATTGCTGTGGGAGATCCACATGCATTAACTTCCTGAAGAACCGGTATTGCTGTCTCACCTCTTACCCCTTTGCTACTTTTTCTTCTCTAAGTGTGCTGGGAGTGGCTACTTTCATTGTTAAAGAGCCAGTCATCCATTCACTCAAATAAATCAGTTGTTTTCAGTGTAAATAATGTGAAAGTAATGCTGTCATTCAGAATTTAAATTGGCATAGTAATTTTGGGATGATAAAGCAATACTGTAATTCATAAGGTTGAATTAAATGGATGTCTCTAGCATTAAATTGCGAGAATTCCTTTTGCGTTTCCTAATTAAGGTGATTTCCATACTGTCTTCTCATTTACCATGAATTGGACATTATTCAGGAATGGCTGCTAAGGTACAGGTCTTCTTTTCAAATAATTCAAAATTTTCTTTTTAGGAAGACTTTTGATGTTTTTCATTAGCCATGTTAAACTATCCAGTTTCGTATATAATTAGTGTGGGTGTGCTAATAGAAAATTCCCTAAAGGTAATTTGAATCTGTTTAACTTGTTAATCTGTCCATGGCCTTAGCCACATCTTACTTTATGGACTGTGTATCTTGTTGCTAAACAATGGTATGCGCTATGCACACTACTGTGGTTTGTTTACCGTTTAAAGTTGGAGCTGTTTCTTTTAGTTTTCTTCTATGCCTAGGTTTCATTCTTTTTCTATTTCATTTTCCATTTCAGCCTCTGTGTGTGAGTTTGTATGAAAAAGCCCTGCAGCAGACTTATGCTCTGTATTGGATTGTTATAGACCTTGTGACCAGTGCTGCCAGCGTAGGATTTTAGTGCTTGGTAGGCTAATAAATGCTGCCTAGTTTTACTTACTTTACCCCTAACATTACTAGTGACTCAAGTTCAACAACACCCTAATATAACAGACGATGCCAAAGATTAACTACTGCTGAGATGTAAGTGTGGATGGAGGATAGTGTAAGATCACAGAATGTATTTCAGGAGACTCCAAAGCCAATAGGTGGCTCCCTTATCCCCATTATAGGAAAATATGCAGGGAATAGCCTGGTCCCTTAAGAGGAATGTAGAGCTCAGGAATGCAAGGACACATAAAGTACACATCGGTACTCAAATGTGGCACTTAGTGCCATGGCCCACCTGCCAAGTTGTTGTGCCTGCTTATGGTAAAGTCATCCCTGATGGAGGATTGCTGGAATCATGGGAAAGAGAGGTCCTTTCATCGGATTGGCTGGCCCAGCACTGTTTCAGCTGTGGAAAGACCAAATGGGGGAGGCAGCTTGATGGACGAGGTCTCCAGAATTATAAACAAATCCAAATCATATTATGTGATGTCATCCATTGTTAAATTCTGCTCCGTACTTCTAAAATTTTTATTTTAATACTGTATTGAGGTTTTGTTCTGTTCTGCGTATTGTATTGTCCCCCTTCTTTTTGACACCCACTGCACGCCCAACCTACCTGGAAAGGGGTCTCTCTTTGAACTGCCTTTCCTGAGGTTTCTTCCATTTTTTCTCTACTGGGGTTTTTTTGGGAGTTTTTCCTTGTCTTCTTAGAGAGTCAAGGCTGGGGGGCTGTCAAGATGCAGGGCCTGTTAAAACCCATTGCGGTACTCCTTGTGTGATTTTGCGCTATACAAAAATAAATTGTATTGCATTGTATTGTATAAACACAATTCAGGGAGTTCTAAGAACATAGCCCTTGACATTCCCAAGTAGGCCTGGGTAAATAATATTGATTTTCCGATGAAACATTATTTTCCGTTTAAATGATTCAATATCAATTCTTAAAGTCTCAAGGCCTAATGGATCTACGGTATATCCTGCTCTATTACTATATGTATATTTTTGCTTATTTTAATTTTTGGTGTCCAATTCAGTAGATGTTGATAATGCTCCTGTTAAGACATTTCTATGGAAAAAGAGTTTCACTACATGTACTTCGCACAAAGTGGCATGTCCTCCTTACCTGAAATCAGCGTCTTCAACACTAAACAAAAATAAACAAAAATCTACAAATAGTACTTTACACAAACTGGCATGTCCTCCTTAACTGAAATCAGCTTCTTCGACACTTAAATCGGATGTGTAATCTTACTACAGATTCAGACTGTGTGTTGGAAAAGCACAGCTGGATAAAAACAAAGCCATATGTAAGCTGTGCAACTCAGAAGTTAAGTATTGCGGTAATACAACAAATTTGAGAAATCACTTATCCCGACTCACCAGAAACCTCTCAGTTGACATCCAAATGAGTAGAGCCTATACTGGAGATGATGTTTAGCTCCAAGTTTAATTCATCTCATGCCCAAGAAATAACAATCTATAGCAGTTTTTATCTGTAAAGATACAGAGAAACTACACTGTTGTTGGCAACAACAGCTTTCAACAAATGATACAGTTTTTGGAACTGCTGCATACTTTAACAATAGATAAGCAAATGATCGAAGTCATTATACCTAAGCTTTATGAAGATCTTAAGCAAGGCATTGCCATGTCTTTAAGGTCAGTGGAGAGATTAACTTTAACTTGCAACAGTTAGACATCCAGGGCAGCTAATTCCTACATGATATTCATATGTCATTACATTAAAAACGACTGGGCGCCTGTGGCGAATATGTTTCATACAAGCATGCTTCATCCCAGTCACACTGGGAGCAACCTTGCAACTTATACAGTATGCAGAGCTGCAGAGATGCCGGCTGTTGTTCCAAAAACCTTTCTACGATCTCCAATGCACCATTTCTTTACATGACCACATCAGTCTCATATTTGTGTGTTAGCAAGTGCAATAAACAATAAACTCTTTTAGCATGTGGCTACAGAAACTATACTGCTACAGTGGAAAATGTTTGCAACAAACCTCACCTACCTCACAAGCAAGCGGGCAATTTTTAGTGCAGCCTGTGTGAGCTTGTGTGCAGAGCAGCTGACATAAAGCAGTTCTGCAAGCTATACTGCATAGATCATATTAGCAGAGCTGTCAGTCACGGTGGCTGTTTGTCTTTTATGTTCCATTCATCCAGCGCCATTCTTAGCAAGCCTCAGCACTAGATCCTTGTTTTAAAATGCTTCCTTTTTCGTGTCTGATGAGGAAGTATGAGGGCACATTTTCAAGACTGATTTACACAACAGTTACACATGAGCAACTGTATATGTAACTTGTAGAATTATAGAAAGACACACATTTTCCCACTGTATCTTTAATTTCAGCTAATTCAAAATGAGTTTAAAATGTCCAATAGGGGAATAAATTTGGCGAATAGGTTACTGAATAAAATATTTATTATTTAACAAACACTTTTTTATTATTTTTGAATAATACTATTTGCTAGATGATATAGGTAATAATATGTGTGGACTCTGATGTAGTGATGGGTATCTTTGCTAAATTATGGTGAATTTTGAACGAGTACAGTGCTGTCAAAAAGGTTTTTTTTATATTTTCTTCCAAATCTTGCAAATACTGATATTAACTGTTCATCTATACTAATAAAAGGCAAAGCCCTCACTCACTCACTCACTCACTCATCACTAATTCTCCAACTTCCTGTGTATTTAGAAGGCTGAATTTTTGCAGGCTTATTCCTTACAGCTTACTTACAAAAGTTAAGCAGGTTTCATTTCGAAATTCTACACGGTCATAAAGGTCAATAATGGTCAACAACATCCGCCATGTTGAACTTTCTTATTTATGGCCCCATCTTCACGAAATTTGGTAGGCGGCTTCCCTGCGCTAACCGAAACCAATGTACATACTTATTTCGGTGGTATGATGCCACTGTCGGCCGCCATATTGAACTTTTCAACGGTCTTTGTTACTTATGGGCCCATCTTCAAGAAATTTGGTACGCGGGTTCCCAACGCTAACTGAATCCTACTTACGTACTGTCACACATGTGCGATTAGGAGGCAGTCAAAGAGCCTAAAGGTGAGTGAAACATCGCGAGATAGAGGGTTGTCACGTGGTACTTACCTGAATCTCTTTTGCTCAACAGAAAACTTGAAGAAAAATAATTTCTCCACTTCCAGGATTCCAAAATGGCCGCGACGACATCACTTCCGGTCCACCATGATGACGTCACTTCCGGCTCCATCAATCCACCTCACTTCCATCCCATCATGATGACGTTGTTTCCGGTTCCTGTTTTCAACGTCACTTCTTGCCAACCATTTCCTGTCCCATAATCCTTCCCTGTATAAAGTCGCCATTTTGACTCAAGAAATCTGTTCATTGTTTTGTTCTGAGACTTTGAATCGTTCTTTTCTTTAATTGTCTGGACGACAATATATGGGGACGGTCCCCAAAACTTTGTTTTGTGTTGAGTAAGATTCTTTTGAAGAAGAATAACCATCACAATTGGCATAGCTTCGGCAGGATTGTTCTTTGTTTGTTTAAAGTCGGAAGAACAGGACCTGAACACCGTTTTTAGCACCATCATGGGCGATCTGCAAACCCTGAATATACAGATGGGTGAGACAAGGACCCAAGTAGCAGAAGCCAATGCTCGTGCTGCTGCTGCTGCTGCAGGTGTACGGACGGAGGTCGCTCGGCCACCACCTATTGCTATCGCTACACTAACAGAATCGGACGACATCGAGACATTCTTCTTGATTGTCGAGCGTACCACTAAGCGGAACGCATGGCAGAGGTTGGAATGGCCATACATACTGGCTCCCTACCTGAAGGGAACGGCGCAGAGAGCCTATTATGATCTAACTGAGGAGCAGGCAGCTGATTACGACGCTCTAAAAAAGGAGGTCTTCAAGCGCTACGGCGTATCTCTGGAACAGCAGGCGAGAGAATAGAGGGAGTGTCAGTTCGATCCAGAGAGACCGATAAGAACCCAGGGCTTTGAAGCTTGGGGGAAAGTATGTCGCTGGCTACGGCCCGACATTAATAATTCACATAAAATGGCGAGCTTCTAGCATGTGAAACTTTTGTGCATGCCCTCCCTGACCATATCGCCCAGCAAGTACGGAAGCATAATTTTGAGGACATGGACTCCTTAAGCCAGATCACTGAGCGTCACTGGGCGGCTTGCAAATCAGGGAAATCAGAACGGTTCTCCCTCCAAACCCAACAGGCACGTGGGGCAAATCCTGAGCCCACCAGACAAACTCCCAAGCCTGCCATCCGTAGACGGGACAGAGGTGCCAGTCTTCCCCGCTGTTTCAAGTGTGGGGAGATTGGACATCTGTCCCCTAACTGTACCATCGGGCCCATGGATTGCTCATTAGTTAAGGGAGAAGGGTATTGTGCCACTGTGACTAATCCTTTATCTCTTCCATATACAGGTGCAGTTATTATAAATGGCAGGAAGGTAAGAGCAATGTTTGATTCCGGGAGTAACATTTCCATTGTTGCCACCCGTTTCGTTTTACTGCAGCAGTGGACTAGGATAAAAACTAGTCTAAAATGTATTCATGGGGATATCCGGTATTTTAAAACGGCCAAATGTGTGGTATCAGTAAATCATCACCTAACGAGCATGGCCATGGCTGTATTACCGGATCCCCCTTTTCCAGTTATATTGGGTAGAGACTGGAATAAAATTACCAGCGGTAATAACGTAACTGTACCTAAAAACATTTAGGCTTAGTAATGGAGAATACTGCTCCGACTGCCTCCACGCCATGTCCCACAGTAGCACGGACCCATACGGGTACCCAATGTGAAGAATTTGATGTCCCATCGACCTCTGCGGGAACTAGTGCAGTTAACAGATGACGTGGAGACAGAAACCACACCCTTAAGGTCGCACCAGACCCTATACAAGATTTAAATGCCCAATTTCTATTAACACCATCGTTTTTAAAAGGGAACAATGGAACGATGATTCCTTAAAAATATTAGGAATGCAGTAGTATCTACCGAGGGTTATACAACCTTGGATCCCATGCCACCGATGCCGTTCTTTGTACTTAAAAACAAATTATTATATAGAGTGGCAGAACACGAGGGAGAAGTGCGACGTTGTTGTTAATTCCACGCACTTTTCGGCGAAAGGTGTGTGAATTAGCACACGCTCACCTTCTAGGAGCCCACTTAGGCTCCGAAAAAACATTAGAGAGAATAAAGCTCCGATTCTATTGGCGGGAATTAACGAGGAGGTCCGGCATTTTGCTTCCTGTCCTGAGTGTCAACTTCGCCAGATTCCTAGCAGGACGCGAGCTCCTCTCGTTCCCCTTCCCCTTATTGATATCCCTTTGAACGAGTGGTATGATCTGTAGGACCATTGGAACCCTCGTTAAAAGGTTTTAAATATATTTTGGTGCTAGTAGATTATGCCACTCGCTTTCCGGAAGCTGTTCCATTGCGCTCAGCTAATACGAAAAACATCGCACGGGAATTAGTAGGGATATTCGCCGTGTTGGGATCCCAAAGAGGTTTTAACGGACCAAGGGACTCCTTTCACTCGGAGACGTTCAGGGAAGTAGCCAAATTACTCCGAATAAAACATCTGAAAACGTATGTCTATCATCCCCAAACTGACGGGTTGGTAGAGCGTTTCAATCAAACTTTGAAACAGATGTTACGCAAGGTAGTTAACGAGGATGGAAGAAACTGGGATCAGTTGCTTCCTCTCGTTTTGTTTGCTTATCGGGAGTCCTCAGACCTCTACTGGTTTCTCTCCTTTGAATTATTATATGGAAGACAACCCAGAGGGCTTTTGGATATGTTAAAGAAGGATGGGAAGAGGAGGTCCTCCCAACTTCAAATATTCTTGAATATATCGCAATTACGCGATAGATTAGAGAAAATCAGACCTATTCTAAAAGAAAATTTGGAAAAGGCACAAGCAGCGCAGTCCCGTTATTATAACCGAAACACCACCATTCGAATTTGTCCCGGGTGATCGTGTGATGGTACTCGTCCCAACTTCTCATTCAAAGTTGTTAGCACATTGGCAAGGCCCTTATGAAATTAAAGAAAGAAAAGGTCTCGTTGATTATTTGGTTAAACAACCTAATCGGCGACCTACTGAACGAGTATATCATATTAATTTGCTGAAACCATGGAAGGACAGGGAACTTGATCCCTCGTCCAATCAGCCTCGTTCTCTTTTTATGTCATGTGCCCATCTTAATTTTGGCCCCGATTTGACATCCAAACAACGACAAGATCTCGAGGCGGCTATCTTGTCTGTCCCTAAAGTTGTGGACGAGATACCGGGCGCATGCGTTGATTGTTCACGATATTATTACTAACCCTGGAGTGATTGTCAGAGAGAGACCTTATAGGCTCCCGGAGGCAAAGAAAGCGGAAGTAGAGTTGGAAATTAGACGAATGCTAGAATTAGGGGTTATTGAGGAGAGTCATAGCCCTTGGTCTAGTCCAATTGTCTTAGTTTCTAAACCTAATGGGTCGTGGAGGTTTTGTAATGACTTTCAACGACTCAATCAGGTCTCTAAATTTGATGCGTATCCCATGCCGTGGGTGGATGATTTACTTGATCGGTTGGGGAATGCTCAATTCCTAACTACTCTTGACATGATGAAAGGGTATTGGCAAATTCCCTTAGCGGACTCCGCCAAAGAAAAAAACACTTTTAGTACACCCAGTGGACATTGGCAATACAGGGTCCTTCCTTTTGGCTTGCACGGGCACCAGCTACCTTCCAACGTCTGGTAGACACACTGCTAAGGCCCCACAATTCATATAGTGCTGCCTACTTAGATGATGTGGTCATTTATTCCAGCACGTGGAAGGATCATGTATGGCAGGTTAAAACAATACTCTCCAAGCTAGCGTCTGCTGGTCTTCGAATTAATCCAAGAAATTTTTTTGGATTAAGAGAAGCCAAATATTTGGGCTACCTAGTAGGAGGGAGTGTTGTTAAACCACAATGTTCCAAAATTGATGCCATTCTTAATTGGCCCCATCCGATGAATAAGCGGCAGGTACAAGCATTTTTGGGATTGGCAGGTTACTATCGTCGTTTTGTACCGCATTTCTCAGAAGTTGCTGCGCCCTTATCTAATTTAACAAGGAAACGCAGCACCTTTAAAAGTGGTATGGGATATTTCGGTTGAGAAAGCATTCAGTGACTTGAAATTGGCCCTTACTTCAGCACCTGTTTTAAGATCTCCTGATTTTTCTGTTCCTTTCATCCTCCAGACCGACGCGCGCCACAGGTTTGGGTGCCGTGCTGAGCCAATGCGTTGATGGTGCTGAACACCCTGTTATGTACCTGAGCGGAAACTGCTGGACCGGAGACCAAGTATGCTGCGGTGGGCGAAGCCTTGGCGATTAAGTGGGCTGTCACGTCTTTGAGGTACTACCTACTGGGGCGTGAGTTTACTCTGGTGACGGATCATGCTGCCTTACAGTGGATGTCCCTTCATCGGGAGTCTAACCCTCGTATCACTAGGTGGTTTTTGAATCTTCAGCCTTATCGTTTCAGTGTCATTTATCGTAAGGTTCCTTGCAGGCCAACGCAGATGCTCTCTCGTGTCCATGACCTCTCGGTGCAGGTCGCCCGACCCGAGGGGTCTGGGCTGAGGGGGGGTCATGTCACACATGTGCGATTAGGAGGCAGTCAAAGAGCCTAAAGGTGAGTGAAACATCGCGAGATAGAGGGTTGTCACGTGGTACTTACCTGAATCTCTTTTGCTCAACAGAAAACTTGAAGAAAAATAATTCCTCCACTTCCAGGATTCCAAAATGGCCGCGACAACGTCACTTCCGGCCCACCATGATGACGTCACTTCCGGCTCCATCAATCCACCTCACTTCCGTCCCATCATGATGACGTTGTTTCCGGTTCCTGTTTTCAACGTCACTTCTTGCCAACCATTTCCTGTCCCATAATCCTTCCCTGTATAAAGTCGCCATTTTGACTCAAGAAATCTGTTCATTGTTTTGTTCTGAGACTTTGAATCGTTCTTTTCTTTAATTGTCTGGACGACAATATATGGGGACGGTCCCCAAAACTTTGTTTTGTGTTGAGTAAGATTCTTTTGAAGAAGAATAACCATCACAGTACATATATACGTCCATAGCCTGGAGCTCGGTCACCGTGTGAGGCGGCGTTGGGTCCCCCATCCCAACGCCTCCGACGTTGTTGGCTGCCTGCCTATGTAAGGCCGCCCGTCGCTCCAGTCTCTACATTCCCTTCCTTGCTTCGCCAGGGATTCACATCTCCCTGCTGATAACTACAGCCTTTTTATTTAATCCACGGCTTCTCCGCTGTTTTATTGTTCGTTTATTACGATTATAGTTATTGTTTAGGTATTTTAGACTTACTTTACATTGTTCAGGTACCCATTTCCTTTATCATTCCAACCGTACCCCCAGTAACATGTCTATCGAGGTGATCACCATTGATCAAAGAACTGTCACTTACCGAGTGGTTTCTATGCCCGGAGATGGCACCTACCTTTTCCATTCTCTGTGTTACATATTGCACGGCCATATCAGGCTCACTCTTGATATCCGGAGGAACATTGTGTCTTATGTATTGAATGACTGGGACAGGTTCAAGGTGTGGACTGATGATAGTACAGGAGATAATTATGCTACACAGGAGCACTATAAGAGTGAAATGCTTAAGCCCTTCACCTATGGTTCTGCATGTGAGTTGATGGCTGCCGCTGAATTGTTCGGTTGTCGCTTTCAAGTGTACCGAATTGGCCAAATATTTTACACCTTTTGACAACTGCCAGTGCCTCTTAAACATCTTAGACTCACAGGTGACGATTTCAGTAGTGGACACTTTGATGTTTATGAATGTTTAAACTCTCAAAAGCTGGATGTGAAGTTATCGATGAAACCAGTTGTATGCTTACAACGCTTGACAGATGCCGAATGTCACTTCAACACAAGTCCTGCAAATACTGTCGTCATTGAAACAAACCATGAAACTCAAATCGATTGTGACAGCAGCAATCCATGCTGTGAGATTTGAAACAAGATTACTGTTCACATGGCCAACTGTACGTTGCATGCTCAAGAGTAAGCTCAGCGCACAGCTTGGTCATATTACAACCGGAGAGCTGAACTCAAAATGTGGTATACAAAGAGATCCTTAACAAATAATTATTGGTATATTTTCCCTCAGTTTAAAAAGGTTTAATTTTCTTCTTAATAAAAATTTTAAGTCAGTACTTCGCCGCTGCGAAGCGCGGGTATTTTGCTAGTTACTATTAAAGTATTGGTTCTTAAACATCATTCCATGCTTATGCCTATATTATGAAGACACTATGTAGACACCCTTCAAATATAGTGTTACTGAAATTTACGTATGAAATCAATGAAAATATGATTCTAATGCAGTGGACAGAACCTTGGGGGAAAAAAACACATAAAAAAGGAGTCCAGCATCAAAGTACCTAAATCACAATTAGAAATGCAGTTGCAAAGGTGAGCCACAAAAAGTGGGCCTCTGAAATGGTCTGATGAGGCATCATAAATTATGTTTTAAACATCCAAACAGATTTGTTTTTGAAGAAAGAAAAAATATATCTTGAGCTGAAAATGTTTGTAGCCAACTATTAAACATGATGGAGAATCCTTGATAGTATGAGCAGTAATTATGTCAGATGATTATTCAGCATTTTTATATGATTGGCAAGGAATATGAGCTTATTTTACAGGACCAGGGGTACACTGTAGTGGAAATACTGTTCCCTCATGATGTTCCCACATGCAAAGATGACAATAACCCAATACACACTGAAAAACTACTTCAAGAGCTATTTCACGAACACTAGGAAGAATTTGTACACATTGTTGGCATACTCTGTCACCAGATTGTAACATTTCTGAACCTTCATGGGAATCTGAAAAGTAGATTTCCAGCTCCATCCCTCAAAGAACGGGATTCTTTTTACTTATGGAATGGCGCAGTATTCTATTACTCACAGTTCAGGACATGTATGAGGGGAGGATAAACTGGAGCAGTTGTAAAGGCAAAGGGTAGACAGTAATCCTAATTAAGTTTTTGATATTAATATTTTGTTATGTGTTTTCTGTTATTTTCCCACCCCTCATGTGTTGATATTTCACAGAATTGAATTCAGCTTCATATTGGTCGCTTTCACTTTTTTATAATGACTTCACTGTATTTGCTTCAGTTATTTTTAGCTACCATTTTCATCCCATCTTTATCAATGGTATTGATCCATGTCTTATCGAAAGCTGGTGCCTAAGTTTTGCAAAGTGCTGATGGGATTTAACTGGATAAAGTGAATATAAGAATTTTATATCATGTGATATTATGCTATTGTTGTTGCACATGAGCCAAAACCCAAACTTGCTACATTTCCAAGTAATAATAATACATTTGATTTATATAGCACATTTCCCTTGCTCAAAGAACTACAAAAATTCTGAAAGAAACAACAGGACATGTACAACATTGGATACAACTAATATCCACAAAAACACTAAATAAAGATAAATACAGGATTTTCAAAGTATTGGAATAGAATAATTGACAGTAAACTGAAGTAAAATACAAATACTAAAAGAAAACTCTGAAAAAAATAACAATTTGTGATAGAAACGCAAATCATTGAGCAAATGGACAGTGCGGGCAAATTGAAAGAACAGTCAATGTCTGGTAAATGAAATGCCTCCTTGAGCAAATGAGTTATAAGTTGTTTTTTAAAGGATGAATTGAATAAGCTTATCTCATTAATTCAGGACAATCATTCAAAGATGGGCGCTATACAGCTGAAACCCCTGTCACCCATAGAGTGCAGATTAGTTTGGGGCACAATAAGATTGCCAGAGTCAATGGACCTCAGTGGGTAAACAGGAGCATAGTGATGGATGAGGTCACTGATGTAGTCCGATGCAAGGCCATTTAAGCTTTTTAGAGGTTATTAAAGAATTTTATACTCAGTCCTATGATATGCAGGGAGCCAGTGAAGGTAGAGCAGGATGTGTGCTATATGTTAGCTCCTTCGGGTCTGTGATAAAGACTCTTGTAGTAAAGTTTTGAACGTAGTGGAGCTGTGATAACAGATTAGAAGGAGCATTTGGCAACTGTGAGTTACAGTAGTCAGTGCGGGATGTAATGAAAGCATGGGCAAGTTTCTCAGCAATAGAACAGGACAGGAATGAGCAAACACAGGATATGTTATAGAAGTGGAAGTAAGAAAGATCCTTAATATGATTTATGTGGGTAGAATAAGAAAGGAATGAGTCAAACATGAGACTAAGATTCATGCAGAAGAAGAAGATCCAATGACATAATCTCTAAGAGCATCTTAAGCTGCTCATTAGTGCCAAATAGCATGTCTTAAGTTTTGTTAAAATTCAATTACAAAGAGTTATGTTTATCCAAGTTTTAATTTCACTGAGGCAAGTTGTGAACTAAGAAAAGCCTGGGGAACTTTCCCTTTTAACACTAAAATAGATCTGAGTTTCATCCACATTAAATGATAACCCAGTCCAAAGTTTTGAATAATATGGCTAAGAAGAAGCATATAGATACAGAGGAGAGTGCCGAGGAGAGAGCCTGGGGGAACTACTTGTGGCGCTGAGCTGAACCTCTGTTGCCAAAACTAACAAACTCTTGTCTATCACTCAGGTAGGAATTAAAACATTTGAAGACAGTGCCTGAGATGCTCAGAGTGTTGTCTATTCTGGACAGTAGAATATCATGGTTGACAGTATCAAATATTTCACTCCAGAATAAATGTACTGATTTGCCCAGAGTCTGCTTCCATTAGCAAATCATTAGTTACCTGAAGCAGAGCAGTTTCACAGTGCTATCTATCTAGCTATTGTGGTGGATGACCGGGGCGCCTCTAAAATGGAAAGTCTGGGGGAGACAGCATATCCAGACCATTACCTCCCCCTAGAGCCCTAGAGGGCAGCTCCCCTGGCGTGCAGCAGTGCCACGGGTATGAAGCATGGAAGTTCAGCCCTGCTGTGGCCCGTAGCAACCTGCCTGGGTGCGCCTGGGGAACTGCTGAGCCCTTGTTTGCAGCACTTCTGCCACAACCGGAAAAAGAAAAGGACGGTGAACCATGCACTTTGGTGCTCTGCACTGTGCTATGCTCTGGGGAATGAAGAAAGGAGCTTCCCCCATCTTAAATAAAAGGTGTTGTGTGCTGCACTTGTGTCTCTGCCTGTCTGTATCGGGTTAGGGTGGCTGTATGCACCCTGGTGGTCCACACCATCTATCTATCTATCTATCTATCTATCTATCTATCTATCTATCTATCTATCTATCTATCTGTCTATTTTCTGCATGGCTGATTTATAGTGGTCAACAAGATTTCTTCACCTTTGCTTTAATCTCCCTTCTTTGCAAATCCAGGAGCAAGTAACTATTGTTATCTCTGTGCTCAAGTGGTCAATCATATGGGCCCACTTCATTATGGATATGGGGAAAAGCACGGAGTGAATCAATCAACTCTTGTGCTTTTAGATGTAATTGGAAGACATTTGGATGAAAGCATCACTTATGTGGAAGTTACAATTATGGATTTTTAGCACTATCTAGAAACATTTAATCTGAAATTGTCTTTGTAGTTTAAATGTCAGTATTTACTTGGTTTTATAAATTGTAACGTCTTTAAGTACTACACCAATATGGTCAATGTAATTATAGAGTATATTACATTTATGCAGTATATATACATTATATGGCCAAAAAATATATATTCTGTTCGGGATTTTTAGCTTCATCCATTGCTAACAGGTGCATAAAATCAAGCATATAGTAATCCAATCTCCATTGACAAATATTCACAGTAAAATGGGTCATACTGAGGAGCTCAGTACCTTGAAATTTGGCATTGTCACAGGATGCCACCTTTGCCACAAGCCAGTACATGAGCTTTCTGCTCTGCTAGATCTACCCTGGTCAACTGTAACAGTAATTATTGTGAAGGGAAAGAATTTATAAGCAACAACAGCTCATACACAAAATTGTAGACCATGCAAACTCACAAAGCAGGGCCTAGGGTGCTGAAATGCATAGCACATACAGATCAAGTTCCAAACTGCCTCTGGAAACATCAAGAGTGAAACCAAAGGGCCTAGCCCAAATCCTGAAAAACAGCTTATCACAGACCATTTTTCATTGTTCAACAAACTTTACAGTAGTCACTATACAGTTCAAAAGGTAGGATTCTCCTGACAGCTGTGAAACCAAGATTTGTCCATTAAACTGTCAGTTAGTTAAGTTTGATTCGGTACTCCATAGAACATATTTACACTGATTTTGCTGAGTCCAATGATGGTGTGCTTCACATCACTCCAGCTGACGCTTGGCTTTGTGAGTCTTTGAAACCCTTTTCATGAAGTTCCCAATGCACAGTTCTTGTGAAGGGTACTGTAAATGCTACAGGATACAAAAACATTTTAGACAATTGTGTGCTTTCAATTTTGAGGCAGCAGTTTAGAGAAGGCAGTCTTCTGTTCCAGCATAACTGTGTCTCTGTGCTCAAAGTCAGGTTCATAAAGACATGTTTACTTTGGAGGAACTCAGGTTTCCTGATTTCAACCATATTGAACAGTTTTGGAAAAAGTTGGTACACCAGTTCCAAGCCAGGTTGTCTAAAAATGCTGTTTTCGGTGAATGTGCACATACATATATATATATATATTTAACAGTATATGTATATACACTGACTTGCAGGGGCCATCACTGAGCCCCAAACCTCAGACACAACTACGTAACCACAGTCCCAGGTTCAAGTGAACTAATTTATAAAATACCTTTCCACAGGTCACATTTTCCAATTACAGCATACTACAGTTCATTTGTTCTTTCATTCTTTCTCTTTCTTTTCCTCACCCCTCTTTTCACTCCTGCAGGCAAGCATTGTCCTCTTCCTTCTGACTCCGAATCCCTGAGTAAGATGAGGCTGGAGTGAGATGACCCAGGAGTACTTCTTGTGTCAGAACATTACAAGGAGCAAACACTCCTGACTAAGGTTGGTGCCCTGAAAATTAGGTACAGCCCTTACCTGTAGCTGTCCCAGGTGGCACTGCAACTCCAAACATGCCCTGTGAGAGTGGTAACAACGCCCCAGGAATGATAGCATCCAGCATGGTGGGGGATCCTGCAATTTTGGAATTCTGTTTCCCCCAGCCTCCCTGTTAGGAAAGGGAACATGGTTAATCCAGGCAAGGATGTCAGTCTGTCCTGCCATCCATCACTATGTATGTATGTATTTATATATATATATATATATATATATATATATATATATATATATATATATATATATATATATATGTATATATATATATATATATATAATAGTATATTTTATAGATCTCTTAGGTTAAAGGACATTGACTAATAACCATCTCTCTTTCTGATTTATTATGCTATTGATATAAAGTCTGTCACCTGCCTGTATTGCAAAATCAGTTCAGGCACTTATCCTAATACTATCAGTACACTGCTGGTTATGGTTTTTAAACTTCCATGTTTTAAAACTAAGGAGTTGTGACTAGAGTGTAAGTAGGACCACTTAGAAAAGTAAGTTGCCATTAAATGAGCAAGTAACTTTTTAAAAATATTTTGAGCAATTTTTAGTTCAAATTTAAGTTTAATTTTAAGTTTTAGATACGCCCGGAGTTCCTCAAGGCTCTGGATGTTGTAGGACTGTCTTGGTTGACACGTCTCTGCAACATCGCATGGACATCGGGGACAGTGCCTCTGGATTGACAGACTGGGGTGGTGGTCCCCCTCTTTAAAAAGGGGGACCGGAGGGTGTGTTCCAACTACAGAGGGATCACACTCCTCAGCCTCCTTGGAAAAGTCTATTCAGGGGTTCTGGAGAGGAGGGTCCGTTGGATAGTCGAACCTCGGATTCAGGAGGAACAGTGTGGTTTTCGTCCTGGTCGCCGAACAGTGGACCAGCTCTACACCCTTAGCAGAATCCTGGAGGGTGCATGGGAGTTTGCCCAACCAGTCTACATGTGTTTTGTGGACTTGGAAAAGGCGTTCGACCGTCCCTCGGGGAATCCTGTGGGGGGTGCTCTGGGAGTATGGACCCCCTGATAAGAGCTGTTCAGTCCCTGTACAACCAGTGTTAGAGCTTGGTCCGCATTGCCGGCAGTAAGTCGAGCCCGTTTCCAGTGAGAGTTGAACTCCGCCAGGGCTGCCCTTTGTCACCGATTCTGTTCATAACTTTTATGGACAGAATTTCTAGGCGCAGCCAGGGTGTTGAAAGGGTCCGGTTTGGTGGACTCAGGATTGGGTCACTGCTTTTTGCAGATGATGTTTTCCTGTTTACTTCATCAGGCCGTGATCTTCAGCTCTCTCTGGATTGGTTCACAGCTGAGTGTGAAGCGGCTGGGATGAGAATCAGCACCTCCAAATCCGAGACCATGGTCTTCAGCCGGAAAAGGGTGGAGTGCCCTCTCAGGGTTGGGTGAGAGATCCTGCCCCAAGTGGAGGAGTTCAAGTATCTTGGGGTCTTGTTCACGAGTGAGGGAAGAATGGGCCGTGAGATCGACAGGTGGTTTGGTGCGGCATCCGCAGTGATGCGGGCTCTGCATCGGTCTATCGTGGTGAAAAAAGAGCTGAGCCATAAGGCAAAGCTCTCAATTTACCAGTCGATCTACGTTCCTACCCTCACCTATGGTCATGAGCTATGGGTAGTGACCGAAAGAACGAGATCGCGAATACAAGCGGCTGAAGTGAGTTTCCTCCGCAGGGTGTCTGGGCTTTCCCTTAAAGATAGGCTGAGAAGCTCAGTCATCTGGGAGGGGCTCAGAGTAGAGCCGCTGCTCCTCCGCATCGAGAGGAGTCAGATGAGGTGGCTCGGGCATCTGATCAGGATGCCTCCTGGACGCCTCCCTGGTGAGGTGTTCCGGGCACTTCCAACCGGGAGGAGGCCCCGGGGAAGACCCAGGACACGCTGGAGGGACTATGTCTCCCGGCTGGCCTGGGAACGCCTTGGGATTCTCCCGGAAGAGCTGGAAGAAGTGGCCGGGGAGAGGGAAGTCTGGGCCTCTCTGCTTAAGCTGCTGCCCCCGCGACCTAACCCTGGATAAGTGGAAGAGGATGGATGGGTGGATGGATGGATGTGAAATTTCCTGTAATTAATAACCTCTGTTTTAATCTTACTTTGGGGTTGTAGAATGCAGAAGCCCATCTTGGAAGTATTTGGTACACAATGGAAAACAAATCTATAGGTTATTCAAAACAATACTTGATTTGTTAATAAAAAAGAATGTGTAGAATGTGTCTCCACTGCTTTACAGATGACTACCGAAAAGTGCAGTTACATTTTCTTTGATATCTTGGCCTGGGAATAGCAATGCTAATGAAGAGTGAAGGCTTGCTGAACTTGTTAATCAAGTAAGTAACTCATAAATGTCATTTTACAGTCTCATTTGGGTGATGTTCTTACATGGGCCGATAAGAGGAAAGCTAAACAAATGTTTAAGGACCAGGCACACCCATTGTACACATTACTTCAACCTCATCCTGTTGTTCAGAGATTTTTTGTTCTCTTTACCAGGAAGAATTGTTTTAAGAAATCATTTACTCCCACCTTAATTTGTATTTTGAACAAGATTTATGTGACAATGTTAAGGAAATACTTAATCAGGAGCCATACAAATGTACATCCGAGTGATTTATTTATTTTTATTTAATGTTTACATTCTTCATATTTGCTTATATATCAAAGAATCTAATGAAGTGGCAATACATTGATTTAATATATAGTAAATATAATTCACAAAAAAGTTTCTGTTTTTACAAGAAGTTGGTTGCTTAGAGAATATGCAGTATGTTGCAAAGTGTCAACTTCCTCTAATATGAGCAGCTTTTGTTTCTGATGGTAAAGGCGTTGCCTTTTTTAAACTTCAAAATGTGAAAAAGGCTAAATCTTGATAAACCAGTTAAATTGGCCTCTGCACTCTATAGAATAAACTCCTCTAAAATGTCACATGAAATATGATTCATAGAAATAATTTCTTAACTAGCTATATTAAATCATTAAGAACTTTCTGTGGTGGAGGTCAGTAATGCTTTTGGCATGAAAATTCTGCTAGGGTCACACAGACTTGGGAAAGAGAGATGCAGTGAGGAGGAGTGGAGCCATCCTACGAAGCCAGGAAGAAAGGGTTTGTGTGTGTGTTTGTGTGTATATGTATGTTAAAGGTAGGGAGAGGAGGTCAAATACTTACAGAGCAAAACTTACAAAACTGGCCCCTCTGTGTAAACCCATTGGACTAGATATGTCTTGGATAGGCTCACAGAGTTGGGCTGTTATGCAGATGGTGTTGCCTTTGACCCTCAGGTGACTGGTATGAGGTGGAGCTGGTGGCATGAATGATCAGGCAGTGGATGCAGGAGTAAAATATCATTCAAGCTACATGGATGGACTCGTGGAAGATCAGAGTTGTGGTAGTGACACTGGAGAATCGAAGAGAAAGATAGCCTCCAGAAAATCTGATGTGAGGAAACAGCACTGTGTTTCACAATATATTAGGCTACCAGCTCTAGTGATGGTAAAATATTAGCCAAATAGCTGCCACAAAATGAAGATCTATCAAAATATTATACAATATAACAACCAAAGGACAGCATTAAAAGATATTCTTAACACCAAAGTTAGAAATTCAAATGAGTTACCTTAAATTTCCAATTTTTTTTCGATGGAGGATCACATAGTCTTGGGAGAGACATCATCAGAAAGGCAATGGGCAAAGTGCAAAATCATGTTGTTATGTTGTAATTGATGTCTTTAATATTCTGTGGAAATTCATGAATGGATTGTTGCCATCAATGATTGGGATTTCTTGACCCAAGGAATGTGATTCTGTGATTTGTGATTTAATAATAACGTTCAAATCATGACAACAGATCAGTTTTTGGTTCTGACCCCAGCATATCTATGCTGCATGTTCCAAATATACAGTTGTGCTTGAAAGTTTGCGAACCCTTTAGAATTTTCTATATTTCTGCATAAATATGACCTAAAACATCATCAGATTTTCACTCAAGTCCTAAAAGTAGATAAAGAGAAACAAATGAGACAAAAATATTATACTTGGTCATTTATTTATTAAGGAAAAATTATCGAATATTACATATTTGTGAGTGGAAAAAGTATGTGAACCTCTTGGATTAGCAGTTAGTTTGAAGGTGAAATTAGAGTCAGGTGTTTTCAATCATTGGGATGACAATCAGGTGTGAGTGGGCACCCTGTGTTATTTAAAGAACAGAGATGTATCAAAGTCTGCTCTTCACAACACATGTTTGTAGAAGTGTAACATGGTACGAACAAAAGAAATTTCTGAGGACCTCAGAAAAAGAGTTGTTGATGCTCACCAGGCTAGAAAAGGTTACAAAATCATCTCTAAAGAGTTTGGACTCCACCAATCCACAGTCAGTCAGATTGTGTACAAATGGAGGAAATTCAAGACCATTGTTACCCTCCCCAGGAGTGGTCGATCATGTGGACAAACCAGAAGGCTATTGGAAGAATGTTTTGTGGACGGATGAGACCAAAATAGAACTTTTTGGTTTAAATGAAAAGCGTTATGTTTGGAGAAAGGAAAACACTGCATTCCAGCATAAGAACCTTATCCCATCTGTGAAACATGGTGGTGGTAGTATCATGGTTTGGGCCTGTTTTGCTGCATCTGGGCCAGGATGGCTTGCCTTTATTGATGGAACAATTAATTCTGAATTATATCAAGAATTCTAAAGGAAAATGTCAGGACATCTGTCCATGAACTGAATCTCAAGAGAAGGTGGGTCATGCACCAAGACAACGACCCTAAGCACACAAGTTGTTCTACAAAACAATGGTTAAAGAAGAATAAAGTGAATGTTTTGGAATGGCCAAGCCAAAGTCCTGACCTTAATCCAATCAAAATGTTGTGAAAGGACCTGAAGCGAGCAGTTAATGTGAGGAAACCCACCAACATCCTAGAGTTGAAGCTGTTCTGTATGATGGAATGGGCTAAAATTCCTCCAAGCCAGTGTGCGGGAATGATCAAAAGTTACCGGAAACGTTTAGTTGCAGTTATTGCTACTAAGGGGGGTCACACCTGATACTAAAAGCAAAGGTTCACATATTATTGCCACTCACAAATATGTAATATTCGATCATTTTCCTTAATAAATAAATGACCAAGTATAATGTTTTGTCTCATTTGTTTAACTGGTTTCTATTTATCTACTTTTAGGACTTGAGTGAAAATCTGATAATGTTTTAGGTCATATTTATGCAGAAATATAGAAAATTCTAAAGGGTTCACAAACTTTCAAGCACAACTGTATTATTAGAAAAACTAATATCAGTTCTAACTTGCTACAAATAAATATAGTATAAATGTTCACTAGCTAGTAAAGGCTGAAAGTGGATGTCATATCACCAACTGGACATATCAGGTCTTCTTGCTTTTAATTTGATGGTTTCTTCCAGTTTCCAAATATTGTTATGAAATAAAAAAAAACAACACCAAGGGCATAGTATACTGGAAACAGGTTAATTCTTAGCCATTTTAATTTAATATATTTTCTCAAAAAGTTAAAGTATAGTGCCATTGACATCAACATCTGTTTCATGATAAATACAACATGACTGGAAAATGGTTGCAAACTTTCAAAAATACTTTGAACAAGGTTTATATGCCCTTTTTCGATTTTTGAAAGACTTTCACATTTGTTTTTTTGAAAAGGGAACTTTTCATATGCAGTAAAGCTGAAGCTCTCATGAAATGGTAAGGTCCTGATGTTTAAAGGAATATAATAAATGTTCCAGATATGATATTCATCAGTTGATCCATTTATTAAGCACGCATTACTTAGACACATATACCTATACTGATGGACTCATACACACAAACAGATCACTCCAAAAATGGTCAGATCATGTTATTGGCCATTTGCACTTACATCACTGATTGAAGGACAGTTTTTAATCATATGGTCTCAAGGCTACCCAAATAACATTCATACTGAAAATTGCATAAGTGTTTCATGTGTGTATCACCTGTTCTTGCATTTATGTGCTCTATGTAATTGCTTACTCTTGCTCTCTGTAATTGCTAGTCTTTCCTTGATACCATATGTCTCTCACAAGTTTTTGGGAATCATGCAAATAAGAATTTGACTCCATTATATACAGTACATATGAAAATACATTTGAACTTGAAGTTAAAGTAAGAATGTACAAATCAATTGAAACATCAAAGCTAATATGTCAAATGTTTTCTCCCTCACTACATACAAAGAAAGGAAAAATAAAAAATATAGAATTTCTATTTTGCAATATTTTTTTTATTTAGATGAATTTCACCATACACTGCGCTCATGCTTCCAGGAAAGGCTCCATTCCACAATTCCTCTAGATTACATGTGTACAGGAAATCGATAAATAGATTGCTTAAATGTCCAATTGAAACGTGAAATGTAAGGTTAAGCCTGCATGGACATAAAGTGAGCGTGAAATTCCTCCAAAGAAAGCTCTCCACCTTGACTGAGGATTAAATCACGCCCCACATTCTGTGAGAAGGCAACACTTACAAATTTTATGATTTTTCCATCTGAATTGTTAACAGAACAAATGGAAGTGAGAGTTGGAACTAAAGTTCAAAGTGCCTAATGAGAAACATGACTCATGTGAACTTGTTAATTTATAGTTATCAACAGAAATATTTTCTAATCTGCTTATGCTTTTCAGGGCTGTGAGGATGTGGAGCCTACAAGGGAGGCTCTAGACATAAGGAGGAAGTCAGCCTTGGATGAGTTACCAACCCATGTATGGCACACTTACTCACAGTGAGGCAATTTCAAGCTACCAATACATGTAACCTTTATAAACCACAAACACAAATATTTTTCTACCTGTTATTAAATATTTGATAAAGAGCTTGATTATTCGGCTGTGGGCATTTACTTAAATTAATCTACACCCAATGATTTATGGTGTTTATTTTATTATGAATTCACAATACTTAAAATAGATTATTCCTCTATAATAAAACGCAATCTCACTCTAAAGCAGGGGTGTCAAACTCAAGGCTCGTGATAATGCGGTCTGCTTCATCTTCATTCAAAACATGTTACATGAAGGCCCCCATAACTCTTAGTTTTCTCAAATGTCCCGTTTAATGTTCAGTTAAGCAAGTTTGTTTTTTTATCTTATTTTGCACCCTTATTTTGATATTGGGCTGATGCATATTTTGGATACATGTACAGTATATATTTTTCTTTCCATTTGGAAACAAAAATACTTTAAGACTGAAATGGTCAGCATATACTTAATAACTTTGGCATTCCTTGATTTGGGCATATAATAACGTATGTATTAGCCCTTTGGGTGTGTATATATATATATATATATATATATATATATATATATATATATATATATATATACTAATTGTTTCTAAGTTCACACATTTAAATCTCAACTTGATTTTATTTTGAACAATGTCGGTAAATAGGATTGTTGTTTAACTTAATGAGTTGAATGGCCTGTTCTCATAAAATTGGTTGCAATGATCCAAAGATGAAGTCAAGTGAAAAGCAGTTTTGAATTTCAGTGAATTGTATATTAATAATTGTAAATTACTTTAATTAAACATCATTATTTTATTATGTTTATAAAATGTAACTACCATTAAGAAATGTATTTGTTTATTATGTTATATTGTTATATTTTATTTGTGTTTATATATTTTGAAAATAATATATACTCAATTCTAAAATTCTAAGTTAAATTTACCTTCATTTACCTAAAAGTGATGGTGTTTAGAATATATGATAGTAATGAGCAAAGAGGTACCTGTGTGCCTTGTTTGTAAAGAAAATGTGGCAGGAGTAGTTTGGATATGTTTCTGCCAACACTGGTTTTATATAAAGTGTTATTTTTGGTCCTCAATAAAATTGAGTTTGACACCTCTTCCCTAAAGCCACTCAGAGTTGTGTGTAAGGAAATGCCTGTAAACTGCAGTTTGTCTGACCTCTAGTGGTAGTAAGTGGTTTCAGATGCACAAGTATTGTACACTACAACTGAAATTAGTCTTGCTGGGCAATGGAAAGATGTCATTTTGCTGTTCCTTACTGCATGCGTGCAGGTGTGCTTTCTTTATGATTACATGAGCCAAGTGTTAATGTTGCTACTCCACTGCTTTACTGCTTCCACTTCAGGGCCACCATATAATGTATTCATTTGGATGAACGTTCAAAGCTGGGCTGCTGCAGTAGTAACCAACCTCTGCCCACAGTACAATTGCTTAAATCAAATATTTGAGAATATTTTTAAAAAGGTGGGTTTGCATTCTTACAGGCCTGGTTATTTCATTAACTTGTGTGTTATGCTATCAAAAAGCAAAATAAAAAATGTTATCAAGAATAACAAATAATAAATAAAGTATGACACACAAGGAAATAAAATGGCTGGTATATTCCCATAATAGTTCTGTCTTAAGCATTTAATCTTGTATTGTTTCATTTTCTCAATCTGCTTCTTCCTAAAGAGGGTCATGGCAGTCCATATCCAGTCTTGGAAGCACTGAATGTAAATCAATAAATAAGTCAGGTTAGGTACCAGTTAGTTACAGAGCACACTTCTGCATCACTTTAGAGTTACTAATCAAGCTTACCTGCACATCTGTGAGCTTTGGAGAGAAGCCACAATACCTAAGGAAAACGTTTGCAGTCAAAAGGGAACCAGAAAATTCCACCAAAACTGTGGTCATGCTAGGACTCAGGAGTGGAGAGGCAGCAGTGAATCGTCAATGCACTACTCTCCCACTGTTCCAACAGAATTTTACTCCAGATGAAATTAAGAAACAGTGTCACAAGTCAAAAGCCTTTGTTTAATAAGGTATCACATAAGAACATAGGAGCATGACAAAGATACGCTAGTCCTGTTTCCAAAAATATTGCATTTAAACTTTTAACCATGACTATGATACCAACAGTGCATTCTCCTAAAATGTTAGGCTGGTCCCTCTATGAGTGACAGTTAGGCCTTCCAGTTGGAGGCTGTAACAAAGCCTTGCCCTGGGGTTTTGATTTCTTCCTCCTTTCTGTTGTTTTTGACAGCAACACAAGAATAAAAGGGAAATGAAAAACAATAAAATATGCCTGATGAGCTTTAACTTCAAAATGGTCACAAAAGTGCATAACCACATCAAAAGAATATCTAAACCCACATGTGCAAACCCAGAAAGCATCTGGTAAAACAAATAAGAGTGTCTTGACTAATATAAATAAGTGAGTGGGGAATGGAAAATGAGCATTTAAAACCTGCTGTAAAACAGTAAGCAATAACTGTCTATGTAATTCTCATTCATTTATCCTGAAGAAAATGGCTTATAAATATTTCAAAGAAGACTCAAAGCTACTTTTTAATCTTGCATACTAATAAATAAATGTATTCTCCAGTGGAGAAGAGCTAAACCATGAGAGCAAATGTATTGCTTCTAACCTGAAATAAGATGTGTTTCCTATATTTACATAACATTCTTCAACTTACTTAAACCAGTTATAGATGCAGAGCAAGAATCAAAATGAGAGAGTGCCAGTCCATCAGAGGGTCCTCTCTCTCTTTCTCTCTCCTTCTTACACACACATACCTGCTAATACTGGGCCAATGTTTAATCATCATTTAACCCTATGTGAATAACATGCAAACTCCACACAGGTGACTGCAGGGCACATGATTCAAACCATGAGGCCACAGTGCTAATAGCACCACCATGCCACTCCTTTGCTGTATTTGTTTGTTTTCATATGATAGCCATACCAGTACTCTGATTACTCATTGTTTCCAGTCACCTTAGTTATGAACTAAGTTCTTTTAGTACCACATCTGAATTGTGAATGTCCAGACATGGCATGTTCCCCCGTTAAATGGAGCCAACAATAGAATATGTGCTAGAAATCTTGTGGGGAAAACATTAGACTTGAACAGGGAAGAAATACGTGCACATTGCTTATAGTCAGTGCAAAAAATGAAAAACTTCAATTGCAAACTTGCCACACTCCACATTTTTTTGAGTTCCAAATTTTGTATTTCATATTCAGAAAGCTCCAACATACAGTTTGAAATGTTATGTAGGAGTCCAAAGAAGCACTAGTCCTCTGAATATAATGCTCTTTATGTTATGTTGTAGCTGTCAGGAATGAGCTATGGCTCTGCCCCTTAGTCCTTCCTTTCATCTGCCTAATGTCTCAGGTCCTTCCTATTTGGGTCTGTTGCATGGCAACACTTGTTATTCACCAGTCAAAGATGAAGGGGTTGGAGACATAAGAAGCAGAGCCTAGGATAATGAGGTATTACAGAATTTTCATTTCAGTTTTTTCTGTAATAACTATTTAGAGCACCTTTTTTCTAATGGTCTTGTTCAGTATGTTGACAAATTTACTTTCAGTTTACTTTGTACATTTGATTTGAATTCCCATTTTTAGTCCATTTTAGATTTTGCTTTTTGTTTGTGATTTTGGACAACCTTTGCCTTTGACTTTGCCACTTTGTTCTGTGACCTCCTGCTTAAATTCAGGACTTTGTTTTTTATATTACTTAATATGTGTGCTTCTTCTGTAGATAAAACAAATCTGCATTCTAATTTTGGTGTGCCCCAGTCAGTTTCATTCTTGGGTAAACCAAGATTTTTTGGTGCTACAGAAAAGCACCAACACAGAAACTGCATCAGCCACTATGTTAGGCTTTCCTTTTTATGTCTGTAGCCTTTCCATCTTATGACTATTGCATATCATACATTGTTGCTTCAAATAATACTGTAGCTAACTTACTATAAATTACCTCTTCAAGCCTGGGAGTAAATCAGTCACCACAAATATTATAAAACTGTATCCATTCCACTTTTTAAAAATACCATTTTCTCTCAGATCCCCATTCATCCCTCCCCAGATTTACAGAGAAGTAGAACATGACCATTTCCAATGCAATAATCAACAATGTCCTGTTCATGACCCCAGTAACGAGTGTTGTTACAAATGTCACATTCAAAAAAAAGGCCCTTCCCCTTGTTTTATTCACCCATCATTTAAGCAAACCAGTGAATATTATTCCACAATCCCTTCCAGAGATTTCATATAAATTGCTTTTGTTATCCCATTGACTATGTAGTGCATTAAATCACCACACAATATATTTTCACCTGAGTAACCTCCTGTCAGTTACCATATCTGTTAACTTATTTATTATATGGTGTGGCGGACTGCCGGCTGCTCAACCCGGCCAAGATGCCCAGAAAGGAGTAAGATGGGGGAAAGCAGGTACAGAGGGACACTGCCTCCACCAGAACGCCAGATGGAGATGCCCCCGAACCATAGCAGCACCCCAGGTTCCTGCAGGGCACCATGGGAGTTCGGCTTCACAGCCCTGCTGGGTGCCATGGGTAATGCCTGGAGATGCTACAGAGGGGCTCGAGAATCTATACTTTCTGTATAGCCCGGAAGTACTCCCAAGTTACAGGGATGGAACCACAGAAGTACTTCCGGGCTGAAGAAATCCACAAATCTCCATCTGACCCGGAAGTGCAGATGAGTCACAAGGTCAGAAAGACAGAAGCACTTCTCTGTCAAAGACTATTTAAAGGACTGGTGGAGACTCACCAACCGAGCCGGAGTTGGGAGGGAGTGCAACAGAGCTTGGTGGGAGGAGTGGAGGAGAGATTTGTGTGCTGATTATTGTTATTTTGCTTGTGTATGGTGGCAGAGGTGCTTTTGGGCACTGTTTAAAGAAGAAATGATCATTAAAGATCTTCTTGGTGGTTTTACCCTGTGTCAGCATCTGTCTGTTGGGTTGAAAGAGGCAACAGCGAACTCTAGCGTCTAACATTGGCGTAGTTGGCTGGCTGTCTATTTGAACAGAAACCTGAAAAAATAGCAAAGACGCAAAACCAACATACAGAGCCATGACATAGCGGAGCCCGCAGAGAACCTACCCTTAAAGCGTGGTGCAATGGGACGGAAAAAGACCAAGCAGACGGACAATGCCGGAAAATATTCCACTTTTGCGATCAGCACTGTCTTGGAAGAGACAGCATGCGGCCAAAATTGAGGGGAAAAAAGAACTCCAGAAGATGACGTCCAGAATGAGGTACGTGCCATGGAAGGGATCAAAAAATTTCTAGAAGTGGTTAACCTTGTCCCGTGCTCGTACCTCATAGAAAGAGGACACCCGGAGATTCGTGGTGGAGCCAACTACAATCCCCTTGACGAGGCTGGCTGGGCCGAGAGCATACAATACGCGGATGACAACTGCATCTGGCTGCCGACATGGGCCACGTGACCAGCTCTGAGGGTTTCCGGGGAAGGAGAAGGTCCCTGTCATGCTGACTGTTACCTTGCCCGTCGTCCGATGGTCTCGGACTATCAGAAGGGGAAGGGGGAGGTGAGTGCAGCACTGACCGACATTGAGCAAGGTAAAGAAGGCCGAGACATGACTGAATGATCCGCCGACAAATTGAGGCAGGCAGATTGCAGTCGGCTGCCAGCCAAATCTTGGGACTTCAATTCTCAACTGTCCTTGTGAGACCCAACCACGCATACGCCTGAGAGGGGCATGTTCGCCAGTTCTCGGCCAGGAGGTGGAACTGATGATTGCCCGAGTTCGTCTCCAACCAATTTTTCTAATGATCTTGATGTGCTGGAGCTGGAGAGGTTGATCCAGCCCATACAAGACTTTATCCAGGTAGTTTCCACCCTGAAGAAACTCCTGGAAGAACTGGGGATAAAGGCAGAGGCGCCTTTGAGACAGATGAAGGAGTACCTGCAGCGGTTCGGTCGAAAGCTTCCTCAGTCAAAGAATTTGGCAGTACATGTGAGTACAATCAGTACAGTACATGAAAAGAGGACGTAGAGTGAAGGGGCAGTCTGATCGTTTAATATCGGCTGTCAAGTAACCTCGCGTCCTGCAAATGATAGGGGGACGTTGACCGAAGGGCCGGTGGAAGAATCGGGTGACTCAGAGGTGCTGACATCCGGGTTGGTCCGCCCCTTGAGACATTGGCGTTGATCACATGTGAGTCGAAAAGGGGTACAGACAGTAAAGGGTCTCTCTGTTATTCATAGAGAGACCCAGACTGTTAAGAAACCCCATATATAAAAGGAGACCCATGGTTGAATGTCGGGATCTCCTGACACTACGGAGCGTAGAGTTGTAAGCTCACGTTGCGGATGAAGGACGCTGTCCGTGTGGGCAGCAAGATGGTCCACCCTCAGCTGAAAAGGGGGTGGGGCCAGTATTTCCAACATGTTTTCAGTCTCACAGGCTGAGACTATCTGGAGGAAGGCGGCTGTGTTATGAATGCCACTGACCGGGCCATGTGTGGAGGAATTGTCCATGGAGAACCGGGGAGATGGGGAGACGACAGCATGTGTACAGTATCTCCCCACAGTTCTGCTGTTCTGCAGAAAGCTCCTCCTGGAGAAGGACAACCCTTGTGGAACTAGACGCTTTGCCCCACTGCGCTCTGCTGAGAGAGAGGAACTGTGGCGGACGGTCAGCTGCTCAACCTGGCCGGGACACCCAGAAAGGAGTAAGATGGAGGAAAGCAGGTACAGAGGAACACTGCCTCCCCCAGAATGCCAGATGGAGATGCCCCTGCAGCATAGAGGCACCCCAAATTCCCGCAGGGCACCATGGGAGTTGGAGTTCGGCTTCATAGCCCTACTGGGTGCCGCCTGGAGACGCTACAGGAGGCTCAAGAATCTGTACTTTCCATTACAGTCTGGAAGTACTCGAGTTACTGGGATGGAACCACAGAAGTACTTCTGGGCTGAAGAAATCCACACATCTCCATCCGACCCGGAAGTGCAAATGAGTCACGTGGCCAGAAGGACAGAAGCACTTCCGTGTCAAAGACTATTTAAAGGACTGGTGGAGACTCACCAGGCGAGCCGGAGTTGGAAAGGTGTAGGACAGAGCTTGGTGGGAGGAGTAGAGGAGAGATTTGTGTGCTGGTTATTGTTATTTTGCTTGTTTATCGTGGCGGAGGTGTTTTGGGCACTGTTTAAAGAAGAAAAGATCACCAAAGATCTTTTTGGTGGTTTTACCATGTCAGCGTCTGCCTCTAGAGTCTAACAATGACTAATAGAAATTCACAATATTTATACTACTTCTCATTTACATCAACATTTTTGCTGACTTCAGACTCTTTAAGGATTTGTAGAACACTGATCATCACTTTTTCACATACAGTAATCCCACCCTATATCGCGCTTTGACTTTCGCGGTTTCGCTCTATCGCGGATTTTATATGAGAGCATAACTAAATATATAACGCAGATTTTCGCTGCTTCGCGGGCTCTGCAGACAATGTGTCTTTTTTACTTCCTGTACATGCTTCCTCAGTTGGTTTGCCCAGTTGATTTCATACAAGGGACGCTATTGGCAGATGACTGAGAAGCTAACCAATCAGAGCACGCAGTTAAGTTCCTGCCTGCTGAATGCGGTGTTAACCAGGAAGTCTCGTCTCGCTCATTCAGCATCAACGTGTTTCGCTGTGTAAAGAGTTGTGCTCTTTTGTGTTTATCTTTGTGCATAGTCAAGCCCTTCATTATGGCTCCAAAACGATCTGCTACTGCTTCAGGGGCCGTGCCCAAGCTCAAACGGAAGATGTTAACAATTGCCAAAAAGGTAAACGTTTTGGATTTGTTGAAGGCTACGATTCTTTTTATTTAAAAAGTAGGAAAGGAATATAAGATCTACAGCCACAGTGTCCTTTTAACCAGGGTGCAAAATGAGTTGTAAGTGGATTTAATAAGGCAGTAGTCTGGATGGAATCTGCTTTAGGGATTTGGATTGAAGACTGCTAGAAGAAGAACAACGGCAGTGCTACACAATCGCCTGAAGTGGCTCCTTTAGGGGCTGTAATGCTGTCCTTTGTTGTGCAGTAAAATAAAACTCATTGTTATCGGACAAGTCATCGTGTCATTGTTGGTGAGTAACCATAATTAATTTTCTACTTACAGTACTTAGTACATGTACGACGCGTTAGTGTCACTGTACACACATTTACTGTATACTATTTTTCTTGCATTGTACATATTTATTGCTGGTGGCCTGTCTATCGTAATGGTTGTAACATGTGATATCGGAGACACTCAATATCTTTAAAATAATATTTAGGTTTTACTGTATATAAACAGTGTGTTTATATAGATAATTTCAGTGAATCTTACCTAATATCTAAGAGAATACAACGGGATTATGCTGTATAACTCTGCGGGGAATATTTATAAACAGTGTGGGAGAGTTTATAAGGGCTTAAAATATATAAAAATAACCATACAAACATATGGTTTCTACTTCGCGGATTTTCACCTATCGCGGGGGGGTCTGGAACGCAACCCCCGCGATCGAGGAGGGATTACTGTACTGTAATGGAGTTGAGTTCGAAAGCCGTGGGGGGGGTGGAGTTTCGTGTGACATCATCACGCCTCCCACGTAATCACACAGTACGTAGAAAACCAGGAAGAGCTCCAACAACCGCTGAAGAAAACATACATTATATAATTAAGAAGGCAGCGAAACAATTAGAAGCGAGCGAGTGACATATAAAACCATATTCAGCGGCTCACGTGAACTGACACAGTGCGCAGACAAGAAGCAACAGTTCCAAAGAGTGCTGAACAAAAACCAAATTACACTGCTATGCTCAGATAGACAAACCACACGCTGTGGCGCAATAGTAGAGGCTTCGCCTCTAGCGCCAGCGTTCGAGGTTTGATTCCCGAGAGGGGATGCACTATATGTACGTGTGCTTCCCGATTCATTTTAGCCTCGCATCCCCTTGGTTTGAGACATATGAAAAAATATGCGGTTAATGCAGAAAGACAGATCACCAATTGAAGCTTTATGAATAATGGATAC
Organism: Polypterus senegalus; assembly: GCF_016835505.1. NCBI lineage: Eukaryota > Metazoa > Chordata > Cladistia > Polypteriformes > Polypteridae > Polypterus > Polypterus senegalus. The sequence continues at coordinate 160,008,707 of NC_053154.1, forward strand.
TTTATTCGCGATCAATGATTGTTTTGGTAAAGCCATACTCAGTGTATTCATTAGATGGGTAACTTATTGAGGCACATAGGCAAAACCACAATAGCACGTGGGCTCGATGTACTGTAGTGCGCGTCAACTCGATCTGAATTGCGCGATCACATTCGAAAAAATATATCTTTTCAAGTTCTATTAAGTCCACATGTGTCAAACTCAAGGCCCCCAGGCCACATCCGGCCCTGTGTGTAATTATATCCGGCCTGCAAGATCATTTTATATATTATTGTTATTAATGGCCAGGGGATATGAAGCGCTGGTAACACAATAGACTACAGATCCCATAATGCAGCGCTCAGACTACAGCATCTGCCGATAATCGGTAGAACGTATTCTTACTTGCTTGGTACTTTGAAATCTATCTTTTGGGCAGTCTTAATTTTGTCCCTTCGACATCTGTTGTATAAACTGAGTAATGACGGGTTGGTATTAACAACGGTCGCGTTGTACCTTAGCCGATCTCGTGATCTAAAATGACCACGCCAACATAATTATTACTCCGACTCTAAATTAGAGTTGTAAAATACGGTTTGTTTTGAAAATTTGTTTGCCACAAAAAATCAAATGAGGTGCGCTTAAAAGCTGAGTTCACGTCTCGCAGCCCTGTTTAAACAGGGAAGCTCTTGCCACATTCTACTTGAAAAGGTCTATTTTAAGCACAAATCAGTACCATGATAACAAAATCATTTCAAGGACTTAAAAAACAAATACTCCTTTTGCAGGGTATGGATTTCACAAACATGAAATTTCAGAGCCCAATTTGATCAGGCTCCCAGTCACTATTATATACAGGTATTGTGAATAAGGCGCTTATATAGGTGCTCCTACCTGGTACAGGATCACACTGAGGGCACATGTTCATAAAACAAAGTTTTTATTTTTCTTCAGCCATGGGTCACATCTTCCCCATGTCCAACAGCCACAACACAGTCCTTCCAAACCACTTCAACACAACACAGCCCAAAACCACTCTTCGTCCTCTTCCTCCCCGACTCTGGCTCCTGAGTAGTGGCTGCAGGCTCTTTTGTAGCTTTTGTAGGTGGTAATTGGCCTAATTAGGTTGCACTTCCAAGTGTGGCTGAATTCCAGCCCACAGAGGCTCAAGTAAGCCATGTGCAGCTCCTCCCAAGCAGGCCACAGGGAGCCCAACAGGTTCGAGTCCTGAAGATCCCACACCTGTGGCCTGATGTAACCCAAGAGAGCTGCCACCCCCAAGCATCTCCAGGGATACAGAGTGCATCCCATGGCTGCTCTGGATCCAGTGTTGAAGGTGGGCATCACAATATATATAATATATATATATAGTATATATATATTTACTGCTTCTTCCAATGTGCTGGTAACTCTAAGTTTTCAATTCATCAATATTCATGAGTGGATGGAGACCTTAATGAAAAGTCAATGCTCGAAAACTACAAAGGTAGTTTAGAATGGACTGAAACTGTGCTAATAATGATGATGATGAATTGATTGTCGATGTTGACACAATAATTGAAACTGATACTGTATATGATACAGCACTGTCAGACAAAATAATTGTGTTGGAAGGGTTAGAACAAAGCAAGATGTTAGCCATCTAAGAGTTTTGCTCTCAAAGTACAACATCTGCCAATTTGTGTCAGAGGAAATGTGAAAGACTCTGTTTTTACGCTTGTGGTAGCCTTGCAAAACCCACTGGGTGCATTTCGACCGCAGGTTGTGCACCGATATTCTACCCCTTCTGTGCAAGCAACAGAAAAAAAAAAAAAAAAGTAAATGTGTAAAGAAACATGCTTCCACTGTCCTGTGCTGTGTGTTGGTAACTGTCTCAAAAACATAAAGAATCACATAAAGGCACTAAATCTGCATTGGTACAGTATGTAGACTAGACATACATTTTCTACTATATTTATGCTGATATTTTAGTATTTACATGTTTCTGTTACCTGTACTACTTTTGTTTAAAACAAATATTTTGGATAATTTTTTTTTCCTGGGATAAACATAACACTAAGGAAGCTGCTATGGTATATAAGGTCTCTATGTGTCTCTTTATGTGGGAGCTTACTGTAAAAAAAAAAAGTTTTTTGTAGGGAGATAAAGGAATAAAAAAACATAATTGACTATTTCAGTAGTGTAAGCCATAAAAAATCTGATCAGAGTATTCTAGATGAAGGCAGGTGCTGACAGGTTGTATTATCGATTAATAATTCAATGCAACAGAAGTACATTCTATGTGGTTCGCAGCATATGTATGGCTGGCAAGGTTGATGTTTGAGCACACTAATTTAAATTCAACTTTGGCTTCTTTACGAAACATGATAATGGTATGTGTACGCTTTCTAAGTTGCCAGAAATGAAGCATGAAATATTGGCTAATCATAAGCCTTAAAATAAACTTTAGAAGACAATGGACATGTACATATATTTGAAGTGAGAAATGTGTAACAAGTAAAAGATAAGTCAAATAAAGTGTATAGGGTGATGAATTTTTACTTAAAATTTTTTTTTTGGTGTTATAATCCAAATCTTGCTATAACCATGTTACATTTGAGTTCAGTAAGGTGTGGTGGCACACCTTTCTTTGCATGCAAGTTGCTAAAAATGTGTTAAACTCATGTCAGAGTGAGGGCTGTATTAAGTATTCAGCTGGTATGGTTCCAGAATTTGGGCATTTTTGAAAGGTGCTAAATTTATTTTTCATTTATTTCATACTTAAATTTTAATTTTGAGCATGTTATAATTTTTTTAAACATCATTTTTAATAACATTATTAGTCCACCATTTTTTATTGTTTTTAAAACACAGGCTACACCATTTTGTTTGTTTTTTAGAAAGCTCTCACTATATTGTTAGCAATAAAGGTACCCTGTTGCCACCCATTTGGTTACATTATCTTTCCCTTAAATAGTGAAGCACAGGCTTAAGGACAATGGTCCAAAATTATGGTAAAAATCAGTTCAAGATGGAAACTGTGAGACTTCTCAAAAATCTGGAACAAAATGCTTATAGTTAAATTGGAGTCCCTTCCATCTTTAGATCTACCCAGATGTGATGCAACAGATACACTGCTATTTACTAACTACATTTGATGGGTTTATTTGTTCCACTTGTTTGAAAAACTTTCTTATGTACTTATGATTTTAAGGCATTGTAAATATCATGTCACTTCAATTTTATTGCTACGGAGACAAAACTAGGTGTGTGCAGAGATGCCAGAGAGAGAAGCAAATTTCTTTTAAAGGTATCATACCAGGGTACAAGAAAATAAAGAAATAAATGAAAGTTGAAGTCAAGATCATAGTACAGATGCAAGCAAAAAATGATTGGTTGTGAAGCAAAGAATCATAGAGGCATTAAAATCTTTTGCAATACCAGCTCAACCAAGCACTATTTAATGTAAAAAGGCACAGCAAAATAATGTCCCATGGCTTAAGCTCTGATTTCCATCCTTGCAGTCTCAAGCCAGTAAAAGATGCTATTCTGACAACAGGTCGGGTGGTGAGGCTATGAATCATCTCCGCTACAGCTCCATGCTGCGAAAACAGAAGACATGGTCAGTGGCTGCACCCCCTTGCCCAGAGTGGTAGTGCTCATCTTACCTAATCCCATCAAGGGGATCTCCAAGGTGCATGCATGACACAGTACAAGGAAATATATAATAAAAAATAAAACTACAACTAGAAGTCAAAAGTGCAAAAGGTCAAAACTGTAAAGGAGAGGTAAGTTAAGAAAAGGCTCCTCTCATAGTCCGCTTAATTAAGAGAGCCTGCGTGATCAGATAAAGGGCATGGCTAAAGCCAAAGATTGCACAAGGCAGTGCTGCCTAATGCAAAACAGCACCCTACTGGTGATGGTGAATAGGAGGCTTAGTATGACGAGTAGGCAGGTAAAAAGTCACCTGAAAATCTCACCTAATATAAGCGCTTGAAAAATTTCATAGTGGAGTTGGCGTGCATGATGACAAACATTTAATTTGTCTGTTTCATAATACAGGTTCCACAAACTGGAAAAAACCTGTCCTACTAGGCAGCAGAAAGTGAGAGTGTAATCCTGTTTGATGCTCCCCAAATCCTACTTATTTATTTTATTAACTTCCTAGTTAAATATGTGCAGTGTAATGCAGTATATTTTCAGAGTTATTTGTAACAACAAACACATTTTTCTGAAAGTACACTATGTATTTAATGTTGATCATTTGCATATTAAACAAATTATTCAAGCAATTAGTGGCTGCTATGTTTATTTGTTTCTGCAAGGCAAAAAACTGGATCATTTTTCATTAATCAAAATTCTGTTTTTTTTGTGTTCTGTATTTCCAAGATGTGTGTGCTTCGCGTCTTTGTTCTCAGAAAGGAAAACAATTACCCAGAAAAAGAACCTTTACTCAGCAATTTCGTTCACCATCTTTAAAACTTCTTTTAAGTCATCATTAGGTATTAACCAGCAGTGAAGAAAGTCAAATTTTGAGAGGTTAAAAATCTTCTTGTATTCTTTTGACATCACCTTGCGCTTTCAATGGCAATGTTTTAAACTGTTTTTTTTCCCAGCATAGGAAACCCAATTCTTTTTATGTGTTTCCTTTGTGTTCTATTTATAGCACATAAAGCCATAAGCCATTCTAGCTAGTGCATTGCTCGAAGTTATTTTCCAAAATCATTTCTGGTTTAGCAGTTAGAATTCTAAACATTTCAGATTTCATTTAAGAGTACGAACTTCAGGCTGAAAATAAATGTATAATCGAACTCCTGATGTGTAAAGTGTGGCAGATGGCCAGGGCTCTTATCTGGCCAAGACGCCTATGGACAGAGGAGAGAACAGACATAGAGCATTATCTCCCCCGGATCACTAGATGGCTGCCCCCCTGGGGGGGCAATGGTTCCTGTGATTCCCACAGTGCTTCATGGGAGTTGGAGTTCGGCACAGCCCTGTTGGGTTCCTGTGAATGCTGCCAGGTGTGCTGCTAGGGGCTGCAGAGTCCCACTTGTTGGGCTTCCACCTCACCTGGAAGTGTTTGTGACCATGCTGACAGGCCACCAGAAGTATTCCCAGCTGCAGGATAAAGGAGTCAATCTCGCTGCTGCTCCAGGACACAGAGTCTGGAGGAAGAGAGGGACAATACTTGCTGGAGGAGGAGTGGAGGCAGAAGATGAAGAGAGACACAGACACAGAGAAAAGCCAGAGAGAAGACAAGGGTTGCAGTGTTGGCTTTACTGTGCTTTTATTGTTGTACGCGTGCCTGTCCTGTTGTCTCAAGCAGAGTTTCCCGCACTAAAAGCCTTTTGTTTGTGCTGGACTTTGTGCCTTGTGTCTGTTTCTTATGTCGTGTTTGGGGAGCTGAGCCCCTTCAGGCTGGCCACAAATGAAGCATTGAGAAACTGCCTCCCTCCAGGAGTGGAGATATGAACATCTTGACCCAAAGAGTCTTCTGCACACTTCATAAATACAATATATCTAAAAGTGTTTGTGGTTTATTAGTGAAGAAGGGTTAATGTGTGTGGTCCTTAGTTCTTGTTTGTATAAGTTTAACTAAACTTCAAATTCCAAGCAATGGTGGCATTGTTACAGAAATGAAACAAAAGCATAATATTGTCAAGGCTTATTGATCTAATTCAGGGTTGCATTGCACTGAGCTAATCCCAGCAACATCTTGTACAAGGCAGAAACCAGCTCTGACAGAGGCCAGCACATTACAGGTAGCAATAAAATCTAAAACAATACATGCAGTATGCACAATTGACGCTTGTAAACACTGGGATCTTCTGTACAGTCACAGAGATGTCTTTTAAAAGAAGACAGAGTAGATTGTGAAGAGCTGCACTTCACACAGTTTACAGGGTTGGATATGTGACTGTCCTGACATGAAAAGAGATAAAATTATGTGGTTTGATGTTAAATAAATATTAAAAAGATTGCATTGTGTTATGATTTGGTCTTCAGGTAGTAAAAATAATAAATTTACGGCCAATGTATGTATAATGTGCCTCTAAAAATAAGGTTTGAGAGGTGATAGACAAGTATGAATATATCTAGTATATAATAAAACACTAAGGTTCAGGTGTGTCCCGGCCCTCCTGAGCAATTTGATTGGTCAGTTTATTTTGGTGTGATTAGTCCGCTTAGAATGCAAAAAGAAGGAATAAAGGTGAATGAGGCATGCCAAGAGAGAATGCTTTCAAAGACAGTGTAAGTAAGGAACTGGACAAGAGGTGAGAAAAGTGCTCAAAAATAATGGCAGTCTGAGAAGAAGGGGTTTTACAGGAATGAGAAAGGGAGCACCGTAAAGAGACATTCACACATGCAAATACAGAGGAGAGGCACTGAAGGTACACGTAGGGGCAAGAGATAGCAAATATTTTTTAATTATTCTGTTATCTGTTATGAATGAATAATGACCTCCAAGTCCCAGAGACAATGAAATGTTGGGGCATGCAAATTCTCACTCCCATTTACGCCTTGAAAACACAGGAGCCCACAGGTGCAAAGTCAACAAAATAATAACAACAAAATAGCTCGGTTGGGCTTAGATCGTTCAGGTTGAGCTCTGTTCACAGAGTAACACCTCCCTACCTCCTGACCGCAGGCAATATAAAGTGGAAAAGCAAAGGGCCAGAGTCAGTGGTGCCCACAGGTGACATAGTCTCAGTGTTGCTGGAGCAAATGGAGAGGACATGGTTAGGAACAGCACACCTTTACCCAGGATGGTACCACATACCTTAGAGGAGCCCTTAGATGATCCACAGATGAACTTTACATGGCACTGTTCCTTTGACAGGTACCGTGGGCTAAATATAAAATAAAAGTTAGTAATAATTACACATAGGACATATAATTTGTAATTTGCTTTTAAGAAATAATTTAACATTTCAAAGGTTTTTGAGGAAACGGAGAAAGCCACATCACACACAAACTTCAAAGTCTAATAAATAGAAGACCTTCTTTAAAACAAAACCAAGTCTAGGGATGGTTGGAAAGATATGATGGTGCAAACCTATTTGGTGCTCTGTCAGAAGAATTTGTTGAATAGTGTAATTTCATTGTTAGTTAGTGTTGTTTTCTCAAGAATGAGCCCAAAGGTTGAACAACACGGGGAAGTTATTTTCATGAATCTAAACTGATAAAGAGATCAGACCATCTAAAAAGGTCAAGTGTGGATAGCCAGCTGTTGCATGGTTTTCAGAGCAGTGGCCACTGAGGAAACCCAGCTAGAATGGTACCAGACTTTTCAGACCTGACTGTAAAAGACTACTCTACAAAGTTTAATCCTGGAAAATTGTAAAAATGACCATGAATCTCTGAGTCAAAAATCGTGCTGAATTTGATAAACTGTTAATGTTTATAATGTAATAATAATGAGAATAGTAATGAGAATAAAGTTCACTTGAAGTATTATGACATGGCTATGATAGCAAGCTACACCAAAGCTTATCAAGCTGCCAATTTACTGTAAACTCAAACCAAGCAAGGCATTTCCACCCTTTGGCACTCATAATATATCTGCCATATCTTTCCAAGTGCCTTTTCCCAGTTGTAATTTTTCAAAACATGATTTTATTCTGCCTTCTACAAAGCTCACAGGTTCGTAATCTGAAAGCTATACTTTATCTAGGCAATTAGGCATGCTGCTGGATACTGGAAACAATACACTGAAGAATGCAGCAGATCACTGGACACAGCAGTGCATGTTGGCAAAACAAAGACAACCAAGTTTATTCTTGTTATCAGAATCTGAGGCGCACAAAACCAGAGAGTGTGTTCTAACAACTTCGTTCCCAAGGAAGTGGAGTCTGACACATAGTTGGGACAAATGGCATTTAGCTAGCATTGCACAGCTCGAGGGCTTCTATCACAATGGGGAGATGTACTGATGTATTGAGGCACTCTGCTTCTCTCTTTGGAGTGCTCAGTTTCTGTTCAGGAGCTATTGCCTTTTTTTCCTGTCTTTTCCTACAAGCCTTGGTTTATTGGCTGGAGTGTCCTAATAGCTGCCCGCTTTGGAATGGAGTTTCAGAAAGATACAGTTTCCACCACAGTGATCTTATATTAATATATTTAGCCTTATGTTTATTCTTTATGCTATATGTAGAAGAGAACAGAATACATCTCTTTTAACTTAATGCTGAATGTTGTATCAGACAAACTGTGTTTCTAAAAATAAGTGATGGTGTTTTTAGAGAAATGAAGCTTATTCAGATAAGTGTACAAATATTTAAGGTAATAAAACCCTGGGGTCCAAGGAGAAATCCTTCTATACTTTGCAATCTAACTCACTCCTCTGAAAATGTGTGGCCTAGCAGCTAAGGATTTGACTGCAGTATTTTAGAAGGTTTGTAAATCATTTGTTTTAATTAACAAAGCATTGATGGTTATAGCAAGGAAAAGATGATAAAATATAAAAATGCAGTAATATTTGCAGAAGAAAACAAATCAGCTATTTTAAATCCAGTTCCAGCAGTCTTCAAAAGTGCCTCTTTGAATAGTTGCTAATTCTGCCTGCTGTTGAATGTTAAATTGTGATGCACAGCTTGCATAGTGTGCTCTGGTGTAAGGATCACAGTGAAAGCGGCTTTACTTTTATTATTTATTTATATCATAACATACTATTTTTAAACCTGCTTTATCCTATTCAGTGTCAATAGGAGTTGGAGCCTATCATGGCAAATAACATTGGATACAAAGCCATAACAATACCTGACAGGTACAGTCCATATCAGGGGCCACTCACACATATATGTACATTTATTTAATTATTAGCACTTATTGGTTCATGGGGACCCATATTTATTGAATCAGTTTGTAGGCATTTGTCAATAATGTGTAACACCTTTTAGTACAATTGTCATTAAAACAAACAGCATTATATTCAGTAGTGCACAGTGGCTCACAGTTCCAGGATGCTAGATTCAAAACCCCATCTAGACCTAAGTCTAAGGAGGTATTTGTATATTCTCCCATTTCTATGTGAATTTTCTGAGTAGTCCACATTTTCCCCATATCCTAAATACACCATGTCAGGCTCCATAACAAATCTAAATTTGCCCCACTGTAATTGAGTATGTGGCTGCAGCCCTCCCAGATTTTCAATTTGATTAAATGAATTCAATAAATGGAAGGATCTAATCCCGAAAGGCTCTTTACAGAGAAAATGCAGCTACAATAAATGGTGACAATCATGAATATAATAAAATAAAAATCAGAAGTTACGAGTTGTGGTTTCTACTTTATTAATATATATATATTGAAAAGGACCTCCAAAGGTATCTAAGCAGTTCATGCATAAATGCCATTTGGCTGTCCCGACAAAAAGAAATGATGTGCAATAATTACAGGGAAAACTGCAAACACTTTACGCCAAGAGCATTTATATACATTTTGTGTGTTTCCTCCTTGAATCAACTCAGTGAGCATGCACCCTGACGCAGCAAATAAATGAATGGGAGGACCAGTCTGTCCTACATTATTAAGCATTTTTCTAGAATCAGTTACAGTTCAACATAGATAAAACTCACACATACATTTAAAACTGAGTCAGTATAGGAAAAGGCACCATAAAGCTCCACATTCAGGTACAATGGGAAAGCCTTGTTCTTGCAAAGATGATGTCAAAATCTCAGAACTAAATATCAGGTGACAGTATTAATTACTGTGCTGCCCCTTTGAAAAGACAAAAACAGTTTTAAAACTATTTTAGATGATACTTTACGCTTCTGGTGTTTCCATAAAGAACAGTGACTAAAGTAGTGTTGGAATAAAAGTTGTAAGGCACCATAACTGAATCAAGCAACCCTGGTTCATTTCAGTCTAAATATCAAGAGTAATACTTCAGTTTGAAAGATCTGATGACAAACTTCATATAAACAGTTATGGTTAGCTGAAAATCATAGACCCTGGAAGATACTGGCTCAGCCACTATCTGAAATGGACTCCCTTTAGTTCACCAGTTTCTTAACTCCTCTTAGAGACATGTGTTTATTGTGTGCTGGTATCTCTACATTTGCTATAATATAAGTTTACGTGTGTGTGTAAATATGAACTAAAATGGACTGGTACCCTGCACGGAATGTTGTTTTTCATGCAAGGTTGCACAAAAAGTGCATAAAAAGTCTTGAGGGTCAAGCAGATCCTTCTTTCTCCTTGCTCTGTACACAAGCAGCATAAAACATGTGCGCATATGCATCAAAACAGAACCACATACTCAAATGCTTTGTAACAAAGTGAAAAGTTACAGTTGTTCTGTTACCAAGCAGATTTCCTGTTCTTGATATTGTTTTGGCACAGTGATTCTTTAAAGAATAAACTAAATGATAATCAAATGTAAAACATTTCTTGACTGATCACATTGTTGCAAATGCAGCTATTTCATGTTGGGTGCGCTTGAATAGTCCAAGATTAGAATATCCTCATCTTACCGGTAAGTGGTACAATGTCATCAGATTTCAATTTATTAGGAAAGCGCCATGACATATTCTGGAGAAACACTGGGAACAATAATATCACCATCCCGAAAACATATGATGTAATGTCTCATTAAGTAATGGGGTTGCATCCCCCAAAAACACTGCCAGGCACTTGCAGTACTATGGGTTATCACTGCACAGGAGAGACAAATAACTTATCTCTTCATTTTTTCATTTACATGCTAGAAAGCATATGGCCTTGCTGTGTTTCTGTTCGACAGTTGCAATTCAAATCTTCATGATGTATACCCAGGTCTTAAAACACACGCAGCAAAACATGCTCACGAATTGTGCTAGCAGCAAATCACACACTAGTGATAAAAATTTGAGATTAGAATTAAAGATAAGATTGAGCAACACCTCAGGCAAGGACAGGAGTTATCTGAACAGTCAGCACGGGTTTAGAAGAGGGAGGTTGTGTTTTACTAACATGCTGGAATTCTATGAAGAGGCAACAAAAGATATAATCAAAGTGGAGCATATATATTTTTATCTTGACTTTCAGAAAGCATTTGATAAGGTGCCACATGAGAGGTTGGGCAACAAATTAAAAGAAGTGGAGTTAGGTGATGTTTTAGATGGGTGCAGAAATTAGCTCAGACACAGGAAGCAGAAGGTGATGGTGCAAGGGAACCTCATCAGAACTGGCTGATGTTAAGAGTGGTGTTCCACAGGGTCAGTGCTAGGCTACTGCTATTTTTAATACATATAAATGATTTAGATAGGAATATAAGTAACAAGCTGGTTAAGTTTGCAGATACACAAGATAGGTGGATTAGCAGATAATTTTGAAACCGCTTGTATCATTACAGAAGGACTTGATAGCATACAGGCTTTCAAGCAGATTTGTGGCAGATGAAATTTAATTTCAGTAAATAAAGCATTACACAAGTGAAGTAAAATGTTAGGTTTGAATACACAATGGTTATCAGAAAGTACACCTTATAAGAAGCAATTTAGGAGTCATACTGGAACTGCCGTCAACTTCCTAACAGTGCTCAGAAGCTTGTTAAGAAGGCTAACAGAATGTTAGGTTATATAGCATGATCTGTGGAGTACAAGTCCAAGGAGGTTATGCTCAACCTTTTATAATGCACTGTAGGAGGCTCTCTTGAGCATCACTGTGTGCAGTTTTGGTCTCCAGGGTGTAAAAGGACATAGCAGCACTAGAAAAGGTCCAGAAAGAGAAGAGTGACTAGGCTGATTCCAGGCTACAGGGGTTGAATTATGTGAGGAGCATTAAAAAGCTGAGCCTTTTACAGTTTAAGCAAAAGAAGATTAAGAGGTGACATGATTGAAGTGTTTAAAATTATGGGCTTTACTAGTACAGTGACTGACTTGTATTTTAAAATGAGTCACCAAGAACACGGGACACAGTTGGAAAATTGTTATGGCAAAATTTCGCACCAACATTAGGAAAGTTTTTTACACAAAGAATCCATAGACACTTGGAATAAGCTACCAAGTAGTGTGGTAGACAGTAAGACGCTAGGGACTTTCAAAACTCTAAAAACACGCCCTGAATCTGATAAAGAACATTAATCTTGGGAGCAAAGTTTAAAAGTGTAAGAGAACATAAGGCAAGTACAATTAAGTTGATTTAATTTGTCTTTCAGAATCAGAATTAGATTCTTAAAATCATACCCAGAATTCACTTTATTGCCCAGGCACAACAGTGTATACTGGGAATTGTCTTCAGCTAGTGATTGAAGTGCAACATACAAGGACAACACAGAATACAAAAGATAAATATAACAACAGATGTGAAATATAAATGATCAGTTATGATGCAGTATATAAGGGCAGTACAAAAAATAAAGAAATAGTAGGATTAAAATGTCCAGGCATCGCAGTGCAGGTATATATAAATATTCTTAGTTGAAGCTCAGGACCTCATTAGTCAGGAATTATTGTACATGGAAAAACTGTTTAAGAGATGGGTTGTTTTGCTTTCAGTCCATTACATGTTTGCTAAAAGGAGGTTTCTGTGGAACAGGTGATGCCCTGAGTGAAATGATAAGCCAAACATATTGCAGCCCTCTTTACCCTGGTCTTATATAGGACTTAAGTGTGCAGTAAGTTACAGCCTATGCTCCTTTCACAAGCGTTTTAATGATGCATTGCAGATTGGCCTTAGCCTGAATAGAGGCAGCCCCAAACCAGGCAATTATGGCACAGTAGTTCAGTGCTAGTGCTGCTGCCTTGCAGTAAAGTGAGACCAGGATTCATGTCCTGGGTCCTGCCTGCATGGACAAGGTTTCCATCTGGTGCGTTCTGGTTTCCCCGCATAGTCCAAAGACACGCAGGTTAGTTGGATTGGTGGTAATAACTGGTTCTTAGTTGTTTCTGCCTATGCCCCAGTGCTTGCTGGGATAAGCTCCACCACCCCTGTGACCCTGTTCATGTCTCAGCAGGTTAGACAATGACAGACATTTCCTGCAATTAAGCATCACAATGCACTGTTAAAAGCAAACAGGAATATAATAAAACAACAAAAATAACAAAGTATAGCACCCATCCAGCCTTTCAAATCCACTTAATGCAGTCCAGGGTAACATGGCTTGCACAATCCTGGTAGCAGTGGGAAGCAGGCACAAATCATCCTTGACAGGACACCAGGAAAGAATTAGATCTCACAGCAGCTAAACTTACCTCAATGTGTCTGAAGCTGATGGAAGACCAGAATCTTTGGAAAAAATTAATGGGGAGAACATTCAAGCTTTCTACAGAGTGTGGAGGACACACCCAAAATTCTGAACCCAACACTCAAAAAGCTGTGAGGAAAACAGCCCCATAAACACATCATAAACATAAAGGCTTTAACAATACATTTTATTTATGTAGTCCCTTTCCCATGCTCATAGAGCTTTCACAGAAATTGGTACATCTTAGCTATTGGTTAAACAGATGGGATCGATGGACCGAATGATTTCTCTCAAATTTCTTATGTTCTAAATTCAGAAAGAACAACAGGGCATATGCAATATTGATACAAATATTAGCCACATGCAAAATGCAAGCAAGGTTCATTGCAAATTTCAATGAAAATGTTATTCACAGAGTAGAGTGCAGCAGCCAGCATTCACCAATGTACCCTCCTTATATACCCTTTTGGCTAAGAGAACATACCAACATTTTGACATTTCAAATATTGTAAGCTGTATATACAGTACTTCACATATATATCACATTGAGTGATAGTTCACCATATCTTTAGCATAATATTAGAGTTTAATATGGCCATGAGGAGCCAGAGAGTTTTATGGCTGCATCAGGTGTAAGAGAAGAAGCAGCCCTGCAGTGTCACCATACAACGGATATATGTTACTCTGCTGAAATTCAGCACTTCCTCAATGGTCATTGTGACCAGACTGCCAGTAAAAAGAGCAGGTTCATAATTTTTTAGCTAACACCCTTGACATCAAATGTAGCAACCATACCTTCTCTGTCTGGCTCAAGAATAAAACACCTTAAAATAATTATAACTTTCATACCCTGCCATATTTATTATTTAAACTGGATTATTTAATCATGAGTTAACCGCATTATTAATGCAGAACAATGGATGAATGATAACTATTTATCTTAAAGTTCTAAAATAAACTCATTCTTTTTTAGTGGGTGGTGAACACTCTTTTAACCTAACAGTTTTGAATTTTAGTTTAGTTTTAATCCAATCCAAAATAGCTCAAGCATAATCTTCTCGATGAAGTTTAACTTTCACTGGCCTGATTTTTCTCAGACCTGTTCTTTTCAGCTTAGGAAATACGTAGAAGTTAAAGTGACCTCTTAAAATGCAAAATTGTGAAACAGTGCTTCATTAATTTGTGTCAGCTAACCCCACTGTTATACCGCCTTTATGCAGGTACTGTTTGAATCAATTATGTACCAATTTCGCAGTTTAAAAACATGGCAACAGGCATCATAAGTAGAATGCAAATGTTTGGCCTGATAACTCCAGTTCTTAAATCACTTCACGGATTTAGTTGCCATTCTGAAGTTGATGTTAAAATCCTGAATCTATATATATAAAGTTATACATGCTTTATCTAAGCTAGTTCACTGCAATCTCAAACGGTAGGCCCCCTTAATATTGCAAGCATAAATAAAAGTCAGGTAGGAGGCAGAGCCATTAGTTACAAGTGAATGAACTCAATCAAAGTTTGTTAGCCACGATGTTTTAAGTTCTATTTCAAGCCCAAATGCAGACTGGCAAAGAGCACCCCTTTATGATGTACATACCTTACAATTGAAGTCTTGTTTCTTTTCATAGTAATTTTTAATTAATTAGATAGATAGATAGATGTATAGATAGATAGATAGATAGATAGATATTAGATAGATAGATAGATAGATAGATAGATAGATAGATAGATGTAGATAGATAGATAGATAGATACTTTATTCATCCCAAGGGGAAAATTCATTATATATTCTATAACCTTATATTTCTACTATTAGACTGAATCAGGTTTTGGGCCATTTTATTGCACCTTTCTGATGATTAATAGATTTTAATGGTGTATTTGTGATTTCACCACAAAACTACCGTTTATTGTTTTTATTTTGTTTGCCATGTTTGGTAAATCGCTCTTTGCTGACCTTCTCCCTTTTAAGTAGTCATATGATTGTGGCATTGCTATGTGTTATATCATCACACCCAAAAAATTAAAAAGTAGTGCTACAGTAAGTTGCCACAAAACAAATATTCTAAGGATGCATTTGATGTCTGTTTTTATTTTTTGGCTCTTCTATTTTGAATTTTGACTCTTTTGGCTAGTGTTAGTGGCTTGCCTTATTGGCCATTCTATTGAGTTCCTGATTATCTAACCCTGCGGCCTGCTTTCTGAATGTGTTTTTTTCGCATGCCCCGTAGTTATTCCATCTCCTAATCTTTCTTTTTCAAGACAAATATAACTTAAAAATCTCTTCTCAGCAATCATTGCATATTATAGTAATTGTTTTGCAGTCTTTTCCTTTTCTTCTTTTCTCTGTGTCTGTCACTGTCAATATTCAAACCTGAAATTGTTGTTTCACTGTAAAGAGGTCCATTCTGAATGTAACGTTTTGGCCAGTTGGAATGATGACATAGAAAATGCCAATACCCCCTCGTCCCCTATATAAATGTGTGTATTTGTATATATTGTCACAATAATGAGACATACTCAGATAAAGGTTTGAGCAGCCTGTGATAATCTGGTATCCTAGCTGCAAAGTCGTTTTTATGAAAGCAAACAGCACTGATGTGCATACAAAACAAGTTCAAAAAACAAGACTGGAGGATTTCGGAAGAGGGACAGGCTTTTAAAGGGGGAAGACAGGAAGTGAGGTCATAATGATCAGGTCCATGCCCTTAGCCATTGGTTCAAGCCTGGACGTGACATCACAGGGGCTGGAGCTCTATAGCGTCTCCTTCCTACTGACCTCGTCCTCGGAAGTGACGTCATGAGGGCCAGATGGAATCTTCCGGGAATGATCTACAGGAAAGAGAGAAAAGAGAGTCAGTGCACCGCCAGCTCCAGAACTGCCGTCACCAAGCCCTTAGCTGCCTCCCAAGCACGCCAGACCACAATATAATTTAGATAGAGCTATGGGTTTGAATTGAATTTGGAAATTTAAACCCTGTACTACCTCCTCTAAAGAGTCCCTCGATCCCTCTCATATTGGCCTTTTTATTGTACAAACACCCTATTATGCAGCTCTTAGGAGACTATTTTCTATGTTTGTAACTCCCACTCTTTCAAATTTTATTCTCCATTTGTCCCTAAATGCCTATCAATTCGCCTTTAAAGCTTATATTTGCTTTTTCAATTTAGATCTACCATTTTCCTCACCTGTTCTTGGAAGTGTGGTGCATAATGCCCAGGGCTAAGTCACACACACATACTGTAGTCACAATGGCCAAGCAGGGCCAATTTAAAGGACAGTTAACAAGCACATCTTTTGATGTGTGTAAAAAATTCATTACCTATTAGTAATATTATGAATAGTGCAAACTACTTTTTGACTTGGGCTTGTGTTGAGAATGTTTAATATTTATCATTTACGCTTTTTATAACTTAATAAAATGCTTCATATTTTTCTGAACAAAGGACCTCTTTTCTTACCTGTAGAATTTCTTTTCAGGCCATTTTTGTTGGAGCCAGTGCCGCGGCAAACAGAGAACGAAGTAGAGATCAATGGTAAGTAATATTTAAGCAAGCCACCCTCTCAAAAGTGGTTCATACGACAGTAGCAACAGTTTTAATAAAAATAAGGCTATCAAAATCTAAATAAAACAAGTGCTGGCCCTCATTAGGTTGTTGTTAGTGGCAGTCACACATTGTGTAACACCCAAAGACTACAATATTTAATAAATTTCTATTTTAACAGCATACAATTATGTTTTGTGCTAAGACAAAGATAAAGCAAGTCATAAATCATATATGGTGCAGGAATTTAGAAGCTGATTCAGCATCCATGTGTTTGGCCGTATTGCACAGGATTCCTTAATGTAAAGTATATGTTCTCTCTGTCAGTTACATCTTTCCTCTTTGTAAATTACGGGCAATAATTCCCTAGAAACCTGATTGGTAAGATGACTGACTGGTGCAGTTATAAGACCTTTTGAGGGGAAGAGAATCCTGATTATTCCAGTTTTGCTTTTTAGTCTGTGTCACACGGTGGTCTGTCAGATTTTACTTTGAAAATTTTGGCAGATGGTATATTGTCATTTGAAAATATGGATGAAGTCCCACTTGAAAAAGTTTATGGTATAGTCTCCTGGATAATAATAATTTAAAATGCATATAGTACTTCATTGCAAATTCTCACATTGGCTTGCCTTTGGAGACATTTGTGATGCAATGGAAAATGTTGAATAAAAGTACAAATAATATGTGCATTAAGGATTACTGAAATAAATTTGAATTTATATAAATGTAAAGCAGATATCGAAAGTCCGGGCCATCCAAAATTTTTACTGTAAGAAGTAATGGCTTGGAAATCAAAATTATGAATTTTTACCTTAGCCACTGGTATACTACCGAAGTTTGTTTCGGCGCATGGGGTCATGATTCTGTTGATGATCTCTCAGAAGGTCAGTGGTGACTGAGTGACCTTGTAGCAGGAGTTGTTGGTCTTTGGAGCCGTATCGCAAAGTCATCCCTGGGCCTGATTTTTCAGCCACCCAAAGTGATCTGTAATAAGTTTCCTCTGTCTCAAAGTCCTGATGTTTCTAAAAACAGCAAAATTCTCCTGTGAGACCAAGGCAAATTTGAAAGGCACAAACTGTGTTATCTTGAAAAGCCATACAAGATAATTTCTGTACTGCTCGCTTGTTTACTATACACAAAACATGCCCCGTGAGACATGCTCAACAATATCTTTACCATGTAATGTTTTAAGTACCAGAACATAATGAAAAACAAAAAGAAATCAAATAAAACAGCTACTAAAGCAAACCAGAAAATAGCACAAAAAACACAGAAATAGTAAAGCATTTCGACATTTACAGATCCTTTGACCATAATGTCATGCCACCCGCTCCCAAATCTCATATTGCTGTGGCATGTTTGCTAACACCTGACCAATGGATTCCTGCTCTCATTTCATTACTCTCAGAAAGTTTTCTTTCCTCGAAGGACCACTTGCTTTAGCCACAGTAGAATAGTGATTGTGCACTGTGGCAGACTTGCCCTGGTCAAGTATTCTTCTGTAGCTTACTCTGAAACTGCTTATTTGAATAAAGGAACGTCAACTTATACTGCTACTTACTCAGCGTTAATATCATCTACAGATGAAGAAGAATCAATTCATTACAATATACTCGTCATGACTCCAATTGATTTTGCGTGGTATTGGAACAAATTGCGAAAATAAAACACTGCTAATAACTGAATGTTTTATAGTTACTAAATGACTTTGGTTGTGTTTTAATGATTTTCTGTTAATAATCACCAGTCACTAACTTAAAGTAGTAAATGGAAGTGGATGGAGTGAAACAAGCAACTTTCAACTACCTAAACTGACTCCTAGAAATTCATTTTGTAGGTAATGTTACAATCCGACTCACTAAAACACAGTTGTTTGTAGGTTTTATTTTTTTGTGTGTGTCAGCAAAAGAATGTTACTCCTAAAGGATCATTCACACTGAGATATTTGTCTGTATTTTTCTCTGCTGCTGCTTAATACAAATGACTGTGTCACCCACCACTATGCCTGTCACACACATCACTAAAGAGTTGCACAGTGCATTCCTGCACTTGATTCCTACGTAAGAGATAAAGTGGAGCTTCCGCAGTTCTTTTTCTCTGTCAATTAGAAAGATCATATTATATAACATGCCCGCAGCTCAACAGAATGTCTGGTGGTATTACGATAAAAATAGCGTATTGATTTTATTTTCCACTTATTATCTTTACTTAACTACTAAACATTGAAAGTGGTGATGCATGCAGAAATGTATGGAAATGCCCTCGACATGACTAAGCATTGCTCTTTTGAAGTCAATAGTACAAATTTCACTGTAAGTGAAATTGCAATTTTTGAGTTTTGGCTGCAACTAACTTTGCTCAAATCATTTTGCTCATCACTCATTGTGGATGCTGGTGATAGTTCATCACATGATCTAGTACCATCCTACAAATTCGGGTTTTGTTTCTTTGATGCAAAATGTAACAAAGGATCCTGCCCATGACACCACCTACCTCTCACTACCTGTAACACAAACAAACTACAGTAATGCGACGACAGCACATGGCCATCTGAGAAAGAGTGAGCAAATTACTCGGGAGAGTCTTGGAAGGAGGACATAGACCATCTTATAAGGTGAAGGGACAACAGTGTTTAATCTAAGTGTTGAAACAAAAATATATAAGACATTATATTTCATTGATTACCCAGAAAGACTTTCGCTTTTACTGAGTGCAAGGGAAAAAAAAAAAATAAAATGTAGTATATAAATTATTAAACAGTAAAACATTACACATGGGTAAAGTGCAAAATACATTGAGTAGGTAATTGGAAAGAAGCTTGTGGTAAAGCACATTTTAAAGGCTATAACAAATAACAGGTGAGTAGCACTACCAGCAGCTTAAATGTATTTGGATCATCTCTCTTGGTAGCAGATCCCTTGTGAAAGGCGCTACATGACCGCTGGTATAGAAATTACATTTTCTATGCAATCCTGCAAATTTCTGCCTGATAACCTTGCACTCACGCGTCTGTGATTTAAGAGGAAAATTATGCCTGAGAAATGTGGACGCCGCCCCTTCCATGCTTAATGGGCAGAAGGTCCAAACAATTCCCAAGTCCAAAACTTACCATGAAGAGGTAACGGGTACATCTTCTAGATGTAAACCCTCCATCTTCTTAAAAGAATTCATCACAAAAAGCAACCTTGAATGTTATGGTTTTTGTGACCAGAACTCACCTTAAGGACAGTAAGTAGTTGTGAAGCACAATTTACAAAGAGAGCTCTTTGCTTCTCGATGGCTTCGATCACACCTTATTCAAGAATGATTTCCACTCTCCCAGGAGCCTACAGGCACTCAAGTGTCACAAACATTGCGAAGAGAGGACGCCACCCAAAACTGGCGGCAAGCTTCCTCACCCAGCAGAGCAGCCCTCGGCTATTCTGGCGCCCGAGCATGGCACTTTGTTTCATGACCCGCCACTGAAGGCAGTGTTGTCTCTACATTGTTTACAGCTCGGCACAGTTAAAAGTAGAGCATCGCAAAGTTGTTTTCCTCATCTCTTCTACTATCAAGTAATGCCAATTAAAAATAAGTTTTACTGTATAGTTTTCGTACAGTCAATGCGGAATGAATAAATAAAACTTCTGTCAGAAACACGGCGGCAACGCTCAGCACTGGAGTCCAGAAAGGAGGGCTGGGAGAGGTGACGCATGACTTCTATGGGATAGATCGGGCGTGTTTGTGTTTAATACTTTTCAATATCAGTAAAGTAACCTCTCACACAAATAATAACAATCATAAAGATCTATATAAAAAATGGCTACCCACAAAGTGATTAGTTCCTGCGTGTTGCAATATGTTCTTGTGGTCATACGTAATTTCCGCTTTGCATGGTCATACGTAATTTCCAATTTCAAACCAAAAGAATTTTTATATATATAGATAATTTATGTATTTCAGCTGTATGTATGTAAAGCTTCATAATCATTTACTGTCACAGTAATATGCCAGGAAATCTATTCCTGTTTTGAATGATGATTATTGTTTTATTAACAATATGTTTGTTTTTCTACACTTCTGTTTTAGCAATGTTCATATAAGCAAAATATGCTTCCAATGGTTTGTTATTATTTGACCAATGTTATTTCTGCATGTTTGATTCTCCTGTCATTAGACAATAATCCTCTTCTTGGCTCTCAGAATTTTTCTTTTGAGTCCTTTAATTAAAACAGTTTAACAATACCTTGCTAATGACACAGACAAAAAGACATTTTCAACAATATTATTAGGTCCAGGAATATGGTATTTGATGATTTTCCTATGAGGGCATGTGTAATTATATGCTGCTATAATAATACATTAATATGCCATATACTAATAAGAGGTTAACATTTCATTATAACTACCGTTGTATTTAATGATAAAATGAAGCAGTTGTTGTTCATGTAAGTTGTGCTTAATGTGCCTTTTGGTGTTTTATTTTTTCCATTAATCCTAGACCCGTTAGTGATGAAGAACTTGATGATTATCATTAAAATTAATAAATGGTGAATTTAACCCTTGTATGCTTAGAATGGAAAATAAAAAATGAAAGATTTATATAAGAAAAGTAATACTTGTTTTTAAACCCTGTATATGAGAAAAAATAATTTTAAAGTTCTGGACATTCTTACCAGTGCATTAAGCTGTCTGGCAAAATTAGGATCCAAAATGATTTTTTTTACATTTGAGTGGTCTGCTGGTTAACCTTGATGCAGTTTGTTTATAACCTTGGAAAGCATTATGTAGGTACCTAAAACATGATGGAAGAAGTTTCAGTAGGTGGTTTATCAGTTAGAAGTATGCTTAAAAGCCTTACATGGCAAGCCAAGCATGCCAACCATTTTTTACATTTTTGAAGGTCTGCTCTTATTATGTGGTGTTATCTGACCAAACATTTTGCTTTTTGTTACTTAGTGCTACCAATACATGTACCAGTATGCAGATTTGAACCTGTTAAGTGGTTTAGTTCCTGGAGATAAGGTTCCTGTGGAAATTAATCTAAAAGATAAAAACATAAAGTCATATTTGACAAATCTCTTCTCCTCAAGTGAGTGGGATTTCTGGAAAATATATTGATTTGACACAGAATGACTGAAAACTATTAAACCCTATAATATAGGGCCTATATTATAAAAGGACCTACTTAACTATATAAAAAAGTGAATAAAGTGAACTGTTAAAAAGTGAATTGTTAAATGAGGAATATATTTTTGTAATATCTTTGTGAAACCTTAGCATGGAAAGGAAATTTACTAGCAATAATTATTGATTAGCCAGGTAAATATAAATTTCCAGATTCTTCCTAGCCTACCTCACTACCCTGCCATAGTAGGGTTCTTGTGTTAAGCACAATAGCATAATAATCTAAAACCCAGTTTCAATTACAGTTACAAATAGCAAGGAGTCCTCCCTATTCTGGAAGCATTGGCCCCATGGCAGGAAATAGCCAGGAGAGCACACCAGTTAACAACAACTCATCTTAAGTAATAATGATTTTTACATGCATCTATTTTTTAGCTATTGCGTTAGTTGTTTGGATTTTTAGTGTTTCTGCAGGGACATACAGCCATTCCCTGATGATGATTTCCTCTGTTAAATCATTAGACTGAGGGTTCCCACTAGGCCACTTTTCTGACTTCTTAGGGATTTTCTGCTCAAAGACGGATAAATCAATGATCTTACGTTTGTTTGTGTTGACATTAGCATGAGATCCAACTGTTCATTTTTCATACCTTTATTTAAAGTGTTATAAAGGAGCTGGAATCCTAGCTCTATGAAAAATCAACCTGAACATGATGCAGATATATATATATGACAGGCCCACCCTATTCATACACCCATACTGACTCACACCCTCGGTAGACCATTTTAGAGACACAAATTTACCTAATATACATCTTTATGAGGTGAGAAGAAACCATAATACCCGTGTTAGAATCCATAAGTTTGAAATGTCTTAGTTCTCCACATTTAGGGAACTACAATGAAGTCATGAAAGTATCATCTTCAACAAACTCCTACACGCCTTGTAGGATGACATTCCAATGACATACTTTTCAAAGACCAGGATTAAACATAAAAGGCTTATAATAAATATGTCAACAGCCTATCACACAGTCTTCTTTGACCTGCTGTAAGATATTTGTAAGATTTTGTCAGTTTCTCTGTGAATACAGTATGTCTGCTATTAATATCTTTCTATAAAATGCTGAATGAAGTAAATTACTGAGGCAAAAATCTGGTGTAACTGTCTTCTTCCTATTTACAGTGGGAATTGAGCTACACATTTAAGTTGTATCCTGACCACCATGTGCTCTCCTGTTCAGTTTTTGCCCTGCAATTGCCTCCCTCCTGATTGGCCCTTACTGCTACTATGCATTTGCTGGAGCTAAGTTGGAAGTGCTTTATGTTGGCTAACACGCTGTTCGCTCTTTCCATACCGGGACATTTCCAGACATATGTCAGGACCCACAATCTTATCAGTGTATCACTTTGCCCTGCAGTTACTGGATATCATCAGTGGCATCGTCTTGTTTGGTTTTTCTATGCTTTGTGATCATCCTGACGCTGGAGCTTCACTGGCAGGGAATCTAAATGTAAGTTTCCATGCTGTTGTTTAAAATAAGGTCAGAAAAATGTAGTTGATGTGTCCTTTCTTCTAGCACTCATGGGTCAGTGTCAGTCTTGTACAATTGTCATTGATCTGTTGTATTGACCTGTTGATGCCTAAATTATTGCCATATAAAGGCTACACTCCACATACACATCATCACAAATGCCTGTCCTTGTATAAAGTTGATATTACTTTTACTGTCAACAATGACAGTTTGAGATTACAGAAATAGATCTCCAGAACTCACCCTAAAATGTGACACTAATCCAAATCATACACTCATAACACTGAAGCTATTTATATTTACTGACAATCCCCTGTATAGTGTTAGATGAGCTCAGTTTAAACATCTCAGTTCATCCACGCATTATTTCCAATCTCGCGGGTCACAGAAATTCTGGAATTTATGTCCTTTGAAAAGTTTAACAGGAAACAACCTCGTGTGGACACCACAAATAACTGTGTACAGTAATGGATTGAGTTTGAATACCTAATGTGAGTGTTGTTCTGGGTATTCTTGCTTCCTCCCACATCCCCAAATTGTGCATATTCAGTAATTTGTTGATTCTAATTAATTAATGTATTCAGTAATTAATCGATTCTAAATTGGTCTACTACAGAATGTATAAGCCTCTCTAGTTTTTGCCTTAATTCCAAGCCTTCCAACTTAAACTACACAAAAGGCTTGAAAATGATGGATGGTGTGTGAGAATATTAACGCGATGTAGTTCAGGTTTTCAGATATTGATCAAAAATTATAATGTGAAGGTATGTATTAGGCATCCCCCAAAATACATATATGGGAACATTTCCTGCTTCTTTTAAACAATAGAAATATTGCACTGACATGTGATTTTCTTGGGTACTCTTCCAGATGGTAGTGTAGGTGTTCCTCAATAATTCTTCTAAAATTAGCCTTAATTCAGTTTTCTCGAATTTACAAGTTAGTAATGCTATTTGTTTCCTCATCATGTTGTCACTCGTCCCATTGTTTTGCAAATAAAAATCCAAATTGGAAAGGCAATAGCCATAAACAAACTTTATCAACAATTCAAAATGCTAATATAATTAAGATATTCATTAACCTCTAATGCAGAAAAGTTAATCAATAAAAATAAAATCGTGATAATTAATCAATCTGTCTAACAAAAAAACTAAGCCAAATAAATATTATTAATACATCAAAGAAACTGTCTCCTAAGTTAAAAACTAAATGAATGATTAGTAAGTCATCATATGCTCTCCTTTCTGTTTGTGTCCATACTCTGAATGGCCCATACTAGTACTGTGCATTTGCTGGAGCTGTTTCGAAGTGCTTATGTTGGTTAAATTGTTCAGTTTCCTGGCTCAAGAAGTTTCCAGACAAATGTCAGGAAAATGT
This sequence comes from Polypterus senegalus, assembly GCF_016835505.1. Classification (NCBI taxonomy): domain Eukaryota; kingdom Metazoa; phylum Chordata; class Cladistia; order Polypteriformes; family Polypteridae; genus Polypterus; species Polypterus senegalus. The sequence continues at coordinate 160,033,400 of NC_053154.1, forward strand.
TCTGTCATTGATATGCACTTAGTGGATACAATTAAGGCAACTTAATTCAATGCTTAACTAAGTTGAATTTTAATGAAGAAGACAGAAATTCATGAACAACAGTAAAAGTTTAGAATCCAAAAAAGACTTGATCAAAATTTACAAAGGCTAAGGTCAAAATCATAGGAATCCAAGCTACAAGTGTCTCAAGATAGAGGCTAGAACCACTGGTACCAAACCCAATATTTAGATAAGCACAGTTACTGCAGAACAGAAATGTCCAAGAAATAATCAAAATGAATGCTTAGCTTTACTACATGGTTTGGAATCCAGTGTATTCAGTGATAACCTATACATGCAAAGGGAGATCTATTCATCCATTAGTGTTCTGAACCAGCTTATTCCAACTCAGTATTGTCAGGGAAGAGTGAGCCTAATCGGCCATCATATGCAAGGTAGGCACAACCTGGGATGGGTCACAGTCCAACACTTGGTACATTTGTGCACCAATCTAATGGAGGTCACCAGTTGGGGCTTCCACGCATGGGATTTATTGAATGTGCAAGAAAAAAATTGGTGTATGCACTGGAACCCATCAAATATAAAAAGACAGTATCACAACAGATAGAGACAGAAGTAGAAGTTAACCCAGAGCTATGAAACTGTGAGGAAGCAGAGCCAACCACTGTACCACCATACCACCCCTCATCAGCAATGGCAAATCTAACTTTCAAACATTAAATTTAATCTGACCATTCCTACTCCTCCTAAATGAAAATCCAAATTCTAACAAAATGGAGCCCCCTTGATCAAAAGTCTTTCTGATTTTAATCTATGCGTGGCTCATGATTTTAGAAATAGTCTTATGGTAAACTGACAGACCAAAAGGTAAAGATAACCTTCAAAATTTAATTCCTTGATAATAATGTGTAGTCGCAAAATTGATATTTAAATTATAGATTTAGAGAAGGTGGCTTTGAATCGCAGAGGAAATTAATTTTGTTTGATATAAGCACAATTTCATAGTGAGATCTGCAAAATTAAAATGTAATCTTAATCAATTTATGTTCTTCATGTCCGTGAAATTCACTGTCTTTTGCAAAGTTTGCACCTTTCTCTTTGTTCACATACATTTGATTCATAGAAAGTATTTAGACTGCTTCCTTTACACATTTTGCCACGCTGTAACCTTGTGCTAAAATCAGCTAAATTCATTTTTTCCCCAACATCAAGCAACACTCAATACCCCAGAATAATAAAAGCAAAAACAGGATTTTAAAAAAATTACCTGTGACTTTTTCTATACACTAGAAATATGGTTCATACTTGCATCCCATTTTATTGATCATCGCTGAGATGTTTCTACACCTGTTTGGAGTTCACCTCTGGTTAATTCAACTGATTAGACATGATTAGAAAATCACACACATGCCTCTCATTTCCCACAGGTTTATTGAGGTGCTATGTCTGGGTCGATGTTCCGACAGTGAAGTGTGCAATAAATAAGTGGCACTCCAGGTGATCAAAATGTGTTAGGAACTTAACAAGCACATCCACCATTTTGTGATAAAGACATTACGCACCATCAAGCATTTTTAGTTGCAGGACTAGACTGTACAGTATTTTAAAAAGTGTTGCTCACTATAGAATGTAACTGCTACTTAAATACAAGGTTTGTGGTTTCCTAGTCAGATTCCTGCTTGGTGCTTGCCAGATGAGCAGTCCTGACTCTGAGTATTGGCAAGCACTTTGGCAGTAATTGGCTATATTCTGATTGTATGTGATTTGCAGAGAAATGAGCTTGAATTTTTCCTTTTACCATTTCACTTATTATTTTGAACTGAATTACAGCTCAATTTAATTCAAAGCTAAATATGTAAAGCAATCAACAAAAGGCAGGCACCATTCTGGTTCTGTAGATCCAAAATGAATGTTGACAAACTAAATTTTGTGTTAATGCAACTCCACCCAAATGCAAGACAGCAGAAGTTGCATGATTTCTGGGTCATAAGGCCTACTCTTGGTTCTAAAGTATGCAGACATGGAATATTATTATGATAGGACTTCTGTCTAGTTTTTACTTTTCATATTAAAATTGACACTCGTTGATATGTCAATGCTTGTGAAAACGCCCTTATCATTGCTGATCGATTTATTGTTTTTCCTTTACAGAAAGTTCACAGGTCTGGTAATTGGATTATCTGTGGACCAGTGCCGCTGAAATCACCATTGGATGTTATTTCATTGATTTCTTTCTTTCTGTGAGCTTTTGCATCAAATAGTCTTTTCAGAAGTTCATATTGCTACATATTATCAGCATATTATAAGCATATATGTAGATGTGATTTAAACACAGATTTAAAGAAAATATACTACTACTGGACTGGCAGATACCAATCATCTTGTTTGATGAGCTGACACTGTGTGAATATTTGACTGTCAAGTGCATGCTTACTGCCTAATGTTAAGTGTCATAAGTGTTTGGATGAGAACATAGTTCAACCCAACATATTATTGATTCTTATTTGTGTGATATGTCCTTAAAATGCATGCAAGTCCCTAGGGTGTTGGTTTCATCTACCTTGTAATAAAATATATATATGTAAGTATTCTTACATTTGTCAAAAAAACTTTTGGCAAACTACACTTAATGGCAGCTTCTCTTTCGACCTCCATGTTATTCTGAAGCAAACCGCTAACACCTACTTTACCCATTGCTTTCATAGTTTTAAGTAATGCTTCTTTTGGTATGACTTTTTAGCATTGTAGAAGGCTCATCTCTGTCACCATATTTTGTGAACTGGAAATAAGTTTAATGGTAATATTAAAGACTTCATATTCAGGTAGCTTTCTACTGATGTGGTCTTGGTGGTGCTAAAAGCAAATTTTGGCTTGTTGGTTCTTTTCTGACTTGGGAAAGATTTTATCAGAAGTTCTGTGGAGACCATTGTTCATAGCCACCCAAGATACATCACATCTGCCACATTCACTTTCACTTTACTTCAGTTTTTTATTATACTTCCATTTACTCTGGCTACCAAGTGCTGTGTCTACTTAACGCCAATCTCCGAAGCCGTTTGTTTTGCCACCCCTGTTCCTGCCCCTTCCAAATTGGAAATTCGCTAGCAAGTATATAGATTTAATGTTTTACTGGTTGTAGAATTGAGGTTTCCTTTGATTTTAAATGTGTTACAAAAACGTGTCATCACAGAAAAACAATCGAAAACACTGCCTATCTGCACCTTTGCTCCTGCATGCTAAAAAAGATCTCCATAGCTGCTGTCTTGCTTAAAATTGACACACTACATTACTTGGAAATAATGTTGCGTTTTTGCATAAATTAGTGAAGATACTGCAATCTTGAATCTTGGGTTGGGATAATATTACACTCAGGGCCAGGCTGGGAAGCTTATACAGGCCAGAATCCTAAGTTCCATCCCTCAAGCCACACAATATCCACTGGTTTTCTTGTATTGTGGCACAGACTCAAAACCAACAAAGACAATTTTGCCTCGGAAATTTCAAGAGATATTAAGGAGACAGTAGATTCAGCTTACACATACATTTCACTCCTTAAATGTTAGTCTCAAGACAACCTCTGATGTGTGAACAATATCATAAATGTAAACACTTCCATAAATAAATAAACCATGTAGTTCTATAATATTTATATCAAAACAAATGTGAAAAAGCGCCACACAAAAAAGTAGTTGTCATTGGAATCCACAGTACATAGTTTAGGCTTCATAATTTCAACTGTGAGTTCGAGTTTACACACCCACTGTCACCTGATGGTAATGATGAATACACTTCCACCTAAATTTGGAGTGTTGGTCAGAAAAGGACTACTGCAAATTTCTTCAATAGACAGGAAAGACTCCAAAAAATGTCTCAGTACCACAGAATTCCCGGCCTAACCATTTTTAAAGAATGCACTTAGTAAACAAAAAAATGTAAAACATTTCGTAGCCAATTCCACTAATTCTCATCATACACTGGGCGCTTCTAGTCAGAGTGCAAATAAAGTAAAAATAAGACACATTAATTAACAAACTTATCATGAAATAAAAGAATAACGTATATTTAAAACACAAATCATTCCACCTTCACATAATGATTTCATTAATTGTAAATAAAACATTTCGTAGCCTATTCAGTCACTTTGAGGAAAAAAAAATAATGTTAAAATGTGATCATATGCTACACTTCATTAAAATTTGAAATAAAATAATATAAAATAAATACACAGTAACAAATACCAAAACCATACAACATCCAAATATAATTCAAAGTATATTATAAACTTTACACAATTTATAGATAACTTTAATCACAAAAGCAACAGATGTTTGCACCTCTCTATCATAGCGCCCTGTTTAACTGCTCTAGAGCTGCTAGGACGCGACATGAAGTCAAAAGCTTGACTCTGAACAAAAACAAGAAACCATTCAACAAGAAACTAGAAAAGAAACCCTCCAACAGTAAACCTAAAAGGATTTGTGTCCACTACAGAGCCATAACACCTTCTCGCTATCCAGTATAGCATTATAAACTGAGGTGCAACCTGGTGGTGCTCTGCATGGACCTAAACATAGTGTCCCAGGAGGTGTTCTATTGGATTTAGGTCAAGCAGCGTGGTGCTGAAGTCAATGGTAATTCACCCTTCATCCTCCAGGAACTGCCTGCATACCTTCACCACATGAGGCCAGGAATTGTTGTGCACCAGGAGCCACTGTACCAGCATAGGGTCTGGACAATGGGTCCAAGGATTTATCCTGATACCTAATGTGGCAGTCAAGGTGCTGTTGTTTAGCCTGTAGAGGTCTGTGCCAGCCCCTCCATGGATATGAGACTCAAACCGTCATGCTGAATGATGCTGCCAGGTAGTATAACGCTCTTCCTTCCACGGCTTCTCCAGATCCTTTTCATCACGCCTGTCACATGTGCTCAGGGTGAACCCGTTCTCATCTGTGAAAAGCACAGGGGTGCCAGTGGTGGACCTGCCAATTTTGGTATTCTATGGCAAATGCCAGTCGAGCTCCATCGGGTGTTGGGCAGTGGAGGCCCCTCAGGACCACCCCCTCATGAAGTCTGTTTCTGATTGTTTTCTCAGGACATCACACCAGTGGCCGGGTTGGAGGTCATTTTGTAGGCTCTGGCAGTGCCTATCCTGTTCTCCTGCTCAAAGGAGCAGATACCAGTCCTGCTGATGGGTTAAGGACCTTCTACAGCTCTGTCCAGCTCTCCAGAGTAACTGCCTGTATCCTGAATCTACTCCATGCCCCCTGAGAGTGTGCGTCGAGACACAGCAAACTTTTGGCAATTGCAACGTATTGATGTGCCATCCTGGAGATGTTGGACTACCTGTGCAACTTGGGTAGGGTCCAGGTATCGCCTCATGCTACCAGTAGTGACACTGACCGTAGCCAAATGTAAAACCAGTGAAAAACCGCCAGAAAAGATGAGGAGGGAAAAAATGTCAGTTGCTCCAATCTTTTTCGTTAAACTGTATTCCTATTTTGAGGGTCATCCTCATTGGTGCCTCTAGTGCATCTGTTGGTAATTTCATTATCAAATTAAAAGAAGTTGAAACTGATTAACAACCCTCTGTTATTTAACTGATCAGATCAATATCCCAGAAATTTCATTGGCTTGATGATATGCTCTGATTAATAAGTGTCCCTTTTAATTTTATTTCCTAAAACTTTTAAAGGTATTATATAAATATGGTACTGATGTGTATGTAATTCCTTAGGTACCCACATAACTTTTTGTATTATTGTTTGTAATTGAAAAAAAAAATACATGAAAAATGACAACCTGCTCAAAAGTAATGCCTTTAGGTTATTACCTCCCTTGTTGGTAAGGATTACACTAATATTTTTTAACATGTTAAACAGGACACATTAATCACAAAAATGAATGTGCTAAGTTTCCCATATATAAATACACTAAAAGTACAGTAACTACAAACACTGTAAAGAGCCCAGCCTTGTTTTAGCATCAGCAAAACAGTTTTTATATACTTCTGTTATACAGTAACTGAATGCTTACTGTAGAGGGAATATGCCAGTATTCATTAGAACAGCATATTTTAATTGCACAGCTGTATATTTGTACAGGCTTCTTCAAGTTGGAAAACATAAGGGATTCATAGATACTCCTACAAAATATACTATTCAGTCCAGTCCTGTTCTTATTTAATTCTTCCAAAGCCAACATCAAGTCTTGTTTTGAAACCCCAAAATTAGGGCAGAAAGGTGGCTCTGAGGCTAAGGATCTGTGACAGTATCTGAAAGGTTGACAGTTCGAGTCCCTGTTACTGCCAAAAGAGATCCATTTCTGTTTGGCCCTTTGAGCATAAGGCTGACCTGTGCTCAGGACACCAAGGGTATGTGAAAATAACAAATTCCTAATACTACAAGAAATTGTAAAAGGTTAAATAAAGAACAAAAGTCCTACTGCCTACCACACTACTTTTGCAGTTTATTCCATGGCTTTCCCTGTGTGAAGAAACCTTTCTGACTTTGTACCTAAATTTCCCCTTAACAAGTGTCCCCTGTTCTTGATGAACCTTTACTTTAAAGTAACAGTCTCGATCCACTGTGCTAATTCCCTCTGGTTGAATTATGGAATCTTGCAATTCTGGGTTGAAAGTTGGAGACCATTTCCAGGACAGCCTGGAATATATATCGTCAGTAACATTCTTTAATGGCATCTTCATTGTGAGTCTGTGATTAGTGTATACACATCATCTAGGTTTATTTCTGAGACTGACAACTTGATCAATAACTACACACTGTCCCCTAGTGTAAAAGGTGTCCACAGGGAATCTTTTCCTCTTGGTTTTGTGCTTCTTAAGTAAAATAGTGTTCGCAATGCTTTAGGTGTTACACATGATCTGAGTCACCTGAGAGTTTAACCCATGCCGCTTTTAAAGTTTGTGCTGCCAGTGCAATGCATCTTCTCTTATATCTGCTATTAGGGACATTTACACAGGGCCATCTTAATAGCATTATAGGCCCCCAGGCAAAAGCAGTGCACTGAACCCCTACCTACTCCACCACTCAGCAAGTCACAATATACATAGATTAGCTTGGAGCTCCCTATGCTCATGGGGCCCCCAGGTAACTGCTCAGCGTGTCTAAGGCGTTAAGACGCCCTGTATTTACATTCTATTCGGCCTTTAGTAATGCCACATGTGGTATTCACAACAAAACACACTAAATTTATGTTTAGTTTCAGACATTAACTCTCACAAGATAATTCGTATTTATTATTTTCACTTCTGTTATCTTTGCTACACTGCATAATAAGTTTGGTTTACCTTATATATCCTATACAAAGGATGTTGAATGTTCCTAGACCTGTGATTTTATACAACCCTAATTTCATTTTTTGCTATAAAGAAAATACAGTAAAATCAAACTTGAATGTGCCAACTTTAGATATTTTCTTTTGTGTAGTTAATTTTAAAATTGTTTTGTGGTAGCAGGTAATGCCCAGTAGACTAATGTCACACTTACCTATAAGTCTACTCTTAAATTTTCCTATTACAACTGCTTAATTTTTTGGTGTACAGCAAATTTAGGCTCACTCCAGAATGATCTATAATATTCAACATATTTACTTTTTTTGTTATTTTAGAGTACATTATGGTAGAAGAAAAAAGCAGCTCAGAGTTACTACAAAGAAAGCGTTAACTTGGCCTGCAGGCTGGAGCAGTTCTGTATTTCACTTTAATCTCAAATAGCAATGAGTTCATGTTGAGTTTTTTTGCTGGATAAGTCATGTATTAGTATCTGAGACAAATTCACATTTTGATAAAAATCTTTGCATTTTTCACTGCTGATCTCAGTATTTTGAAAAATATTTTTCATTCTTATTCTTAACCTCATTATCAGCCACCTCATTCCAATAATACTGAATCTAAGATAGTCTCATTAAGTGATTACAGCAAAGAAGTTGCAAAGCAAGATTTATTCCTAACTTATCTTAATGCTGGGATATGGGAATAAAGTTACTCCTCAGATCAACAAAATTTTACATTTGCTTTCCATATATCTATCCACTTTCCGACATGAAGAATCAAATTTATGTTGAGTCATCAGATATCCTAGCACACAATTTTTCGGAGTACCTGGTAAAAATCCACAGAGACAAAGAAAACACAGAGAACCTACCCTTAAAGCGTGGTGCAATGGGACGGAAAAAGACCAAGCAGACGGACAATGCCGGAAAATATTCCACTTTTGCGATCAGCACTGTCTTGGAAGAGACAGCATGCGGCCAAAATTGAGGGGAAAAAAGAACTCCAGAAGATGACGTCCAGAATGAGGTACGTGCCATGGAAGGGATCAAAAAATTTCTAGAAGTGGTTAACCTTGTCCCGTGCTCGTACCTCATAGAAAGAGGACACCCGGAGATTCGTGGTGGAGCCAACTACAATCCCTTGACGAGGCTGGCTGGGCCGAGAGCATACAATACGCGGATGACAACTGCATCTGGCTGCCGACATGGGCCACGTGACCAGCTCTGAGGGTTTCCGGGGAAGGAGAAGGTCCCTGTCATGCTGACTACCTTGCCCGTCGTCCGATGGTCTCGGACTATCAGAAGGGGAAGGGGAGGTGAGTGCAGCACTGACCGACATTGAGCAAGGTAAAGAAGGCCGAGACATGACTGAATGATCCGCCGACAAATTGAGGCAGGCAGATTGCAGTCGGCTGCCAGCCAAATCTTGGGACTTCAATTCTCAACTGTCCTTGTGAGACCCAACCACGCATACGCCTGAGAGGGGCATGTTCGCCAGTTCTCGGCCAGGAGGTGGAACTGATGATTGCCCGAGTTCGTCTCCAACCAATTTTTCTAATGATCTTGATGTGCTGGAGCTGGAGAGGTTGATCCAGCCCATACAAGACTTTATCCAGGTAGTTTCCACCCTGAAGAAACTCCTGGAAGAACTGGGGATAAAGGCAGAGGCGCCTTTGAGACAGATGAAGGAGTACCTGCAGCGGTTCGGTCGAAAGCTTCCTCAGTCAAAGAATTTGGCAGTACATGTGAGTACAATCAGTACAGTACATGAAAAGAGGACGTAGAGTGAAGGGGCAGTCTGATCGTTTAATATCGGCTGTCAAGTAACCTCGCGTCCTGCAAATGATAGGGGGACGTTGACCGAAGGGCCGGTGGAAGAATCGGGTGACTCAGAGGTGCTGACATCCGGGTTGGTCCGCCCCTTGAGACATTGGCGTTGATCACATGTGAGTCGAAAAGGGGTACAGACAGTAAAGGGTCTCTCTGTTATTCATAGAGAGACCCAGACTGTTAAGAAACCCCATATATAAAAGGAGACCCATGGTTGAATGTCGGGATCTCCTGACACTACGGAGCGTAGAGTTGTAAGCTCACGTTGCGGATGAAGGACGCTGTCCGTGTGGGCAGCAAGATGGTCCACCCTCAGCTGAAAAGGGGGTGGGGCCAGTATTTCCAACATGTTTTCAGTCTCACAGGCTGAGACTATCTGGAGGAAGGCGGCTGTGTTATGAATGCCACTGACCGGGCCATGTGTGGAGGAATTGTCCATGGAGAACCGGGGAGATGGGGAGACGACAGCATGTGTACAGTATCTCCCCACAGTTCTGCTGTTCTGCAGAAAGCTCCTCCTGGAGAAGGACAACCCTTGTGGAACTAGGCGCTTTGCCCCACTGCGCTCTGCTGAGAGAGAGGAACTGTGGCGGACGGTCAGCTGCTCAACCTGGCCGGGACACCCAGAAAGGAGTAAGATGGAGGAAAGCAGGTACAGAGGAACACTGCCTCCCCCAGAATGCCAGATGGAGATGCCCCTGCAGCATAGAGGCACCCCAAATTCCCGCAGGGCACCATGGGAGTTGGAGTTCGGCTTCATAGCCCTACTGGGTGCCGCCTGGAGACGCTACAGGAGGCTCAAGAATCTGTACTTTCCGTACAGTCTGGAAGTACTCCCGAGTTACTGGGATGGAACCACAGAAGTACTTCTGGGCTGAAGAAATCCACACATCTCCATCCGACCCGGAAGTGCAAATGAGTCACGTGGCCAGAAGGACAGAAGCACTTCCGTGTCAAAGACTATTTAAAAGACTGGTGGAGACTCACCAAGCAAGCCGGAGTTGGGAGGGAGTAGGACAGAGCTTGGTGGGAGGAGTAGAGGAGAGATTTGTGTGCTGGTTATTGTTATTTTGCTTGTTTATCGTGGCGGAGGTGTTTTGGGCACTGTTTAAAGAAGAAAAGATCACCAAAGATCTTTTGGTGGTTTTACCATGTCAGCGTCTGCCTCTAGAGTCTAACAATGACTAATAGAAATTCACAATATTTATACTACTTCTCATTTACATCAACATTTTTGCTGACTTCAGACTCTTTAAGGATTTGTAGAACACTGATCATCACTTTTTCACATACAGTAATCCCACCCTATATCGCGCTTTGACTTTCGCGGTTTCGCTCTATCGCGGATTTTATATGAGAGCATAACTAAATATATAACGCAGATTTTTCGCTGCTTAGGGGCTCTGCAGACAATGTGTCTTTTTACTTCCTGTACATGCTTCCTCAGTTGGTTTGCCCAGTTGATTTCATACAAGGGACGCTATTGGCAGATGACTGAGAAGCTAACCAATCAGAGCACGCAGTTAAGTTCCTGCCTGCTGAATGCGGTGTTAACCAGGAAGTCTCTTGCTCATTCAGCATCAACGTGTTTCGCTGTGTAAAGAGTTGTGCTCTTTTGTGTTTATCTTTGTGCATAGTCAAGCCCTTCATTATGGCTCCAAAACGATCTGCTACTGCTTCAGGGGCCGTGCCCAAGCTCAAACGGAAGATGTTAACAATTGCCAAAAAGGTAAACGTTTTGGATTTGTTGAAGGCTACGATTCTTTTTATTTAAAAAGTAGGAAAGGAATATAAGATCTACAGCCACAGTGTCCTTTTAACCAGGGTGCAAAATGAGTTGTAAGTGGATTTAATAAGGCAGTAGTCTGGATGGAATCTGCTTTAGGGATTTGGATTGAAGACTGCTAGAAGAAGAACAACGGCAGTGCTACACAATCGCCTGAAGTGGCTCCTTTAGGGGCTGTAATGCTGTCCTTTGTTGTGCAGTAAAATAAAACTCATTGTTATCGGACAAGTCATCGTGTCATTGTTGGTGAGTAACCATAATTAATTTTCTACTTACAGTACTTAGTACATGTATGTACGTTTAGTGTCACTGTACACACATTTACTGTATACTATTTTTCTTGCATTGTACATATTTATTGCTGGTGGCCTGTCTATCGTAATGGTTGTAACATGTGATATCGGAGACACTCAATATCTTTAAAATAATATTTAGGTTTTACTGTATATAAACAGTGTGTTTATATAGATAATTTCAGTGAATCTTACCTAATATCTAAGAGAATACAACGGGATTATGCTGTATAACTCTGCGGGGAATATTTATAAACAGTGTGGGAGAGTTTATAAGGGCTTAAAATATATAAAAATAACCATACAAACATATGGTTTCTACTTCGCGGATTTTCACCTATCGCGGGGGGGTCTGGAACGCAACCCCCGCGATCGAGGAGGGATTACTGTACTGTAATGGAGTTGAGTTCGAAAGCCGTGGGGGTGGAGTTTCGTGTGACATCATCACGCCTCCCACGTAATCACACAGTACGTAGAAAACCAGGAAGAGCTCCAAAAACCGCTGAAGAAAACATACATTATATAATTAAGAAGGCAGCGAAACAATTAGAAGCGAGCGAGTGACATATAAAACCATATTCAGCGGCTCACGTGAACTGACACAGTGCGCAGACAAAAGCAACAGTTCCAAAGAGTGCTGAACAAAACCAAATTACACTGCTATGCTCAGATAGACAAACCACACGCTGTGGCGCAATAGTAGAGGCTTCGCCTCTAGCGCCAGCGTTCGAGGTTTGATTCCCGAGAGGGGATGCACTATATGTACGTGTGCTTCCCGATTCATTTTAGCCTCGCATCCCCTTGGTTTGAGACATATGAAAAAATATGCGGTTAATGCAGAAAGACAGATCACCAATTGAAGCTTTATGAATAATGGATACTTTATTCGCGATCAATGATTGTTTTGGTAAAGCCATACTCAGTGTATTCATTAGATGGGTAACTTATTGAGGCACATAGGCAAAACCACAATAGCACGTGGGCTCGATGTACTGTAGTGCGCGTCAACTCGATCTGAATTGCGCGATCACATTCGAAAAATATATCTTTTCAAGTTCTATTTAGTCCATATGTGTCAAACTCAAGGCCCCAGGCCACATCCGCCCGTGTGTAATTATATCCGCCCTGCAGATCATTTTATATATTATTGTTATTAATGGCCGGGGGATGAAGCGCTGGTAACACAATAAACTACAGATCCCATAATGCAGCGCTTCAGCTGCCTTGCCGTACACTTACCGCATTAATCAAGTCTAGCTTATGATGCTGCAAGTTATTGCGAAGCTAGCCCACACGATGCCGAAGAGAAAAGGTGATTCTGAACATAGAGCCTTTAAAACCGATGGGAGGCTGAGTATATGTTTACTGACATTGCCGGTAAACCCGTGTGTCTCATTTGTGGAGCTAATGTGGCTGTAATTACAGAATTTAATCTAAGACGGCACTATGAGACAAAACATCAAGATAACCTGAAAGACCTGAATGCAATGCACAAGATACAGAAAGCAGAAGAGTTAAAGAAGAATCTGACACTTCAGCAGACGTTTTACCCGTGCAAAATCACAAAGTGATTTCAAGTGAAGCTACTTTTATGGGAGACACAAATGCACCAGTGCAACTTGCCCCACTTTCCCTGTTGCCAAGTAATGTTGAACCAAATCGGCACAACAGTGTTCCCAAATACGCACTTTGCTGATAAACTGAGCGCACTGAGTTCTCACGGCGCTTTGGTGACTTTGAAGAACAAAAAAAGAATTTTGAGTTGTTTCGCAACCCATTTGCCGTCGATGTGGAAACTGCACCTGTGCAGATTCAGATGGAGGTGATTGAGCTGCAGTGTAATGGCACACTGAAGGCAAAGTATGATACTGCAGGCCCGCACAGTTTATTCACTCCATTCCAGAAATGCTCCAGCTCTGTCTACATGCGGCTCGAACCTTGTGCATGTTTGGTAGCACATATCTGTGTGAGAAGCTCTTCTCAGTGATGAAGACTAACAAAACAGCACACAGGAGTCGCCTCACTGATGAGCACCTGCAGTCCATCCTGAGAATCTCCACAACACAGAACCTCACACCAAACAGAAACGAACTTGTTGCCAAAAAAAATGCCAGGCGTCCAGCTCTGATAAAATGACATAGAGCAAAGACAACTGAATGATTTGATTTGTTATTGCTGAAAAGAACACATTTTATTTATATTTCCAGGTTTTGTTATGCACCATGTTCATATTTGAATTTGTATAATTTTGACAGGATATATTTTATGGAGAGCAAAATCTTTTGGGATATTTAAAATTTAAGTTTATTTTTATATAAAATTACATAAGAGTAAAGAAATTTAAATGTTTGTTCTTTTAACTTTTACTTTATTTCTAACTTGTATAATTTAGACAGGATATATTTTTATGGAGAGCAAAATATTATAAGTTATTTAAGGTTTGAGTTGATTTATTCGAATAATATTCATGTTTATATATATGTGTGTGTGTATATATATGTGTGTATATGTGTATATGTATATATATATATATATATATATATATATATATATATATATATATATATATATATATATATATGACAGCAACACTCATCACTCACAACAGTGACAAAACAATTACATTGACAATCATGTTACGTTATTTTCAAAATGTTTCCTTTTCTTTTTCATTGCTTCTTTAACACACTACTTCTCCGCTGCGAAGCGCGGGTATTTTGCTATATCTATATATATGCCAGCAACACTCATGACAACAATTACATTCTCAATCATGTTACGTTATTTTTAAAATGTTTCCTTTTCTTTTTACTTCTCCGCTGCGAAGCGCGGGTATTCTGCTAGTCAATAATAATTGTCAACAGAAAATGAGAAAAGACATAACTCCCTAAAATGTTTTGAATTATGAAACTAATTTCACCAAGCTGTAGTAGTCAATGTTGGATGGGACAGTCCCCCCATTAACCCTGAGTATGTAATGTTGATCCTAGTAGTGCCTATAAATGAGCAGTCATACATTTAAACACAAAACAACTACACAGAAGGAAAATGGAAAAGTGTCTGTGTATTTATGTCTTAAAGGTATATCTTTACTATTGAAATGTGTGCCTACACCAATATTACCCTGAGTGCTGTGTAAACAGGAAGGACTGACAAATACATTGACTGCAATACATTTCATCAAAGTCCCCAAACATTTCAGCAATTTTGCCAGATTTGAGGCAAAACAAATTCAGCGAGGTCTTCTTTTCACTAACAATGAGATGTTAATTACAATTAAAATTTGTAGTAATGACGTTAAAATAAAAATATGAGTGCAAAATATGTTCAGAATACAGTATCTTAAGATAATTGTGTAAAATAAAATTACTCCTTAAACCACTTCATGAACCTCATCTGGCATAGTTCCGGACATGAATACATACCTAGTCACAACATCTACTACAATTTTCAGTCTAATCTAATCTAATTTTCTTCCACCAGAGTAGCTCTTTTTATAACTACACTCACAAAAGCAAAAAATCAATCTTTTTAAAAATCAATATGTTTTTATACTTCACCAATCATGTTTTCCAAATTCACAACCTTATTCAGATTCTATAATTATTCATATCAGTCCACCCTCCTTGCTTAATCATTATGCAGAAAAGGGGTACACACTTTTTGCTGCCTCTGCATAACTGATATTTTACAGTATTAGGTCTTTTTAATACTTTTGACATACTGGATAACCCATATAGGCAACATTATGCGTTTCTCTACAATTATAACTCTTAATCTTGGATTCCTTTCACATTTTCCATATTCATGATTACCACTGTATTTTGAGCGTCTCACTTTTACTTTGGAAAATGCCAGAGAGTGTCCAGAGCTTTGCCATTTAAAGCATTTTAAGGTAGTGGTTCCTTTTCTATGAAGGAGAAACTAATGCATCTAAAACACTTTTATTGATCAAACCTTCTACCAATCCACAATCTACCTGTGCAACCTGGGCTAGGGTAAAACATGTCTTTAGTCTTTGCAGATGCCAACCTGTGGTTAATGTGCCTGCTCAAGAGACCGCAAGTTCCTCTTTTAACAGATTCTAGTCTGTTACATGGTGAGCGGAGTGAGCAAGCAAGTTCTTTTCTATTACCTGGAAATTCAATTACCTAATTCTTAATTACAGCCAATGTGAATTTACCTCTTTCTGGGTTCTCCATCACTCCTCTCTATTTTAAACCCCAATTGCCCCAGCTCAGTGTCATCCTGCCCAAGAGTCACTTTAAAACTCCAGGTAATAAGTATATTCAGATTTACTTCCAGTCCTGTCAGAAGCACTTCTGAGCCACAGGCCATCTTTCTCCTTGAAGAGGGACACCAGGTCAAAGCTGCATGTGTTGGAACCTACTGTTCTAGATACCTAAGACCAATATATACATAATATCCAGCAGGGCTCTAAGCATACCTCATGGCTGTTTACTGTATCATCTTGGCTGATGCTAACACTGTTTAAACACAAATGTGATAATGGTCCCCCTTTTATTACAGAAGCTATATTATTATATATAGTCAGGAAGAACTGAAGCACATTAATTGGTGAACTGTAAAACATGCAGAGGCCCGCAGGGATAGGAATGTTCATTCAAATTTTCAAAATATAACTTTAAAGGCCTTATTAGATTATCAGAGGAAGGGAACTGATGTGAGAAAGGTAATAAAAATGCAGAGGACAATTTGGTGGCATTTCTTTAAGTCACTTGTAAGAGCAACAAGCCAGGGTGTGGTCTGGAGAATGTTGAAGAGAATAAATATCTGGAATTAATCAAGTATATCAAATCAAGTCCAAATAGGATTAATATTTACAAAATATTCTCAGCTCTGGTAGAGAATGGGACTGTGGTTGTTCCTTATGAGGAACAGGCAGAGTGATAGGTGAATGTTTTTTTCAAAAATTCATAGTTGATACTTTCATAGAAGTTAATTTGAGAGTATACTAGATGAGAAGTTCACCCTGTTTGAACTCAGATTAGCTATTAATAATGCTAAGAATACAACTCTGGGCCAGGATATGATTTCTTACCAAATGGTTAAACATTTACCAGATGTAGCATTAGTTGCTTCATTAGAAATGTATAATGAAATTTGGAGACAGGGGGTTCTTCCTGGAGACTGGAAAAAAGCAATCATACTTCCATTTATGAAACCTGGAAAAGACCCATCTCAAGTAAATAGCTACAAACCTATTGCTCTTACATCTGGTTTATATAAATTGATGGAAATAATGATAGTGGCTAGAATGACATATATTTTAGAAAAGTGAGGATTGGTAAGTTCTTATCAGTGTGCTTCCACATTTAATACATTGGAACATTTAGGGAATGATGTAAAAAAAAAGCTTTTATGGTAAAGGAGTCAGTGACAACAGTTTTTCTAGAAACAGAAAAAGCATGTAATGAATTACAGATTGAATGTCTGTTAATTAAACTCAAAAGAATGGGCTTTGATGGTTAGTTTTATAATTAATATTGGATTTTTAGTTTTGTTGCTCATTTTGAGTAAATGGGTATGAATTGTTATCTGAGTTAATTGCAGATAGTGAAACCTCATATTGCAATGATATTAGCCCTTTTTATTTAGTATTATGTTTAATCATATTCTTGAAGAAAATGGTATTGAATTAGCCATGAAGAGTGTGAAAAATTGTACCTTACATAGTGAACATACAGTAGACAAGATTTTGAGGTAAAACTTTGGGGATGATCAGTATTAATAAGATCAGTATTAAAAACATTTTTATAAATATTTTTATACTATTGAAAATAACTTTAAATTGACAATGAATAAGTATGTTCAGGAATGCAATAATGGTAATATAGCACAATTGTGGCTATGCAAGTTTCTAGTGACTAAAGTTAATTTTAATTAGTTGAAAAATGGATGAAATGATCCAGTAGGTCTCACGATTCTGGGATATATAAAGTAACAGTACACTCCCCCTAGTGTTTAACATTCTGTATTCCTTAGCAAAACAGATATTTACAGTGCTAGAAAGACAGAAGGAAGTATTTAAAAGATTATTTTTTATAACATTTTGGGCTTGTTATGTTCAGTCTGTCTCTTATCTTCTAGTATTTAAACCTACCTTTCAGTTGTTGACTACCAGTTTTTGTCTTTCTCTCCTCCAGCTATATTACAAAATATATTTTCTCAACCTTTTCCATTTGAACAGAATGATAAGTGGCTGAGTACATTTAGGAGGTTTATATCAAATGTTTGCACGTTTAGAGCAAAAATCTGAACAAATCATTGTCTATTGATGTATATATCAGGAATGACAACATTAATTGTTGGCTTTTATTCAGTGGTTAAACCAGACAGTAGTACTTTTATCAAATTCTGCTTAGTTGTGACAATGTTTAAAGTTATCTCACTCTTGTAATTATGACTTTTTTCTAGATAGATATATATCCCATGTTGTCTGGTATGGTGTATATTCCCGTTTTTAGGGTGACTGTGGCACTTGATAATCTAGACATATACAGTATATAGTAACTTAGAATTGGAAATGAATGTAGAAATGAGGCAGCAAAGTCTATGTTTGGGATTGTCGGGCATAAGAAGGGGCAGACATGAGATGAAGGTAGTGATGTTCTAATCAATCGGCTGCCAATCTAAATTCAGCCAATTTTCAACACAAAAGGCTTGATCGGTAAACAATAAATTGGTAAATTACAAAAAAGAATTTTTTCAGCATCTGCTTTTCTAAGCTTTACAGTAATTTAGTTGTAGTGCCCCTTCACACAAGGTATTACAATAGTTGAGCTTGCACACCTGACTTTTTTTTTTTGCTTTGAACTGCCTATAAACTAAGTACAGCTTGGCAGATTTTACTAGAGAAAGAGAAGACTTGAATATTAGTCTTTACATTAAAGAAAGTGCAATAATAAACAGAGAAAAAGGGAATCAGAGGAGTCGTCAAGAGCAATTAGACAAAGTACAAGAAGTAAATACTTTAATAAATTCAGAGCTTTTTATTATGTTCTTTAGTTAAAATATACACTTGCTTGTCTGAGTTTGGACAGTGAGCAAGCTTGTGTTTAGCATTGCAGCTCACATTTTCAATTAGCAAAAGAAAAGATAAAGAAGAATTTGAAACTGGTGCTTAAACAACAACAGGCTTTTTAGCTGAAAAGCAAAATGTGTCTATTTCACTTGTAAACTTGTTAAGCATGTTAGTCTTTTAACTTCTTGATATATATCTTATGAACATTTGATTTGTGGCTTTTTAAAAGCTTTTTACAGTGTTTATTATTTGATTTTTTGTTTCATGCAGTATATGTCTTGGTAAGAAACAAGTACTACATAAATAAAATGATTAAAAATATAGTAAATGTATATTTTAACAGAAAAACTAGTGCAATTAAAGATTAAAAATTATTCAAAAACTATAAATGTAATTTGTATTTACATTTAAGCAGTGTTTAACTGCCAATATCAATTAACTGAATAAGTGTTTGAAAATACATCTACTGCATATATATTTTGTTAGACAAATGGTGAAAGCTACTTTTTTAAATTTTTTGTTTCAAATAAGTATATTACAGAAGAAATCAAACAATATGACAGCTTGTATTGTGATAAATATTTTATTTTCTTTTATTCTGTATGTATAGTGAATAAATATTTTCTGTATACAGTATATTTTATTAGTTAAGGAATGTATTTTAAGGGAATTTTATTTACTTTAGTATTTTTATGGGCACTGAACAATAAGCCTACATAACTGCATTATGTTAATAAAAATGAACAGGTAATACCTGTGGTCTATAGTTTATTACAAAAATATCAAACTTACCACTTTAATTTCCTTGGCATAAACCCCAAGTGTGACTTGGGCACAGAATTCTTTGCAATTACTGTTAAACCAGAGTCAGGCCTAGGGTAACATTTAATGATATGCTCTATAGTGTTAAGCCCAAATAACTTTTGAGACAGTATTCTGCTACCATCTTATGAATGAAATAATATCATGCTGAAAAAAATATATATATATATATATATATATATATATATATATATATATATATACATACATATATATATATATATATATATATATATATATATATATATATATATATATATATATATATATGTCACACACGTTAAACTACGAGTGAGCTGAGTGGACCAAGTGGAGGTAATTACACGCCAGGACATGGGGTGGCGTGTTGCACTAAACCTACCTCTGTTATCTTTACAGGCCAAAAATGGGTTAAACCTGCCTGATTCAACAACACTACCAGTTCCGGCCCCCAGACTGAAGTCACTTCCGGTTCAGGGGCCAAGAGTTACATCGTTTCCGGCTACGGTCAGATGACATCCCTTCCGCTTTTCGGCTTATTATAAAGCCGACATCTTTCCTCCACCAGTCAGTTCAGTGGAAAACTCAAAAGAATGCACACGAGTGGTGTAGAAAAAACCTTTTGCAGCCAGAGGCAATATATGGGTGGCTGCCCCAAACCTTTTTCCGGGTGTCAAGGCTATTCATTTCACAATACAAGGTGGTCCACATCTAATTATGCAATTTTAATGCAATGCAGGAAAACAATACAAGACAAAAGAATTGTTTGAAATATCTTGTAATAAACGAAAATTGACTTACATTGTATTAATTCACTGATTTTCCATGCAATGTCCCACTTATTCTCCATTCAGTAAGATACAGACTCTGAGTAATAAATTTAATAAGTTATAGCGTAATGAAAATTGCATAATTAGATTTGGACCACCCTGTACATATATATATACAGTATATATATATATATATCCTTATATATCATTTGATACTATCCGTATGTATGGTGTTCGCGTCAATACCCCGTATGTATGGTGTTCGCGTCAATACAAGTTAGAACCATGCTAGAACATAACATGGCAAACGGAGACGCAGTATTGCATGAGTGACAATGAATGTTTGAATGCTTCAGTGACGCCACTGAACGACCGAGTATAGTAAGTCGGTGTTGGTTCAAGCAGATAACAGTAATTTTTGTTGGTTTTTGGAACGTTGGTTTGGAGGGGCGTACTTTCCAGGACTAACATCGTCGACTGACTTAAACCCTTTGACAGCTCCAGAACCATAAGTAATTTAGAACGTATCGCCATTTGCTTGGTACTTTGAAATCTATCTTTGGGCAGTTCAATTTTGTCCTTCTGACATCTGTTGGCAAACTGAGTAATGACGGCTGGGTATTAACAACGGTCGTTGTTTAAATTTTAGCCGATCTCAGATCTAAAATGACCACGCCAACATAATTATTACTCCGACTCTAATTAGAGTTGTAAAATACGGTTTGTTTTGAAAATTTGTTTGCCACAAAAAATCAAATGAGGTGCGCTAAAAAGCTGAGTTCACGTCTCGCAGCCCTGTTTAAACAGGAAGCTCTTTATTACATCGGCCGAAAAGGTCTATTTTAAGCACAAATCAGTACCATGATAACAAAATCATTTCAAGGACTTAAAAAAACAAATAATTCTTTGCAGGGAAAGTATGGATTTCACAAACATAGAATTTGTAGCCCAATTTGATCAGGCTCCCAGTCACTATTATATACAGGTATTGTGAATAAGGCGCTATATAGGTGCCCGACCTGGCATAGATTCACACTGAGGCACATGTTCAATAAACAAAGTTTTATTTTTCTCTTCAGCCATGGGTCACATCTTCCCCATGTCCAACAGCCACAACACAGTCCCAAACCACTTCAACACAACACAGCCCAAACCAATTCTTCGTCCTCTTCCTCCCGATTCTGGCTCCTGAGTAGTGGCTGCAGGCTCTTTTTGTAGCTTTTTGTAGGTGGTAATTGGCCTAATTAGGCTGCACTTCCAAGTGTGGCTGAATTCCAGCCCACAGAGGCTCGTTAAGCCATGCAGCTCCTCCGGGCGGTGGCCATGGAGCCCAACAGGTCTGAGTCCTGAAGTCCCACACCTGTGGCCCCGATGTAACCCAAGAGAGCTGCCACCAAGCATTCCAGGGGACATAGAGTGCATCCCATGGCTGCTCTCCTGGATCCAGTGTTGAAGGGGCATCACAATATATATAATATATATATAGTATATATATATTTATTTGCTTTCTTCCATTGTATGGTAACTCTAAGCTAACTTATCAATATTCATGAGTGGGATGGAGACCTTAATGAAAAAGTCAATGGCAAATGAAAATCCATAAAGGTAGTTTAGAATGGACTGAAACTGTGCTAATAATGATGATGATGTGAATTGATTGTCAGATGTTGACACAATAATTGAAACTGATACTGTATATGATACAGCACTGTCAGACAAAATAATTGTGTTGAAGTGCTAGAACAAGCAAGATGTTAGCCATCTAAGAGCTGCTCTCAGTACAACATCTGCCAATGTTTGTGTCAGAGGAAATGTGAAAGACTCTAAGCTTTACGCTGTGGTAGCCTGCAAAAACCCACTGGGTGCATTGACCGTGCAGGTTGTACACTGATATTCTACCCCTTCTTGTGCAAGCAACAGAAAAAAAAAAAAGTAAAATGTGTAAAGAAACATGCTTCCACTGTCCTGTGCTGTGTGTTGGTAACTGTCTCAAAACATAAAGAATCACATAAAGGCACTAAATCTGCATTGGTACAGTATGTAGACTAGACATACATTTTCTACTATATTTATGCTGATATTTTAGTATTTACATGTTTCTGTTACCTGTAACAATATACTTTGTTTTTGAAAAAAAACAACATTTTGGATAATTTTTTTCCTGGGATAAACATAACACTAAGGAAGCTGCTATGGTATATAAGGTCTCTATGTGTCTCTTTATGTGGGAGCTTACTGTAAAAAAAAGTTTTTTGTAGGGATAAAGGAATAAAAACATAATTGACTATTTCAGTAGCAGCCATAAAAAATCTGATCAGAGTATTCCTAGATGAAGGCAGGAAGGACAGGTTGTATTATCGATTAATAATTCAATGCAACAGAAGCACATTCTATGTAGAAACAGAAAGGAGGAGGTATGGCTGGCAAGGTTGATGTTTGAGCACACTAATTTAAATTCAACTTTGGCTTTTACGAGAAAACATGATAATGGTATGTGTACGTTTTCTAAGTTGCCAGAAATGAAGCATGAAATATTGGCCAATCATAAGTTCTAAAAATAAACTTTAGAAGACAATGGGACATGTACATGTATTTGAAGTGAGAAATGTGTAACAAGTAAAAGATAAGTCAAATAAAGTGTATAGGGGTGATGAATTTTTACTTAAAATTTTTTTTTTGGTGTTATAATCCAAATCTTGCTATAACCATGTTACATTTGAGTTCAGTAAGGTGTGGTGGCACACCTTTCTTTGTGATGCAAGTTGCTAAAAATGTGAAGAACTCATGTCAGGAGGAGGGTTGCATAAGTATTCAGCTGGCAGGTTCCAGAATTTGGGCATTTTTGAAAGGTGCTAAATTTATTTTTCATTTATTTCATACTTAAATTTTAATTTTGAGCATGTTATAATTTTTTTAAACATCATTTTAATAACATTATTAGTCCACCATTTTTTATTGTTTTTAAACACAGGCTACACCATTTTGTTTGTTTTTAGAAAGCTCTCACTATATTGTTGTTAACAAAGGTACCCTGTTGCCACCATTTGGTTATCTTTCCCTTAAATAGTGAAGCACAGGCTTAAGGACAATGGTCCAAATTATGGTAAAAATCAGTTCAAGATGGAAACTAGGAGACTTTTCTCAAAATCTGGAACAAAATGCTTATAGTTAAATTGGAGTCCCTTCCATCTTTTAGATCTTACCCAGATGTGATGCAACAGATACACTGCTATTTACTAACTACATTTGATGGGTTTATTTGTCTCCACTTGTTTGAAAACTTTCTTATGTACTTATGATTTTAAGGCATTGTAAATATCATGTCACTTCACTTTATTGGGTTACGGAGACAAAACTAGGTGTGTGCAGATGCCAGAGAGAAGCAATTTTCTTTAAAGGTATCATACCAGGGTACAAGAAAATAAAGAAATAAATGAAAGTTGAAGTCAAGATCATAGTACAGATGCAAGCAAAAAATGATTGTGAAGCAAAGAATCATAGAGGCATTAAAATCTTTGCAATACCAGCTCAACCAAGCACTATTTAATAAAAAAGGCACAGCAAAATAATGTCCCATGGCTTAAGCTCTGGGATTTCCATCCTTGCAGTCTCAAGCCAGTAAAAAGATGCTATTCTGACAACAGGCCGGTGGTGAGGCTATGAATCATCTCCAGGCTACAGCTCCATGCTGCGGAAAAAAACAGAAGACATGGTCAGTGGCTGCACCCCCTTTTGCCCAGAGTGGTAGTGCTCATCTTACCTAATCCCATCAAGGGGATCTCCAAGTGTGCATGCATGACACAGTACAAGGAAATATATAATAAAAAAAATAAAACTACAACTAGAAGTCAAAAGTGCAAAAGGTCAAAACTGTAAAGGGAGAGGTTAAGAAAAGGCTCCTTCATAGTCCGCTTAATTAAGAGAGCTCATGTGATCAGATAAAGGGCATGGCTAAAGCCAAAGATTGCACAAGGCAGTGCGTCTAATGTAAAAACAGCACCCACAGATGGTGAATAGGAGGGCGAGTATGACGAGTAGGCAGGTAAAAGTCACCTGAAAATCTCACCTAATATAAGCGGTTTTGAAAATTTCATAGTGGAGTTGGCGGCATGATGACAAACATTTAATTTGGTCTGTTTCATAATATTGCAGTTCCACAAACTGGAAAAACCTGTCCTACTAGGCAGCAGAAAAGTGAGAGTGTAATCCTGTTTGATGCTCCCAAATCCTACTTATTTATTTTATTAACTTCCTAGTTAAATATGTGCAGTGTACGCAGTATATTTTCAGAGTTATTTGTAACAACAAACACATTTTTTCTGAAAGTACACTATGTATTTAATGTTGGATCATTTGCATATTAAACAAATTATTCAAGCAATTAGTGGCTGCTATGTTTATTTGTTTCTGCAAGGCAAAAACTGGATCATTTTTCATTAATCAAAATTCTGTTTTTTTGTGTTCTGTATTTCCAAGATGTGTGTGTCATGTCTTTGTTCTCAGAAAGGAAAACAATTACCCAGAAAAAGAACCTTTACTCAGCAATTTCCTGTTCACCATCTTTAAAACTTCTTTTTTAAGTCATCATTAGGTATTAACCAGCAGTGAAGAAAGTCACTCCTTTGAGGTTAAAAATCTTCTTTGTATTCTTTTGACAGTCACCCAGGCTTTCAATGGCAATTAAACTGTTTTTTTTTTCCAGCATAGGAAACCCAATTCTTTTTATGTGTTTCCTTTGTGTTCTATTTATAGCACATAAAGCCATAAGCCATTCTAGCTAGTGCATTGCTCGAAGTTATTTTCCAAAATCATTTCTGTTTAGCAGTTAGAATTCTAAACATTTCAGATTTCATTTAAGAGTACGAACTTCAGGCTGAAAATAAATGTATAATCGAATCCCTGATGTGTAAAGTGTGGCAGATGGCCAGGGCTCTTATCTGGCCAAGACGCCTATGGACAGAGGAGAGAACAGACATAGAGCATTATCTCCCCCGGATCACTAGATGGCTGCCCCCCTGGGGGGGCAATGGTTCCTGTGATTCCCACAGTGCTTCATGGGAGTTGGAGTTCGGCACAGCCCTGTTGGGTTCTGTGAATGCTGCCAGGGTGTGCTACAGGGGCTGCAGAGTCCTAATTTGTTGGGCTTCCACCTCACCTGGAAGTGTTTGTGGACCATGCTGACAGGCCACCAGAAGTATTCCCAGTTGCAGGATAAAGGAGTCAACTGCTGCTGCTCCAGGACACAGAGTCTGGAGGAAGAGGGACAATACTTGCTGGAGGAGGAGTGGAGGCAGAAGATGAAGAGAGACACAGACACAGAGAAAAGCCAGAGAGAGAAGACAAAGGGTTGCAGTGTTGGCTTTACTGTGCTTTATTGTTGTACTGTGCTTTGGTCTGTGGAAAATATTTAAGTGAAGAGTTTCCCACAACAGACTAAAAGCCTTTGTTTGTGCTGGACTTGTGCCTTGTGTCTGTTTATGTCGTGTTTGGGGAGCTGGAGCTCCCCCTTCAGGCCACAAATGGAAGCATTGAGAAAACTGCCTCTCCCTCCAGGAGTGGAGATATATGAACATCTTGACCCAAAGAGTCTTCTGCAATAATTTCATAAATACAATATATCTAAAAGTGTTTGTGGTTTATTAGTGAAGAAGGGTTAATGTGGTCCTTAGTTCTTTGTTTGTATAAGTTTAACTAAATCAAATTCCAAGCAATTGGCATTGTTACAGAAATGAAAACAAAGCATAATATTGTCAAGGCTTATTGATCTAATTCAGGGTTGCATTGCACTGGAGCTAATCCCAGCAACATCTTGTACAAGGCAGAAACCAGCTCTGGACAGAGGCCAGCACATTACAGGTAGCAATAAAATCTAAAACAATACATGCAGTATGCACAATTGACGCTTGTAAACACTGGGGATCTTCTGTACAGTCACAGAGATGTCTTTAAAAAGAAGACAGAGTAGATTAGAAGAGCTGCACTTCACACAGTTTACAGGGTTGATATAAATGTGACTGGGTCCTGACATGAAAAGAGATAAATTATGTGGTTTGATGTTAAATAAATATTAAAAGATTAGACAGTTATGATTTGGTCTTCAGGTAGTAAAAATAATAATGATAATAATGTATGTATAATGTGCCCTCTAAAAAATAAGGTTTGAGAGGTGATAGAGCAAGTAAGGAATATATCTAGTATATAATAAAACACTAAGGTCTGTGTGTCCCGTCCTCCTGAGCAATTTGATTGGTCAGTTTGGCTTTGGTGTGATTAGTCCGTTTAGAATGCAAAAGAAGGAATAAAGGTGAATGAGGCATGCTAAGAGAGTCGCTTTCAAAGACAGTAAGTATGAAACTGGACAAGAGGTGAGAAAAGTGCCTCAAAAATAATGGCAGTCTGAGAAGAAGGCTTTACAGGAATGAGAAAGGGAGCACCGGTAAAGAGACATTCACACATGCAAATACAGAGGAGAGGCACTGAAGGTACACGTAGGGCAAGAGATAGCAAATATTTTTTAATTATTCTGTTATCTGTTATGAATGAATAATGACCTCCAAGTCCCAGACAATGAAATGTTGGGGCATGAAATCTCTCATTCCCATTTACGTCTTGAAAACACAGGAGCCCACAGGTGCAAAGTCAACAAAATAATAACAACAAAATAGCTCGGTTGGGCTTAGATCAAGTTCAGGTAAGGTTGAGCTCTGTTCACAGAGTAACACCTCCTACTCCTGACCGTGCAATATAAAGTGGAAAAAGCAAAAGGGCCAGAGTCGTGTGCCCACAGGTGACATAGTCTCAGTGTTGCTGGAGTAAATGGAGAGGACATGGTTAGGAACAGCACAACCTTGCGACCCAGGATGGTACCACATACCTTAGAGGAGCCCTTAGGATGATCCACAGATGAACTTACATGGCACTGTCTTTGACAGGTACCGTGGCTAATATAAAATAAAGTTAGTAACAATTACACATAGGACATATAATTTGTAATTCTGTTTTTAAGAAATAATTTAACATTTCAAAGGTTTTTGAGGAAACGGAGAAAGCCACATCACACACAAACTTCAAAGTCTAATAAATAGAAGACCTTCTTTAAACAAACCAAGTCTAGGGGATGGCTGGAAAGATATGATGGTGCAAACCTATTTGGTGCTCTGTCAGAAGAATTTTGTTGGAATAGTGTAATTTCATTGTTAGTTAGTGTTGTTTTCTCAAGAATGAGCCCAAAGGTTGAACAACACGGGGAAGTTATTTTCATGAATCTAAACTGATAAAGAGATCAGACCATCTAAAAGGTCATGTGGATAGCCAGCTGTTGCATGGTTTTCAGAGCAGTGGCCACTGGAGGAAACCCAGCTAGAATGGTACCAGGACTTTTCAGACCTGACTGTAAGACTACCACAAAGTTTAATCCTGGAAAATTGTAAAAATGACCATGAATCTCTGAGTCAAAAATCAAAAGTTGAATTTGGATAAAACTGTTAATGTTTATAATGTAATAATAATGAGAATAGTAATGAGAATAAAGTTCACTTGAAGTATTATGACATGGCCATGATAGCAAGCCACACCAAAGCTTATCAAGCTGCCAATTTACTGTAAACTCAAACCAAGCAAGGCATTTCCACCCTTTGGCACTCATAATATATCTGCCATATCTTTCCAAGTGCCTTTTCCCAGTTGTAATTCTTCAAAACATGATTTTATTCTGCCTTCTACAAAGCTCACAGGTTCGGTAATCTGAAAGCTATACTTTATCTAGGCAATTAGGCATGCTGCTGGATACTGGAAACAATACACTGAAGAATGCAGCAGATCACTGGACACGAGCAGTGCATGTTGGCAAACAAAGACAACCAAGTTTATTCTTGTTATCAGAATCTGAGTGCGCACAAAACCAGAGTGTGTTCTAACAACTGTTCCCAAGGAAGTGGAGTCTGACACATAGTTGGGACAAATGGCATTTAGCTAGCATTGCACAGCTCGAGGGCTTCTCATTTCACAATGGGGGAGATGTACCGATGTATTGGAGGCACTCTGCTTTCCTTTGGAGTGCTCAGTTTCTGTTCAGGAGTTATTGCCTTTTTTCCTGTCTTTTCCTACAAGCCTTGGTTTATTGGCTGGAGTGTCCGAATAGCTGCTCCGCTTTGGAATGGAGTTTTGGTAGGATACAGTTTCACCACAGTGATCTTATATTAATATATTTAGCCTTATGTTTATTTTGCGTTATATGTAGAAGAGAACAGAACATGACTTTCTTTAACGAATGCTGAATGTTGTATCAGACAAACTGTGTTTCTTAAAAATAAGTGTTGGTGTTTTTAGAGAAATGAAGCTTATTCAGATATGTACAACATTTAAGGTAATTAAAACTTCTGGGGTCCAAGGAGAAATCCTTCTATACTTTGCAATCTAATCACTCCTCTGAAATGTGGCCTAGCAGCTAAGGATTTGGACTGCAGTATTTTTAGTTTGTAATCATTTGTTTTAATTAACAAAGCATTGATGGTTATAGCAAGGAAAAGATAAAATATAAAATGCAGTAATATTTGCAGAAAGAAACAAATCAGCTATTTTAAATCCAGTTCCAGTCTTCAAAAGTGCCTCTTTGAATAAGTTGCTAATTCTGCCTGCTGTTGGAATGCTAAATTGTGATGCACAGCTTGCATAGTGTGCTCTGGTGTAAGGATCACAGTGAAAGCGGCTTTACTTTATTATTTATTTATATCATAACATATTATTTTTAAACCTGCTTTATCCTATTCAGTGTCACGAGGGAGTTGGAGCCTATCATGGCAACATTGGATACAAAGCCATAACAATACCTGAGCAGGGTGCCAGTCCATATCAGGGGCCACTCACACATATATGTACATTTATTTAATTATTAGCAATTTATTGTTCATGGGGGACCCATATTTATTGAATCAGTTTTGTAAGTATTTGTCAATAATGTGTAACACCTTTTAGTACAATTGTTTATTAAAACAAACAGCATTATATTCAGTAGGTGGCACAGTGGCTCACAGTTCCAGGATGCTAGATTCAAACCCCATCTTAGACCTAAGTCTATGAGGAGCTTGCATATTCTCCCCATTTCTATGTGAATTTTTCTCTGAGTAGTCCACATTTTCCTCATATATCCTAAATACACCATGTCAGGCTCCATAACAAATCTAAATTTGCCCCACTGTAACTGAGTATGTGGCTGCAGCCTCCCAGATTTTCAATTTGATTAAATGAATTCAATAAATGGAAGGACGAATCCCGAGTTCTTTACAGAGAAAATGCAGTTACAATAAATGGTGACAATCATGAATATAATAAAAATAAAAACTGTAGTTAATGAGTTGTGGTTTCTACTTTATTAATATATATTGAAAGGACCTCCAAAGGTATCTAAGAGCAGTTCATGCATAAATGCCATTTGGCTGTCCCGGACAAAAGAAATGATGTGCAATAATTACAGGGAAAACTGCAACACACTTTACGTCAAGAGCATTTATATGGCATTTTGTGTGTTTCCTCCTTGAATCAACTCAGTGAGCATAACTTGACGCAGCAAATAAATGAATGGGAGGACCAGAGTCTGTCCTGGCATTATTGGGCATTTTTCTAGAATCAGTTACAGTTCAACATAGATAAAACTCACACATACATTTAAACTGAGTCAGTATAGGAAAAGGCACCATAAAAAAACACATTCAGGTACAATGGGAAAATGCCTGTTCTGCAAAGATGATGTCAGATCTCAGAACTAAATATCAGGTGACAGTATTAATTACTGTGCTGCCCCTTTGAAAAAGACAAAAACAGTTTTAAAACTATTTTAGATGATACTTTGGCCGCTTTCTGGTGTTTCATAAAGAACAGTGACTAAAGCAGTGTTGGAATAAAAGTTGTAAGGGGCAACTACAACTGAATCAAGCAACCCTGGTTCATTTCAGTCTAAATATCAAGAGCACATTTCAGTTTGAAAGATCTGATGACAACTTCATATAAACAGTTATGGTTAGGCTGAAAATCATAGACCCTGGAAGATACTGGCTCAGCCACTATCTGAATGGACTCTTTAGTTCACCAGTTTTCTTAACTCCTCTTAGAGACATGTGTTTATTGTGTGTTGGTATCTCTACATTTGCTATAATATAAGTTTACGTGTGTGTAAATATGAACTAAAATGGACTGGTACCCTGCACGGAATGTTGTTTTTCATGCAAGGTTGCACAAAAGTGCATAAAAAAGTCTGAGGGTCAAGCAGATCCTCTTTCTCCTTGCTCTGTACAAGCAGACAAAAACATGTGTGATACATCAAAACAGAACCACATACTCAAATGCTTTTGTAACAAAGTGAAAAGTTACAGTTGTTCTGTTACCAAGCAGATTTCCTGTTCTTGATATTGTTTTGGCACAGTGATTCTCTTAAAGAATAAACTAAATGATAATCAATGTAAAACATTTCTGACTGATCACATTGTTGCAACAGTGAAGTATTTCTATGTTGGTGGCATTGGAATAGTCCAAGATTAGAATATCCTCATCTACCTGGTGTAAGTGGCACAATGTCATCAGATTTCAATTTATTAGAGTAGCTATGACATATTCTGGAGAAACACTGGGAACAATAATATCACCATCCTGAAAACATATGATGTAATGTCTCATTAAGTAATGGGGTTGCATCCCCCTAAAACACTGCCAGGCACTTGCAGTACTATGGGTTATCACTGCACAGGAGAGACAAATAACTTATCTCTTCATTTTTTTCATTTACATGCTAGAAAGCATATGGCCTTGCTGTGTTTCTGTCTGGCCAGTTGCAATTCAAATCTTCATGATGTATACCCAGGTCTTAAACACACGAGCAAAACATGTCATTGAATTGTAAGAAGTAGCACTACACACTAGTGATAAAAATTTGAGATTAGAATTAAAGATAAGATTGAGCAACACCAGGCAAGGACAGGAGTTATTCTGAACAGTCAGCACGGGTTTAGAAGAGGGAGGTTGTGTTTTACTAACATGCTGGAATTCTATGAAGAGGCAACAAAAGGATATAATCAAAGTGGAGCATATATATTTTTTATCTTGACTTTCAGAAAGCATTTGATAAGGTGCCACATGAGAGGTTGGGCATCAAATTAAAAGAAGTGGGAGTTCAGGGTGATGTTTTTAGATGGGTGCAGAATTAGCTCAGACACAGGAAGCAGAAGGTGATGGTGCAAGGAACCTCATCAGAACTGGCTGATGTTAAGAGTGGTGTTCCACAGGGGTCAGTGCTAGGGCTACTGCTATTTTTAATACATATAAATGATTTAGATAGGAATATAAGTAACAAGCTGGTTAAGTTTGCAGATGATACCAAGATAGGTGGATTAGCAGATAATTTTGAATCCGTTGTATCATTACAGAAGGACTTGGATAGCATACAGGCTTGGGCAGATTTGTGGCAGATGAAATTTAATTTCAGTAAATAAAGTATTACACATAAGAAGTAAAAATGTTAGGTTTGAATACACAATGAGCGGTCAGAAAAGTACACCTTATAAGAAGAATTTAGGAGTCATACTGGACTCTAAGCTATCAACTTCCCAACAGTGCTCAGAAGCCATTAAGAAGGCTAACAGAATGTTAGGTTATATAGCATGATCTGTGGAGTACAAGTCCAAGGAGGTTATGCTCAACCTTTATAATGCACTGGTGAGGCCTCATCTTGAGTACTGTGTGCAGTTTTGGTCTCCAGGGTGGAAAAAGGACATAGCAGCACTAGAAAAGGTCCAGAGAAGAGTGACTAGGCTGATTCCAGGGCTACAGGGGTTGAATTATGAGGAAAGATTAAAAAAGCTGAGCCTTTACAGTTTAAGCAAAAGAAGATTAAGAGGTGACATGATTGAAGTGTTTAAAATTATGAAGGTAATTAGTACAGTGGATCGAGACTTGTATTTTAAAATGAGCTCATCAAGAACACGGGGACACAGTTGGAAAATTGTTAAGGGTAAATTTCGCACCAACATTAGGAAGTTTTTCTTTACACAAAGAACGATAGACACTTGGAATAAGCTACCAAGTAGTGTGGTAGACAGTAAGACGTTAGGGACTTTCAAAACTCGAAAAAAACACGTCCTGAATCTGATAAAGAACATTAATCTTGGAGCAAAGTTTAAAAGTGTAAGAGAACATAAGGGGTGGTGCACAATTAAGTTGATTTAATTTGTCTTTTCAGAATCAGAATTAGATTCTAAAATCATAATCAGAATTCACTTTATTGCCCAGGCACAACAGTGTATACTGGGAATTTGTCTTCATAGTGATGGTGCAACATACAAGGACAACACAGAATACAAAAGATAAATATAATAACATGAAATATAAAATGATCAGTTATGATGCAGTATATAAGGGCAGTACAAAAAATAAAGAAATAGTAGGATTAAAATGTCCAGGCATCGAGTGTGCAGGTATATATAAATACTTAGTTGAAGCTCAGACCTCATTAGTCAGAATTATTGTACATGGAAAAAACTGTTTAAGAGATGGGTTGTTTTTGCTTTCAGTCCATTAAGATGTTTGCTAAAAGGAGGTTTTTGGAACAGGTGATGCCCTGAGTGAGTCGGATAAGCAATGATATTGCAGCCCTCTTCTTTACCCTGGTCTTATATAGGACTTAAGTGTGCAGTAAGTTACAGCCTATGCTCCTTTCATATGCTTTAATGATGCATTGCAGATTGGCCTTAGCCTGAATAGAGGCAGCCCCAAACCAGGCAATTATGGCACAGTAGTTCAGTGCTAGTGCTGCTGCCTTGCAGTAAGGAGACCAGGATTCATGTCCTGGGTCCTGCCTGCATGGACAAGGTTTCATCTGGGTGCTCTGGTTTCCTCGTACAGTCCAAAGACATGCAGGTTAGTTGGATTGGTGGTAATAAATTGGCTCTAGTTGTTTCTGCCTTATGCCCTATGCTTGCTGGGATAAGCTCCACCACCCCCTGTGACCCTGTTCATGTCTCAGCAGGTTAGACAATGACAGACATTTCACAGTAATTGCCATCACAATGCACTGTTAAAAGCAAACAGGAATATAATAAAACAACAAAAAATAACAAAGTATAGCACCCATCCAGCCTTTCTCAAATCCACTTAATGCAGTCCAGGGTAACATGGCTGGTGCACATCCTGGTAGCAGTGGGAAGCAGGCACAAATCATCCTTGGACAGGACACCAGGAAAGAATTAGATCTCACAGCAGTTAAACTTACCTCAATGTGTCTGAAATATTGATGGAAGACCAGAATCTTTGGAAAAAAATTAATGGGGAGAACATTCAAGCTTTCTACAGAGTGTGGAGGACACACCAAAATTTGAACCCAACACTCAAAAGCTGTGAGGAAACAGCCCTATAAACACATCATAAACATGTGCGCTTTAACAATACATTTTATTTATGTAGTCCCTTTCCCATGCTCATAGAGCTTCACAGAAATTGGTACATCTTAGCTATTGGTTAAACAGATGGACTAGATGGACCGAATGATTTCCTCTCAAATTTCTTATGTTCTAAATTCAGAAAGAACAACAGGGCATATGCAATATTGGATACAAATATTAGCCACATGCAAAAAATGCAAGGTTCATTGCAAATTTCAATGAAAAATGTTATTCACAGAGTAGAGTGGCAGCCAGCATTCACCAATGTACCCTCCTTATATACCCTTTACAAGAGAACATACCAACATTTGACATTTCAAATATTGTAAGCTGTATATACAGTACTTCACATATATATCACATTGAGTGATAGTTCACCATATCTTTAGCATAATATTGGGAGTTTAATATGGCCATGAGGAGCCAGAGAGTTTTATGGCTGCATCAGGTGTAAGAGAAGAAGCAGCCCTGCAGTGTTAAATATACGACCTGGATATATGTTACCTCTGCTGGAATTCAGCACTTCTCAATGGTCATTGTATTCAGACTGCCAGTAAAAAAGAGCAGGTTCATAATTCTTTAGCTAACATCTTGACATCAAATGTAGCAACCATACCTTCTCTTGCCTGGCTCAAGAATGTCAAAACACCTTTAAAATAATTATAACTTTCATACCCTGCCATATTTATTATTTAAACTGGATTATTTAATCATGAGTTAACTGCATTATTAATGCAGAACAATGGATGAATGATAACTATTTATCTTTAAGTTCTGAAAATAAACTCATTCTTTTAGTGGGTGGTGAACACTCTTTAACCGAACAGTTTTGAATTTTAGTTTAGTTTAATCCATCCAAAATATCAAGCATAATCTTCGATGAAGTTTAACTTTCACTGGCCTGGATTTTTCTCAGACCTGTTCTTTTCAGCTTAGAAATACGTAGAAGTTAAAGTGACCTCTTAAAATGCAAAATTGTGAAACAGTGCTTCATTAATTTGTGTCAGTTGGAATCGACTGTTATACTGCTTTATGGTAAGGCTGTTTGAATCACTCATGTACTACCCTGCAGTTTAAAACATGGCAACAGGCATCATAAGTAGAATGCAAATGTTTGGCCTGATAACTCCAGTTCTTAAATCACTTCACGGATTTCTAGTTACATTTCGAGTTGATGTTAAAATCCTGAATCTTATATATAAAGTTATACATGCTTTATCTAAGCCAAGGGTTCACTGCAATCTCAACGTGCAGGCCCCCTTAATATTGCAAGCATAAATAAAAGTCAGGTAGGAGGCAGAGCCATTAGTTATAAGGTGAATGAACTCAATCAAAGTTTGTTAGCTACTGATGTTAGAAAAGCCTGATTAAGCTCAACAAGTAGATCAAGGTGAAGATTCCTTTTATAGCAAGATGTACTCTTACAATTGAAGTCTTGTTTCTTTTCATAGTACTTTTTAATTAATTAGATAGATAGATAGATAGATAGATAGATAGATAGATAGATAGATAGATAGATAGATAGATAGATAGATAGATAGATAGATAGATAGATAGATACTTTATTCATCCCAAGGGGAAATTCATTATATATTCTATAACTTCCATATTTCTACTATTAGACTGAATCAGGTTTTGGTCATTTTTATTGCACCTTTCTGATGATTAATAGATTTTAATGGTGTATTTGTGATTTCAACACAAAACCATTTTGTTTATTGTTTTTTTATTTTGTTTGCCATGTTTGGCACCGTCTTTTGCTGACCTTCCTTTGGCAGTCATATGATTGTGGCATTGCTATGTGTTATATCATCAGCTGACCAAAATTAAAAGTAGTGCCACAGTGTTGCCACAAACAACATTCTAAGGATGCATTTGATGTCTGTTTTTTATTTTTTTTTTGGCTCTTCTATTTTGACTTTGACTTTTTATTAGTGTTAGTGGCTTGCTCATTGGCCATTCTATTGAGTTCCTGATTATCTAACCCCAGGCCTGTTTTCTGAATGTGTTTTTTTGCATGCCCCTGTAGTTATTCCATCTCCTAATCTTTCTTTCAAGACAATATAACTTAAAATCTCTTTCTCAGCAATCATTGCATATTATAGTAATTGTTTTGCAGTCTTTTCCTTTTCTTCTTTTCTCTGTGTCTGTCACTGTCAATATTCAACCGAAATTGTTGTTTCACTGTAAAGAGGTCCATTCTTGAATGTAAATGTTTTTGGCCAGTTGGAATGATGACATAGAAAATGCCAATACCCCCCCGTCCCCGTATATAAATGTGTATTTGTATATATTGTCACAATAATGAGACATACTCAGATAAAGGTTTGGAGCAGCCGCCCGTATAATCTGGTATCCTAGCTGCAAAGTCGTTTTTTATGAAAGTAAACAGCACTGATGTGCATACAAACAAGTTCAAAACAAGACTGAGGATTTCGGGAAGAGGGACAGGCTTTTAAAGGGGAAGACAGGAAGTGAGGTCATAATGATCAGGTCCATGTTCTTTAGCCATTGGTTCAAGCCTGGACGTGACATCACAGGGGCTGGAGCCGATAAGGTCTCCTTCCATTGACTCGGTCCCGGAAGTGACGTCAAGAGGGCCAGATGGAATCTTCCGGGAATGATCTACAGGAAAGAGAGAAAAAGAGTCAGTGCACTCTGCCAGCTCAGAACTGCCGTCACTCAAGCCCTTTAGCTGCCTCCCATGCGCACGTTTGTGACAATATACTTGTATAGAGCTATGGGTTTGAATTGAATTGAATTAAACCCTTGTAATTACCTTCTAGAAAGAGTCCTCGGATCCTCTCATATTGGCCTTTTTATTGTACAAACACCTCATTATGCAGCTCTTAGAGACTATTTTCTATGTTTGTAACTCCCACTCTTTTCAAATTTTATTCTCCATTTGTCCCTAAAATGCCTATCAATTCGCCTTAAAGTTTATATTTGCTTTTTCTCAATTTAGATCTACCATTTTCCTCACCTGGAAATGGAAGTGTGGTGCATAATGCTCCAGGGCTAAGTCACACACACATACTGTAGTCACAATGGGCCAAGCAGGGCCAATTTAAAGTGACCAGTTAATTACACATCTTTTTGATGTGTGTAAAAAATTCATTACCCATTAGTAATATTATGAATAGTGTAAACTACTTTTTTTGACTTGGGCTTGTGTTGAGTGAATAAGTTTAATATTTATCATTTACGTTTTTTATAACTTAATAAAATGCTTCATATTTTTCTGAACAAAGGACTTTCTTTCTTAATTTGTAGAATTTCTTTTCAGGCCATTTTTGTTGGAGTTTGTGTGCTGGTGGCAAACAGAGAACGAAGCAGGAGATCAATGGTAAGTAATATTTAGCAGCCATTCCCCTCAAAGTGGTTCATACGACAGTAGCAACAGTTTTAATAAAATAAGGCTATCAAAATCTAAATAAACAAGTGCTGGCCCTCATTAGGTTGTTGTTAGTGGCAGTCACACATTGTGTAACACCCAAAGACCACAATATTTAATAAATTTCTATTTTAACAGCATACAATTATGTTTTAGCAGACAAAGATAAAGCAAGTCATAAATCATATATGAGGCAGGAATTTGTAGCTGATTCAGCATCCATGTGTTTGGCCGTATTGCACAGGATTCCTTAATGTAAAGCATATGTTCTCTGTCAGTTACATCTTTCCTTTTGTAAATTACGGCAATAATTCTCAGAAACCTGATTGGCAAGATGACTGACTGGTAGTTATAAGACCTTTGAGGGGAAGAGAATCCTGATTATTCCAGTTTTGCTTTTAGTCTGTAACACATGCAGTGGTCTGTCAGATTTTACTTTGAAAATTTTGGCAGATGAGAGTATTTATTTGAAAATATGGATGAAGTCCCACTTGGAAAAGCTTATGGTATAGTCTCCTGGATAATAATAATTTAAAATGCATATAGTATCTATTGCAAATTGACATTTATTGCCTTGGAGACATTTGTGATGCATGGAAAATGTTGAATAAAAAGTACAAATAATATGTGCATTAAGGGATTACTGAAATAAATTTGAATTTATATAAATGTAAAGCAGATATCGAAAGTCCGCCCATCCAAAATTTTTACTGTGGGTGATGCAATGGCTGAAATCAAAAATGATCATGAATTTTACCATTAATTAGACATTTTAATTAAAATATTTAAGTGAAAAGCAAATGGATAATTAACATTCTGTTGGATGATCTCAGAAGGTCAGTGGTGACTGAGTGACCTTGTAGCAGGAGTTGTTGGTCTTTTGGAGCGCGATTTTAAAGTCATCCTTTACCTGATTTTTCAGCCACCCAAAGATCTTGGCTGTTTCCCTTTCTGTTCCAAAGTCCTGATGTTTTCTCTAAAACAGCAGCATCTTCCTCTGTGAGACCAAGGCAAATTTGAAAGGCACAAACTGTGTTATTCTTGTGTGCTATACAAGATAATTTCTGTAATGTCATTAGCATTATACACAAACATACCCTGTGAGACATGCTCAACAATATCTTTACCATGTAATGTTTTAAGTACCAGAACATAATGAAAACAAAAGAAATCAAACAGCTACTAAAGCAAACCAGAAAAATAGCACAAAAAAACACAGAAATAGTAAAAAGTACATTTTGACATTTACAGATCTTGACGTCATAATGTCATGCCACCTAGTCTTTAAATCTTCATATTGCTGTGGCATGTTTGCTAACACCTGACCAATGGATCTTGCTCATTTCATTACTCTTTTAGAAAGTTTTCTTTCCTCGGAAGGACCACTTGCTTTAGCCACAGTAGAATAGTGATTGTGCACTGTGGCAGACTTGCCCTTGGTCATAGGCTCTTCTGTAGCTTACTCTGAAACTGCTTATTTGAATAAAGGAATGTCAACTTATACTGCTACTTACTCAGCGTTAATATCATCTACAGATGAAGCAAGAATCAATTCATTACAATATATCAATACACTCCATTGATTTTTGTGGTATTGGAACAAATTGGAATGAAATAAACACGGTTAATAACTTGAATGTTTTATAGTTACTAAATGACTTTGGTTGTGTTTTAATGATTTTCTGTTAATAATCACCCAGTCACTAACTTAAAGTAGGTCATGGAAGTGATGAGTGAAACAAGCAACTTTCAATCCACGAAACTGACTCAGAAATTCATTTTGTAGGTAATGTTACAACTGACTCACTAAACACAGTTGTTTGTAGGTTTTATTTTTTTGTGTGTGTCAGCAAAAGAATGTTGCTTCCTAAAGGATCATTCACACTGAGATATTTATCTGTATTTTTTCTGCTGCTGCTTAATACAAATGATCAGTCACCCACCACTATGCCTGTCATTAACATCACTAAAGAGTTGCACAGTGCATTCCTGTGACTTGATTCCTGCACAAGAGATTAAAGTGGAGCTTCCAGTTCTTTTCTGTCAATTAGAAAGATCATATTATATAACATGCCTGGCAGCTCAACAGAATGTCTGCACATGACAGAAAATAAGTGTATTGATTATTTTTTCCACTTATTGATCTTTACTTAACTACTAAATGACAGGCAGATGCATGCAGAATTAATGTATGGAAATGCTCCCAGACATGACTAAGCATTGCTCTTTTTGTGTCAATAGTACAAATTTCACTGTAAGTGAAATTGCAATTTTTTGAGTTTGGCTGCAAATTCAACTTTGCTCAAATCATTTTGCTCATCACTCATTGTGGATACGTTGGTGACAGTTCATCACATGATCGTGTAGTACAATCATCCAAGCATAAATTCTCTGGCTTTTGTTTCTTTGATGCAAAAATGTAACAAAGGATCCTGCCCATGACACCACCACTCCTCTGACTACCTGTAACACAAACAAACTACAGTAATATGATTGACAGCAAAGACACATCTGAGAAAGAGTGCAGAGAACATCTGGGAGAGTCTTGGAAGGAGTGACATAGACCATCTTATAAGGTGAAGGGACAACAGTGTTTAATCTGAAGTGTTGAAACAAAAATATAACATTACTAGCTGATTACCCAGTGACTTCGCTTACTGAGTGCAAGGGGAAAAAAATAAAATGTAGTATATAAATTATTAAACAGTAAAACATTAACATGTAAGAAGTAAAAATACATTGAGCAGTACTGGAGTGCTTTCAGGTAAAGCACATTTTAAAGGCGCTATAACACAACAGGTGAGTAGCACTAACAGCAGCTTAAATGTATTTGGATCATCTCTTGGTAGCAGATCCCTTGTGAAAGGCGCTACATGACCGCTGGTGGTATAGAAATTACATTTTCTATGCAATCCTGCAAATTTCTGCCTGACAACCTTGCACTACGTGCCTGTGATTTAAGAGAAAAATTATTCTGAGAAATGTGGACGCTGCCCTTCCATGCTTAATGGGCAGAAGGTCCAAACAATTCCCAAGTCCAAAACTTAACATGAAGAGGTCGGTACATCTTCTTAGATGTAAACCCTCCATCTTCTTAAAAGAATTCATCACAAAAGCAACCTTGAATGTTGCGGGTTTTTTGTGACCAGAACTCACCTTAAGGGACAGTAAGTAGTTGTGAAGCACAATTTACAAAGAGAGTTTTGCTTCGATGGCGCCGATCACACTCATTCGCAATGATTTCCACTCTCCCAGGAGCCGACAGGGCACTCGAAGTGTCAC
The DNA here is from genome assembly GCF_016835505.1 of Polypterus senegalus. Taxonomy (NCBI): domain Eukaryota; kingdom Metazoa; phylum Chordata; class Cladistia; order Polypteriformes; family Polypteridae; genus Polypterus; species Polypterus senegalus. Next base: position 160,073,315 of record NC_053154.1, read on the forward strand.
AAACATTGCGAGAAGAGAGGACGCCACCCAAAACTGCGAAGCTCTCGACCCAGCAGAGCAGCCCGACATTCTGCGCCTCCGAGCATACACTTTGTTCTCATGACCCCTCGCCACTGAAGGCAGTGTTGTCTTCACATTGTTTACAGCTCGGCACAGTTAAAAAGTAGAAAGACGCAAAGCTGTTTTCCTCATCTCTTCTACTATCAAGTAATGCCAATTAAAAATAAGTTTTAATGTGGCAGTTTTCACGACAGTCACGTGAATGAATAAATAAAACTTCTCTGTCAGAACACGCTTGGCGGTTAACGGCTCAGCACTGGAGTCCAGAAAGGAGGGCTGGGAGAGGGTGACGTTGGGCGCACTTCTATGGGATAGATCGGCGTGTTTGTGTTTACTTCTTTTCAATATCAGTAAAGTAACTCTCACACAAATAATAACAATTCATAAAGACGATATAAAAATGGCGTCCACAAAGTGATTAGTTCCTGTATTATAATATGTTCTGTGGTCATACGTAATTTCCGTTTTGCATGGTCATACGTAATTTCCACTTCAAACGCGAAAAGAATTTTATATATATAGATAATTTATGTATTTCAGCTGTATGTATGTAAAGCTTATGCTAATCATTTACTGTCACAGTAATATAGCTTAGAAATCTATTCCCTGTTTTGAATGATGATTATTGTTTTATTAACAATATGTTTGTTTTTCACACTTCTGTTTTAGCAATGTTCATATAAGAAATATGCTTCAATGGCTTGTTATTATTTGACCAATGTTATTTCTGTATGTTTGATTCTCCTGTCATTAGGACAATAATCCTCTTCTTGGCTCTCAGAATTTTTTCTTTTGAGTCCTTTAATTAAACAGTTTAACAATACCTGCTAATGACACAGACAAAAAGACATTTTCAACAATATTATTAGGTCCAGGAATATGGTATTTGATGATTTTCCGCAGTGGCATGTGTAATTATATGCTGCTATAATAATACATTAATATTACATATACTAATACCAAGAGGTTAACATTTCATTATAACTACCGTTGTATTTAATGATAAATGAAGCAGCTGTTGTTCATGTGTTGTGCTTAATGTGCCTTTGGTGTTTTATTTTTTTCCATTAATCCTAGACCCAAGTTAGTGATGAAGAACTTGATGATTATCATTAAATGACAAATGGTGAATTTAACCCATGTTTAGAATGGAAAATAAAAATGAAAGATTTACATAAGAAAAGTAATACTTGTTTTTTGAACCGTGTAGGATAGAGGAAAAATAATTTTTAAAATGTCTGGACATTCCCACAGTGCATTAAGCTGGTCTGAAAATTAGATCCAAAATGATTTTTTTTTACATTTGAGTGGTCTGCTGGTTAAACCCTGATGCAGTTTCTTGTTTATAACCTTTGGAAAAGACATGTAGGCATCTAAACATGGAAGAAGTTTCAGTAGGCTTGTATCAGTTAGAAGTATGCTTTCTAAAAGCCTTAACATGGCAAAGCCAAGCATGCCAACTATTTTTTTTTTACATTTTTGAAGGTCTGCTCTTATTATGTGGTGTTATCTGGACCAAACATTTTGCTTTTGTTACTTAGTATACCAATACATGTACCAGTATGCAAGATTTGAACCTGTTAAGTGGTTTAGTTCTTGAGATAAGGTCTTGTGAAATTAACGAAAAGATAAAAACATGTCATATTTGACACCCTTCTCCCGAAGTGAGTGGGATTTCTGGAAAATATATTGATTTGACACAGAATGACTGAAAACCATTAAACCCTATAATATAGGGCCTATATTATAAAGTGATTCCATTAACTATATAAAAAGTGAATAAAAGTGAACTGTTAAAAAGTGAATTGTTAAAATGAGGAATATATTTTGTAATATCTTGTGAAACCTTAGCATGGAAAGGAAATTTACTAGCAATAATTATTGATTAGCCAGGTAAATATAAATTTCCAGATTCTTCCTAGCCTACCCTTCATCACCTGCCATAGTAGGGTTCTTGTGTTAAGCAATAATAGCATAATAATCTAAAACCCAGTTTCACCAGTTACAATAGCAAGGAGTCCTCCCTATTCTGGAAGCATTGGCCCCATGGCAGGAAATAGCCAGGAGAGCACACTAGTTAACAACAACTCATCTTAAGTAATAATGATTTTTATATCTATTTTTTTAGCTATTGTTAGTTGTTTGGATTAGTGTTTCTGGCAGGGGACATACAGCCATTCCCTTCTTGATGATGATTTCCTCTGTTAAATCATTAGACTGAGGGTTCCCATCAGGGCCACTTTTCTGACTTCTTAGGGATTTTCTGCTCAAAGACGGATAAATCAATGATCTTGCATGTTTGTTTGTGTTGACATTAGCACATGAGATCCAACTGTTCATTTTTCATACCTTTATTTAAAGTGTTATAAAGGAGCTGGAATCCTAGCTCTATGAAAAATCAACCTGAACATGATGCAGATATATATATATGACAGGCCTGACTTATTCATACACCCATACTGACTCACACCAGACCATTTTAGAGACACAAATTTACCTAATATACACATCTTTATGAGGTGAGAAGAAACCATAATACCCGGTGTTAGAATCCATAAGTTTGAAATGTCTTAGTTCTCCCACATTTAGGGAACTACAATGAAGTCATGAAAGTATCATCTTCAACAAAACTCCCATACGTCTTGTAGGATGACATTCCAATGACATACTTTTCAAAGACCAGGATTAAACATAAAGGCTTATAATAAATATGTCAACAGCCTATCACACAGTCTTCTTGACCTGCTGTAAGATATTTGTAAGATTTTTGTCAGTTTCTCTGTGAATACAGTATGTCTGCTATTAATATCTTTCTATAAAATGCTGAATGAAGTAAATTACTGAGGCAAAATCTGGTGTAACTGTCTTTCTTCCTATTTACAGTGGGAATTGAGCTACACATTTGCCATCCTGACCACCATGTGCTCTCCTGTTCAGTTTGCCCTTGCAATTGCCTCCCTCCTGATTGGCCCTTACTGCTACTATGCATTTGCTGGAGCTGTTGGAAGTGCTTATGTTGGCTACGCTGTTCAGTTTCCTTTTCCATACGGGACATTTCCAGACATATGTCAGGACCCACAATTCTATCAGTGGTATCACTTTGCCCTGCAGTTACTGGATATCATCAGTGGCATCGTCTTGTTTGGTTTTTCTCTATGCTTTGTGATCATCCTGACGTTGAAGCTTCATCAAGCAGGGAATCTAAATGTAAGTTTCCATGCTGTTGTTTAAAATAAGGTCAGAAAATGTAGTTGATGTGTCCCTAGCACTCATGGGTCAGTGTCAGTCTTGTACAATTGTCATTGATCTGTTGTATTGACCTGCTGATGCCTAAATTATTGCCATAAAGGCTAATCTACATACACATCATCACAAATGCCTGTCCTTGTATAAAGTTGATAATACTTTACTGTCATAACAATGACAGTTTGGAGATTACAGAAATAGATCTCCAGGAACTCACCCTAAATGTGATACTAATCCAAATCATACACTCATAACACTGAAGCTATTTATATTTACTTGACACCATCCCTGTATAGTGTTAGATGAGCTCAGTTTAAACATCTCAGTTCATCCACGCATTATCTAATCTCGTGGGTCACAGAAATCTGGAATTTATGTCCTTTGAAAAGTTTCTTAACAGGAAACAACCTCGTGTGGGACACCATAAATAACTGTGTACAGTAATGGATTGAGTTTGAATACCTATGTGAGTGTTGTTCTGGGTATTCTGGTTTTCCTCCTACATCCCCAAATTGTGCATATTCAGTAATTTGTTGATTCTAATTAATTAATGTATTCAGTAATTAATCGATTCTAAATTGGTCTACTACAGAATGTATAAGCCTTCTAGTTTTTGCCTTAATTCCAAGCTCAACTCTAAACTACATTAAAAAGGTTTGAAAATGATGGATGGGTAGAGAATATTAACGCATGTAGTTCAGGTTTTCAGATATTGATCAAAATTATAATGTGAAGGTATGTATTAGGCATCCCTCTAAAATATGATATATGGGAACATTTCCTGCTTTCTTTTTAAACAATAGAAATATTGCATTGACATGATTTTCTTGGGTAATTTTCCAGATGGTAGTAGGTGTTCCTCAATAATTCTTCTAAAATTAGCTTAATTCAGTTTTCTCGATTTACAAGTTAGTAAATGCTATTTGTTTCATCATGTTGTCACTGTCCCATTGTTTTGCAATAAAAATCCAAATTGGAAAGGCAATAGCCATAAACAACCTTATCAACAATTCAAAAATGCTAATATAATTAAGATATTCATTAACTCTACGTAAAAAGTTAATCAATAAAAAATAAAATCGTATAATTAATCAATCTGTCTAACAAAAAAAACTAAATAAATATTATTAATACATCAAAGAAACTGTCTCCGAAGTTAGAAAAAACTAAATGAATGATTAGTAAGTCATCATATGCTCTCCTTTTCTGTTTGTGTCCATACTTGAATGGCCCATACTAGTACTGTGCATTTGCTGGAGCTGTTTCGAGTGCTTATGTTGGTTAAATTGTTCAGTTTCCTTGGCCTTCAAGAAGTTTCCAGACAAATGTCAGGAAAAACAGTTCTGTCATTGATATGCACTTAGTGGATACAATTAGCAGCAACTTCTTAATTCAATGCTTAACTAAGTTGAATTTTAATGAAGAAGACAGAAATTCATGAACAACAGTAAAGCCGAGAATCCAAAAGACTTGATCAAAATTTACAAAGGCTAAGGTCAAAATCATAGGAATCCAAGCTACAAGTGTCTCAAGATAGAGGCGAGAACCACTGGTACCAAACCCAATATTTAGATAAGCACAGTTACTGCAGAACAGAATGTCCAAGAAATAATCAAAATGAACAAGCGAGTTTACCACATGGTTTGGAATCCAGTGTATTCAGTGATAACCTATACATGCAAAGGGAGATCTATTCATCCATTAGTGTTCTGAACCAGCTTATTCCAACTCAGTATTGTCAGGAAGAGTGAGCCTAATCAGGCGTCATCATATGCAAGGTAGGCAATAAACCTGGGATGGGCTGCCAGTCCAACACTTGGTACATTTGTGCACCAATCTACGGAGGTCACCAGTTAGCCTAATGCATGGGATTTATTGAATGTGCAAGAAAAATTGGTGTATGCACTGGAAAACCCATCAAATATAAAAGACAGTATCACAACAGATAGAGACAGAAGTAGAAGTTAAACCCAGAGCTATGAAACTGTGAGGAAGCAGAGCTAACCACTGTACCACCATACCACCCCTCATCAGCAATGCTAAATCTAACTTTCAAACATTAAATTTAATCTGACCATTCCTACTCCTCCTAAATGAAAATCCAAATTCCTAAATAAAATGGAGCCCCCTTTGATCAAAGTCTTTCTGACGAATTCAGTGTGGCTCATGATTTTAGAAATAGTCTTATGGTAAACTGACAGACCAAAAGGTAAAGATAACCTTCAAAATTTAATTCCTTGATAATAATGTAGTCGTAAATTGATATTTAAATTATAGATTTAGAGAAGGTGGCTTTTGAATCGCAGAGGAAATTAATTTTGTTTGATATAGCACAATTTCATAGTGAGATCTGCAAATTAAAATGTAATCTTAATCAATTTATGTTCTTCATGTCCGTGAAATTCACTGTCTTTTGCAAAGTTTGCACCTTCTCTCTTTGTTCACATACATTTGATTCAGAAAGTATTTAGACTGCTTCCCTTTTTACACATTTTGCTACGTTGCAACCTTGTGCTAAAATCAGCTAAATTCATTTTTCCCCAACATCAAGCAACACTCAATACCCCAGAATAATAAAGCAAAAACAGGATTTTAAAAAAATTTTACTCAGACTTTTTTCTATGACACTAGAAATATGGTTCACTTGCATCCCATTTTATTGATCATCGTTGAGATGTTTCTACACCTTGTTTGGAGTTCACCTCTGGTTAATTCAACTGATTAGACATGATTAGGAAAATCACACACATGCCTCCTCATTTCCCACAGGTTTATTGCAGTTATGTCTGTCAGATGTTCCGACAGTGAAGTGTGCAATAGGCTAAGGGCACCCAGGTGATCAAAATGTGTTAGAACTTAACAAGCACATCCACCATTTTGCAGATAAAGACATTACGACCATCAGCATTTTTAGTTGCAGGACTAGGACTGTACAGTATTTTAAAAAAGTGTTGCTCACTATAGAATGTAACTAAGCATGAATACAAGGTTTGTGGTTTCTAGTCAGATCCTGCTTGGTGCTTGCCAGATGAGCAGTCCTGACTCTGAGTATTGGCAAGCACTTTGGCAGTAATTGGCTATATTCTGATTGTATGTGATTTGCAGAGAAATGAGCTTGAATTCTTCCTTTTTTACCATTTCACTTATTATTTTTTGAACTGAATTACAGCTCAATTTAATTCAAAGCTAAATATGTAAAGCACCAACAAAAGGCAGGCACCATTCTGGTTCTGTAGATCCAAAAATGAATGTTGACAAACTAAATTTTGTGTTAATGCAACTCCACCCAAATGCAAGACAGCAGAAGTTGCATGATTTCTGGGTCATAAGGCCTACTCTTGGTTCTGTAAGCATGCAGACATGGAATATTATTATGATAGACTTCAGTCTAGTTTTACTTTTCATATTAAATTGACACTGTTGATATGTCAATGCTTGTGAAAACGTCCTTATCATTGCTGATCGATTTATTGTTTTTTCCTACAGAAACCTATGCAGGTCTGGTAATTGGATTATCTGTGGACCAGTGCTGCTGAAATCACCATTGGATGTTATTTCATTGATTTCTTTCTTTCTGTGAGCTTTTTGCATCAAATAGTCTTTTCAGAAGTTCATTGCTACATATTATCAGCATATTATAAGCATATATGTAGATGTGATTTAAACACAGATTTAAAGAAAATATGGGCCACTACTGGACTGGCAGATACCAATCATCTTGTTTGATGAGCTGACACTGTGTGAATATTTGACTGTCATGCATGTTACTGCCTAATGTTATGTCATAAGTGTTTGGATGAGAACATAGTTCAACCCAACATATTATTGATTCTTATTTGTGTGATATGTCCTTAAAATGCATAAGTCCCTAGGGTGTTGGTTTCATCTACCTTGTAATAAAATATATTACATGTAAGTATTCTTACATTTGTCAAAAAAAACTTTTAAGTAAACTACACTTAATGGCAGCTTCTCTTTTCGACTCCCATGTTATTCTGAAGCAACCGCTAACACCTACTTTACCCATTGCTTTCATAGTTTTAAGTAATGCTTCTTTTTGGTATGACTTTTTTAGCATTAGAAGGCTCATCTCTGTCACCATATTTTGTGAACTGAAATAAGTTTAATGGTAATATTAAAGACTTCATATTCAGGTAGCTTTCTACTGATGGGTCTTGGTGGTGCTAAAGCTACCTTGGCTTGTTGGTTCTTTCTGACTTGGGGAAAGATTTATCAGAAGTTCTGTGGAGACCATTGTTCATAGCCACTCCAAGATACATCACATCTGCCACATTCACTTTTCACTTTACTTCAGTTTTTTTTTATTATACTTCCATTTACTCTACACAAGTGCTGTGTCTACGAACGTCAATCTCCGAGCTGCTTGTTTTGCCACCCCCTGTTCTGCCCCTTCAAACAGTTCAGCAAGTATATAGATTTAATGCTTTACTGGTTGGTAGAATTGAGGTTTCCCTTTGGATTTTAATGTGTTACAAAAACGTGTCATCACAGAAAAACAATCGGAAAACACTGCTCTATCTGCACCTTTGCTCCTGGCATGCTAAAAAAGATCTCCATAGCTGCTGTCTTGCTTAAAAATTGACACACTACATTACTTGGAAATAATGTTGCGTTTTTTGCATAAATTAGTGAAGATACTGCAATCTTGAATCTTGGGTTGGGATAATTATTACACTCAGGGCCAGGCTGGGAAGCTTATACAGGCCAGGAATCCCAAGTCTAACTCAAGCCACACAATATCCACTGGTTTTCTTGTACAGGCACAGACTCAAAAAACCAACAAAGACAATTTTGCCTTGGAATTTTTTAAGAGATATTAAGGAGACAGTAGATTCAGCTTTTACACATACATTTCACTCTTAAATGTTAGTCTCAAGACAACCTCTGATAAAGTGTGGAACAATACTTCATAAATGTAAACACTTCATAAATAAATAAACCATGTAGTTCTATAATATTTATATCAAAACAAATGTGAAAAAAGCGCTCACACAAAAAGTAGTTGTCATTGGAATCCACAGTACATAGTTTAGGTTTACAATTTCAACTGTGAGTCTGGAGTTTACACACCCACTGTCACCGTCTGGATGGTAATGATGAATACACTTCCACGAAATTTGGAGTGTTGGTCAGAAAAGACTACTCAGAATTTCTTCAATAGACAAAAGACTCAAAAAATGTCTCAGTACCACAGAATTCTGTCAACCATTTTTAAAGAATGCACTTAGTAAACAAAAAAATGTGAAACATTTCGTGTAGCCAATTCACTCACTCTCATCATAGCACTAAGGCTTAGTCAGAGTGCAAATAAAGTAAAAATAAGACACATTAATTAACAAACTTATCATGAAATAAAGAATAACGTGTATATTTAAAAACACAAATCATTCCACTCACATACGTATTTCATTAATAAAAAAATAAAACATTTCGTGTAGCCTATTCAGTCACTTTGAGGAAAAAATAATGTTAAAATGTGATCATATGCTACACTTCATTAAAATTTGAAATAAAATAATATAAAATAAATACACAGTAACAAATACCAAAAACCATACAACATCCAAATATAATTCAAAGTATATTATAAACTTTTACACAATTTATAGATAACTTTAATCACAAAAGCAACAGATGTTTGCACCTCTCATCATAGCGCTCCTGTTTAACTGTCAGAGCGTTAGACGCACATGAAGTCAAAGCTTGACTTGAACAAAAACAAGAAACCATTCAACAAGAAACTAGAAAAGAAACCCTCCAACAGTAAACCGAAAGGATTTGTGTCCACTACAGAGCGATAACACCTTCTCGTTATCCAGTATAGCATTATAAACTGAGGTGCAACCTGGTGGTGTCGTATGGACCGAAACATAGTGTCCCAGAGGTGTTCTATTGGATTTAGGTCAAGAAAGTGTGGTGGCCAGTCAATGGTATCAATTCCTTCATCCTCCAGGAACTGCCTGCATACTCTCACCACATGAGGCCAGGAATTGTTGTGCACCAGGAGCCACTGTACCAGCATAGGGTCTGACAATGGGTCCAAGGATTTCATCCTGATACCTAATGGCAGTCAAGGTGCCGTTGTTTAGCCTGTAGAGGTCTGTGCGTCCCTCCATGGATATGAGACCCCAAACCGGTCATGCTGAATGATGTTACAGGTAGTATAACGTTCTCCACGGCTTCTCCAGATCCTTTCACGTCTGTCACATGTGCTCAGGGTGAACCTGCTCTCATCTGTGAAAAGCACAGGGTGCCAGTGGTGGACCTGCCAATTTTGGTATTCTATGGCAAATGCCAGTCGAGCTCCACGGTGCTGGGCAGTGAGGCCCTCAGACCACCCTCATGAAGTCTGTTTCTGATTGTTTTCTCAGAGACATCACACCAGTGGCCGGCTGGAGGTCATTTTGTAGGGCTCTGGCAGTGCTCATCCTGTTCCTCCTTGCTCAAAGGAGCAGATACCAGTCCTGCTGATGGGTTAAGGACCTTCTACAGCCCTGTCCAGCTCTCCTAGAGTAACTGCCTGTATCCTGGAATCTACTCCATGCCCCTGAGAGTGTGCCGGGAGACACAGCAAACTTTTTGGCAATTGCACGTATTGATGTGCCATCCTGGAGATGTTGGACTACCTGTGCAATCTCTGTAGGGTCCAGGTATCGCCTCATGCTACCAGTAGTGACACTGACCGTAGCCAAATGTAAAACCAGTGAAAAAACCGTCAGAAAAGATGAGGAGGGAAAAATGTCAGTTGCCTCCACCTGTTAAACTACAGTATTCCTATTTTGAGGGTCATCTCATTGGTGCCTCTCTAGTGCATCTGTTGGTAATTTCATTATCACCAAAGAAGCTGAAACTGATTAACAACCCCCTCTGCTACTTAACTGATCAGATCAATATCCCAGAAATTTCATTGGCTTGATGATATGCTCTGATTAATAAGTGTCCCTTTAATTTTTATTTCCTAAAACTTTTAAAGGTATTATATAAATATGGTACTGGATGTGTATGTAATTCCTTAGGTACCCACATAACTTTTTTGTATTATTGTTTGTAATGAAAAAAAAAAATACATGAAAATGACAACCTGCTCAAAGTAATGCCTTAGGTTATTACCTCCTTGTTGGTAAGGATTACACTAATATTTTTTTAACATGTTAAACAGGACACATTAATCACAAAAATGAATGTGCTAAGTTTCCCATATATAAATACACTAAAAAGTACAGTAACTACAAACACTGTAAAGAGCCCAGCCTTTGTTTTAGCATCAGCAAACAGTTTTTTATATACTTCTGTTATACAGTAACTGAATGCTTACTGTAGAGGGAATATGCCATATTCATTAGAACAGCATATTTTAATTGCACAGCTGTATATTTGTACAGGCTTCTTCAAGTTGAAACATAAGGGATTCATAGATACTCCTACAAAATATACTATTCAGTCCAGTCCTGTCTATTTAATTCTTCCAAAATAACATCAAGTCTTGTTTTGAAAACCCCCAAAATTAGGGCAGAAAGGTGGCTCTGAGGCTAAGGATCTGTGACAGTATCTGAAAGGTTGACAGTTCGAGTCCCTGTTACTGCCAAAAGAGATCCATTTCTGTTTGGCCCTTGAGCAAGGCTGACCTGTGCTCAGACACCAAGGGGTATGTGAAAAATAACAAATTCCTAATACAAGAAATTGTAAAAGGTTAAATAAAGAACAAAAAAAAAGTCCTACTGCCTACCACACTACTTGGTAGTTTATTCCATGGCTTTCCTGTGTGAAGAAAACCTTTCTGACTTTTGTACGAAATTTCCCCTTAACAAGTGTCCCCGTGTTCTTGATGAACTCATTTTAAAGTAACAGTCTCGATCCACTGTGCTAATTCCCTTCATAATTTTGGAATTATGGAATCTTGCACTTCTGCTGTTGGAGACCATTTCCAGGACAGCCTGGAATATATATCGTCAGTAACATTCTTTAATGGCATTCTCATTGTGAGTCTGTGATTAGTGATAATACATCATCTAGGGTTTATTTCTGAGACCTGGAAGGACAACTTGATCAATAACTACACACTGTCCCCTAGTAAAAAGGCAAGTTCCACAGGGAATCTTTTCCTTGGTTTTGTGCTTCTTTAAGTAAAATAGGAAATGTAATGTTTAGGTGTTACACATGATCTGAGTCACCTGAGTTTAACCATGCCGCTTAGTGTTTGTGTTGGCTCAGTGCAATGCATCTTCTCTTATATCTGCCAGGACATTTACACAGGGCCATCTTAACAGCATTATAGGCCCCCAGGCAAAGCAGTGCACTGGAACCCCTACCTACTCCACCACTCAGCAAGTCACAATATACATAGATTAGCTTGGAGCCCCTATGCTCATGGGGCCCCCAGGCAACTGCTCAGCGTGCCCATGCGTTAAGACGGCCCTGCATTTACATTCTATTCGTCTTAGTAATGCCACATGTGGTATTCACAACAAACACACTAAATTTATGTTTAGTTTCAGACATTAACTTCACAAGATAATCTGCATTTATTATTTTCACTTCTGTTATCTTTGCTACACTGCATAATAAGTTTGGTTTACCTTATATATCCTATACAAAGGATGTTGAATGTTCCTAGACCTGTGATTTTATACAACCCTAATTTCATTTTTTTTGCTATAAAGAAAAATATGAAAAATCAAACTTGAATGTGCCAACTTTAGATATTTTCTTTTGTGTAGTTAATTTTTAAAATTGTTTTGTGGTAGCAGGTAATGCTCCAGTAGACTAATGTCACACTTACCTATAAGTCTACTCTTAAATTTTCCTATTACAACTGCTTAATTTTTGGTGTACAGCAAATTTAGGCTCACTCCAGAATGATCTATATTCAACATATTTACTTTTTTTGTTATTTTAGAGTACATTATGGTAGAAGAAAAAGCAGCTCAGAGTTACTAAAGAAAGCGTTAACTTGGCCTGCAGGCTGAGCAGTTCTGTATTTCACTTTAATCTCAAATAGCAATGAGTTCATGTTGAGTTTTTTTGCTGGATAAGTCATGTATTAGTATCTGAGACAAATTCACATTTTGATAAAAAAAAAATCTTGTATTTTTTCACTGCTGATCTCAGTATTTTGAAAATATTTTTCATTCTTATTCTTAACTCATTATCAGCCACCATTCCAATACTGAATCTAAGATAGTCTCATTAAGTGATTACAGCAAAGTTAGTTGCAAAGCAAGATTTATTCCTAACTTATCTAATGCTGACATGGGAATAAAGTTACTCCTCAGATCAACAAAATTTCCACATTTGCTTTCCATATATCTATCCACTTTCCCGACATGAAGAATCAAATTTATGTTGAGTCATCAGATATCCTAGCACACAATTTTTCGGAGTACCTGGTAAAAAATCCACAGAGACAAAGAAAACATATGTAGGTTACACACCGAGGCAGAACCACAAACCACTGCATCACCATGACTCTCCCTTTTTCTCAGTTAAAGACTGGTTTTCATGAAGATTTATAGACATCCTAGCAGAAAGGGCTTTACCAGTGTTGGCCTGAAACAATCTCAGGTGGGTTTTGAGTTTCTTGGACAAGACATGACAATCGCTTTTCTTAACCGAGGCATGGTTTTATGGATTCTTAGTCTCCCTCCATTAAAACATTTTCAAAGGTAGTACTTGGAAGTGTGATTAAATGCTGTATATAGCACCCTTGCCAATCACACATATCACCTATACCACGAGCCAGTATGGCATCAAAGTAACTCAAGCTAGGCAATAATAATCTATTATCTATTCTAGAGATTAGTCCTACGTAATCAAATGGCACCATTTTAGGGACTTTGGGACTCAGTTGTTTCCTGATGAAAATGTGTGTAATTAAATATTTATTATTCTCCCAATTACATTGCCATGCCTTGGACTGTAATTCCCTGACTGACTGCAAAAATGCATGCACCGTGGCCCCATTCACATTTCTGCATTTCCCTACATTATTTCCACAACCACATAACACAGGCAATCTGCAGCTTGTAAAGATAATATCAATTATATTTTACCAGCCCTATCTATATTATAATGGAGGAGTGCACCGTGTTTTTAAAAACTGTTTAACATGCTGCATACTTTCTGTGTGAAAATCATCATAAGGTGACCGTCAACATCTATAAATCAGCAGTACAAGCAGCCATGTGTTCTCCAGTTCACAGCCGTGTGTGCTCCTAATTTCTCGAAGCAAATGCACACTAGAGGGTGAAATTCTGTCAAGATACAAAAAAGGGCCATTTAGAATCTTTATAAAATGAAAGATGTATTATCACAAAAATGCTCTGTAAGTACATGAAGCTCTGAAGAGCACACAAGAGAAAAAGGCCAGGGCAATCCAAGGCAAACCGATCACAATATATAATCTAATGTCAAAGTCAAAATACAGAGTAAAATGGTTAAAAATCCAATGAATCAAAATAGCAAACACAAAAGTAACACTCCCTAGTTCATCTAAAATGTATTACCAGGAACTGTGGAAGACCCTCTAGATTTATCATTTATCGATAAATGTTTATGCACCCAATGTGGATGATAGGGAATTCATCCAAAATGTATTTGCATCCATTCCCAATGTGAGCACTCATAAAATTATAATGGCTGTGGATTTTAATTGTGTTTTAAATCCAGACCTAAATAGGTCTCCTGTCACAGGGGTAAGGACATCTAACACTGCAAAGACAATTACACAATTTGTATCTGACCACAACTTATCAGACCCCTGGAGATTTCTAAACCCAAATTCAAGAAAATATTCCTTCTACTCACCAGTGCATCATTGCTACTCAATAATTGATTATTTTTGTAGATAACCATTTCTTGCCTACGATTACATCCTACAAGTACAATATTATTGTTATTTCTGACCATGTCCCTCTGATCTTAGAGATAAAATCATTATGCCCTACATACTCATCTCGCAGATGGCGTCTTAACCCACTTTTATTAGCAGATGAGAACTTTACAGAATTTATGTCAAAACAAATCAGTTTTTTTCTAGAGACAAATATATCCCCAGAGGTGTCTGCAGGAATACTCTGGGAAACCCTGAAGGCCTTCTTAAGAGGAGAGATTATCTCATATCTTTGCCACAGAAATAAATTGGAAACCAAGCAGATATCAAAGCTAACTAACAAAATTACTAGAATAGATCAAGAACATGCTAGGTGTGCAAGTGAGGGTCTTCATAGGAAAAGGCAGGCTCTACATTCAGAACTAAACCTCTTGACAACTAAAGAAACAGAACAACTCATTTTTAAATCAAGACATCATTACTATGAACATGGAGAGAAAACTAATAAGCTTTTAGCTGAACAAAGCCACAAGCAAGAAGTTTGCAATGCAATCCCAGCAATTACCAGCACAAACGGAGACATAATCATTGACCATAAAAATATAATGCACACATTTAGAGACTACTATAAATCCTTATATTCTACTGAGTTTAAAGAGTCCATTTCTGGATGCATTAGAGATATCACAAACAGATACTCTTAGTGCAGAGGAACTAGATAAACCGTTGGCACTATCAGAATTATTAGATGCTATAAAGTCGATTCAGAGTGAGAAAGCAGCAGGCCCCGATGGCTAGCTCCCCTCCTATTAGCAACATTCAGAAAAGCTAGAGACAATAAAATTCTACCTCAAACTTTTTGTCAAGTGTTAATCACCGTCTTTCCTAAACAAAATAAGGACTATTATAATGTGCATCATACAGACCAATTTCACTTCTGAATAATGACGTTAAGATACTCTCCAAAGTCCTAGCTAGAAGGATGGAGAAAGTGCTGCCTTCCGTAATATCACAAGATCAAACTGGATTTATTAAAGGCCGACATTTAGCGTCCAATCTTTGACGCCTGTTTAATGTAATATACTCACCGGCAAAGTCAAACATTCCAGAGATTTTATGATCCTTGGATGCAGAAAAAGCATTTGATATGGTTGAATGGAACTACCTTTTCACTGCATTGGAGAAATTTGGGTTTGGCCCGAACATTTGGGAATGGATTAAACTACTGTATACCAATCCAGAAGCTTCAGTTTGTATTAACAACATTAATTCAGACTACTTTAAACTAAACTAGAACGTGGTACCAGATAAGGATGCCCCTTGTCACCACTACTTTTTGCAATTGCCGTTGAGCCATTGGCAGTTCACTGTTGAAATGCTTATGAGATAAAGGGGATAATCAGAGAAGGCCTGGAACAGAAGGTTTCTCTATATGCAGATGATATGGTACTGTATATATCAGACCCACAAAATACTGTGCATGCAGTCCTAACAGCGCTAACAGAATTTCAAAAGATTTCTGGTCTCAGAATTAATTTAACTAAACGCAATAGTGCTTCACTCACTCAGAATATGGAACCAATGTAGGAAGCATTTTAAGATAGAGAATCTTATATCAGTGGCACCTCTGCACAAGAACCACCTTTTTCAACCCTCGCAAACATATGCAGTTTTTAATGTCTGGAAAACATTTGGGATTAAATCACTTAAGGATTTGTACATAGACAACGTGTTTGCATCGTATGAACAATTACATTCTAAATGTAACTTTCCAGCAACACATTTCTTTCACTATCTTCAAATTAGAAACTTTGTTAAACAGAACCTGCCCAATTTTCTTCACCTCCCACCTCCCTGTATGCTGGAAAAAATATTGATCAGTTTCAAGGACTTAGACAGCATCTCTGAAATATATAAAACCATTTTACATTCCCTCCCTTTCAAAGATCCAAGAGGACAGTGGGAAAAGGATCTCTCACTCAACATCTCAGAAAAGGAGTGGAAAGTAGCAATGCAGAGAATTCACTCAAGCTCCATATGCGCAAAGCATACAATTATTCAACTCAAAATTACATATCGGGCACATCTGTCTCGCTTAAAATTGTCCAAAATGTTTCCAGTGCAAAATCCAACCTGCGAATGTTGCAATCAAGTTTCAGCCATTTTGGGTCACATGTTTTGGGCCTGCACCAAATTAACATCATTCTGAACCAACATTTTTAAATGCCTTTCAGACAGCCTTGGTGTCACAATCCCTCCTAATCCATTAACAGCTGTGTTTGGTGTTCGTCCAGATGGACTTAAAGTGGAGAAGGACAAACAAACAGTAATTGCCTTTACTACACTACTGCCACGCAGACTTATCTTGCTCAACTGGAAGAATCCTAACTCTTCCCTTTTAAATCAGCGGGTAACTGATGTTATATACTATTTGAAATTGGAAAAAATCTAATTCTCACTTAGAGGATCTGTGCAGAAACTTTTCAAAACCTGGCAGGATCTAATCAATAATATTTTAGAATAAGCTTTTAAAGCACTAAGGAAGTAGATTATCTCCCTATTCTTTCTTTTTCTTCTCCATTCATCGGTATACACTTATTAGTGTATATATTTACTTATTTTTACTAGGTTTAAGTTTTATTCTGATGCCCATGCTCTCTTTCTCAGGGTTGGGGGTTGATTTATTTTCAATTCTATTCTTGTAAAATTGATCTATTTGTATGAAATGTTGTGTGATTTCAATTAAATCAATAAAGTTATTGCAATTTTTTTTTAAAAAGTGTGCAATTGGCTGTCCAGCCAAGCTGCTGAATCGCAGAGCTATGGAAGGGTGCAGCTAGACCCTTCTCAGGATTATAATCGCCTACCCTATTGGGGGACCTCCCGCAAAAAAACATGCAACATGCTGCAGGCTTTGGAAAACAAAGCAGATAATAAAAAAAAATAACATTACATATCTCAACAACTCAAATTTGAACAAAAAAGACTTAAAACAAGATGGTGCTAGTTAAGATTCATAGCTCAAAGATGTCATTTTTAAATGGTGAACACCAGCCCGTAATACTTTACTCAGAATGTAAACTGCATTTGAATTACAGACATTAAGACTTCAGGACCCAGTTTATTTGCTTGCAGGGTTTCATATTACTTCACTTGTGCATGTAACTAACCAAAGCTCTCTGCTGTGTGGTGTGAGGATTCCCCTTGCAGTCTTATTATGTTCCCTGTGGGAGATCACAAAGAACAGCGGAGCAAAGAAGAGCAGATACTTACACAATGACTTCCATGCCTCAATCAACCACATTGCTGTATTTCAGATCTTTTTTATTCAGTTTGAGAAGCCCTGGAAGAGAAAGGTCACTTTCTGAAACCCAGCTCTACAAACAGCTTGTATAACAAGGGCAAATAAGGTTTTCCTTAATTTTGCTTTCTGGAAGAAAACAAATTATTTCTTTGAGTTGTAATATTACAGCAATTAACTTTAAGACAGCGGTGGGATTTCTGTACAATATGACCTTCAGGTGTACCTCTAAAAGCAGGTTTGGTCTAACAGCTAGATAAGTGCCCTATTGTTTTAACAACCAAATTCCAGAGCATAATTGTAGGAAAATCCACAAAATAGCCCAGCAATGTTCACCTTGTGTGGTTAAATGCTATTTTCTATTATTTTCCTCTCCCTAATGACTTAAAATAGTTTATAGGAAAGGAGCACAAATCTCCTGTGGGGCCTATGAATTGTGGGAGGTGAGTACATCATACATTGTGATTTGAAGCTGGCTTGAACCAGTCTACCAGTGACACTGTCCAGGGACACTTCACTTTTTAGGTTCAGTTAAATGAGGTAAAGAAAAATTTTTAGCTGAAAAATGGGCTTTAAATATTAGGAACTGTAAACTTTTCAGTTGTGAACAGAGCCAGGCAGCTGTTAAAGGTCCTCTGCGATACTTGGTATTTGGATTTAGAGGGTTTAGCCATGGATGGATGTTAAGAGATCTCCACTTGAGGGACTTGTCAGCATTTGTGTGGTTTACTGCTTGTAACAAAGGTACACCACTGCTTCTTACAGTGCTGGTCAATAACCTGTGTTAAGTCATTTGCAACATCCAATTCATACCGAGGAGTCCTATGAATAGTAGGCAACAACAAAGGGAATACCTAAAACTACAATGGAAAACTTGAAACAACAAAGCCTAACTTCACACTGGGCCATCCTATACAGATGGGACCTTCACTGCTACACGGGTTGGTTGGTTCACTTCTCCATACAATTAAAGTGTCTTACCTCCCTGCAAATACCATACTCCTTCTCTTCCACACCAGCCTTCTTACCTCCCATCATCTGAGTCCTTGTCTCTGACTTCATTACCAACATCAAACTCAGACTGATGGAGGAGGGATGGCTTGATAGGTGAAGCCTGACATCACTTCCAGGGTGACCCACGGAACTATTTCAAGGGTTACAAGTGATGGTGGGAATACCTAGACAGTATATCTAGCACTTGTACCCTGAGGTCCACTCAATATTCTAAGGGACATACATTTAATAAGCAGCAAACATATCCTTCAAAATATCCTTAAGGAGACCATGAATAGTGAAAAGGAACCCCCGCTGCTTTCTAGAAGATAGTGGAAGTCCTCCATGACAGGTATTTATTTCCACTTGTCTTTGCATTACCCTAGGAAATGAATCCCCAGTGGTCTTGATATTATTATTTTGTTTAGGGTTCGCACAACAAAAGTACACACATAACATAAATCTGTTTGGGCTTCATTTTCAGGAAGTTGCAGGGTCTTGTTGCACAGTGCCATCGGTCGATTGCTGTCACTTATATCTTTGTACATGAGATTGGCCACTTATTACTCCCCTCAACCAAGAATGTGGCTTCCGAGAAACGTGTTATACCCCTCAAAGGGGGAGCCTATCTTAAGAATTGTCATGGCCGAATAGCAACATTCAGTTGTTAAATATATAAACCCTAACTCTCCACAAAGAAGAGTGCATTGTAAAAGTCTCCACTGCATTTTGCACATTTTGCTGTCCGACAAACAGCATTTTCATTGTGACAAAATAAATATTGAAATCTTCAGAGTAAAAAAAGAAATTGTACATTTTCTTTGAAAGGGCTGCATTCTGTGTGTCCAGACAAACACGCCTTGCCTAGGAGGATAGTAGAAAGGAAGCCACATCTCAGGATTTGTGGAAAATTAAAGCTTTGTGGTTTCAAATAGAAATGATAAGTGTGCCATGCCATCTTTACAGTAAATCATGATGATGGCAGCACTATATTGAAAATTTGCTTTCAGCTCTAGGGATGGGAAGGCTTTCCAAAGATCAAAGGAATGATGGATGATCACAAACATTATAGCTTTTTGAAGAAAACCAGCTCCACTCTTGCTTGTGGGACTCAAGGGAAGATTCATCTTCCAGCAGGCCAATGATCTAATGCACAAAGCCAAGACAACAATGGAGTGGATCAAGGAGTATGGACTGCATAAAAGAAGACAGCTGTTGAAATCATTGAACGTAAGGTTTAGTTTATAACATAATGATCTAAAGATACTAAAACTTGTAAATAATCCTATTTTGTGTAGCATAGTGGCTTAGCTCAGACTCAGGAGCAGTAGATAACACACTGTGGCAGACAGGAATTTGGAGAAATCCTGTTTAGTCCGATATTTACAGTGCCAAGAAAAGTTGGAGTTACTTATAGTTTTCAGCGCAATGTGGCAAGCATGTCTCTGTCAATTCAATTTTTGCACAGATGGTGTTTCACAATCCAGACAGCTCAAATCATTCTGTCTCTCATAAGGGGAGATGGGTCTGATTGCAGATAACCACTGAGAGGCTGGGTGTACACCAGGAAGTCATGTTTCATTGCAGGTACATTTCATTGTTTACAGAAATTCAGCCACAAGTCAGGGTAGCCTGTTGTGGTGACGGTGTAGCTTTATAAAAGGCATTGTTCAATCCCTTCTCATTCAAACGGTATTTAGTTCATAAACAGAGATATAACTTACTCCAACTTATAAATGATTATTTGATGGACACCTCTGTTCAAAGGCATGACACAACACAATACTAGCAAATAAAGTTTAAGTAACCAACCTTGCATTATAGTAAAAGGCTCAGATCCCATTAGCTAAATAGATGCAAGTGTACAAAAAAGAAGAAAAACCTATAAGTAGGCTGTACATGTGAACAATAATTACAATGAGAACAGCTATTAATTCTAACACAGATTGCTGAATTACTTTCAAAGTAACACCAAGCAAATAAAAATCAACGAGATAAAGCAATCAAGTAAAAGTTATTCTCTCTTTCGGTTTTTAACAATAGCTAACTTATTTAAACGAGACAAAATATGGTTAAACAGTTTACAAATGTTTAGAAAAAAGCCTCATTAGAGAAATGAAAATGCCCCAGGCTCCTCCATTAATCAAGCATTACATATTTTAACAGTAAATTGTTTTTTAAAAATCAACATTTGTGTAAATGGATTCTATTTAAAAAGTTTAACAGCAACAGTATACCTGCAGCATGACAGTGAATGTGCTGCTTGATTTCCGCAAACAATGAAACTTCACGTCAGATTCAGCGTCTTTTGGCATATGGGAGATCACAGAACTTATAATAAGGAACTAATACAATGTGAGACTTTCCCGGACACCACCAGTCGGAAACCAAATCTTTAACAATTGCACACGTTTATTATTCATAAATAAATCCAGGTTCACAGTCCCGAACACCACACACAATGCACACAGCAATAATCACCACAATTTGGGCTCCTTTCTCTCAGTCCTTGGCCGCCTTTCCTCTCCTTATAAGAGCTTTGTCCTGCTCCCACTCCCGACTCAAGTTCTTCGATTGTAGGAAGGCAGCCCCTTTTATTCCCGCCAGGATGTGCTCCAGGTGGCTGATGATGTCCTTCCAGGCAGGACTTCCTGGTGTGGCGGAAGTGCTGCCCTTTGCCCCGGAAGCGGATAGATATCGTAATATTAAAAATTGAAAGACATGCACCCAGTGACTGGCCTGTCTTCCTAATATCTTCCATAGTTACTGTAAAGGTTACTGTAGTTATTCTTTATTGTCTCAGTAGTACAGAATATGAACTTCTAAAACCTGTGAAATAAGGTACAGTCAGCTGGTACGGAGATGAACAGTAAGACATGTGTCTTTTAAACACCTTGATAATGTATTATGAATTATGATATTTATTGATTTTAAGAACCTAATGTATCACATTTAAAATTAGCTAAGAAACTAAATTCTAGGCAAAATAGGCACTCTGTTTCAGTAGATATGATTCCACAAACATATACAGAGTAGGATTAGAAATGAGAAAGTGAATTCTGCCTCAAGATTATATGAATCTGATGACATTTTAGACAGAGTCCGAAAATATGTATTATCCCTCTAGAGATTTTGAGATTGTCCTGAGAGTTTAGTAAATGAAATACTGACCTCTCAATACCTAGCCGACCATTATAAAAGAACATCCATCCATCTTCCAACCTGCTGAATCCAAACACAGGGTCATGGGGGTCTGCTGGAGCCAATCCCAGCCAACACAGGGCACAAGGCAGGAACCAATCCTGGGCAGGGTGCCAACCCACCGCAGGACACACACAAACACCCCAAGCACACACTAGGGCCAATTTAGAATCGCCAATCCACCTAACCTGCATGTCTTTGGACTGTGGGAGGAAACCCACACAGACACAGGGAGAACATGCAAACTCCACGCAGGGAGGACCCGGGAAGCGAACCCAGGTCTCCTAACTGCAAGGCAGCATCGCTACCACTGTGCCGCCCTATAAAAGAACATGAGGGCAAATATTATTTCCTTTCTGAACCACATGCTAGGATGTTAGGATGGGCTCATTCTTCACTGTCATTTGGTCAACTGTGGTAAGCTAAAACTATGAAACATCGAAGGAGATATTTTTGGTGAGAGAAAATGAATCAGAAAGTCACAAAAGAAATTTTAGAGCAAAGCTGCTTCGGAAATTGGCAATAAGGCAATTACAACCTAATCCATTGTCTAGTCATCCCTGAGATGATATTTCTACAGATTTTACAACAGACTTGCCTAATTCTCAGAGAAACACAACAATCTTAGAGTAAATTGAGTAAATTGATTTTCAAAGTTTGCCCACTTCATACCACTAAGGAAATTACTTTTCACCAAAGAACTGGCAGATACATTTTTAAAAGAGGTGGTCCATCTCAATGGTTTTTGATCTTCCATTGTTTTGGATAGGAAACCTCAATTTATGTTGAGTTATGAAATCAGTCTAACTTCACATTATCACCTGGAGGGAAACAGGCAAATGGAAAGAGTAAACCAAGGTCTTGGGAGATTTTTGTGCACTCTTGTCAGTCTGTCTGGTTAGAATCTGCACATATTATATTATATTATATTTAGTTCCACTGAGATGTCATTAGTTGAATCCTTCTGCGGGTTCCAACCCCTTTTGGTCAAATTCCTGTCTGATGCATGCTCAGGGTGTCAGAATATGTATAGTTAAATGCATTTTTGGAGCTAGTGCAGGAGAACTTCAAGATTGCAGAAACCTCTGTCATAGTCATACAGGCCCCTAAATTGGCCCCGAGTTTAGGATTGGACAGATGGTGTGGCATGCAGTGTGGGACATCCATGTTAGAGTTCCATTCTGCAACCTGGCTCCTAGATATATTGAACCTTACAAAGTTTTGAAAAAGGTGTGTCTGCTGTCTTATTGTTTGGTCCTTTTGGATCATTTCAGGATTCATGCTGCATTTCATGCGTTATGGTTAAATACAATGTATTGCAGTCTGTATTACATACCAAAATGCACTCATCCTCCTTTCTAGGTGGAACTGGGTGAGGAGTATGAAGCACAAAATATTTTGAATTCTCAACAATGCAGAAGCTATGTGGAATATTTGATCCATTAAAAGAATTACAGTCCTGAGGTTCACTCTTGAGGGAACGTGGATCACGCAGATGTTTCTCTTTTATCGTGAAATTTTCATTGTAGGATTCCTTGGGAAGCCTGATGGGAACAACTGGTGGTTGCTGCTTGGCTTGGTGGGCTTGATTGTCATCTGGGTTATGTTTTTACTTTTTATAGTTTTTCCTTGGTCTCTAGTAATTTCTGAGATATTGTTTTGGGGGTTTTGTATATTAAGGAATACAGCCATTGCATTTATTTTTGTTTTGGAGACATTTTTGATGTTGAAAAACAGATTATGTCCACCATCAGTACCATTTTCTTTTTGCTTTGGGTGTCAGGTAATTGCTAGGCTGGAGTGTGCAACACATAGTGTCATTACTGGAGTGGTATCAAGGTCAGCATTGTGCAATGCCTTGTTGTCCAAATTTGTAGATTACACTTAAAAGACTTATTTGTTTGCTTATTTGTTAGGAATGAGGCAAAATTTTGCTGAATTAAATTTGACAATACAAAATACTGCCAATACAAAATGTGGCCTATTATTGTATGACATTAGCACATGACTGAAATGAAAGAAAGATTTAAAAATCTGACCAAAAAACCTGAGCTAAGGTGTAAGTAACATAATAAACTGAAAGTCCTTTGGTAGAATTGCTGTTAACTGTCTGTAGTATGTTGTGAAGGTGAAAGTTGTCAATGCACAACATAGATATCATTGTGCATGAAAGTATGCTGGGACCACAGGTTAGGTTTGTCATGCAAACAATTAATTTAATGAGTCACATACTTAGACGAGTGTGGTGAATCACATCTTTCTTTCAAAAATGCATCTCTGCATCCAAACGCTTGTTTTTAAATTGAACTATCTGGACTGGCAAAGTGCAAATGTATCATTGTATTAGAGAAGTTCTCATAACATATAGGAGCAGCAAATTCCAATTACTCTTGAGCTGCAGATATGAGAACAAGTTCTCAAGACATCAATACACCTTACACTGATACTGATTAAGAAATAGTGATAGAATACAGTGTAAAGGCCAGCCCTGACGCAGAGAGGTGTTGGACACGGGTTCAAAGCACACAGTTTTTATTTTCTTTCCTTTCATGGAGAAAGTCTTCCTTGTTCCCCTGTGCCCACAACACAGTCCCAAGCATAGCACAAACACAATACTTTTACTTTTCTTATTATTATTATTTTCCTCCTCCACTCCTCCTGGCAAGCTTTGTCTAACTCCTCCCAACTCTGGCTCACTAAGTACTGTCTGCTGGCCTCTAATATAAGGCAATTATAGGTGCTTCAGGTGCTCATTGCCCCACTTCTGGCAGCACTTCCAGGTGTGGCGGAAGAACTGCCCACACAGGCTCAGGAACAGCTGCAGTGCCCCCTGGCGGTGCCCCCGGATCCCAACTGGGCTGTCCAACTCCATCATCCATGAAGCCCTGTGGGAGTCCGAGGCACAGCTGCCACCCAGTGGGGCTGCCATCTAGCATTCCGGGGGAGGTAGCACTCTTTCCACATCCCGACTGGGCAAGGGCCCTGGCCATCCACAACAACAGGAAGGAAGTCATTACACAGCAGTGCATTTACTTTTACATTTATTCCTTTAGCAGATGCTTTTATTCCAAGGCAACTTACACATTTTTCCTTGACTTACCCCTCTGCTCCACAGTTTAAAATTACAAGCCAAACAATTCAGACGCAATCAAAGTGCACATTGCAAACTTTCACTTAAGGGTATTTGCATACATTTTGGTCACACCATGTAGAAATTACAAGACTTTTTCTACATGGCCCCCTTATTGCAGAGCACCATAATTTTTTTAGACATAGCAATGTTAGATATATGAAAGCCATTATATTTAATACTTTGTAACATATCCCTTGCATGCAATGACTGCTTGAAGTCTACGCTTCATAGACATCACCAGGTGCTAAGCATCTTCTCTATTGATGCTGTTGTCATGCCTCTACCCTCTAATGCAGCCATCTTCAGCTCCTGCTCATTTTTGGGGCTTGTCCCCTTGTGTTTACTCATCAGCATATGGAAGGCGTGCTCAATCGACTTTCAATTGGGTTACTTGCTTGGCCATTCAAGGATTTTCCATTTTTTATCTTTGAAAAACTCCTGTGTTGCCTTAGCATTATGTTTGAGATCATTATCTTGTAGTAGGATGAGTGCTGTCCAATGGGTTTGGAGGCATTTACTAGAACTTGAGCAGATAAAATGTTTCTGTACACCTCAGGATTCATTGTGTCACTGCAGCAGTTCCATCATCAATGAAGTACCTGTGGCAGCCATACATGCTCAAGCAAGAACACCATGTTTAGCAGATGAGGTAGTATGATTTGGACCTTGGGCAGTTCCTTTTGTATCCACACTTTGCTCCTACTATCACTCTGATACAGATTCATCTTTGCCTCGTCTGTCCATGCGACTTTTTCCAAAATTCAGCAGGCTCTTTTAAGTACATTTTTCACAAACTGTAATCTGGCCATCCTTTTTTGTGGCTAACTACTGGTTGATTGGTGCGGCTTCTGTATTTCTGTTCATTAAGACTTCTGAAGATAGTAGTCTCTGACACATATACTTCTACCTCTTGAAGACTGTTTCTGATCTGATGGACAAGCGTTTGGGGCTTTTTCTTTACTACAGTGAAGATTCTTCTGTCATCGGCAGTGGAGGTCTTTCTCGGACTACCAGTTCCTTTACGATTACTGAGCACACCGGTGCGTTCCTTCTTCTACATGATATTCCAGACAGTTCATTTTGGTAAGTTTCTAACAATTGTATTCTTGTTTTTCAGTCTCATAATGGCTTCTTTAACTCTCATTCTCACAGCTCTTGTTCTCATGTTGAAAAATGGCAACTGCAGACTCCAAAGTGTAGGAGCAAGCCTGGGTATCTTATGCCTGCACTAATGAAGCACACCTGAGTAATCACAAACACCTGTGACACCGATTGTCCCAAACATTATGCTGCCCTGAAATGGGGGGGCCTTTGGAAAAAGTGCTGTCATTTCTACTAGCTGTGACTGAAATATATGCAAATACCCTTAAATGAAAGTCTGTAATGTGAATATTTCCTGTGTTTGTTCTGCAGGAAAAATAGAGAGAGGTTTACTACACTCAACCACCCCCTGGCTTGGCATGGAATTACCTTCTTTTGGTTCTTCTAGCTGCTTCCCATGCGCATGTGCATGACAATATATATATGTGCATATATATATATATATATATATATATATATATATATATATATATATATATATATACAGTACACCCTCGAAATTTGCGGGGGTTATGTTCCTAGAGCACCCGTGAATTGTGAAAAACCGCAGATTCTGGATGTGGTTAAAAAAATGCCTATATTTATAGTTTAAACCCTAAGTATGTCCCCAAAACACTTTAATTTCATTTCAACCTCAGCTTAATACATTATCTAAAAAAAGAATGTAAAGGTAAACCTGTTTACTGTACAGCACTGTACTGATATGTCACCCGCAGTGCTAGAATGTAAAATATAGATGTTACCTCTATATGTACTGTAATTCATGCAAGCGTGTTTCCATTGCCAGAAGCCTTAGAAGGTGCAGGGTATTTTGGCGCCATCTTGGGGCTTTAACCCTTAAAGTGCCACATACTTGGGGGTTAATGCATCCCTGGACGCAAAATACTTTTTTGCTGCACCTTTTAAGTAAACGTCACAGTTCACAAATAAAAGGTGAAATTTTAATGGAACAATGTTTTTTCATGCAAAGAGCATCACAATTACTGCAACACTGATCATTTTACACACTGCCAATGAACTGTAAAAACTATTTTAAAAACTACTAGAACAATATGTACAAAGTGCAACTGACGCCATTGATGAAATTCAGTAAATCACAGATCCAACTGTGCTTGAACTGGCTGCATGCAAGCACACTGAGATAAACGCTGATGATTGCAGGCTAGTCTAGTGCAGCAGCTGAATCCCAGAGACAGTGAGGCTGCAGTGCTGCAGGGGGCGGCAGTGCTCCTGAGCTGGCTGCTCAACAAATGTACGGCACTGACTGATCAGCTCCGGCATGCTGGTAAGTTGCACTGGGAAGCGACAATAGCCGGTTGCAGCGTTCAATGAATGTACGTCACCGAATATACTCGGCTCCTACGTGCTGGCAAATGGCACTGGAAAACAACTATAGCTGGTTGCGGCGGTTTAAGGATTAAGAAGAACAAAACGGAAAACATGAGAACAAAAACAAAGCAAACCAGTAATCAAACAGCAAATAAAGAATGTAATGAAAACAACGATACCAACCCTGTTCCCCTTACGGCGATTATACATTAAATACAACAAAGCACAAACAAAACACATACAGAAAAGTCCATGAAAAATGGCAACGGATGAAATGTAATGAAGAAGATAGATGTTCCAGAGATCCACACGTTGAATGGGAATGTAAAGATAGTCCTACTGGTAGTTCCTGAAATGGTGAAGATGGGTGAAGATGGGTGGACGGGTTCAGGAGCGCTCTTTTCTTTGCAGGATGGCAATGAATCCACTTATAGTCTTCATGTATACAGGCAGACAGCAGACAATCCAGACCCCAACAACAAAACAATCCAAGACAAAATGAATAAGTACAGGTAACCCAACAGAAGGCAGGCAGAGAGAGACAGGAACTTGAAACACAAATTACACAAACATTTATTTTTCTTTTGATCACCGGCCCCCTTTTTTAAAGCTGCACTGACATCCTTTGACCCCAACAGCTCCTGCACCCTCAGCAGAAGACCAATCAGAGCTAAAGAAGGGACTGCTGGGAGTTACAGTTTCAGATTCTAGTAGATTACTAGTTTCACCATCAAAAAACAAAAAGATACATTTACATTTTAAAAGATTTGCACTTGAGTTATTATGTTATAAGTTTATAGACTCTTTATTAAGACTGTAGGCTTTTATTTCTGCAGTGCAAATAATTTGTTATGTTAATAATATGACTTAAGAATCGCAATACAAATTTTAAGGACAGCACAGTAGTGACAGTAGTGTCATGGTAAAGATATAATGGTTCATACCCTGTTTCCTTCTTGTGTGGAGTTTGCATGTTCTCCCCGTATCTTTGTGGGTTTTCTCCTGGTGCTCTGTTTTCCTTCTACAGTCCGAAGCACGGAGGTTATGTGCATTGGCAATCCAAAATTGGCCCTGCTGTGTGGTTTTTGTGTGTTTATGTTTGCCCTGTGATAGACTGGCACCCTGTCCAGGTTTTGTTTCTGCCTTGTGCCCTATACTGGGTGGTATAGGTGCCAGCACACCCCACAGTCCTGTTCTAGACTAAATGGGTTTGACAATAACTGACTGAATATGAATTGTATTGTGGGATAAATGTATTCTTTCATGCCTGCTCTTCTATTTTGAAATGTGGTCTGTCCCTAACAACATTTTACATCCAACTAACTCATTTTTTTTTTGGATTTGGGTTTTGATATGCAATTTAGATAATTTATTTTGATTATTTCAGCTCTTACTTGATGTCTAACTTTGTTGCTCCAAAAACATTGTTTCCATCTTCTGACTTTTTCAGGCTCAATTAAAATCATGAACACTTATTTTTACCTACATGCTTATTGCAGTCAGGACCTCAAAGCCAGAGTGATGTGTAGAGGCACTTTGAACCACTGAACCAGCGAGACATAATTTCCTATTATTTTTAAAATTATTCAAAGTATTTTCTGGAATAGTCCTGTGTCTATCCTGGGCCTAGGCTAAGACATAGGGCAGTTTTACTGTATGTAGTTTGTATACAAGTATATACTGTATTTTATGTTGTCTTGTTTGTATTAAGAACATTCCTCACTATATAGCATGTATTTAAAATGGTTACTTTCTGTAGTTTTATATATGTGTATTGGTTTATATGTGGTGTCTGCAGGCTTTTGTGTAGTGTTTGTGGGATGACACCAGTGATGGATACAACAATGGGAACAATGATCAATGGGAACAATGAGGTGAGGAACTTGTTTGTTCCTCACAAGTGACATATTTCTCTTATTATTATTATTATTATTATTATTATTATTATTATTATTATTATGTTTGCCTATACTATGTTCATGCCATTAATGTTTGTTTTATTATTTGTTTGTGTTTAGATCATTTTGGTAATATATCTTATGCCCTTTTCTGTTTTTTCCACGTGAGCTGCTATTTTGTTTATCTAGTAACTATGATGCTAATTGATTGTACAGTTTATGATGCACTTGCCATTTCACCCATTACATCATGGCAGGAACATGATAAATACAAAAAAGTAACTGAACTTTGCTGCAAATTTAAGGAATCAACATGAAAGAAGCCATAATTTTAAGCATGCTCTTTGTTTAGAATCTCAAGTTTCTTTAGCGACTTTGAAGTTAAGGGTCTGCTGATTCTCTTGACTACCCGCGCTTTTATCTTAACTGCAGTTGACCTCATGTGTGTAATGTCCCTTTAACCCCTGCTGCTCAGTTTTATAAAAGTGGTGTGTCAGGACTAAAAAGAAATCCCAATGGTTACCATGGAACCACAGGTTTCATTTTAGACAATTTGCATCTTTAAAATACAATACAACTTTGTACACATACTGCCTTACAGTTAAAGGCACAAACAGGTTAACTGACCTGCTTTGGGTTACATACAGTGCATTTACATGTGCCTTAATAATCTGGCTATTCACAGAAACCTGTTTTCTAAAATGCTATTTAATCCCTTATTCCTGTTAGAGAAACTGGGTTTTTGGTATCTGAGTAACCTGATTAAGAGAGGTTGATTTCTTTGTAAGTAACCCGGTAATGTGGCCATGTACACTCATAACCGGGTTACTGTTAAGGATTTTGTAGTCTGTGCATCTTCACACATGGTTACAGCTGCTACAGATAGAAGCGTCCACAAGATAAATTTCCAGAGGCAAATGATTGAGCGATCGCATTATTCCATCTCCAGGCTGAAATAATCTGTCTCTGTATTTCAGAAACTGCTAAATTTATGTTGACGAGCTGAACGTACAGTGCTAAACTCAGCAGCATAATCTCATGAGTAGGATAACCTGTTAAAAGTAAGGTGTGTTGCATAGTCCTGTTACTTTTTAAAGTAGTGAGTGTTTTAATGCAATACTTTTATTAGTGAGGCAGAAAAAGCTTCTGTTACTATTATCTCAGCAGCACTTGGTGTAAGGTGACAAGCACATGTACTGGTACGCTACCCTCCTCAGAGTTCAATAACACAACCAAGCAGAAAAGAAGGTGCTGTGTGTAATCCAATAAAAGAAATGTATTTTTAAAATGGCAGTTTAGTAATAATCCTGCTGTTTAGTAGAGATATGTTGAACTAGTGCAGCGTTTCTCAACCTTTAAGTATTTGCGACCCGAGTTTTCATAACAGTTTTAATCACGCCCCCCCCCAACATTTTTTTGAAACGTAGATGCATATTTTATTATGCCTACTTAACTTTTATCGACATTTATCTAACTCTATATTTAATGTTCTAGTATCAGAATGTAGTTTAATTTAATTTGTTTTGGTTTCAACATGTTTTTTTCATATTTTTGATTCTTGTTTTCTTTTTTTCACATCTTCGCGTCCCCCTATTTGTTACTTCGCGCCCCCTAGGGGGGTCCGCCCCACAGGTTGAGAACCACTGAACTAGCGTGATCGTGTGACACAGTGCTAATACTGCAAATCATCAGTGGCTCAGTTCAAGGATGTAAAAGTGGATAGGTTTCATTTACTTCACAGCACATAAAAGATTAAATCTGCTCTGTCAATATAAAATCCTAAGCCTAAAAGTACAACGATTTTATGTGACGTTTTATTTCACGTATTTTGTCACGCTTTAAATCTGGCTTATTTTAAAACCTATATATATTGTCAGGGATGCCAGGGGCGGCGACCCGGCCGGGACGCCTTGAAGGACCGGAAGTGGGCGTGCGCCCATCTGGGATCACGTGGGGGCCGCCATCCTGGTTGCTTTGGGGGCCATGGGTAGAGGGCTTGGGAGCCCAACCCTGTAGGGACCCGTGGTCACCGCCAGGGGGCGCCCCAATGCCTTGGGGACCCTGGACCTCAGCACTTCCGCCACACCAGGAAGTGCTGGGGGGAAGAAGAGGGACACCCGGAGAGCTTCCGGGAGAACAGCTGGCATTTCCGCCACACTGGGGCGTGTCCAGAAGGGAACGCCGGGAACCACTTGGAGATCATCCGGGAGCATAAAAAAGGGGCCGTCTCCCTTCATTCAAGGCTGGAGTCGGGTGGAAGAAGGACGAAGCAGAGAGAGAGTGGAGGCGGCCCGAAGAAAGGCATTGTGTGTTGGCCAGGACTTTGGGGACTTGAAGAGGTGATTGGTGCTGCGGCACTGGGTTGTGCACTGTAAATAAATATTGTAAATAAACGTGTGGTGGTGGAAAGCAACATGTCCGCCTGCCTGTGTCCGGGCCGGGTCCACAATATATATATATATATATGTTCGGTATCATTCTTTTCAGAATTTATCAAACTTTAATGTGATGTTGTTAGATTTTCAGACTCTTTTTCCATTTTTAAATTATAAACTAAAATATCAAGAAATTCATGGTTTTTATTTTTAATCGAGTAAACTTTCTTTCACAGGAACACACTATTTAAAAAAATTATCTATTCATAACACCAATGTTTGTATTTAGGTGATTTAGTTAGCTGAAGGTTGAGTTACGATGACCCATTGCATACCACTTTGTTTTCATGTGAATTTTTCCTGTTATCTATAAGAATGTCAGTTAAAATGAATGGATTGTTTACTTAGTCTCATAAATACTGGAGCATAGTGGACCTCTGTTTAACGGGAATACTCCAATTGGTAAGAGAGTAAATATTTTATTCTTATTTCATGATATTTACTCTGTTAAATAATAATTCATTTTTCTTTTACATATTTATAGAATTTCATGATTTTGACTCCAATAAATAATTTTTATTTGTACATTTACAGATTTTACTAATATTCTGGCCACAACTAGGGGTTGGGCTCCGAAGGCGCCAGGGGTGCTTGCCCCCTAGTGTATTTGTAAAACACAAGAAATGTATCATAGGATTGATGCTTCTTTTCAGATTCACAGTGGTTGTTAAGGACATATAATTATGTTTTGTGTTGTTTAATAAGTGTCTTACTGAAGGAGGACTCCAAAAGCGTATATTCCACATGTAAACAGGAGATTTTAAGAAATCAGATTTCTGCCTTAACCAGGTTACTCACCTTATCTCGATTTTGTATGTGTTGTAACAGATGGATTGGCTCTTGCATGAAGGTCATTCCCCAGTACAATTGGGTGGTAGCATCCCTTATGGCGAACCTGGTATAGATGCCCACCAGGCAGCATGGAAGTTGAGGTCCCATAAGATTTCACTGTTGGATTCCATGAGGGCTGTTGGGGAAAGCTGTCAGAAAGTAAAGATTCAGGTTCTGCCAGACCCAGAGCGGCTTTCTAGAAACAAGCAGTTGGCAGTGGAAGTACTTCTGAGTTGAAGCTTAAAAGGATGCCATCCACTTCTCCCAAGGAGTCAGAGTTGGGAGAGAAGACAGACGACATTCACCTGGGAGGAGTTGAAGACAGGGCCGGCTCTACGCTGGGGCAAGGGGGGGCAATGCCCCCTTAAACAAACGTCCTGCCCCCTTAAATCAAACTTTTAGAAGCTGAGAGAGAAAATAATAGATTACCCACAAACTGAATATGGACAAGATGTACTACAGTAGCTGAAAAATCCACTGGAAAAGGCACAAATGAGATGATAGGTTTCACCTCTTGTTCGCTCTTTCCATCCGTGCTCTGTTTGTCCGCAGCTCACACAGCACTCGGCAGAGATCCCCCACTCACCCTCCCCCCAGCTAAACATCCAATCACTGTTTAGTATGCAAATGACCCGGTGTCAGGTTTCTCAGTAGGCAGGGCTGCGCAACAGCGGCAGGCTTTGACAAAGCAGCAAATCTCTGTCGTCAAAATCATAGCGACTCATGAGATAATTAACAACTAAAAAATACATCTATATTTGTACAGTCAATGGGGGACTAGTCCATTGTTCTTCTCACAGTTTCAGTCTGGTAGAGAAGTGTTTCTTTCTCGATCCCACAAGTGCCACTGTGAGCCTGTCTGCTGCATAGTGCCGACTGGAGGACCTGTGTCTGTCTGTCAGACCCCGACACAAAGCCCCGCTCCAGCTTTCAACTCTGCACTCAACAGTTTTCTCGTTTCATATACTGATGATATCACAGCGATTTTAGTAAAGCTTAATTACTTTCCTCCCCAGCTTCCAGCAGTTCACAAAGGGAAAGTTAATGCTGTGAGATGCATCCTTTTTCCCAAGCTTTTAAAAAGTGTGACGCTGCTCCTGGCTGTACCAATAGCAGTAGCAATGATCAGAGACAGCAACTAGCATGTCTACTCCTGTGGCATCAACAGGCACTGCTTCTCCTGTACCTCTGCCAACAATTGCTGCCCCAAAGCAACCCGCTCAGCTACCCAGTGAGATAAATGGTAATACACCATCCCAGCCAATACTGGGTAGTTACCCCAAACGTGTATTTGGTGGTACAACATTAAGATCGTTCAATCCTGCCTGGTACCGCACACGACCATGGCTGGAGTACTCTGTTGTGTGGGACGCATGCTTCTGTTTCCCATGTCGGAAATATGGCAGCACAGTTAATGATAGGGATGTAGTTTTTTACCTTAACTGGTTTTAACAACTGGAAAGCAGCACTTGATCGAGACAAGGGGCTACAGAGGCATGTGTCCAGCCACAACCATGTGCATGCTTCAACAATCTGGATTGAGCATAAAAGCAGAAAGGCCACGGGGGGACTGTGGATTCAATTCAAACATTATTATGTCAAGAGTATTGGTAGTGCTATAAGGTTTCTCTGTGTAAATGAGTTGGGGCTCAGTGGGACTGCAGAAACCTTGAGACATGATGCAACGGGTAATGATGATGACATTGCTTCAGGTATTTTTCTAAAACTGATGGAATATACCTTAGAGAAGGATGAGAAGCTAGCAAGCATTGCTAAGGGTGTCCCAAAAATGCAAAATACACATCTAAGGATATCCAAAATGAAATTATCCAAACACTGGCTGACATGGTGCTTGGAAGGTCAGGAAAAATATGAAAGTGCTGATTCTGCAGGGTTTTGCCTCAAAAGTGATGGGACCAGGGATAGGTGCAATGTGGAAAATTTGTCTGTGATAATACGGTTTGTCAGAAATTCCATGCCAGAGGAGCATCTTATTGGGTTGCTTGACTTGCAACAACTTGATGCAGAGTACATCACCTCTGAGATACTGTTACACCTTTCTGATGCTGGCTACAGTGCTGACAGTATACTTAACCAGTGTTATGATGGGGTTAGAGGTGGTGTACAAGCTCTGCTCCAAAAGAAGCTTGACAGATATGTCCCATACATCCATTGCTACAACCACCAACTGCACTTAGTGGTTCTGCATGCCATGCAGAGTGAGCCGTGTGCAAAAAAAATTTTTTAGCCTATCTAGTTCACTCTACAACTTTTTTCACCACCACTATGTGCTTAATAAACATGATGCATCTTGTCTAAAAAGGCTGCTTGAGACCAGATGGACAAGCCACTATGAGGTGACAAGGTGCACTGTGGACAATCAAGAACAAATCCTTAGTATCCTATCTGAGATGACAGAGGATGATGATGCTGCAGTTGACCTGTGCACTGAGGCATGAGGCCTGCTATGCCAAATTAAGAGGCATCACTTCTTTAAGATTGGAAAGTTTCCAGTGCAGGTGCTTGGTGTCTTGAAACCAGCAAATGCTATTCTACGGTTTCTGAGGTTGTTAGTGCAGCACTGAACTCCTTAAAAAACATCCGTGAGGATGACTGTTGGGGAGTGTCATCTCCTACTGAGGATGAGTCACATCCAACAAAGAGAAGGAGAACAATGAGCAAACACCTGGGTCAAAGTGTTGTGCTCTCAACTTTGGGCCATACAGACTCTGGTGACCCTACCATTTCCCCCCATCAGTCTCTGAAAAGATCCCTGCTCAACATCCTTGACAGGGCCATTTCAGAAATGGAAACTAGATTTTCACACAAGAATATTGACCTGATGAGAGCCATATCTAGTCTTGCACCCAAATCTAGCGCATTTCTAGATCCCACACTGTTGTACCCTCTGGGTGTGATGGCTGGCACTGTATCAGATGTTGTAAGTCTGAAAAATGAAGTTCTTGTGGCAAAACAGATGCTGCTCAAAAAATGTTCAAAGGAAACAGTACAAGGAAGCCTTTCCTGAGTTGCATAAATTGTATGTAAGAGCCCTGGTCATTGGTGTGTCTTCAGCATCGTGTGAGAGTTCCTTCTCCACTTTGTCACGGGTCCTAACCCCCTATAGTTGCACCATGTTACATAAAAGAAAGAGGAATTTGGTGATCTTGGCCCATGAGAAGTCCATAACAAATAACTTGAATATGGATGAATTTGTAAGAGTTTTTTGCAAAGGGAAACAGGAGACTGTTGTTGTAGAGTGGATTGAGGAGAAAGGAGAAAGGAGCTGTTCAGTTGCAAATAGAGAGTTCAGATGCTTGCAAAACAAATAAGCTTAAAACAAGACAAAAAAAGAAGAAGAAAGTTCAAATGTTCTGTTCTAAATCTGTTGTGTTCTACAAATTAGTTTGAGAATTGTAGGAAAAGACATGGTGAATTTTTTTTTGTTTTAATTACTATGCCTACCCTATTTAGTTTTGTAAATATTGGCTTATTTTATTCTTACTTTATTTTGCAAATCTATTTGAGAATTAGGCCATCCAATTAAGATAATTTTTATGTTGTTGGTTGTAAAGATCTGGATGGATATTTTATTTTATTCTTTATTTTATTTTTTTACTTTTCAAGACTTGGTGAATTGATTTTTTTTTATAACTTGGCCTACCCTTTTTAGTTTTGTTAGTATTGGCAATAGTGAGAAGTGTTATTGTTGGGTTCGAATATATTTGATATAGGCCATCCAATTAAGGTAAATGTCATGTTTTTAGTTGTTATAATTTGATAAGGAATATTTTACTTTTTGTTGTTTTATTTTTATGGTTTCCTCCTGAGGGATTACCACCTTATTG
This sequence comes from Polypterus senegalus, assembly GCF_016835505.1. NCBI lineage: Eukaryota > Metazoa > Chordata > Cladistia > Polypteriformes > Polypteridae > Polypterus > Polypterus senegalus. The sequence continues at coordinate 160,109,540 of NC_053154.1, forward strand.
TGGTCAGGGGGTTTGCGTGCCTCAGTGACCCTAAGAGCTACACCAGCAGAAGCTTAGCCTTCAGGTGGGACACCCAAGTTGGACAGGTCTTAGGTTAGAGGCCTGACAAAGTGCAATCCAATGACATGACAAAAACAGTTATCCAGAGCACCCCCACCCCTTTCCCGCCTCCATCGTCACCATCGTCTGCCCCCTCATATATGCCTGTCTAGAACCGGCCCAGGTTGAAGAAAAAAGATATAAAAAGGTTATGCTGTTAAAGGTACACAAATACTTGTTTTGAACTCAGAGATTTGTGCCTGTTGAGTTGTGCATGGAGCTTTTGGCTTGGTGGCACCACCTAGTGTATGTAAAAGCACTGAAAGGGATTGAGGTGAAAACTGAATCAACAAGCTTGGTTAAAACTGCAATGTTTATGTCTCTATACCTTTAGGGAATTTTCAGCCAAGAGTATTTATAGAAGGTCCCATCATTGCCATGGGGAATATTCAGTGTCTCCTGTCAGCAGGAAAGGATATGCTTGTCTTCCTGTCTGTCCTAATGGCCTTCACCCCTTACTGGTCACACATTTACAGTCACAGCTCACACATCATTTAGAGTGACAGTCTTATCACCTCTCTCTGTCATTACCTCCCTTTGTATTTTTATACTGTGACTTTCTAACCTTAGATTCCTTTTAAGAATCCCCCCCCCCCTTTAAGTAGTACACATTGACAAATACACATGACTTACATATTGACATATTCACACAGATATTTGTAAGTTGCCTTCTAGATCAAGTGATGCCATTTGTTTGGAGCTCCTATACAATTCATCTATTTACTTTTCCTGTCCAAATAAACAATAACAAGGAAGCTCAGTCATTCATCTTAAGCCATGCCATTAGACATTTGTTTGCTAGGTTAGCTCGATTTCATCTTCTATCCTGAATTGTATGGCAAGAACTTAACAGCCTAATCACACTCTGAGATTTCCTGTTGTGCTTCTGGCCATGACTGCTAAGTTTTCTTCTGTTTGGTTTGATTTCGAATGTCTGCTGAAATGTAGAATCTGTTCAAAGAAGCAGGCACACATGGTGGTGTTCTCTCTGCATATACTTCAAATCGAGAAAAAATTCAGCTTCATATTTATATTCTAATGTACATTGGTGGATTCCTGGCTCCAATGCACATTAATTTCCCCTTGGGATTAATAAAGTATTAAATCTGTTCTACAAATCTGTTCTACTAATAGACAAACTCAAAGGTCAAAGTCACACACAGTCACAGTCCTGGAGACCTCAACCAACTGACCACCCACACCCTCCTAGGAATTCTGCAGTAGAATCTGTGCCATGCTAAATATGTGTGTGTCCTTTGATGCACTGATATCCTACCCAGGTTTAGTTTCTGCTTTGGTCCTGATGTGGAAAAAATCAGTTTCTTTGGCCTATGAAAATAAACTAGTTTAATAAATTGATGCCTGAATAAATAAGAACATAAACGCTGAACTTACAGATGTAATGCATTTTCTCCTTCTGAATTATTTTGTTAACTACTGTACAGTGACACTCAGTTCAGAAGCATTATGATTTGCTTTAAGCCCCGCCTCTAGTGCTGATTGCCTCACACACCACATGCTACCTGCTCTTGGCCCCTGCTGTCTCATTAGGTTACCTGGCAACCTTAACTTGCAGGGATGGGTTCCTTCATACTTAAGCAATTTTTTAAGTGACTTAAATGCACCAAAATATCACTGCACTGAGCTTTTAATAGTTACCCTGGTATTAACTACTAAACAGCAGAAGATGTGAACACATTTGAGCTACTGAAATAATGCATTAGGAGTAATCATGGTGACATTTGATTTGCAGTTATGGTAAGAAGCATGTTTAAAATAAATCTACATTTTGATGTTGAGTGGTTTTCTAAGTAGATGTTTTGTACAAGAGGCATACATAGAAAATGGTTTAGTATTATCAGCCCTGTTGAGAGCTCATATGTCAAAAGGGAAAAATGTGTTCTTTCCTTTTTTTGCCAATGGTGTGACAGATAGATAGATAGATAGATAGATAGATAGATAGATAGATAGATAGATAGATAGATAGATAGATAGATAGATAGATAGATAGATAAAGTTAAACAATCTTCTCCTTAAGTGTAGCAACTTAGGGCTGGGTTGTTCCATTATATGCACTGGGTTTTCTGACCATAGTCTAGTTTTTATAAGATTCTCTATTTTAATGAAATCTACTTTTAAATCTTGCTGGCATCTTAGTTGTAGGCTGCTAAAAGACTCTTTGTACAAATGTAGTATTTTCCGAACAACTAAAGAAAGGAAACGTATAGGTTCCCAACTTTGACATAGTGTGGAATATCGCAAATATGCAGACAACAGTATGCTGAGCACTCAACTAGGACCATTGCAGAGGCTGTCAAATAAAACTAGAGGATTACGTTTCTGACATTCATACAGCCTTAGAGAGTTGCTTTGAACCTGCCCTTTCCATGCGCATAAAACATCATTAATAACTTTGATGGATGAGCAAGTTGCAAGGTGCTCTAATCAGATCAAGGTTTTTAATTTTTTCACAATGAATGCACCTACACAATATTTCTTTAGTCTAGAAAAAAATACTGTTCGATCCAAAATTATTAATTGTTTAAAGACAATGATGAGAAGGAGCTTGATAGCCTTGAAAACATCAGGGGCTTTGCATTATTTTTCTTTATAGGGAATTGTTTCCAGCTGGAGGGTTAATTTGTCTTCTAAAATTGTAAAGTACCAACATTGTCTGACTATCAAAGATGGTTTTTAGAAGTACCACAGTAAAAAGCCTTTGGCAGGGTCCATCATTAACATTTGTTTAATGTTTTAGGGGCTTTTGGGTTTGGATGTTCTTTTATGGGTTTTATGCATTATTTTGCTCAAATATATTGTGTTCTTAAAATTAACAGTGTATTAGGTTTTCTCTTCTCAGCATCCCAGAGTATTTGCCAAAGCATGCTTTTCTCATTATTCAGCCACTGCTTCATCAGCTTAGGGTGCATTTACAGGGCCTGACCATTCTTACTTGCTGTAGATTGCCTTTTAAAGCGGTCAACTACACTGATGATACAAGGGCAAATCAAATAATGAAGGCAATTTGAAAATGATGTGGTAAGCTCAACAGATAGAGGATGACACAATACTACAAGTTTGCAATTGCTGAAGGTTTGAGCACGCATACGCAGCAACCTGCTGTTAGTCTAGTTGAAGCCAAGGTCAAATGAACATAGACGCTCCACTGTGGGATTGCGCCACTGTTGAATAACGCACAGTAGTGAGACTTCTTTTTGCAGAAAGAGTGAAACCTGCTAAAATTCACGGTAAGGATGTTGGTTCAGTAAATTAAATATTAAATCCAGCAGACCCCCCGAGACCCTGTAGTTAGGATATAGTGAGTTGAACAATGGATGGATGGATACTGGCTCTATTTGTGTTGCCATCTAAACTCTTTATATCATTAAGGGAAGCCTTCAAAGGCTACATTAAATAACTTTAATTAATAAACTTCTCAACCCAAATGTCTTCAATGTCCACCTCTTGAGATACACACTGTAACACATGTGCATCTATGGATCACCCTCAGGGCTCCTCTAAGGTATGTGGTACTATCCCCAGGTCAAGAGGGGGCACTGTGGTTAATTATGTCCTCAGTTATTCCTCCCACAGCACCGAAACACACCCAGTGAAGATGCTGGATTGTGCCCCGTCCCATGTGTTGTCAGACAGGACTGTCTTGACGACAGATACCTTAGTAACACTGAGACTGTAAAGATACGTTGTGTACATGGAGATGTTAAAGACTATCACACATTGCTTCTTCCTTTGACTTAAAAGGGCCGCCACTTTAAAGTTTGGTCTGCCATTTTGGACTCCTGCCCCTGGCCCTTGCTGATAGGCAGAAGGAATGCCCTTTTTCTTAGGCTAATTACTGAATGTTGGGCACCTGTCATCGAGTCCCCTGTCAAGCTTAGCGGTGGGGGAGGAAGAAGAACTGGTGGCGGTCGTGGAAGATCTCGAGCCCCGATTAGATATTGAACCCGATCTCTCCAGCGAGACTGAGGGAGACACCCCCAGTTCCCAGAGTGGCTGGCTGGCCCATCTACAACTTCTCAACTTGCCAATGCCTCCGAACACAAAACAAGCACTAGCGAGCAGTCGGATTTTTTGCACTTGCAGCATGCTGATAGCTCATTAGAATATACATTTAAACAAGCTTGCTCTGCTAGTGACTCTTATTGCCAAGAGCGTGAATCCGGGGGCTTAAAAACCCTGCACTTTCTAGATAAAGATGGCTGCCTTTTTCAGATCATTTAATGGGGGAATTTATTGAACAACCAGTTGTACCTGAAGTACATAGGGACATTCTTTTGCAGTTAGCCCACTCTCACATCTTGGGAGCTGATAAGACCAGAGATCATTTATCAAAGTGATTTTATTGGCTGAATATGGGAAAAGATGTTGAGCAATTCTGTACTTCATGTCCTGATTGGCAGATTGTCTCCACTTAAAAACCTCCTAGGGCTCCCCTTTGTCCTATGCCTATTCTAGACGTCCCCTTTTAACGGGTGGGATTAGATATAGTTGGTCCTCTTCCTAAGAGTAAAAATGGGTATTAATACAGTATATGCTGGTGTTGGTTGACTATACAACAGAAGTGGCTGCTTTGAAAAAGGTCAATTTCTCCACTGTTGCCAAAGCTCTGTGTGAGATTTTTACTCGTATTGGCAATGGCATCCCTAGAGAAATTTTAACTGATCAGGGCACATCTTTTACTTCTCACATGATGAAAAAATTGTGTGACAGCCTTGCTATTAAGAAATTGAGTACCACTGTTTACCATCCACAGATGAATGGCTTGATTGAACAATTTAACAAGACTTTAAAACAGATGATCAAGCGAGTCGCTCTTGATGATCTGACATCTTGGGACTCTGTCCTGGCTTTTGTTATGTACGCGGTGTGGGAATTGGCGCAGGCGTCCATTGGCTTAGTTCTTTCGAGTTGGTATTTGGCAGGCGCCTACGAGGCATTCTGGATGTTGTTCGAGAAGAATGGATTGGAATCGAGACAACAGCTCATTGACCGAGCTTTGCAGATCGGGTAATTTCGTTGCAAGATAGAATTCCTAAGCTTTCTTCTATCGCTGTGGAGCATCAGCGATGTGAGCAGGAAACTCAGAAACGTCTTTACGATAGGTGCTCTAAGCTCCGTGAATTCAAACCTGGTGATCGTGTTTTGGAACTGATTTCTTCTGACCCGGACAAATTCCTAGCTAAATGGCAGGGCCCTGCCATTATTGAGGAGCATATGGGACCAGTGAATTACAAGGTTAGAATACCAGGCCGGCGCAAACCATTCCAGATTTTACACATTAATCTCTTGAAGGAGTGGCATGACCCACAGGGGGTTTACACTTCCTTGGCTGCTGTCTCACAGACTGAAGTTGCGATTGGTGATGATTACAAAAGACAGAATTGTAATCTTTGATTGAACGGAACACTGATGTTTTCTTGGACTTGCCAGGCGTGACTAATCTTGCTGAACACAAAATCACTACTGAACCCGGTGTTCGGGTGCAGATGCGGTCTTTTTGGATCCAGGAAGCGTGATGCAATATTGTGCGCGAGGAAGTCAAGAAGATGCTGGCATTGGGTGTAATTCGTGAAATAAAAGTGATTGGTGTCGTATTAGTCCCAAAGCAAGACGGTTTGGTTCGCGTCTGTATCGATTTCAGACGCTTGAACAAGGTCTCTAAATTTTATGTTTATTCAATGCCCCGTGTTGACGAGGTGTTCTAAAAACTGGGTCAGGCGTCCTATATCTCCACACTAGATCTCACGAAAGGTTACTGGCAGGTGCCTCTTGAGGCTGGCAGTTGTGAGAAAACAGCATTTGCAACTCCTGACAGACTTTATGAATTTATGAGACTCCTGTTTGGTCTTCATGGGGCAACTCTAACTTTCCAGAGTATGATGGATCAGATTTTGCATCCTCATTCTGAATATTCCGGGACATATCTCGATGATGTCATGATTTTCAGCAATGATTGGCATACACATTTAAAATGTCTTCAGGCTGTCCTTGAAAGCTTGATACAGGCTGGCTTGACAGCTGACCCTAAGAAATGTAAATTGGGTATGTTTGAGACTCATTATTTGGGTTATTCCATGGGCAGGGGTTTACTTCGGCCACAGTTTAGAAAAGTGGAAGCTTGCTTAACCCTGTCCAAAAATGCAGAAACAGGTATGTGCTTTTCTTTGGGCTTGCTGGTTATTACAGAAGATTTATCCCTGACTTTGAAAAAATGGCTGCTCCTCTTTCAGAACTTAGTAGAGGCAGGAAAAACCACCCTATTTTATGGACATAAATTTGTGAACATTCGTTTTGTGATTTGAAAACTGCTTTGTCTTCCTATCCAGTTTTACGGAATCCCGACTTCTCTAAAGATTTTGTTCTACAGACTGACGCAAGCGCATTTGGTGTAGGCTCCGTCCTGTCACAGGTTTTTGATAGGGAAGAGCACCCTATCACATAATTAGGTAGAAAATTGCTTCCTAGGGAACACAATTATTTGACTATTGAGAAAGAATGTTTGGCGATTAAATGAGCTGTGGAAGCGATTCGTTATTACTTATTATATTTCACATTAGTGACTGATCAGCTCCACTTCAATGCTTATACCGTCAGAAAGATACAAACTCTCATCTCATGAGATGGTTTTTGGGCTTGCCACCTTACAGTTTTACAGTCAGGCATCGACCTGGCTCTGAACATGTTAATGCTGATGTCCTGTCACGCCTGTTTGAACCTGGTTTGGAGAGTCGTTTGATTCACAAAAATGTGAATAAAGCTGAGGGAGGGGGTGTGAGCTGGGGGGCTGATCGCACCCCTAGAGGATACAGGCTCCCTGAAAAACCCCTCCTAAAAACGCTGACAGACTACCTTCACATTGCTCCCTTACCTTACTTGCTAGGCTACTTGCGGCTCTGTTGCTCGATAAGTTTCCCACATGGTACTCCACAAACTTAAAAACTTGTACAACAGGCTTTTTTGGTCTCGTCCATTGCGAGAGATGGACGTCTGAAGCGGAGCTCCGCTAGCAGCGGTGTTATTTTTCATATTATCTTCTTATTTTCCTGAGATATCCTGTATTTATCCAACCTGAGGGCACTACTACAGTATATGCAAGCATATATAAACATGGCCAACAAGAAAAGGGTTCAGAAAGAAACGAAAGAAACGAAAACTAAAGCTACATCCAAGCTCATATCGGCAAGTCCAAGTTCAAGCTCAAGGTACGGCCTTTCAGAGACTGACCTGGATCAGATGGGTGAAAGCCCAGACTCCTCGGGACCACGGTCCGCTACATCGTCTCCGGCCAAGAGCGAAATGGAGAGCGAATGTACGAGTGTGAGTGACGCAGGTCACGATAGCTTGCCAATTGGAGAAGATCATCTGAAACTGGAAAAGGCCTTGCAGTTCGGGAACACCAGCTGCAATAGAGCCCACCGCCTCACCTACGGTGCACGAAGCAGAAATGATCTGTCTGAACTGAAGGTGTTGATCGCTAAATTCAAGCAAGAGATAAAGAAAGATATAAAGAATAGCGAGAAGGCAAATGAGAAGGCAAGGGAAAAGGCAAATGAGAAGCTGCAACAGGAGCGACAGCAGGATAATAAAGACCTGGAGAAACGCATATGTATTCAATTTGAGGCAGTCTTTAAAGATATGCTGGGTAAAATTGAAGAGCACATTCAGGAAGCCTCGCCTAAACTGAGCACACTTGCTGATCAACTGGAGGATGTCAAGGAGATATTCACGAGTCGGATTGAAACAGGCAAAAATCTAGCTGCCAGTGCTGAAGAAAAAGCAAAAACTGCCAACTCTGAATGCAAAAAATTCGGAAACAGACTTTCTGCTTTGGAAGATGGAAGCAGAAGGAATAATATTAGAATCGAAGGTCTACCTGAGAATCAAGAAAGTCCAAACCCAGTGAAATTGGCAGCTGAACTATTTTCTAAAATAATTGGAGAGGACTTTAAAGCAGATTCTGAGATAGCAGCAGCTTATCGCGTACGTGTATCAAATACTGTTAGGCCTAGATCTTTTATTATTCTCTTCGAGAGATTATTATTTAAGATAGAGGTGATGGCACTCCTCAGACACAAGCAAAAGATTATATATGAAAATAACCACATTCTTATCTTCTCTGATTTCTCTCCAGCAACAGCTACTAAATGTGTAGCCTTCTACAACATTAAACAGCATTACGGCAAGTCAATATCAAATATCAATCAAATATCAATATCAAATATAGCCTCTTATATCCTACCAAACTGAAAGTGGAATTGCATGGTCAATTCTATGTCTTCGCCAGCAAGGAAGAAGCAGAAAAGGAATTAAAAAAGCTGATCCTGACACTATTCTGAAACACAATAGTGAGTCGTAGCCTGTCATGACATGGCAAGGATAAATAACCTACTGTCTGATCTATTTGTTAAGATACGGGTTTTATAATTATATATCCTCTTTATTACTCGGATGCTTTCTGTTTATGTTTTAATTACAGTTATAGACATTTGTGCTTAATTTTTTTTTAAAATCTTATTTATTTATTTATTTTCTCTCTACCCTAAAGGAGACTCATCATACCCTTGGTTTATTGCTGTTGTTATTATTTCATTAAGACTTACTATGCTTATTCTGGATCACTTTCTAACACCATTCGCCAGGTTTATTATCCGGGTTTATTATCTTAATACATTAAGATTGCTGAAGATTATATATATTTTAAGTTCATAGTTTGTTAATGATTATATTTTAGGCATATAGTATTTAGACTATATTGGCAATAGATATCTCTATTTTTTAATCCTAAAATGCCGCTGCGTGGGGGCTTGTTTTGCTTTGGACGTGCTCTGTCTCTGGGTATGTCAGAGGACTGGGAGTGCGTGAAGTGGGGTCCAGTCTCACGTGGGGAGGCAAAATTTTAAGGGGGGAGATAAAGAGAGCAGGCTATATCTATATACAATACAATACAATACAATATAGTTTATTTTTGTATAGCTCAAAATCACACAGGAAGTGCCACAATGGGCTTTAACAGGCCCTGCCTCTTGACAGCCCCCCAGCCTTGACTCTCTGAGAAGACAAGGAAAAAACTCCCAAAAAAAACCTTGTAGGGAAAAATGGAAGAAACCGTGGGAAAGGCAGTTGAAAGAGAGACCCCTTTCCAGGTAGGTTGGGCGTGCAGTGGGTGTCAAAAGAAGAGGGTCAACACAATACAATACACAGAACAGAACAAATCCTCAATACAGCATAAAAATAAAAATTTTAGAAGTACAGAGCAGAATTTAACAGTAGATGATATCACATAATAAGATTTGGATATTTTTAGAGTCCTGGAGACCTCATCCATCAAGCTGCCTCCCCCATTTGGCCATTCCATGGCTGAAACAGTGCTGGGCCAGCCAATCCAATAAAAGGACCCCTCTTTCCCATGATTCCTGCGATCCTCCATCAGGGATGACTTTACCATAGGCAGGCAAACAACTTGGCAGGTGGGCCGTGGCACCAATTGCCACATTTGAGTACCGAGAACAGAAACAGTATAGGTGAGGGTTAGTATTCAATTATAACTATCATGTTACTTATGTTTTAGTGCTAATGACTAACAACAGAGATGCTGTCTGTACAGTTAATCAGCAGCTCTAGTCAGGATATGCTAAACTGAAGTAGTGAGTCTTCAGCCAGGATTTAAAGGCTGAGACCGAAGGGGCATCTATTATAGAAGCAGGAAGACCATTCCACAGTTTAGGGGCCCTGTAACTAAAAGCTCGACCCCCCACTGTTATTTTATTAATCCTTGAAATCATAAGCAGACCGGCATCTTGAGATCTTAATGTGTGCTCAGGTTTGTAAGTCATGATAAGTTCAGACAAGTAAGTCGGACCTTGGCCAATGCTTTATATGTTAAAAGGAGGATTTTGAAATCTGCCCTAAACTTAACTGGGAGCCAGTGTAAGGATTTAAGAACGGGAGTTATGTGTTCATATTTTCTTGTTCTTATAATAATTCTTGCAGCCGCATTTTGGATTAACCGGAGGCTGTATAGAGAACAGTTTGAACAGCCAGTGAACACCGCATTGCAGTAGAAAATCCTACTAGAGATAAATGCATGAATTAATATACATACATAATATCTAATCTATCCTTTTAATCTTTATAATTATAACTACCAATGTAACAATAGGCTGCATGGCAATAACTCTTGGGGAAATAGGAAATTAAGGTTAAAGCTGTCTTGCTTCCAGTAAAGACTATAAAATGACATCAAAAATTCAGAATCAATGTCTCCATGATGGGACAGTTAACTTTGTGAGCTGGAATGTTAAAGGCCTGAATCACGAATTAAAGAGAAAGAAAGTACTCTCTCACCTAACATAAAATAGTATTTTTTTACAGGAGACCCACTTACTAAGCAAGGATCAGTTCCGGCTGCAAAAGGATTGGACTGGCCAGTTGTTCCATTCTAGCTTTATAAAGAAAACTAGAGGTGTGGGAATTCTCATACAAAGAAAAGTCTCATTTGTAGCATCAGATGTAGTATTGGATCCTGATGGGAGATATGTGATGGTCATGGGTAACTTATCTAATTGTAAAATGATTTTGATAAATGCTTATGCAGTTACTGTTGATGATAAGTAATTTATACAAAATTTATTTGCATCCATTTCCAATGTGAACACTCATAAAATTATAATGGCTGGGGACTTTAATTGTGTTTTAAATCCACTCTTAGATGGGACTTCTATCACAGGGGGCACGACATCTAACACTGCAAAGATAATTACAAAGTTTATAACTGATCACAACTTATCAGACCCCTGGAGGTTTTTAAACACAAACTCAAGAACATATTCTTTCTACTCACCAGTACATCATTGCTACTCAAGAATTGATTATTTCTTTATAGATAATAATTTCTTGTCTACGATTAAATCTTGCAAATACGATGCTATTGTTATTTCTGACCATGCACCTCTGATCTTGGAGCTAAAGTCACTATGCCCCACGCACTCACCTCGCAGATGGCGTCTCAACCCGCTTCTATTAGCAGATGAGAATTGTACAGAATTTATATCCAAATAAATTAGTTTCTTCCTAAAGACAAATACATCCTCAGAGATTTCTGCAGGAATACTCTGGGAAACTCTTAAGGCCTTCTTAAGAGGACAGATTATCTCATATCTTTCCCACAGAAATTAATTAGAAACCAAGAAAGTAGCAGAGCTAAAAAGCGAAATTACTAAAATAGATGAAGAACATGCCAGGCTTCCAAGAACTAAACCTCTTGACAACTAAAGAAACTGAACAACTAATTTATAAATCCAGACATCATTACTATGAACATGGAGAGAAAGCTAATAAGCTTTTAGCTCAACAAATTCACAAGCAAGAAATCCGCAATGCAATCCCAGTAATCACCAACACGAACAGAGACAAAATCGACCACAAAAATATAATGCACACATTTAGAGACTACTATAAATCCTTATATTCTACTGAGTTTAAAGAAGACAACACACAATCTAATGCATTTCTGGATACATTACAGATACCACAAATAGACACTTTTAGTGCGGAGGAACTCAATAAACCTTTGGCATTATCAGAATTACTAGATGCTATAAAGTCACTTGAATGCGGGAAAGCATCAGGACCTGATAGCTACCCTGCAGAATTTTATAAGAAATTCTCCGCTCAGCTAGCTCCCCTCCTATTAGCAACATTTACAGAAGCCAGAGACAATCAAACTCTTCCTCAAACTTTTCGCCAAACATTAATCACCATTCTTCCTAAACAAAATACTTATTACAATGTGCATCATACAGACCAATTTCACTTTTGAATAATGATGTTAAGATTCTCTCAAAAATCATAGCTAGAAGGATGGAGAAAGTGCTCCCTTAGGTAATATCACAAGATCAGACTGGATTTATGAAGGGTTGACACTTATCTTCAAATCTTCGACGTCTGTTTAATGTAATATACTCACCAACTAAGTCAAACACCCCAGAAATATTATTATCATTGGATGCAGAAAAAGCATTTGACATGATTGAATAGAAATACCTTTTTACTACATTGGAGAAATTTAGGTTTGGCCCGAACATTTGTGCATGGATCAAACTACTGTATACCAATCCAGAAGCTTCAATTTGTATCAACAACATTTGTTCAGACTACTTTAAACTAGAACGTGGTTCCAGACAAGGATGCCCCTTGTCACCGCTGCTGTTTGCAATCACCATTGAACCACTGGCAATACACTGTCGAAATCCTGATCAGAGAAGGACTGGAACAGAAAATGTCTCTATATGCAGATGATATGGTACTGTACAGGTATATATCAGACCCACAAAATTATGTGCCTGCAGTCTTAACAGCACTCACAGAATTTCAAAAGATCTCTGGTCTCAGAATTAATCTGAATACAAGTGTACTCTTTCCAGTGAACTCTCAAGCATATAATATTAGATTAGATACCCTACCTTTTATCATTGCAGAACAGTTTAAATACCTAGGGGTAAACATCACAAGTAAACATAAAACTCTTTATCAACAGAATTTCACCGTCTGAATGGAAAAAATTAATCAAGACTTGCATAGATGGTCATCCCTTCATCTCACACTAGCTGGAAAAATTAACACTGTTAAGATGTTTTTATTTCAAAACATTCCAATATACATCAATAAATCATTTTTTTACAGTCCCTCCCTTTTAAAGATCCAAGAGGACACTGGGAAAAAGATCTCTCAATTAATATATCAAAAAAAGGAGTGGAAAATAGCAATGCAGAGAATTCACTCAAGCTTCATATGCGCAAAGCAGGCAATTATTCAACTCAAAATTATATATCGAGCACATCTATCTCGCCTGAAACTCTCCAAAATGTTTCCGGGGCATGATCCAACCTGCGAACGCTGCAATCAAGTCTCAGCCTCACTGGGTCACATGTTTTTGGCCTGCACCAAATTAACATCATTCTGGACCAAAATTTTTAATTACCTTTCAGACGGCCTTGGTCTCATAATCCCTCCTAACAGCTGTGTTTGGGGTTCTTCCAAATGGGTTTAAAGTGGAGAAGGACAAACAAACTGTGATTGCATTCACTACACTTTTGGCATGCAGACTTATTTTGCTAAACTGGAAGAATCCTAACTCTCCTCTTTTAAGTCAGTGGGAAACCGATATTTTATACTATTTGAAATTGGAAAAAAATCAAATACTCAGTTAGAGGATCTGTACACTTTTTTTCAAAACATTGCAGGATCTAATCAGTAATATTTTAGAATAAGCTCTTAAAGCACAAAGGAAGCAATTATTTCTGTATTTCTTTTTCTTCTCCATTCATCTCTATTGGCTTATCAAACTCATCAATTTAGGTATGTTTACAAGCCTTAAGTTTTACTCCGTTGGCCATGCTCTCTCTCTCGGGGTGAGGGTCAACTTGTTCTCAGTCCTACTTTTTGTAAAAATTGATTGATTTGTATGGAATGATTGCAATAAAATTAATAAAATAAAAAAAAAAGCCTGTACAGCACCTGTCGCTTTGGAATTGATTGTTTGCTTTTCTCTCTCTCTCTCAGACATTGTCTACTCCTGTCAAGGAGTTCATTTAAACTTTTAAAAGAGACAAATGTTTGTTTGCAGTGTTTGAATAAAGTGCTTGTCTCTACAACCTCCTCTGTTTCTGTGCAAATCTGTGACTCAAGCATGACAATATGTTTACTGACAATAACGTATTTAGTCACGTTTATGTTTCACATAAGCTATTAAATTCAACAGAATTAAAAGTTTTTTGCTCCTGATTTTCTTTTGTATTCAATGTTTGGTGCATCACATTGCAGTGTCCAACAGTAGTCAGCAAGCATTGACGGGTTCCAGTTGCCCTGGTATTGTTTCTTCATCGTAGCAATGTCCTGGTGAAAGTGAAGTGGTGGCTCTAGGCTAGGGATCTACACTGGCAATCGGAAGGTTGCCGGTTTGAATCCCACAAATATCAAAATGGACTCTCCCCTGTTGGGCCCTTGAGCAAGGCCATTAACCTGCAATTGCTGAGCACTTTGAGTAGTGAGAAAAGCGCTATATAACTGCAAAGAATTATTATTATTTCATTGTGTTTGTCACTGACAGCACCGAGATTTGCGGGGAAGAAGTCCAAGTGTGAGTGGAGGAAATGAATCTTGAGGGACATGTTGCACTTCATTGTCTTGTATGCTTTAAGGTTTGTCTACCAGCTGAATGTAGTTTCGGGCTCTGTAATTGCCTAGAAAATTGTCAACAACGTCTTTGAAGGCTTTCCAGGCAATTTTTTCTGGCCCAACTAACAGATCTTCAAACCGCTTGTCACTCATAACATGTTTGATCTGGGGGCCAACAAAAATGTCCTTTTTGATCTTGGCGTCAGTTATTCTTGGGAACATCTGTCTTAAATAACGAAAACCTTCGCCTTCCTTGTTCAGTGCTTTCACGAAATTCTTCATGAGTCCCAGTTTTATATGAAGAGGAGGCAAAAATATCTTTGCCGGGTCAACAAGTGATTCATGTGCCACATTTTTCTGTCCTGGAACTAACTTTTTACGGAGTGGCCAGTTCTCTTGAGAATAGCACAACACTTTGGCATGGCCGTCCCATTCATAGATGAAACAACAGTACTTTGTATAGCCGAGCTGCAGTCCTAGTAACAGAGCAACAACTTTAAGATCTCCACAGATATTCCAGTTGTACTTGCTATACTGGACGTGCTTCAGCGACAGTTCCATATTCTAATGCGTTTCTTTCATGTGTGCTGCATAGCCAACAGGTTCTGAAGGATAAACTTTGCCATTGTGTAGCAGAACAACTTTAAGGCTTAACATTGACGAATCAATGAAGAGATGCCACTCTTCCAAGGCTGAGAACACTCCTTCAATGTCACAACAGAAACAGAGACTGTCAACTTATCCAAAAAATTTGGTTATATCATGATGTCGGCATCGAAACACAGAAATTTTCGTACCTGGTGACAGCAAACACCATTCCTGCAGTCTCAAACCCAGCAGCTTTTGCTTTTGACAGACCCAAATCTCTGACCAAATTGTTCAATTTGGACTGTGTTATCAGATGTGGATTCTACCTGATGAGCGCGGTTCAAAATCCTGGTCAATGTCACTGTCAGTACCCTGCATTGCAGTTTCTTTATCTGGTTCTTCTAAGGTCCAGTCCTCTGGTGGTTTCGGAATTGGAAGACTGTTGTCATGTGGCACGGGTCTCATTGCTGAAGGCAGATTAGGATATTCAATTGACTTCTTGTTTTTGGCAGAGAAACCAGACACATTAGTCAAACAGAAGTAACAGTCCGTCACATGGTCTTTCTGTTCTCGCCAATCATCAGAACAGAAAATGGCATCGTCTTTTGAGTGCCTCTGAGCCAGACTCTCAGACTGACAGCACAATTCACACAGCAAATGTGAGGACCCCATTCTTGTCTTGATCACCAAAATACAGCTTTCTTCACAAGAGCAGTCATCCAACGTCTGTGAGGCACAATTGTATATTCGCCACAGATATAGCAGAATGTATCGTGCTGTTACAACATTGATGAGACATATCGCCTGAGACCAAAACGTCTATAGCATCAAGTTTACTTACTGTTATATTGCTACAGATACTATACTTTAGTATAATGATACCATACATACACACTGACTGTCTATATAAACCAAATGAGCAGGATCGGTGTATGCAAGTCACCTTTATAGCATGCTGGGACAGCGTCAAGCTCTTTTCAGACATGCCTAGGCATGCTTCTACAGAACAGCTTCCAACCTGGCCTGATTCCATGCCTGGACATGCCCAGACTGACCAAACCTTTGTTGATAAGTCACTTACGGGAGCGAAAATGTTTGGATACAAATATAAGAAAAAATCATGACAAAACTGATGTCTCTGAAATGGTACGTGATGGGTAAAGTTTGAGGTGATATTTGTGATCAGCACCCAAAAATCTATAAGAAGCACCGAACAGTGTTCAAGAAGCAAAAACTTTGCTGTGCAGAATGATCAGGCACTGCCATCCCTACACACAGGGCCAGTACCACCACTAAGGCAAATTAGGTATTCACCCAGATGTGTATTGCTGCACTAATAATCTTGGCCTAGGATGCAAAATAACCTATTACTGGCACTGCTTACACAAAATCAGTTTATCTGAAAGTTTTCCTGGCGTATTTGGGATTATGGTAACACCTTGTCTAAGGAGAAAAGGCATCTGCAATGACCTCACAGAAGGAGTTGCCACATCTGACCTGCCAAAGAACGATTATAAGCCCATTTTCAAGCAACTAAAAGTCTATCATTCAGCAGTAGAAAAGATTATTTATTAAAGGAAAACAACAGTTTTCTTAAAAACGTGTATCCCAGATAATTCAATAAAAGATCTGATCATATTTTACTGCAATGAATCACAAAGAACCCAAACACCACATCTAGTAATCTTTAAAGGCCTCTCCCAACATAGTATATGTTACAATGTCATAAATAAAATTATATTTACTTAACATACAGTTTTTCTTATAATTGTTATGAATGTCCTTTTTATGCTATAACAGCATTATTATTATAGCATTATTGTATCCTGTAACTTTAAATATATAGCCATTCCATGTATTTTGTGGATGGAGCCCTAGGAGGCGGGGCCACCCTGACTTCATTGCTGCTAGGTCCACCTTGTGGTTTTATAGTAAGTCAGGAAAGAGACTCAGCAGCAGAACATTAAGTTTTATTTTACGTTTTGTGAGAGTATTGCATTTCTTGCTATTTTTCTTTCTGGTTTCTGGATTTTTACTTCTGTTTTGGTATTACTGTTACTGGATGGTGTAATGGATTTGTTTGTGGTGGATTGCCTTTTTAGGCAAACCCTTTCACCTTTTTGCTCTGTAAAGCATTTTTGCTTTATTTTCTTATTTAATAAAGATTCTTGTGAAACACGTCTGTATAAAAGCCAGAGTTTGAATGTTTTTTTCTTCTTTGACATGCTGTGGCAGATTCCTTGTACTTTTAACTTTTAAAAACTGGTAAAACTGAAGTCAGCAGTTAATATTTGGGTCCAGGATTAATTTTGAAGAGCTTGTCCTGGGCAGGTCATTAAAGCCCTGGTTGACTTTATAGATCGTTTTGGAGATATCACACAGCCTTGCTTTATGTTTGTGAGTCCATTATACTAGAGACAATGTGACATTATGCAAACAATATTTAAGATTCTGAGGCACAACATTTTTGCAGTCAAATAAAAAAAATTGGCCGCTCATGCACTAAGCAATAAATAGGGAAAGGCTTGTTAGACATAGTTAGGACATCTTGTTTTTGTTTTTTTTTTACTTTGAACTTTGTTTTTCATTTTGGTTGACTTTTTTGGGACTTTCTGTCCTTTTTTAATTAATATTGGCCTGTTTACTGTATGTTTTTTAGAGTTTGGCTCTTAATACCTTTTTTGTCTCCTGGCACATCAACTTATTCTTTTTATCCTTGCAAACACACTGATTTTATATCTCATACACAATATAAAGTTCACAACTCCACCATCAGGAAAAAAATAAAGGGGTGTCAATTGGAAAGATAGCCAGAAAAATGCCCCCAATGCATCTGAATGAACCAGAAGACATCTAAAACATGATATCATGGTGAAATTGGTTGGTTATTATGCACAATTCCAATTTGATAAAAAAAAAAGGAAACACAGTGTATCACCAAAAGAACCGCATACCAACCATCAAACTCTTTGGATGAGAGCTGATGGTTTGGAAATACTTTGTACTCACAGGACGGAACACTTTGCTCTTTTAACTAGGAGTCCCAAGGCACTTAAGTCCTAAAAAGTTCTATCAAGTTCTTCCATGTGAAGACTGATTGAAATCATTTATGTTAGGTAGAATGACTAGAGGGGACTGGGCAGTCTTATGGCCTCGGAACCCCTGCAGAGTTTTTTTTGGGGTTTTTTTTCTGTCCTCCCTGGTTATCCGACCTTATTTTTATTCTATGTTAATTAATATTGCCTAATTTTATTCTTTATGTTTTGCTTCTTCATCCTGTAAAGCACTTTCAGCTATATCATTTGTATGAAAATGCGCTATATACAGTGTATCCGGAAAGTATTCATAGCGCATCACTTTTTCCACATTTTCATGTTACAGCCTTATTCCAAAATTGATTAAATTAATTTTTTTCCTCAGAATTCTACACACAACACCCCATAATGACAATGTGAAAAAAGTTTACTTGAAGTTTTTGCAACATAACAAAATTTGGAAAAAGTGATTACTTTCCAATGAACTGTAAATAAATATTGTTGTTGTTGTAAAAAGCACTTTCACAAATGCCCACTAGATGGGGATATACCACCAAAACCACATCTAAATAAAAAGGTAAACACAAAATCTATACTAATAAAAGGCAAAGCCCTCACTGAATGACTGACTGACTGACTGACTCACTGACTCATCACTAATTCTCTAAGTTCCTGTGTGGGTAGAAGGCTGAAATTTGGCAGGCTCATTCCTTACAGCTTACTTACAAAAGTTGGGCAGGTTTCATTTCGAAATTCTATGCGTAATGGTCATAACTGGAAGGTGTTTTTCTTCATTTACTGTAATGGAGTTGAGCTCGAAAGCCGTGGGGGGCGGAGTTTCGTGTGACATCATCACGCCTCCCACGTAATTACGTGAACTGATTGTCAACGCAGTGGGTAGAAAACCAGGAAGACCTCCAAAAGTGCTGAAGAAAACAAGGCAGCGAAACAATAAGAAGCGAGTGATTGACATATACTACCATATTCGTGAGTGCTGCTATTTCGGAAAGAAAGCACAGTGTAAACCTAAAGTTTAAATTAAGTTCATAGACACGTTGCCGTTGGCGTTTCTCATGCCCACGGGTAATGCGGGATACAAGTTTAATGAGAGGACGCAGGATATAAACGAGAGTTTTGATCACTTTGTTACTAAGTTAAAATTGTATGTGAAGGGGTGTGCTTATGCAAATTCCGAGAGACTGTGTTTCTGGGGGATTGACAGTTAAGGCGGGTGGGGAAGTCACGTCATCATCTCCCCTCCCATTTACCTCATTTCGCTCTGAGCTGAGCTCTGCGGCTAACGCCGTCTTTCGAAGCAGCTTCGTCAGACTGCCACCAAATACTCACAGAAAAATCCACAAGTTAATACACACGCTGTCTCTACAGTTTCTCCACACTGAATCCTCCAGGCACTACTTTTAAAAAGGTCACATTGACAATCATGTTACGTTATTTTTAAAATCTTTACTTTTCTTAGCACAAGCACAGCTGAGAAGCTTCGATGCATGTGCTCCATAACGCGTTAAAAAATAATGCATTTAATCACACTTTGCATTACAAGTAAAGGGGAACATTTGTGAATCCATGATTTCCTGGTACACGGATTACATTGATCAGCGCATCCCGATTCATTTTACCCTCGCACCCCCTTGGTTTGAGAAGAAGTATGAAGAAATATGAGGTTAACACAGAAAAACAGATCACCAATTCAAGCTTTATGAATAATCGATTCGCCATCAATAATTGTTTTGGTAAAGCCATCCTCCTTCCATTTTATAATTTTTCCGCCACTAGCCATGATTAAATGAACGGTAAAAAAGTAAGAGCGAAACAAGGGTGACTTATTTAGGCAGGCATATATATGACAGCAACACTCATGACAATGTCAATCATGTTACGTTATTATTAAAATGTTTCCTTTTCTTTTTCATTACTTCTTTAACACACTACTTCTCCGCTGGTAGCGGGTATTTTGCTATATATATATATATATATGAATGACCTCCAAAGAGCGCTGAGACTTTTGATATCATGAACGTGTCTGCAAAAACTGTGGTCTCCTGCCCTGCAAAAGTCGAGCAGCCAGCACGCGTGCATAGCTGTGCTGGCCTTTGAGACGCTGACTGTGCTTCTGCCTTAAGTCAAAGTGAGCACTTTTAATTTTTTTCATCCTCCCCCTGAGCTATAGCCCAGACAAGTGCAAACACGGGACCCCTTTTCTACACCGCGGCAAAGTAATATTAAGGCGATTCGAACTTTCTTTTCAGCGACACTCATAACAGTGACTAAACAATTACATTGACAATCATGTTACGTTATTTTCAAAATGTTTCCTTTTGTTTCTCTTTCCTTCTTTAACACACTACTTCTCTGCTGCCAAGCGCGACTATTTTGCTATATATATATATATATATATATATATATATAGATATATATATATATAGATATAGATAGATAGTGATATATATAGATATATATATGTAGATATGAGAACAACACTCATATCAATGACAAAACAATTACATTGACAATCATGTTACGTTATTTTAAAAAATTTTCCTTCTCTTTTTCATACCTTCTTTAACACACTACTTCTCCGCTGCGAAGCGCGGGTATTCTGCTAGTCTTTAATAAAATAGAAAGATTTATTTCTCACAAAATGCTCTGTCACACAGTGGAGCTCCATACAGCATAAAATACATAAAGGATTTGCCTGAAACACAAGCCGATTCAAACGAATAAGTCCCAAAACGAAATACCAAGAATAGTTGAAATACAGAGCGTAACTACTCCTTAGCTCGCTACTCCTATGGGAGACTTAAATTGAATTTAAATTGCAGAGGGTGGCTCCTAGTGGCAATTGACAGTGGCCCCACCTCTTGGGGAACCACCCATAAAACTCGTTGAACATAACCAAGGAGATGATACATGGACATAATCAAAAGCAAGCAAACATATGCAAAAGAATGAAAAAGTGACAAAAAAGGAATGAAACAAAGATATCAACACTAGCCAGATGAGGAAGCTGGGCTAAAATATAATACCTGCACCTACTGCGTCTGCCACAAACCACTCCATATATCAGAATAATCTAGAGGAAAAGGAAGTCAGCTTGGCTTAAACCGGAGCAGGCAGCAAGAAAGTGATTTCACGCCCATCAGCATCTATGACTAAATAGCTGAAGAAGAAAATATCAATGTTGTGGAACGGTTAATTCACCAGGCTCACTTCAACCCCATAATGAAGCTGTTGCAAAGCATTAAGAAGGCTTAGCATCAACCAAAGCCCTCACAATATAAATGAACATCATTAGGCGGAGTTGACAAAAACAAATCCCATTCAGGCCACTAACCTCATAGAAAAAATAATGACTTCAAGTTTTCATTGTGGTTCTGCCAGCCAGTGAAGCAAGGAGTGTACTTACTTTTTCAATAATTCTATGCAATAGCTACAAAAAACATAAAAGAATTCAAAATAAATACAAATCCTGTTTAAGTACTTGAATATTAACACTGATGCTCCATGTATTACTAAATCCATAAAGTGAAAGACAATATATAAGATGGGTGAGGCCATTTTGAATGTGTGGGGGCACTAGTGGTGAATCAAACCTTTAGACTGACCAATGTAAATTAATTTGATATGAAACAATTGAAATCATCTTATTTTGAGCCAAATATCCCTTTTTCTCAATGGTGATAAATGTTGGTGGCTACTGGGGTGCATGCAGGGAATTTGAAAAGCTAGGGTGTCATAGTATATTTTGTAACTTTAAGATAATGTTGTTTTGCTGATTATTTCTTAATCATGAGTTTCAAGAAATCTGTCCAAAACAGGCTTCTGGCTGACCCCAAAAATGAAAGCAAAATGCAAACATAATAAGAAGGAATAAAGAGCAATGCAACATAGTGATGATAGTAATTAGTTTAAATAAGATATGTACATATACTTTACTGCATATTATAGAATAACATTTCATAAGTAGGCTATATATATTCTTGATATAAATGCAAAACATATTAAATACACAGACTACAGTGAAGCACTAAACATTATGGATCTTCAGTGCTACCTACAATAGGGTACAGGAGTTTCTTGTGAATTCCATAACCATGTAGAATATTTTCCCATGTCCAGCTCCAGATTTTATTGGACATAAGCAACCAACCAGTGTGTGCTTCTGCGCCACAGTCACACATTGGTTGGTGTTTTTCTCAGAGGTCCAAGTTTATATCCCAAATCAGGCACATTCTGTGCGAAGTTTGCACATTTTTCCCTGGTCTGCATGGGATACAAAACCATTCATGTGAAAATAAAATGGGTAGTGAGTGTGGTTCTGTACATGCATGCGTCCTGTGGTGGAAAGGTAAGCCATCTAGGCTTGCTTTATGCCTTGCCACAACTGTTGCTGGGATATGCTTGGCCACCAACAAACCTAATTTTTATCAAGTGGATTTGGAAATTACAAAATGGACTTCACTCTCTGTTCACAGCGCAGCAGTACTCAGAAGGAGCTCCCTAAATATTGATTTAGGCAGCATTGTAGGTGAATAAAGGTATGTCAATGGCTGTACTGCAATAGTAGCATTTGCTTAGAAGAATAGCATAAACTCCTTCTAGAGTAACATATGAAAATCAATCTACCCATAAAATGATTTATGGCCTACTTAAAAAATATAATGGCCAACTCCAGAACAATCTTTATTGAAGAGTATCCTCAAGTTCAATGAGCCGTAATGCCTACTGAAATCATACCTCTCAGATTCTAATTATAACAACAACCTTCAAAAGCTTACATGCACCCTAAAATTGTCCCCTGCTAGCTGTAGTTCAAAGGCTGGGTGTAGATTCTGAAGCACTCATGGGCATTTTTTCTTGGGAAGTGCCCCCTCTCATCCTGGGGTAGTACTTTTTACCTTATCAGAGCCAGGAAGGTGGTCCCCAGGCACACATGCTTGAAATAAGCAAAACAAAACATATATTCCATGCAACACTTAAATAATTGCTCATCTATCCCTGTGTTTTCATTTATTTATTATCATATTTCACTATGCATTAATTTATTTGCATATTTGTTAATTTATTTTTTTGTAAAATATTCCACCGCTCATTCAATCCAACTAGCTTATTTTGTTTTGTCACATATAACCACAAAAATTATGGTTAAAGAAACATTTATTCTTTGCTTTTTAGTCCATTTATAACTAAAGTAAATAAAATCATTTTACTTAAAACAAATTTTTATATATAGGTAAAATTCCATTACAACGAATATCTTTAAAACGAAATTTTCATTACAACGAAGTATTTTTATGGTCCCCATATGAAACGAGTCTATACAAATCTCGTTACTACGAAATACATTCAGCAGATACTTTCATAACAACGAAGTGCCCAAAAAACCTTGAAATGCCTGACTGAATCATCCATAGAGCTGTTGGTTCTGTGGTCGCAGCTCAGTTTTGCACAACGATCCCCAAACAAAAACACTGTAATTTTTTTTCTTTCTTCGGACTTTCCTTGTACTGTTTTTTTTTGTTTGTTTTTTTTTTTTGCTGTTTTTGTTTTCTGTGGTTTTCAGTGATACCTTTTGCTTATTGCTCATCAACATTTTAAAAACATCCATTGGAATTTAACTCATTGTAACCCTCCTATAGAAACAACAGACACAAAAAAACGATAGCAGTTCATATTAGAAAAAAAAACTTTAATTTTTTGCAGCTCTCGATTAAGGCAAAAAGAACAAAGATGTTGCCAGGGAATTCGGAATTTTGCCATCGACACTGTCAACTTTCTTAAAAGACAGAGCAAAAAAAAGAAGAAAAATCAAGGGGTTGAAGATGTCGAAAAAGCAGTTTTTATGTGGTTCAGTGATGCTCATTCAAATAACATTCCTATTAATGCGGCACTCATTCAAGAAAATGTGAGGTTTCTAAACACTCTTGGGACCTCCTGCAACAAGCCGAAGAGCATCCTGAAGTGCGATCACTGCTTCTGTGGAAGCTTGTTTATCCATATTGCTCTGCTGCAGCTCTTCA
Source organism: Polypterus senegalus (assembly GCF_016835505.1). Taxonomy (NCBI): domain Eukaryota; kingdom Metazoa; phylum Chordata; class Cladistia; order Polypteriformes; family Polypteridae; genus Polypterus; species Polypterus senegalus. The sequence goes on from NC_053154.1 coordinate 160,133,496, forward strand.
CCAAAGCAAACAGAAAAGATCTTGAGGAACATTGTAAATGCAGGGAACAGTATTACTTGGCCACTAACCTGGCCACGACCCTGCCTGACTGCTGTGTCTTTTTATAGGAGATTTGCAGATCACGCTACAATAAATAACTGTGCTGTTCCTGTTTCAAGCTGAATAAAGCTGGTTTTGCTATGAGACTAAGCCTCATGTTTTGGGGTGCAAGACAGGGACTTATAGCGCGACCATAATCTTTTAGGATTTGCTTCTGTGGCACTTCACTGTAGCGCTGTCAGCCTGCTGTTGCCCTGCCCCAGCAACAGACAAACAATCTTCCACAGACGCGGCAATCGATCTTGAAGACACACTTCGTGTGTCATTCCCATTGGGTGGTGGGTGGGAATCCCAAGAGTTCAGAAACCTAACAATATGAAGAAGAAGAAAAGGATGATTCATCTTCTGATTGATAACTGTGCTGCACACAACATGTTTCTACATATAGATAATGTTTGCGTTGAATTCCTCCCACACACTTGCACAGCGGTGCTCCAGCCATTGGATTTGGGCATCATTCACACCCTGAAAGTGTATTATCGCAAGGAAATGTTGAGAAAAATTCTTGTCAGCATAACTTGTAGACGGGAGAAGATTAAAATTGACACAAAAGAAGTTATTGAAATGATTTCAAACTCCTGGATGCAAGTTAAAGAAAGCACTATAGTGACAAATGCAGAATCTCCTTACTATGAAAATTTCATTACAATGAAATGTTTTTAGGTCCCTGACAGTTCGTTGTAACAGAATTTTACCTGTTTTTTAAATTTTTACTTTTTAGTTTTTGAGTATTTTGCAAATAATTTTTCTTTAATCATTTTTCATGAATATGAAGCTTCTTTAAAAGTATTACATAATATTTCTTCTTTGCAGAATTATTTGAATATTAAAAGTAATTATATTTTGGTCTCTTTTGTTTTGTTCAGGCTCTTATGGGATTAGCGCTCAGTCGCTGCAATAAAAATATCAACAACAGAATGGCAAGCTTACGGCAATACTTCCTCACCATGATCATCAAGGCTACTCCTCCGCAAGAGTATACAAGTAAAGTCGGCAGACATATTTACCCACTCCACTCACTGGAAGAGGCAAGTGGGGGCAATCCAATCCGTCTCTCACTTGTATGCTCCTGCATCTCACTATATTCTCTCTCCGTCATTGCTGTGTGTGTGTGTTAATTGGAATCACATAACTGTTAATTACAGTGAAATTTTTTACGTAATTGCGTCGGTTTTGAAGGATTATTAAATTGTCACCGATACTAAACACGTATGCAAAATTTGAAGAAATTCGCTTTGCCAAAAGTGGGTTTAAAATCAGTTGCAAGATTTGACCCAGACAAACAGAGGAGTCAAGTTAAATAAAATCATTTAAAAAAATATTATACAAAAGTGCTCTGAATCACAGCAATCATCCAAGGAGCACAAAAGGTATAGAAGGAGTTGCCAGAAATTGGCAATACAGTAGCAAGCAAGGTCCAATGCCATATCCAAATTAATGGTCAAAAACAAAGTAGTGGGTCAAAAAATCCAGAAATATAATAAATAATTCATAAGGTAAGGTAGAATTCACCAACACCACAAAGCGCATTCAATGAACTGTAAAAAAACATTTTTTTTCCTCACCCTCATCAGGGCTGGTCCCTGTGTAATGATAGAAAATTGGAGTCGCCACAAACTAGCCACAAAACACATAGAACGTAGCAGGTCAAGCAGAGATACATACAACTTATCAATACACCAAACTGATAAATACATAGTTACACAAATAATAAACATAAGAAACAATTTTGACATAACCAAGAGAATAAAAAATAAGCAAAAAGGACATAAAAAAGGAACTTAAACAACAGCCAGGGTAGACACCCTGGTTGAAACATAACATGGAGAAATGGGGAACCAACTTTACCAATGCCTTTGAAAAACCAACCAGAATTTAAATAGGAATAGTTTAATAGTTATGAAAATTATTTTGTAACATGTTGTTGTGGCTGTGGACACAGCCATTCTAAGATTCTTAATTTTCAAATTGCAGCTCCTGGTTGCCAGGGGCATATTCTTTGAGGTCATCTGATATCATTGAAGTGATAGGTTAATAGGTCAGCAGTGATGATCTTTCATTACCATACATTGTGGTAAACCGCACAATTTGTTTATCAGTTCCTACTTTTAAGAAACACTTTACTGGTTGCAAAACTTTTAGCTTTGTTTCTACAACTTCAATTATTGATTCATGTTTTGGGTTTTGCTGTCAATCATTTGGATTCTCGGTTACAATTCTAGGTTTGTTTATCAACAACATCTCTTCTTCTGGTCTTTTTCATTATTCTGTGTTATTTCAAATTCTTTAGCACAGCAATGACAGCTGGAGCAAACCAATGGTAGCTTGCATACTGCTGCTTAATTAACACATGTCAGCAGTTGGTTAACCAGCTCAATTCCCTTATTCAAATAAAACCTGACTAGATTTTTTTGGATGACAACATTTGACCAATGCATTGGTACAGTGTAATAAAGCTGTAGCAAATAAAATGATAATTCCCAAAAATTAACATTTCAACAGTAAATACCAACACAACTGGCTTGGACCAAAAGAATGTCCTGGGTATGACATTAAATTGCATCCAGCCCTGCAAGCGGTCCTCCAACTTGCAGGGAAATCATAGGGATTGGTGGCAGGATTGGCACTCCAGCCACCGTAAAAAAAACTTCACGCAGCTCTGAGATGAGAGACCAGACTCCTTTCTGCTCTCTGCGTAAGTAGCTCAGCTGTAGCCACCCACAGGAAGGTTACTTGGATTATGAAGGAGATGGGGAAAGCCCTCAGAAACCAGATCTCTATAGGTGGGTACACATTTTACTGGTCTGGTCGCTCTGATGACTGTCATACTGTTATATCTGTTGCTGTAGTGGATCTTCTCCTTCTGATGGTGTCCAATGTCATTTCTTTCAATGAGCGTATTGTGAGACTCAGATTACGGTGCTCTTGGGGTGCCTTGTCTGTTATCTCAATGTATGCTCTGACCGCTGTGAGTGATGTCTTGATGAGGGAGACGGAGTATTTGCAACTTCTCTTGGTAGTTGATGGTTGCCCGCAAGGTGACACTCCTCTGGTCCTGGGTGACTTCATTGGCATTGACAGGGCTGGCTATGAGGATTTCCTCGGTCCCCATTGGTCTGGTGACTGATGCTGCAGTAAACAGAAACACATTTAAACCAATTATTTAATTTTACAAAATAAACAGCAGGAAAACACAACATGACAATACAGGTATAAGTATGTATTTTTTGTTAGTGTATTGTATTTTTTAAATAAGTTTATGCCAAGAGTTTTCAAATAGTTCAAAAAACAGCAACCAGAAAGGCATTCCAGCAGTTAGTATGATTCATTGTCCGAAATAAACTCTAGAATCCAAGTGTATTTGCTTTAAAAGCAATGAGTTCACACAAAAAATAAAGAAGAAATCTATAATACACACAAAAATAGAAGGAAGTTCTAGTCTATGGTATTTTGTTTAAGCCTTACGTGTCTAAATCACAATCCCTAACATTTCTACCTGTTAATACATACGCTAGGACCTATGTTTGCTATATGTACATACGGTCAGAATATGAAATGCTCGTAATGTTGTTCTGTCTAACACAGTGGTTCTCAAACTATGGGGTGGACCCACCTGGGAGGGCGCAAAGTAACAAAAAGGGGGGCGCGAAGATGTGGAAAAAAGAAAGCAAGAATTTTGATGTGATATGAAAAATACATCTAAATTAACTTAAACTACATTCTGATACTAGAAAAATAAATATAGAGTTGGATAAATGTTGATAAAAGTTAAGTAGGTATAATAAAATATGCATCTATGATATATCATTAATTAAAAAAGAACAAATTGGTATTAGTGGGCTCCTTTCAAAAAAACGTTAGGGGGGCGTGATTAAAATTGTTATGAAAACTCGGGTCGCAAATACTTAAAGGTTGAGAAACACTGGTCTAACAGTTCATGTTTCTTACTTCAGTCTGAGCTCATTCTATTGTCTAAATTCAAAAGCAGAACATTAGGAACATTCCATTAAATTGTTAGCTTGCTGTATAGAATCTTCCATTATCTATGTAAAAGCTAAATCTATTCAAATTAAGCAAAATTAAGATAAATGTACTATTAATATTAACTTAAAAGGTTTGACACTTACAGTTAGTATTTTTTGTTAGCTACTCAGATAAGATAAGGGGCCTCCTGGCACAACTTTAGCTGTATACAATATTGACCATCCTATAGCCGTATTTGCTTAAACCATTGAAGACCCCAGATGTTTATTTTCTCCAGGTTTTGCCTTCGTAGAATTTGTGTTTTCCTTTCCACTACTGCCATCTGGCCATGGCTACTGTTAAAAAAGCAGACTAATGATGTTATTACACCATCACTTTGTACTGTATTATATATAGGTAATGATATTAGCAACATTTCAATTACTCTTTAAACATTCTTCTTGTTGTCTTGAATTTGTTATATTATTTTTATTATTAATTCATGGTATTTAATTATCTCAGGGTAATTGGTGGTCTAGATTTATTGCATGATGCACACCGAGCTGCATTAAGTGTATGAAATATACTATATAAACAAATGTAATATGACTAGAATTAATAATAATATTTCAGTAGAAACGTACTTGTATTTGGTGTTATCTCTATGGTATTTTTTTGTGCAAAGCACATTAATTGTAATGTAAGGTGCTACATAAAAAAATGTATCATTTTGATGCAAGCTGCTCAGATTGCCACAAAATATATTAATGAACCTCCATATGTTGTCCCCCTGACCTTTTCTTGTTAACACATAATTTACCAGTCTGATATTGAGATTACTCAGTCAGCTTTCCTTCTCTGCCTGAGTCTTGCTTCCTTAACCTGTCACAACTAATAGATGCCACTGCCTGCATGTGTAGAGTCACCTCGCATTTTACAGTGAATAGGCGTGTATCATCGTCTATACATCCATGTATCCATATTTTCTTAGCCTTCCTTTTCCAGGGCAGAGATTTGGGGAAGCCGAATCTCAGCAAGAATTAGATGCAAAATAAGAAATAATTCCTGGACTGGCTGGCAATGCTTTTTATCTCCTCCACCTAAAAGGCACTATATAAAATCAAGGTTAATTAATTTGATACGACCTTGTCTGAACCGCTTCTTTTAAGATTAAGCAGGACTGAATCTCTGATGATCTCTTCTTGAAAACTCCCCAGACTTGCCATATTGTGCCTCTTCCTAGAAGACACCGGCTTCCTGGAATTTATTGGCTGAGTTCTGACCTGCTGTTTACACTTTTTTTTTTATTTGGAAACCTTTCGATCTTCCATCTTAAAGTAGACAAATAATTTAACGAATTCAGTCTCATTTTTTAATCACCACTTACCAGGTTTAAAACCTCCTTAAGCTGCGACCTCCTGACAAATTAAAATATTTTATCACTCGTCAGCCTCACAAGATGACAGATTAATGATCATAGAGCAAAAAGAAAGAGACAGGCAGAAAGACCACTGTCAATACAGCACATTGTACGTTTTGGAAGCAAAATTAAAACAATTAAACACAAGTTTAATGTTTTTTATTGAAAAGGCAAATTGGAGTAGCGAGCATAGAGTTGGGCTTCAGGCCAGGAAAATATGGAATATATCAAAAGCTGAGGGAGAAATTGTTGCTTAGTTTTGCTTGTAAAACTGAAGAAAGCAAGAAAAAAGTATGCAGTGAAATCATAATTTTTGGATGGTTTCCAGGTTCCTGACATCAAAGACTCTGGTGTGGCATAATTGATTTCAAAGTTAGAGAACTCCCTTTGCTAAGATAAAGAGCAGCTGGGATAGCTAGGGATCTCCAGCACATATGTTTTTAGTAAAAAGAAAAAAATATATAAAATAAATAAACAGAACAAGAAGGGGACAACGTCAGACGTGGATGCACACCACAGTTTTGCTCCGCATGCACATATGACAGCGCAGAATGGATTGCTGGGGCAAAAGATCGCAGATTTAGGTCTAGCGACCCTCACGACATTTGAGTTGGCTGTGGGGAATCGGGGGCAACTTGTCTCCGAGCCATCCATCTGTCGTATTTCCTCTTTCCTGTCTCCACGCGAGATTAAAAGAGCGGGCGCCAGAGGGCGACAAATTACGTGCTAAAACAGCGTTGCCGGCTAAATTGGGGGCTGACAGATTTGTACTGCAGCAGTTGAGTCGCAAGGTACGTTTTAAAATAAATGGAAAGTACTTCTGAGAGGAATAACGAATAACGAAAAAACAGATTTACATTACACAACTAGGAACAATACGTTAATGAGGCTTTTCTTTCAGTAACAAGAGCTGGTCGAGAAATCCATCACACAATCCATCAAAGAACAGGATTTGAGGTCAGAGCTTATGAGGTTCGGTGATAGCAGCACTCCTTGGTTAACCTGACAACAGCCCGTGAGAGGTTAAGGTGCAGCTCAGGTGGGAAAAGACCTATCTATCTATCTATCTATCTATCTATCTATCTATCTATCTATCTATCTATCTATCTATCTATCTATCTATCTATCTATCTATCTATCTATCTGTCTAATTTACATGTGCCTTCCATATTTATCTACTTTTGCAGTTGTATGCATAGCTCATTTATGTGTTCACCTAACTATGCGCTGTGTCTATTTTTCTCCTTCTGTCTGTGTGTAAACTAATTTCTCTATTTTCTGAATCTATGTTCTCCACAATGGGGTGCAGGAGGTACCTGTTCCAGTAATACCAGGTTCAAGGCAAGACACATTTATTCATACTGGCTCAGTCTGAAGTCATCGATCAACCTAACCCTAAATGTTTGTCAAGAGGGAGCAAAGAGAATGTATTGTAATGTATGAAGCAAATATGGGGCAGAATGTGCAAACTCCACAGACTGAGTAACAAATAAACATTTAGATAAAGTTAGAAAGACTGGTCTTGATATTTAAACATAACTATGTTTGTACATACTTGCACAGTTCTCTGTCTACAACATGTAATGACAGTAAAGAGATACCAAATAAATAATTTCTTCCCTTGTATCACAGAGTATTGGAAAAAATGTTCTCTACCATTATTCTTATGTGTGTTATGCTGTGATCACTTTGGTTTTATTCTTTGAAGACATCAGTGGAGTTTCAACATATGGTCTAGCAGGGCACACACACACACACATCCACCCCTCCCAGCAAATGTTGTGCAAAATAAGTAATAAGCTTCCCTCAGTAATTTAACCTATTATTAAAATGTTTATAACAACCCTTAGCTTTGTCTTCTTAAGCCAATTTTCCATCATATGCTCAATATAATTTCTTATAAAATTTTGTTTTGGATTATGCGAAATTGTCTTTGTGCCAGGGGTTGCAAGCCTTTTCTAATTTTACCCTTGAGTGTGTGCATATTTGCAGCTTGAGTTTTCCAGGTTAGTAAGGGGGTTTAAAGGCTATAGCCCCTTAATCTCTGTGTTAAAATGAGGACCACCTTTTTTTATATATTACATTTCCAGTTGGAGTTTTTCCCAGTCAGCCTTATTTAGCACACACCAGAGAAGAGGTACAAAAAGTCCAGTACCCTTTCTTCCCTTTAAGATAGCCTGAGTAATCTGAAAAAAAAAAACAGAAAGCAGATCAATATCAGAAATGCATTTTTAATTGTAAACTGTTTTATTCCATTAAAGCACAAACATCATGTCTCCATGACCTGGGTCAACATGTGATTTTGGCAGACGTGACAGTACTGTACGAGATGTCTGTCTTGTTGGTAAGATACCTGGCTCAACCCTCAGTTTTTTATGTGTTCTGTACTGTTCATTGTGTCAGCAATCATGTCATTACATGTGCCAGGTTATAGAGGCTACCTGCTTAGATGCTGGCACCTTATGCCTTTCCCGGACACTAAGGACACAGAGGACAGGTGCTATGGGTGCACAGCCAGATTTTCTTCAGTGCAGGTGGAGGGGGTATCTACACATCAGGAGGGAAGCTGCTCTACCAGCCAATGAACATCTGCAGCATTGTGATTGTAAATGTATGAGGTTCATTAGCACATTTACAAGGTGAATGTGAATTATTAAGGAAAAAATGACATAGAAATAGCATACACAGTTTTCCTGTTTTTGATGTGTGCATATTTTCACACTTGAATCCATGAAAACTTGCAAGAAGAACAGGTGCTTAAAAAGGGCTTACATGGACAGTAGCCGAGTGCAACAAAAAAGCATTTTTTTCCATTGAATTTCTTGGGTTTGTCAGTAATCTAACTGACTGAACTATTCCTGAAAATTTTCCAGGTGACTGGCTTAGGCAAAAGATAGATAGATAGATAGATAGATAGATAGATAGATAGATAGATAGATAGATAGATAGATAGATAGATAGATAGATAGATAGATAGATGGATGAACATTTACTAGAGAGTAAATCCAGAAATGAAAGTACTAAAAATTGAAAATATCAAAAAAAGAGCAATTTTAAAAATTGAACAATGTAGAATTGAATCAAGAGAAGCATAAAGTAACAAGTAAATGCAGAAGTAAACTAAACTCACACAGCTCCATTGAGCTTGCTTGCCTGTCTTTTGTTTTGCCCAGATGGTCAAGTTAATGGCTTCACCCCTGAAAGTGTCCTTTTCACCTGCTGATTTGTGTCTCTATTTGTCCAATTTTCCATCTCAATGAGTAAGTTTTGAATGCATTTTTGTGGGGGACTGAATTTTGCAAATGCCACCATAACCATCGCAGTGACTTGGGATCCATGTTTTTTTAGAGAAAGTGTATGTAACAGTATACCGCATGTAACCTTCTGCTATCTACCGGTTTTGATTTTCATTTAACCTTTCAAGATTCTGCTAGTTTTAAATGAGCAGCGAATTTGATTGGTCTTCATGCAGCACCACATTCATTTGTTAAGATTATAAAGGCTCAGTACCATGCAAGTGCCACCGGCTAAATGCTGTAAATTGTTGTGAATGTGCAAAGCACATGGTTTTCTTTCAAGGGTGCGTGAGTGACACAGAGTACCACCTATATTGGTAGAAGATATTGTATGTGTTTTGAACCTCTACATTTTTTCTTTCATTATATAAGAGTTTGTCAGTAATACTGCATGCACATATAGTAATTGTCTTCCTTTCCATAGCAACGCATGTCAGTACAGGCTGAGAGATATAATTCATCCTTGAATCCTGTTGACCAAACATTCACTTCTCATCAGGACAGCCAAAAGTCCAGCATCAGCAAACCTCCATTTTCATAAATTTTCCACAATAGCACATTTCTCAAATTAACCTATTTTGTTTTCCGGACAATCTGATAAATATCTCAGTATAAAGTCTTAAAAATATTTACTTATATAAAATATTCATACTTTAAAAAATATAAAAAAAACTTTGTCAAAGTATTAATTTTAAATGTATTAATCACTAACATTCTAAATGTATGCAGTTGAGTGGCTTATTATCTAGGTCTACTTCCTGGCTTGTGCCTAATGCTGCCAGTAAAAACTTAAATTTCCCTTGACCCTGAATTAGACTGCATGTGTTTGAATGTGGATGGATAGATGGATGAATGGATGAGTCTTTCTAAGACTGAAACATTTCTATTGGCTCAAATGAAACATTCTATTTTTTTGCTCTCCAGGATGAGAATATTTTTTTTCTTCAAAAGTTCTTTGAAGGTTTCAGTAGTTGAAAATTGTAAATGTAAAAAGTTGTTCAGCAGAGTGTAAAGAAACTTTACTTTTAGATTGACAAGTGAGTTATATATAGTAAATTATCTTGAAAACAGAAATCTTTTGATCATCATCCATCACTAATCTGGGTTACAGATCATCTGTGCATATGGCAGTCATTTGTTTCTGAATTTCCCCCTTTGAATTCACCAAATCTCTGAATAGTATTAAACGTTAATGGACAGCTGTTCAATAGTAAAAGTAAAAGTAACAGGTGAAAGAGGGTGTCTATGTGCTTTGAAACTCACTATTTATGATTTAAATACAATCACATTAATCAGGATGGCCAGTGCCAGAGATTCAGACCTAAAGAACTCAGATGCTAACCTCTTGGCTTAAATTTTAGTTTGCTCACTTCAATCACTTCTGTAAATTTTGGTCCACTCAGATCAAACCTGATATATCCATTGTGATTTAGTACCAGATGATTTGTGCAGACACATTAATCTCACTGATTACTCTCTCTGTACTATGCAGCATTGATGTCACTGATAGCTGAAAACTCATTTAATTTGTTGAAATTTACATTCATCAAGTAGGTTTTGGACAGCATGGGTTTTGGTGTGGAGTCTGAGGTCACTTTTTAAAACCTTATATTCCATTCCTTCATCAGGTGTTTTTAGGAATTTGAATATCTCTATATTTTTAAATTTAAGAGGGTATTCAGGCAAGAGTGTCACTCTTTCCTTGACTTATCACTACAGCCAATGGCTCACACTTGTGATGAGTGGTCCGTGGCACAGGGCAACTTTGTAAATCAAAAATTGTGTCCCCATAAGAATGCAGGATTCCAATCGGGTACAGGTGTGCACAAGTGCATTTCGATCCACAGTTAATTGACATGTCGACTGATCATACTGCACACAAGTGCATAGGATGGCAGACCAGTCAGGTGCATCAATGAGCCCACTGAGGCAACTGCTACTCGCACCTGCATCCAATTAGGCAGTAGAGGTAAAAGGAGCCTGGTAGGAAACTACAGCAGATGTAGTAAGGGTGACAGCAAGAAGGGTGCTTGGCGTGACATCTGGACAGAGGAAAGAGGAAAAGGAAACCTGGTGGTGGAATGGGGAAGTACAGGAGAGTATACAGAGGAAGAGGATGGCAAAGAAGAAGTGGGATAGTCAGAGAGATGCAGAAAGTAGACAAGTGTACAAGGAGATAAGGCGCAAGGTGAAGAGAGAGGTGGCGAAGGCTAAAGAAAAGGTGTATGATGAGTTGTATGAGAGGTTGGACACTAAGGAGGGAGAAAAGGACCTGCACCGATTGGCTAGACAGGGACCGAGCTGGGAAAGATATGCAGCAGGTCAGGGTAATAAAGGATAAAGATGGAAACGTACTCACAAGCGAGTAGAGTGTGTTGAGCAGATGGAAGGAGTACTTTGAGAGGCTTATGAATGAAGAGAACGAGAGAGAGAAGAGGTTGGATGATGTGGAGATAGTGAATCAGGAAGTGCAACGGATTACCAAGGGGGAAGCAAGAACAGCTATGAAGAGGATGAAGAATGGAAAAGCCGTTGGTCCAGATGACATACCTGTCATTGCATGGAGGTGTTTAGAAGAGATGGCAGTGGAGTTTTTAACCAGATTGTTTAATGGAATCTTGGAAAGTGAGAGGATGCCTGAGGACTGGAGAAGAAGTGTACTGGTGCCAATATTTAAGAATAAGGGGGGATATGCAGGACTGTCGTAACTACAAGGGGATAAAATTGATGAGCCACAGCATGAAGTTATGGGAAAGAATAGTGGAAGCTAGGTTAAGAAGTGAGGTGATGATTAGTGAGCAGCAGTATGGTTTCATGCCAAGAAAGAGCACCAAGATGCAATGTTTGCTCTGAGGATGTTGATGGAGAAGTTTAGAGAAGGCCAGAAGGAATTGAATTGCATCTTTGTGGACCTGGAGAAAGCATATGACAGGGTGCCTCGAGAGGAGATGTGGTATTGTATGAGGAAGCCGGGAGTGGCAGAGAAGTATGTAAGAGTTGTACAGGATATGTACGAGGGAAGTGTGACTGTGGCAAAGTCTGCGGTAGGAGTGACGGATGCATTCAAGATGGAGGTGGGATTACATCAGGGATCAGCTCTGAGCCCTTTCTTATTTGCAATGGTGATGGACAGATTGACAGACGAGATTAGACGGGAGTCCCCGTGGACTATGATGTTTGCTGATGACATTGTGATCTGTGACGAAAGTAGGGAGCAGGTTGAGGAGACCCTGGAGAGGTGGAGATATTCTCTAGAGAGGAGAGGAATGAAGGTCAGTAGGAACAAGACAGAATACATGTGTGTAAATGAGAGGGAAGTCAGTGGAATGGTGGGATGCAGGGAGTAGAGTTGGCGAAGGTGGATTAGTTTAAATACTTGGGATCAACAGTACAGAGTGATGAGGATTATGGAAGAGAGATGAAAAAGAGAAGGCAGGCAGGGTGGAATGGGTGGAGAAGAGTGTCAGGAGTGATTTGTGACAGACGGATATCAGCAAGAATGAAAGGGAAGGTCTACAGGATGGTAGTGAGACCAGCTATGTTATTTGGGTTGGAGACGGTGGCACTGACCAGAAAGCAGGTGACAGAGCTGGAGGTAGCAGAGTTAAAGATGCTAAGATTTGCATTGGGTGTGACAAGGATGGATAGGATTAGAAATGAGTACATTAGAGGGTCGGCTCAAGTTGGACGGTTGTGAGGCAAAGTCAGAGAGGCAAGATTGCGTTGGTTTGGACATGTGCAAAGGAGAGATGCTGAATATATTGGGCGAAAGACGCTAAGGATAGAGCTGCCACGGAAGAGAAAAAGAGGAAGGCCTAAGAAAAGGTTTATGGATGTGGTGAGAGAGGACATGCAGGTGATGGGTGTAACAGAACAAGATGCAGAGGACAAAAAGATATGGAAGAAGATGATCCACTGTGGCGACCCCTAACGGGAGCAGCCGAAAGAAGAAGAATTTATTTAAAGAAGGATTTGACTGCACCTTTGGATGCTGACTTTTTTGTGATTGTTTTGAATAAAAACACTGTCACTTTTGCACCTACCCCTGGTTGCATGTGTCCTCATCTGCCTGGCTCATCTCCGTTACAGTATCGATGGTACCTGGTTCAAGAGGCTCCTGGAAGGAACTGACAGCGTGGAGCAATACACCTCAATTTCACTGAATAATACAAACCACACTTGCTATCTCTAATTTTTGATGTCATCCTTCTGTATCTCAGCAATGATTCACCTATATATTCTACACCATTTCAAATCAAACCAACCATGTCCGGCTGAATGTTTTTCTTCTTTTTCTTAAACTCTTCAAATAGCCTGCCACTTTCCCAACTTACCACACCTTCTACTGACCAGTTCAAATATCTGAGCATTGATGGATTTCCTGCCTTTGCAGACTTCAAAACATCAGTTATATCGTGGTCATTTCACTTTTCTTTTCAGTCTTAGTTAGGCATTATCAAGAGGAACGATCTTCCAGACTCATATTTGCCCTACCCTACTTACCTCCTTATTGAACAAAGGTCCAGTTTTTGCTCTACAGATTTATTTAAAATGACAAAAATATAGTATGTTGAAACAGACTGTTCTAAAACATGAAAGGTATCTCACTTGCAGTTGTATTACTGAGAATATGTACTAATATAAGTCCATTCTGAAGTCCATAAGCCTTTCTGTCTCTCCAGACTGACTTAACAGTGAGAATACAATTGCCCTCTCTCTAAGATTATACATTATATGTAAATTAGTGTATTTCAAGACCTTTATACTTTGCCTAAGGGCCCATTCTAGTATATGCTGGTCATATTTGGTATAAATTGAAAGGTGGATAGGCCCCATGACCCAATGGCACATGACCACAAGTGCATGTAATAATTATGCCCTACTATGAAATGGTTGCCCTAGCATTCTGTGACTTAGCATCAGCTTCTAAGGTAATCTTTTAGGTAGATCTGGACTTTAATCTTACTTTGGCAATGATTTCTGTATCTCCTTTTGTTCTTCTTATTGCAACTACACTAAGCATTAGTCCTCATTTTTTTTACCTTCTGAGCTTCTTTCCATCCTCAAAGTCAATATCATTTATCTGCTCCTATTTAGAAAAGTCCTGCTATACACCACTTTCTCTTAGTTCTCATTGGTCCCTCACCACTCTGATGTGGTGTGAAGAATATTAAAAGATTTCTCAATAAATCCTAATCATCACTTGACATAGTTTAGATAAAAATATCGCTTTCACCTTACCCTCGGTAAACTAAACGTAATGGCCCATTGCCCTAATCCTTTTAGTCATCTCTGTGCCCTAAGTGTGCCTGGCACTTTTGTGCCTTTGTATCATACTGATTTTGTCCTCCTGTTCTGGCTCTTATTACTTACTTTGATGTTATGTGATACAATTCCTTCTTTATCTCAAATTCTTACATTCCAGCACCCCTCCATCCTCATTCTTTGCAGCAAAATAGTTTTGACTGTTGGGATTTAGTGGCTGATAAACACTACTACTAAATTGCTGATCGTTTGAAGAAGGAAGGAGCTTGACATAATCACACAGGAATTGTCTGTCCCCACGTTGAATCACACAAAGTTGCAGTGTCTCATAGATATATGCAAGTAGATGCCACATTGACCAATGTTACTATTGGCAGGAATATGTCTATGTACCCACTGTATTGGAGTGCTCAAGATCTGTTCGTAAATTTGTTTGTTTGTATTGGGCCATGGTTGTTTTGTTGTATTTATTGAACATGTCAGAATATGGAAAGCTAATTTTAAAAATTATGTGGGGCATCATTTGTAAAACTATTTGAGCTCTATATTCAGTCAAAAATAATTAAAATGCCATATGCATCTAAGAACTAAAGAATCAAAATGTCATAAAAGATCTTTTCACATATTCACAATTCAATTTTGTTTTAGTGGAAACACCAATATTATAAGTGTATCAGTGATACGGTTTCAGAAATAAAGGTACAAGTGTATACCTGGATCTGTACACTCTAGGGGATGTGGGGTATGACAACTGTACTATTGGCACGGGTACATTTGAGCCCTTATAACAGCATACAGCGTTTTAAAAATACAAAAATTGTGCCCATACCAAGGGTACAGTTAAAGAGGAAATTTATACTATTGTTTTTTTCAAAGACTGCACAGTGTAAGGTGGAAGGAGAACAGTGTGATCAAGGGTCTGAGTCTATTCAGGGAATCAAGGGAAGTAAAAAGAGGGGTACCTTTCGTGTTTAGTTTGCATAGTAGAGAAAAAGCAAGTAATGTGTGGAATTTCAACATGCAATTCAAATTACTTTGGTAGGACAGGAGATGACTTGGAAAAGCTTTGACAATAATACAGTTAATATTAGAAGTGCCTTAATTGCAGTGCAGTGATCACAATCTCATCAACTAAAATTCTTGAAAAATTAAATATAATATGTGGTCTATGGCCGGCTTGTCACCACGGCCAATACCCCCAGGCCGCCAGATGGAGCTCTCCCTGCAGCATGGAGGTGCCCCGAATGCCAGCAGGGAATTTTCCCTTACAAACCTGCTGGATACCCCAGGGGCCAACAGAGGACGCTGCAGGGAGGAATAAAGAATATGTGCCCTATAACCCGGAAGTGCGTCATAGGCAGAGCGACGGCAGAAGTGACGTACTTCCAGGGTGAAGAAAAAGACTTTTGATCTGACCCGGAAGTGACAGAAGATCACATGGACTGGGGATTGGAACACTTCCAGGTCAGGGACTATAAAAGGATTGTGGGAGCTCCCAGACGGGGAGCTGAGCTGGGTGGAAGGGTGGCAACATGTCTGGGAGTGTGGAGGAATTGTTTATTGTGATTATTGGTGAATTAATGAGTACAGTGGAGAGGAGGGTGCTTTGTGCACTGTGCTGTATTAATAAAATCATCTTTTGGACTTTTATCTGGTGTCTGGCATCTTGGACAAGGGTTCAAGGGAGCGATATAGCCCCCTATCTGTCACAAATATCTTAAACACTTTTCAATGTCTGGTTTGTTCAATTTATGAATAAATGTAGATCCTAACAGCTATTATTGAATTACAGTTATAATGATTAATATGACACATTATTCCAAACTTATGGCAGGCAGTGTAAATACCACCCCATCCAGAATTTATAAGTATTACTATCCTCGAAACAATAGAATTTTTTCATAAATTAATCATTAGAAATATACATGATGTAGCTGTAGAATCGTGTACACAGCTGTAACTGGACTTAACAACTATAAACTAAAATATTACTACTCATGATCACATAGAAAAAAATTAATCTTTACAAAACATTTAATATAAAAACATTAACAAAAATCAAAATACCAATATCTTGTTATTCCTGCATTTTTGGTCTGACAGATTAGGTTAGATATATAAATTGGGAATGCTGGTAGTAGAAAATACAAACTAGTAATAAAATAAAAACATACAGTATATAAAAGAGCTCTCAGCTGTGAAAAGTGGTCCTTTCCTGCCTCGTTGTAAGATTCTCATGTTTTTGCATTCACAGGCTGCTTAGTTTTAGTGTATTCTAAAATGGATGCTTTCATATGTTCTTTAAATATTAGGATGACCAGTCCAGGGTGACGGCACTGTTGACATACCTGGCTGAAGTGAATGAAGCATCTATATGTTTATATCAATGAAGTTATTGTCACTGCAAATTGAAAAAGCATCCAGTGAGCTAGTCCAAAAGTGATGCTTCTCTGGTTGAATCTTTTTTTCTGTATTTGGGTGTGGTGGTGTGGTGAGCTGCCATCACTGTTTTTCTTAGTTGTATGGTGCAGGACTTGGGACAGGATGGGAGGTGTGCAGGTGCAATTTGGGTGTATTTCTTATTATAATGTGACAAAGCAAGGTGATCTATAGGGTGGTCCAGATCTAAGTATGCAGATCCAGATCATCTGGATGACTTTGATTTATTCCAGTTTGGCGCAAAGACGATTCTTCATGTCGTCCGTTCGCACACTTCTCGATGGTTCAGGATTTTTCGGGTGATTTTCTATGTAATAAACTTAATAAGTTATAGCATAATGAAAACTACATAATTAGATCTGGACTACCCTATAGAGCAGACCCCATACCCAGAAAGACACCAGTCCACTGAAGAAGAGTATTTTAGTTGAGAATATAAATTATACAAGGAAGGGTGAAGGGAAAGAGAAAATACCAATTAAAAGGATTACCAAAACAATAAAGACTATGCATCTCTAGGACTAATTTCTCTGATAATTAGCCAACTATATTGCTCCTGAATTAGATCCTGAAGGGTCACGTACACAAGGACACCAGTTGAAATTAAGAGAAAGTATATTTAGGACAGAAGCCAACAAGCATTCCTATCCAAAGAGTTATTGTAATCCAGAACAAACTACCTAGACATGCAGTTGAAGCAGAAACCCTGACAACCTTTAAGAAGTATCTGGATGAGATACCGGGACAGTGTAGCTATTGGGTAAATAAATTAACTTGGCAGTCTGAATGGTTTCCTTTCATTTTTCAAATTTCTTATGCTCATTCTTACTTTACTCCTTCTCCTCATTCTCCTTCTCTGCAGGTGATCCCATGCCTCTGGTCCTCTCCTATCCTCAGGTTGTCCTGACAGATGAGCTGGATGCCCTGATAATGCTGATTCTGGGAGCACTTTGTGTGCTATAAGTACCTTGCCTTATCAGAAAGTACTTGCAGGTCAGCTCTATTCCAACAGAAACTCCTGCAAATACAAGTCTTCTTGAGAACACTCTGGGACCTTAATCATTACTATACAAAGTTGCAGTTACCCACTAGCAATGTAGTAGGATTCTCACTCTTGTAGAACTCTTTCCTACTAGAAGACCTTTTGGCTAGGCATCCTGGCTGACTCTCTGGTGCAACAGTTGTGCTATTTCTAGCTGTTGTTTATTCATTGGGCGGCACGGTGGCGCAGTGGTAGCGCTGCTGCCTCGCAGTTAGGAGACCCGGGTTCACTTCCCGGGTCCTCCCTGCGTGGAGTTTGCATGTTCTCCCCGTGTCTGCGTGGGTTTCCTCCGGGCGCTCCGGTTTCCTCCCACAGTCCAAAGACATGCAGGTTAGGTGGATTGGCGATTCTAAATTGGCCCTAGTGTGTGCTTGGTGTGTGGGTGTGTTTGTGTGTGTCCTGCGGTGGGTTGGCACCCTGCCCAGGATTGGTTCCTGCCCTGTGTTGGCTGGGATTGGCTCCAGCAGACCCCCGTGACCCTATTCGGATTCAGCGGGTTAGAAAATGGATGGATGGATGGATGTTTATTCATTATTGATCAGGAATGTAACAGCTTAATCAGGCTGACTATAGTGTGAAATAATAATTTTCAGATACCTCATTTATTTAATTTTGTTCAATAGATCTGAATTTATGTGCACCACTGTTTAAATATGCCTTTTTTATTCTTAATTTTATAAAGCCAAAGACCAGTAATACACTATCATTTGTTTCGACCAATTAGCTTTCCAGCTTCCTGGTGTTGTGTAATTTAATGGTAAAAGCAGCCAGCAGTCAACTGTGCAATTTTGCTGTCAGTAGCTTACCTGTAGTTTAAGATTAAGACATGGCACTTAGGGAACAGGACTGGTTTGACTTTATCTTTGTCTTGCACTACAATAGTTATTAGTTATGATTGATTTCTGTTTTGATGACACCTCTACCTGATCCCCATGAGAAGTTAGCTTTTTTGTGCCACTTCTTAAATGTAAATCTCCAACTGTCCTGTCATGGTCACAATAAAAGGTGGCATACAAAAGTTAACAAGGATAAATTGTGTACAACAAATAACATAAGACACTTGAAAAGTAAATAAATACAACAAACACTTGTTGTTCAGCCTAACCTGATTTTTGTGATTAGATAAAACAGAGTTTCAGTACACAGAAAGGGTCTAAAAAGAACAGACATTTCAGAAAGAAAAGCAATGCAAAGCTTCAGACATTGATTCGGAACAAGAAGTGAGTGAAATTGTAAGTGCATCTAATACAATTGAACACAATAAAATCAGACAATGAAGCAAATGCTCCTGGTGCTACCAATCTTTTCTATTGTAAGTGTTCATGCTAAGAACAATTGAACAGTTTTGTTAAAAGTTTTCTTTGCTTAGGTATTCACATTAAAGTCATTTGCATTTGAAAAGGTTTAGAAGGAAAAGTAAATAGCCTTCAGGTGCTATTGGCATCACATTACAGGCAGACCAAGTGATTTAAGGTCATGGTTTTTGCAGAGGGAATTAGCACATGTCAGATTTCATGTGGATCTTCAGTTCTCCCCAGAACGAAAGGAAAGAGGAGATAAAATATATTAATAATAATTGTAATAGTAGTAATAATAATAATAATAATGACAATGATCAAAAACAATAGCTACGCTGATTTATTAGTCATATAATGCCCAATAATAATACTCTAATACAGTATGGTAGAAGTGCATTTTGTACTTTCTCCTCTCCTGTTAACTTATTTTAGATAGGCTTTCTATAAACATGATTTTGGAAAAATTGTATAAGCAAATTAGAAACATGTGTATTAAGTTTGTTGTCATGTGTCATAGTGCAATGAAACTCCATGTCACCTCAAACAGTTGGCAAAAAGGTAATACCTACAACAAGTTGTATTGAGACACACTAAACTATACAGTATATAGTTTTTTAATATATATATATATATATATATATATATATATATATTATTAGTGTTAGTTAGTTAGTATTAGTGTTAACTAATATCTTACCTGTTCCCCTCTGTACAGAACGGAAGACTGACGGCTTTTATAATATTTATGTCACTTTCGGTGTCCACCTGTCTGGATCCACATCTTCCTGCCAGAAGTTCTTATTATCGGATGCTGCGTTATCTTGAGACAATCTATTTGGAGACTCACATCAACAACAACACTTTATTTTATTTTTTAACAAGTTTATAACCCGCATTTTCTATTTATTAAAATGAGGTTAGCCTCCTGATGCTCCAATGCCTCACAGTTGTCTGTGTTTTTTCTTACAGTGGCATAGTTGATTATTTCACTGTTGCTAGGAGATGAAGCAACCAGAAGCCATAGCTAGTATACACTCCTTGATGACAGAGATCCAGGCATTGAAAGTCCTTTTAGGGCAACAACACAATTGGACCTCGGAGGTAGAGGTACATAACCAGACAGGTGCTGTATTCCAACGGGAATGACCATTGGGACCATTCCAGATATAGCTAGCATTACACCCTGATGATGATGTTGAGAATTTTTTTCTAGTATTTGAACGTTTCACTACCTGTCATCACTGGGAGCATCCGAAGTAGGTTCACATACTGGTGCCTTTCTTAAGGGGACCAACACACCAGGCCTATTATGACCTCGATGAGTAGGCTGCCGCTGAGTATGATCAAGCTGAGGTGTTGTTGAGATATGGTGTAAGCCTGGACCAGCAAGTGAGAGTAGGCATTTGAATTAAGGGGCGGAGTTGGGTGCTGGTTGAAATCAGAGGACTGCAATCCTAAATAGATCATAGAAATAGTGCATTTTGACTACCTGATGAATGCCCTCCCTGATTTTCTCACCAGGCTGGTCTGGAGGCAGAAGATCAAAAGCATGGAGGACTTTATCACAACCCTTTAGTAACATTGCGCAGCCTCTCAACTCAAGTGTTCAGGATTGCCTGCTGATTGCCAAAAAACCCAGAAGGAATGTGTTATCACTCCTGAGCCTACCCTGTGCGAGATGGAACCAGGGGTTGGACGACAGGAGAGGTATGTAACCCCTCCCCGCTGCTATAGGTGCGGTGAGGTGGGCCACACCATCCCATACTGCCCCTGCTTTGGTGAGAGTTGGGGACGAGGAGAGAGGTATTGTTTTATGGCCAACCCTCCATCTCTTCCATTCACGGAGCTGGTTGTAGTAAATGGGCATAAGATCACTGCACTGATTGATTCTGGCAATCACATATCAAATGTTGCACACTGTTACATTTTTCCACGACAACAGGAGTCCAGAATGACCAGTCTGACCTGTTTTCATGAGCAAACTCTATGGTATGGGTCCACCTCTTGTATCATAACATACCATGCGATAACCTGGAAACTTAGGATGGCTGTGCAGACCACCTTAATTAGTGATATTGGGTCAAGAATGGTCATTTGTTAATGGCAGTAAGACACAAACCACCACAAGTAAACCTCTGGACCTTTTTATAGGTATCTCAAGCTGCCCCTACAACGTGTCATCAGCCAGCAGTAGAAGAGTATCACGTGGCAACCCAGTATAATATGTCTCAATCTGAATGTGACAATATTTTTTAACTTGGTAAAACAGGCCACATTACTGCAAAATGTATACAGTATACCCTTGAAATTCGCAGGGGTTACGTTCCTAGAGCACCCACGAATTGTGAAAAACCACGAATTATGGATGTAGTTAAAAAAAATGCCTATTTTTATAGTTTAAACCTAAATATGCCCCCAAAACACTTTCATTTCATCTCAACAACAACAACAACAACAACATTTATTTATATAGCACATTTTCATACAAACAGTAGCTCAAAGTGCTTTACATATTAAAGAATAGAAAAATGAAAGACATAATTATAAAAAATAAATCAACATTAACATCGAATAAGAGTAAGGTTCAATGGCCAGGGGACAGAAAAACAAAAACTCCAGACGGCTGGAGAAAAATAAAATCTGTAGGGATTCCAGACCATGATACCCCAGTCCCTCTGGGCATTCTACCTAACATAAATGAAACAGTCCTCTTTGGATTTAGGGTTCTCACGGAAGGGCTTGATGATGATGATGGTCACGTAGACTTCTTCCTTTTAATCCGTCCATCATTGTTGGAGCATCATGAAGCTTTGAGTAGGTGGAGGTGGCGCAGGCCACCACCACAAAGAAACCGGAAAAAGAAACAGAAAAGAGAGTAGGGGTCAGTACCGATTTTAGAGCCACCATGAATAGTTGTTATGATGAATTGAACATACAGAGTATCAGGATTAAGTTAAATTACGATTAAAATGAAGTTATAAAAAGGCCATGTTAAAGTAATGTGTTTTCAGCAGTGTTTTAAAGTGCTCTACTGTATCAGCCTGGCGAATTCCTATTGGCAGGCTATTCCAGATTTTAGGTGCATAACAGCAGAAGGCCGCCTCACCACTTCTTTTAAGTTTTGTTCTTGGAATTCTAAGGAGACACTCATTTGAGGATCTGAGGTTACGATTTGGAATATAAGGTGTCAGACATTCCGATATATAAGATGGGGCGAGATTATTTAAGGCTTTATAAACCATAAGCAGAATTTTAAAGTCAATTCTGAATGACACAGGTAACCAGTGTAGTGACATCAAAACTGGAGTAATGTGTTCTGATTTTCTTTTCCTAGTTAGGATTCTAGCAGCTGCATTCTGCACTAGTTGCAAACGATTTATATCTTTTTGGGTAGTCCTGAGAGGAGTGCGTTACAGTAATCTAGTCGACTGAAAACAAACGCGTGAACTAATTTCTCAGCATCTTTCAGTGATATAAGAGGTCTAACTTTACTTATGTTTCTTAAGTGAAAAATGCTGTCCTAATGATCTGATTAATATGTGATTTAAAATTCAGATTACAGTCAACAATCACCCCTAAGCTTTTACCTCCGTCTTGACTTTTAATCCTAATGTATCCAGTTTATTTCTAATAGCCTCATTGTATCCATTATTGCTGATCACTAAAATTTCAGTTTTCTCTTTATTTAACTTGAGAAAATTACTATTCATCCATTCTGAGATACTAGTCAGACATTGTGTTAGTGAATCAATAGAATCGGGTCATCAGGTGCTATTGATAAGTACAGCTGTGTGTCATCAGCATAGCTGTGGTAGCTCACGTTGTGCCCTGAGATAATCTGACCTAACGGAAGCATGTAGATTGAGAATAACAGCGGACCCAGGATAGAGCCTTGTGGAACACCATATTGGATATCATGTGTCTTGAGTTGTAATTCCCACAACTAACAAAATATTTTCTCCCTGTCAGGTAGGATTCAAACCAATTTAAGACACTGCCAGAGAGGCCCACCCATTGACTAAGGCGATTTCTAAGAATGTTGTGATCAATGGTGTCAAATGCAGCACTCAGATCTAAGAGGATGAGAACAGATAAATGGCCTCTGTCTGCATTTACCCGCAAGTCATTTACTACTTTAACGAGTGCAGTTTCTGTGCTGTGATTTGTTCTAAAACCTGACTGAAATTTATCAAGAATAGCATGTTTATTTAGGTGGTCATTTAACTGCATAATGACTGCCTTCTCTAGAACTTTACTTAAGAAGGGCAAGTTAGAGATGGGTCTAAAATTTTCAAGAGCGAGGGTCAAGATTATGTTTCTTAAGTAGGGGTTTAACTACAGCAGTCTTAAGACAGTCTGGGAAGACCCCAGTATCTAGTGACGAATTTACTATGTCAAGAACATTATCAATTAGCACGCCTGATACTTCTTTGAAAAACCTTGTTGGTATCGGGTCAAGGACGAGGTGGAGGGTTTTAATTGAGATATTATTTTTGTAAATCAGGTAAATCTATCCTAGTGAAAGAGTTTAATTTGTTTATAACAGGATGTTGGGGTTTAGGGGATCCTTAGTGTTGGGGAGATATACTATGTTATTTCTAATATCATTATTTTTTGATTGAAGAATACAGCGACAGCCTCACAGGTTTCACTGGAAGCACTTAGGAGGCATTCCTTTGAGCTACCTGGGTTTAGTAGGCGATCAATTGTTGAAAATAAGACTCTAGGATTACTAGCATTGTTATTTATAATATTAGAGAAATAGCAGCGTCTCTCAAGACGGACAGTGTTATTGTATTCTGTTATTTTGACTTTTAATATTTCGTGGTGGATAGTAAGTTTACTCTTCCTCCATTGACGCTCAGCTCTACGGCATGTTCTCTTTAAATCAGACACTCTTTGGGTCTTCCATGGTATACCAATGCTAGAAGATTTTTTCACTGTCTTTTCAGGTGCAACTATGTCAACAGCAGCTCTCACTTTAGAATTAAATCTTTCCACCTTACTATTTACATTGTCCTCGCTATTATAGCTGGCACTATAAACGGACTGATTGCTTAAAATGTTTGTAAGTTTTAAAGCTGCTGCCGAATCAAAGAAGCGGTTTTTAACAATATGCTTCTCATGAGTGTTTTTATCATTATTTCTATATTAAAAAGTAGAAGAAAATGGTCTGATAGACCAATATCAATGATCTGTTTTATATCAACTTTCAGTCCTTTAGTAATCACTAAGTCTAATGTATGACCTGCTTTATGTGTAGGCTGATTTATGAGTTGTCTCAAATCAAAAGAATCCAGGAGGTTCATAAATTCTTTTACTTTTAGATCACACTGATTATCTATATGAAAATTAAAGTCGCCAACTATTAGGAGTGTGTCATAATTAGTAATTAAAATTGACATTAAGTCAGAGAATTCCTCAAAAAACGACGCGTTATATTTAGGAGGTCTATACACGGATAGTATTAGAACTTGAGAATCTCCATGAATAACAACGGCGAGATACTCAAAGGACTTGAACTTACCAAAACTGACATCTTTACATTTTAATCGGCTCGAGTAAATGTTAGCCAATCCGCCCCCCCTTTTTCCCTGGCGGTTTGAATGAGTAAAACTGTAATCCGGAGGCGCAGATTCGATTAAAACTGACGCGGCATCTGAATTCAACCACGTTTCATTTAGTGCAATAAGATCTATTTTTTTATCACTAATAAGATCGTTGATAAAAAACGATCTCAAACTCCGCTTAATACATTACCTAAAAATAGAATGTAAAGGTAAACCCGTATACTGTACTACTGTATGTCACCCGCAGTGCTAGAATATAAAATACCAATGTTACCGCTATATGTACTGTAATTCATGCAAGTGCGTTTTCATTGCCAGAAGCCTTAGAAGGTGCAGAGCATTTTGGCGGTATCATGGGGTTTAACTCTTAAACTGCCACATACTTGAGGGTTAATGCATCCCTGTACGCCAAATACTTTTTTGCTGCACTAAGTAAATGTCACAATTCACAACGAAAAAGTGAAATTTTATTGGAACACATTTTTTTTTCATGCAAAGAGCATCACAAATTACTGCAACACTGATCATTTTGCACACTGCCAATAAACTGTAAAAACTTTAAAAAACTACTGGAACAATATGTGCAAGGTGCAACTGTTACCATTGATGAAATTCAGTAAATCACCGAGCCAACTGTGCTTGAACTGGCTGCACGCAAGCACACAGAGGCCAGCGCTGACAATGGCAGGCTAGTCTAGTGCAGCAGCTGAATCCCAGAGACAGTGAGGCTGCAGTGCTGCAGGGGGCAGCAGTGGTCATGAGCTGGCTGCTCAACGAATGCATGGCACTGACTGATCAGCTCCAGCATGCTGGTAAATTGCACTGGAAACCGACAAAAGCGGGTTGTAGTGTTCAATGAATGTACGTCTCCGAATATACTTGGCTCCTACATGCTGGCAAATGGCACTGAGAAACGACTATAGCCAATTTATAGGTTTAAGGATTAAGAAGAACAAAACGGAAAACACGAGAACACTCAGCTCGAGATGTGTCACAGGGCAGCAGTCAATCAGCAGCAAGGAGAAATGAATAACGCTGTAGCGGTCTGGTGCTGCCGGAGAAGAGGGTGATTTATTAATTTTTGGAGATTCCAGGGATGCACCCAACCTTGATCCGACCTGCACGCACTCACAAACAGAGACAAAAACAAAGCAAACCGGTAATCAAACAGCAAATAAAGAATGTAATGAAAACAAATGAAAACAACGAAACCACCCCTGTTCCCCTTACGGCAATTATACGTTAAATACAACAAAGCATAAACAAAACACTTACAGTAAAGACCATGAAAAATCGCAACGGATGAAATGTAATGATGAAGATTGATATTCCAGAGATCCGCAAGTTGAATTGGAATGTAAAGATAGTCCTACCGGTAGTTCCTGAAATGGTGAAGATGGGTGGACGGGTTCAGGAGCACTCTTTTCTTCGGAGGATGGCAATGAATCCACTTACAGTCCTCATGTACACAGGCAGATGGCAGACAATCCAGACCCCAACCACGAAACAATCCAAGACAAAATGAGGAAGTACAGGTAACCCACCAGAAGGCAGGCAGAGAGACAGGAACCTGAAACACAAATTAGAAAACTTTTTTTTTTCTTTTGGTTTCAAATTCTAGTAGAATACACTCTCGGATTGGCTGCTTTCAACCATTACAAGGCGCGTTTTCCTCTATGGTTGCTTCCTGTTCTCTCTACAGTGCAGTATTGCCGCGAAAAAAAGCCATAGAAAATTGCGGAGGATATTTGCAGGTTCCGCTAACAATTATTAGTTAGGTTCTAAGGAAAAATCCGTGAATGACTGAGGCCGCGAACCCTGAACCGTGTCTTCTCGGGGGTCTACTGTATATACTGTATATAATTTAAAGGGCTTCTGTAAAAAGACAAATTTATCTATTTATCTACAATGTTTTTATGTTGCAATATTTGTAACAATATTTTTTTTGTTATGATTAGCATATGCTGATATGTTAGGACATGCACAGTTTGATTAGAGCACACATTTCTGGTTTATTATAGAAACAATACAGATACAGTAGATATGAGCTCATCTGTAAAATAAGTGTGCAACACTTTCTGTATTTCCCATTTTTGTCCCCTTGATTATGATATTTCCTATACAACTGGGAGGCAGATTTCCACCAACAATATTCTAGAGGACAGCCAGCTGATTCAAATAAACAAAGCTGTTAAACTTATTCCATCAATGATATCCGATATGGTGTTCCACAAGGCTCTATCCTGGGTCCGCTGTTATTCTCAATCTACATGCTTCCGTTAGGTCAGATTATCTCAGGTTACAACGTGAACTATCACAGCTATGCTGATGACACACAGCTGTACTTATCTATAGCACCTGATGACTCCGACTCTCTCGATACACTATCACAATGTCTTACTGGTATTTCTGAATGGATGAATAGTAATTTTCTCAAACTAAATAAAGAGAAAACTGAAATTTTGGTAATTGGCAATAATGGATTCAGCGAGGTTATCAGAAATAAACTTAATGCACTAGGATTAAAAGTTAAGACGGAAGTAAAAAATTTAGGGGTAACCGTTGACTGTAATCTGAATTTTAAATCGCATATTCATCAGACCACTAGGACAGCATTTTTTCACTTAAGAAACATAGCTAAAGTTAGACCTCTTATATCATTGAAAGATGCTGAGAAATTAATTCACGCTTTTGTTTTCAGTAGACTAGATTACTGTAACACACTCCTCTCAGGACTACCCAAAAAAGACATAAATCATTTGCAACGAGTGCAGAATGCAGCTGCTAGAATCCTAACTGGGAAAAGAAAATCCGAACACATTTCTCCAGTTTTGATGTCACTACACTGGTTGCCTGTGTCATTCAGGATTGACTTTAAAATACTGCTTATGGTTTAAAAAGCCTTAAATAATCTCGCTCCATCTTATATATCGGAATGCCTGACACGTTATATTCCAAATCGTAACCTTAGATCTTCAAATGAGTGTCTCCTTATAATTCCAAAAGCTAAACTTAAAAGAAGTGGTGAGGCGGCCTTCTGCTGTTATGCACCCAAAATCTGGAATAGCCTGCCAATAGGAATTCGCCAGGCAAATACAGTAGAGCACTTTAAAACACTGCTGAAAACACATTACTTTAACATGGCCTTTTTATAACTTCACTTTAACTTAATCCTGATACTCTGTATGTTCAATTCTTCATAATAACTATTCATGGTGGCTCTAAAATCCGTACTGACCCCTACTCTCTCTTCTGTTTCTTTTTCTGTTTTTTTTGGTGGCGGCCTGCGCCACCACCACCTACTCAAAGCATCATGATGCACCAACATTGATGGACTGAAAGCCAGAAGTCTACATGACCATCATCATCAGGTCCTTCGATGAAAACGCTAAATACAAAGAGGACTGTTTGATTTATGTTAGGTAGATTGCCCAGAGGGGACTGGGCGGTCTCGTGGTCTGGAACCCCTACAG
Organism: Polypterus senegalus; assembly: GCF_016835505.1. Classification (NCBI taxonomy): domain Eukaryota; kingdom Metazoa; phylum Chordata; class Cladistia; order Polypteriformes; family Polypteridae; genus Polypterus; species Polypterus senegalus. The sequence goes on from NC_053154.1 coordinate 160,161,361, forward strand.
ATTTTATTTTTTCCAGCCTTTGGAGTTTTTTTGTTTTTTCTGTCCACCCTGGCCATCGGACCTTACTCTTATTCTATGTTAATTAATGTTGACTTATGTTTATCTTTTATTGTGTCTTCTATTTTTCTATTCATTTTGTAAAGCACTTTGAGCTACATTTTTTTGTATGAATATGTGCTATATAAATAAATGTTGATTGATTGATCAAACAATACAAACAACACATACAAAAATGTAAATGATCTTCAAAGAAGCCTTTAAAATTATTTTACATTCTAAAAACTAGGGAGCCCTGGTCACATATCAGATTAAATTGTAAGTCAGCCAATGGATAGACAACATTTAGTACACATGAAAAGAGAATATAAGCACCGGAGATCTGACAGGTCTTTCACAGGATTGAGTTTTAAGATGCAGTTTATTTGTAAATGTTACAAACAAAATTGTCTGATTAGAGTATGAAATAGTGAGGATCTAGCAAAAATATTTGAAATGGTCTTGAAATCAAGAACACACTTGAAAGCTGCCTTTTAATGTCATTGTATAAATACAAGATGGAAGACACATAAAACTTCTAAAAGCAAATTTGGAGACATTTTGGAGTATATGATGACCTAGGGTTATGCTCCAGGAAATGCACAGAAACATTAAGGTAGGGCTAACAAAATATTGCAAAATTGAAAAGGGTTGCATTAATGGACAGTTGTTGATGCCAAGAGTTAAGGTGACACAGGACAGGACAGAATGTAGGTATAGTGTCTGACTGGGGTCAGATAAAAAAGAAAAATAGAAAGAATGAGCACATTTACATAAGTGCATACATACAGTAAGTGTCATTATTGTCATGAGTATTCATATGAATGTATTGTACAACATTAATCAATCTTACTTGGAGTTTGGGTTTAAAAACATGTTTTAGTGTATTTCTAGCCTGCTTTCCTATTTTTTCAGTGCACTATTAGTGTAAATTTTGATTTTTATTTATGTTTTTGTTCTGTGATACCATGGCTGCTGCCATCTTGTGGGTTTTGTTGCCTAAAAACACTGGTTGCCAGAGACATGGCTATGTTCATTGCAATTATGGATCCAATCTCTTTCATGGTTTAAATAATGGCTTGTGATTTGTTTAACAAAACCAAAGACTCAGCGTGTCTCTCTAATATCCCTGATCTTGAATTCTTGCTTCCTCCTTTACTACAATTATTGGCTTACACTCTGGTTCTAGGATTATGTGTTTTCATAATTGTCTTTCGGTTTCAACTTATTTCTGTTTTTTGACTATGTTTCAGTTCCTGCTCCTCTGTCTTCATACTTTTTCTTACTGTCTCTACATTTTATGGCCTCTGGAAATGGCATGCCCTATTACTGTAAATGTAATGCTTTCTGAAGGACTGTCAGGATGCCATGATTATATCTCTGGGCCAGCTGAAGAAAACAGTGACACCCCACTAGATCCAGATGAGGTGTCTGCCTAGAATCTGCTTTGGAAATGGATGTAGCAACACAATGAACTAAAGAGAGGGCACTATTGTTATGTGGCTTCAAAGTTTTCAATGCCTCCCCTAACCCTTGATCCCTGAATTGGTTCCACAGCCGGGATTAACAGTAACCCAATGATTTATTTTTTTAATCATATATTTTATTGATTGTTTTAAGGGTAGCAATACAATGAGTAGATTACATGTCAGTAAAATATACAGTGGTACTGTATATCTTACTGAAAAACAGGCCAGAACTGAATTTAAAAACTGCAAATGAAACTCTAAATATAGAGTTGGGAGTTTAGTTGGGTCAAGACACAGAAATGGGAGGCAAGCGATAGAGTGACTGTGCTTTCCTGCTTTTTGTCTTTTTTATTTAATTCTTCAGTATGTCACCATTTGGCCTGGGCTGCGCCCATGGCTTCTCCTTTTTGTCTTTATTGGTTTGGTCCCCACTGTTGGCACTTATATGCACAATTGTTTTTAATATTTTCGGTGTGTTTTTATCATAGTGATGGTGATGTGAGTATACAGTGAGTGCTTTCTTCACTGGTCTATGACGTTTTGTAATGCAAATTCATGAACGTGGCCATGTTTTTTATACATGTATTATCGATATCCATTGCTGGTCATGTAGGCAAGATATGTGAGGTAATGTGGGCAAAGTATGTGACATTACATTACTCTTATTTCAGACAGTAATACATTGAGGATTCCAATTATTTTTTCCTTCAGTGATTCTTAGTGTAGTGACTACACTAACAATGCTTCCAGGAAGGCATTAATGTTTGCTTACCTTTTGTATGATTTTTGTTTGTGTTTTGATTTTTTCTACATATGAATTTCTGGCTCCTTCTGCTATTCTGATCTTGCCTGTTTTTTGACTTTGCCTCTACTTACTTCTTTTATCTTTCCATCTTCTGATCTCCAATTTTCACTCAACCGTCTAGCAGTTTTGTACATTTTTTTCAAAATCCAACTTTCCAACTTTGTGTTAAGTAGAGGTACAGTATGGAGTGTAAGAAGAACGACCATAAGACATTGCAAAGGTTTGGGGCCGCTATAAATTTTCCCAGCAGCAAAATTGATGCCAAAGCACAGACATGTTCATACAACAGAGTCCAAAACAGAACTGATTTATTATCGACAAGATGGCGGCTTTAAAGGCCAGTAAGGGAAGTGATGTTATCAGGACCGGAACCGGAAGTGGCATCGTTGGCTGACCCAGAGCCAGGTGGGATTACCCTAGAATGGTCTGCAAGAGATCGAGAGAGCGAATTAGTGCACTTCGCCACCCCCTGGTCCGGTGTGGAATTACATGTATTCAAGCCCTTTAGTTGTCTCCTAAACACGCGTGTATGACAGGAGGTAAATATTTTTCAGTTAAGTATTTCTATTGCTGCAAGTATTTCCTGCCTATCTTCCGTTTAACGGTTATTTTAAACAAAATAAGATGTAGCTTTTCCATGCTATTTATATTTTTACTGTATTTGCTTCTTGATTCATATTATCATCACCAGTTTAATAGTCATTTTCCAGGTTTCACCATGTTAACAAGATCTTTGTCCTCAACTCTGTGCTGTCTTCTGCATCCTTTGGGATTAGACTAATTTTTTCACATCATATGACCCCACCACCAACCACATCTTCTTTAGCCTCCCTCTTTGCTTCATCCCCTCCATCTCTTCACCCAATTATCCCCTGCCTTTTGCACCCCGTTTCTCTTCATCACAGCATCTATCACTTCCTCGCCAAATCATTCTTTTAACTCAGCAGTCATCTTCCTCTCACTCTGTAATGCTCCACACATAGATTTCTATTCAGTCAAGCTCGGTTTCATATTCCACCTTCACTGGCCATGTTTCACAACTAAACTGAGGGTCTTTTTAATGAGAAAATTTATGAAAGTTTCTTATCCACAAAAAAGGCTTGAGATGTGCATATACAACCCTCCACACAAACATCAGTGTTTATAAAAGAAATATTAATAGGAGAATCTGCGTATATTTAAGGCAACTCTGACCCATCCATATGCAACATTTTGGAGAAACATAGAAACGATGACACCCTTAGGGAAATACAGAATCAGGAATTCTTCATGTTTTAGAGTGAGCACAGGAAAGATAACAAAAGCCACATGTGTGTTAATGAATCAGAAATGGCCTGTGGTAGAGGTTTTTAAAATCCACTGACGGGGAAATAATTTTCAGCCTAATGGATCGAAATTGTTAACATTCTACCGACAATCCTCTGTACCTGACCTTCAAGAATAAAATGCTCTTTTGTTTTCAGGGAAAAACAAATAATGGCACCATTGTCATGGTAAATTACACTTTGACTATACTTCTATAAACATTTCCATTGCGTGGTGGTGTCTTTTACAGGAAAAATGTCAGCTCATCAGCGAGTGAGACAGGTTAGCTCCAGCTTTTAATTCACATGAACTGATGAAATCAGATATCATATTATAAGGAAAATATTAACTGATTTGTCGAAAATGACTTTCACAGACAGAAGCCAAGAAGACAGATAAAATCCAAATCAGGCCCAGCTGATTTGTGTCAAAAATGTTAAGTTTCATGTGTTCCTGTCCCATATGCTTGCAAAGTGAGGTAACTTCCGACAGCATCCAGACATCAGCCAGATGGCAGAAGTGTTAACCCTCACAGGACAGAAACAGATGTAGTTAAAGCCTGCCAAACACTTTCAGCATGAGCATGCTTACCTCACTTGCCTGTAAGGAGAATTCCATAGGTTCGCAGTGTGCCACTTCTCCAGCGAGTTTTAGGGGGTGGGTTGTGTAATTCCTCTTACTATTCTTGCTTCTGTCTAATCTGTGGATGAGTAGTGGAAAATGAAAGAAAAAGACACTTCAAAGGTATACCTTTGGCTGTAAGAATTGTGTACCTACCTGAACACAACCCTTAAATGCTGGACTTATTTAATTTTAATTTCAGTCATTAATCCGTTAATTTTATAAATATACCTATTTCAACACAATGTCAATGGTAACTGGTCTTTTAGAGGCAGCAATAGAGGTAAAAAGGCAGGAATCAGCTCTGCAGAATATAATGTTTCATCAGAGGGCATACTCACGCACACCATGTTTTTATCAACTGATCATCCCATTTTACTTCTTATCATGCACCTTATTCTGATATCCCATAATACACTGTCAGTTCCATCAACTCCAACTCCACACTTAAAGTGACACCTGTAGATGCTGCACACCGCACTGTTTTACCAGTCAACCTAACATTCACATCCCTGCAAGAAAATCACAGTGCAGAGACAAAACCCACATAAACGTAGGGATAGCATGCAAACACATAGATTTATCAGGTGGGATTTGAACCCTAGAGTCAGCACACCTAGCCACTGTACCATTGTGTCCATTACTGTCAAGTACAAAATAATTTACTTCAAAATATAGAATAGACAAAATATTCTTGTTTATCACCAGACTGGCACTGCAGTCGATGCTGGCCCTTGTGAGCCCAACCACACCACAAGGTGCTCATCAGCACTTATCCAGGAGTGGGTCTCGGCATCCACATTTCTGTCAAGGTTCATGTAAAATTGTGCGAGTGTCAAATTTTTGGACTGTTCTTTGTCTGGGCACAATCCTTAGACTAATGGCCCGGGATACCCTGGACAGTGAAGATGCTCAGGAGACCCCTACCTAACTGCTGTACTATTTAGTTTCTCAAAAGTTAAGAGATTGAGTCATCAAGCTAAAACACAAAACCAAATACATGATCAGAGTTTGTAATAAAAGGGACAAAAAATCAGGAGTTTATTTACAAACCAAGTCACACGCTAAGTTTATTGAATAGAATCTACAATCTTGGATAACCAGGAAGTGCATGGTTGCGTGCACCTCTGGCTGTTGCAAATGTAAACAAAAGACTCCATAAAATGGCACTGCCATTGAAATACATAATGGAGTTGTCATAATTAATTTTAACATTTTTATAAATACCCTAATTGTAACTCAGAATATTAGTTATATTGAACAGAACCACACACTAAGACAAAACCCCTACAGATATACAGTAAATGGTAAAATAATAGAAATAATTATATAAGAACCTAAATCATAACTATTAAGAAATATCTGGAGGACCATAATTAGGAGGAACAGCCTTCCTGATCAGAATCTGAGCCAAGAACTGCTACTGGATTTTAGTACTACTTATGGATTGTCCATATGAAATACCATGTTTAAGTATTAGGTTTCTCATAAGTACACATGGTTCAGACTACCTATGGCCAAAATTCAATGAGCAGCTTTGTAGTCATGTCATTTGATTAAAGACTGTATGATCTGTACACTTGAGCATAGAAAGGTGATGAGCTATAAATTAATAAAAATTGGTGGTGAGATGGGCAGAACTAAATGAGAAATTTGACTGAATTAGAAACAACTAGCAAATTCCTCTCTTTGTGTTAAGTTGAGCTTCAGTGTCCCAAAGGCCTACTACTGCATCTCAGCTGCAGTCAGTAGCCTGGATTCTAATGTGGAAGCAGCTGCAGATAACCATTTCCAACCCGCTGAATCAGAAAGCTGCAGATAAGCTATTGCCAAAAGGATATTGATGCCTGTCTTAGTGACTATCCTAGGACTTGTTGGTGAATATCAAGGCTGTCAAGTTAAAGCTTCAACTGGGGATACTGTGAACAGGTATTTTATTTTTATTTTATTTTGAGGAATCTCTAAACATGATTGATTCATCCTCCTTGGTGAAGCTATTGTTCAAAGCACAGTTGGATACATCTCTGCTGTTGAGATCACTGATAACTAGGCGTGGCTCATCTCCTTAGTGGCAAGACCTCCAGAATGGATGAGATCTGGAAGGAAATGATGACATAACTGGGTATTATGGAGGGTGTTTTGGCTAAAATATCTCTTCAATGCTGTGTTGAAGGCAGGGATATTGCCTTGAACCTTTTAAAAATGGGTGTTCCAATTACTGAGAAATAATACACCTTGAAAGGACAAGGTTGCTGTATTAGAACTCCATCTGATAGTTGTACTACATATATAAGAGGAGCAATACAAATTCTATCCTGGCTCGGCACCATTGGATCAACACTTTATCCTTGCATGAATATATGAAGGGTCATGTGAATGTTCCTATCCTTTCTACATTCGGTTTATGTGTGTTTATGCTTCTGACTGAGTCCGTCGTGGTGTCTTGTGGTCCTGCAAAAGTATGGGATTCTGGTTTGTAGTTACACGTCTTTCAGCCCCTGTCTTGGTATATTGGTATAATTAACGATCATGATTCTGGAGAATGGTGATATATTGCATGTTGATTAGCAAGTAAGAAGTTCACAATACTCAGTACATGTGACAGCATTTCACCTTAATACAAGGATAAGTATCTGTACATGTGGCTGTGTGTTATTTCTCTTTCATTCCAACAGATGGTGCAAGTATTAACACTGCTTTTATATCCCATACTAAATGGCATATAAAAGAGACATATACATTGCATTTGTCAATCCTGCAGATGATGCCCTGCAAACATTTATAGTAATGCATCTGTTGGATTGACAGATGTGATGCTTTTGATTAATACATGCATAACAAACTAAAATCCAATAGATGGTGCATTATACATGTAAATGCTGAGGTCTATGCTGATTACTTACATTTCAACTCATCTGAGGCCAGTAGCACAGCTAATGACCTTATAAACATATTTGCAGAGAAAGTGTTGTGTTTTTATAGTTATCCGATTCAATGTGAGTGCAGAATTTGTGATTTGTATGGACAGGATATGAAGATACTGCCAAGGATTATAAACCTAACAATTATATTTTTGTTGTTGGCAGATTATGTTGTTCATTTGACCTCATCAGACACATTCTTTACCCTCAACAAAAATAACAAATGGAGGAAAGACGGCAAGACACAAATGGGAAAGAGGCTGAATGTAACCTAAACTCACTGCAGAAATAAGGTGAAAACTCAGTTCAACTTATTTTAATATTGTGCTCTTTGAATCAAAGTTGCACAAATCAGATATAAATCAGCCATGTCATGTTCCCAGACCTTCACAGTCAAACTGCCCATCATCTCACCCCCCATTTTCAGGTTCCTGAGAATAGTCCATGTTTCTTTCAGCTGAGGTTATTTCAACAGGCACAGTCATTTTCTTATCTGCTCATTTTCAGTGCCTTTTTAGTCTCTATGTTTCTATTTTGTTTTTGACCTTCATTCCTTGACTAATAATTGGTACTTTGTTTTTCAGTTTGGATTGTTACTCTGTTTATGCTTTAAGTCCTTTTAACCAGTTGGTTACTTATCTTTTCCACTATGACTTTGTTTCTGCATGTTCTGACTGTTTGTCTTCCTAATCCGAATCTACCTTTAGGCCAGATGCTTTTGTCCAGGAAAGTAATACTTGGTAGTTCAAGTTTACAAATCTTTCTACTATTAAAATGAAGACTAATGTTAAGTGCCAAGGAGAAGATGAAGGTTCGTTTAAATTATAAAGCAATGTGATAAACCAAAGATTATAAGTAAACCAAAGAATAATAAAGTACTGTACATAACTAAGTTAACTGTTAAATATGGAGAAAAAAGAAAGTAGAAGGCACAAAAATCAAGATGTGGTATATCTACAATGCAGTAGGTTTTCTGGTCACCTGGATAGGTCAGGAAAAGGTGGCAGGCTATGATGTGTCATCACAAGGGTGACTTTGACACACTAAGATAGTGTATTTTCACTCATTTGTAGTGGAAGGTCCTGTCTGTTGGTTAGAAGTGGCCTCTGAAGGAGAAAGCAGCATTAAAGTGTCCAAGACACCAAGGAGAGTTGAATAGCAAGTAGGAACAGCCACAAGATGAAAACCAGTCAATTGATGTAGACAAAACATTAAATAAGGAATATGTCATGTGAACAGCAGCATCAGCCGCTCAGACATAAATGAGTCTACATCACATTTTTAATGGGAAAATCTTCACACTGTAGGATGTCACCATTGTAACATCAATGGTTTCCTCAGCTTGCATAGATATGTTTAGTTTATCTTCTGACTCACCTATGCAGTATACTTTCTATTCAATTTTGTCTTTTACAATTGTTTTCCTTAATTTGCATGAATTACACTTTAAACAAAGACACATGGAGTTACTAGGGCCGACTTCATTGACTTTTCATCTAATGTGATAATAAGTATTCAGTCTGCCTTTAGGAATTTCCCAAGCTTGAGGAGGCATTCAGAAATTACATACTTGATTTCATATATATATATATACAGTATATATATATATACCCCGTATATTGTAAAGTTTGTTTTGTAGGTCAGTGATATTCATACAGGAATACAACAACAGACAGCTTGTAATGGTGGATAGGGGAACATTTATGGAGTGAGACCGGAATTGACACAGACTGAATGCTGGGAAGGAACCGTGGTGGTTGATGGGAACCATGACGTCATCTGAGGTAGACGGAAGAAAGGGAAAGAATGTGGAAGTGTCAACAGGGGATTATAGAGTTTGAGTATATTCATGGCGGTGCGGCTTCTTTGTTTTCGCAGGAAAAAAGGAGAGAAAGGTTAGTGTCCCACTTTTCCCTTTTGGCATAGGTTTTCACGCTGCACCTCGGGTCTTTACGCGGCTCCCTATGCGCACGTGCGTGACAATATACAGTATATATATATACACAGTAACAGTAGTGCATAAGCATTAGTAGGAACAGTCTATATTAAATGGCAAGGGACCTTGTATGTGGCTGTAATTGTGTACCTTTAATTTTCTTTTTCAGTAATACTGGTTTGTATTTCCGTAAAATGCCTGTAATTTTGTCTGACAGTAATACAGTGGAACCTCGGTTCACGACCATAATTCATTCCAAAGCTCTGATTGTAAACCGATTTGGTCGTGAACCGAAGTAATTTCCCCCATAGGATTGTATGTAAATGCAATTAATCCGTTCCAGACCGTATGAACTGTATGTAAATATATATTTGTTTAAGTTTCTAAGCACAAATAGTTAATTATACCATAGAATGCACAGCGTAATAGTAAACTAAATGTAAAAACATTGAATAACACTAAGAAAACCTTGAACAACAGAGAAAACTAACACTGCAAGAGTTCGCGCTATAGCCTTACAACCCGCTCGCTAAAAACACTTTTTTTTAATCAGTTTTAAGCACAGGGAATAAAATGAACATTTGAAAAATCCGTAATTTAATAAACAATCAAGAAAAGTAACATTGCAACAATGCACGTGCGCGCCTGTGTGTGTGTGTCTGTCTCGTGCGACTGTGTGTGTGTGTCACGCGTGCGCCTGCGTGTGTGCGTGTCTCACGCGCGCCTGTGTGTGTGTGTGTGTGTGTCTCGCGTGCGTGTGTGTGTGTGGTTGTGTGTGTGTGTGTCTCGCGTGCGTGTGTGTGTGTGTGTGTGTGTCTCACGCGCGCGCCTGTGTGTGTTTCTCTCTCTGCACACACAGGGAATGCACAGGAAGAGACTGAACACGTGCGGTGTGGCCCCACGCATGCGCACTTCACCAGAAGACACACACACATGGACACCTCGACGCACATAGGGGTTTTATTAAAGAGGATATATATATATATATACTAGACCAATATTCTGTGTCAGATCAGGGTGATTAGAAGGAAGAAAGCTTATGGTTTTTAGCTCACTAGCCTCAAAATGACCCCTTCTTCAACCATTGTGGATGACTGACTGTGACTGTAAGTGAGTGCCTGGCTGCTCTGGAAGCTTCACCTGTGAGTGGTCAGCCATCTTGGCAACCATTTCCAGCTCCATGCTACAGCACACCAAGTCCTTAACGCAGCAAGTTGGTCTTCTTCCCCACTGTGGCCATGATACTGACTGGGTGGCCACAATTGCAGCACAGTGAGGTGGAAAACAGTGCTGTGCCATCAAATAACACAACTGTGGTGTTGGGGGCTAGTAAGGTGTAATCACAGTTTCTTCAATGCCCTGCCTTTACCCTTTATAGTGTATTACCTTGGACAGCTAGACTATGATAGCAGGGATCAGCCAGTGTATCGTACAGTCCTTTCTTGTGCTGGAGGCTGCATAACTACACCTGGTCACCAGGCTGTCGTAGATTTCTCTGGTAGCAAAATTGTACAACCTCTTTGTTGCACACTATCATGCCTTAAGTAGTCTAAAGTGCGTATGTAAGTGATCGTCAGGTTCCACTGCATATTTTTATATACTGAGCCCTGGTATTGTGGTAGTATTGAGTTCATGAGGTGTTCTAAAGGTCAGAGTAATGGATATGTGAAACTTATACCCAAACATCAACATGGCAGGGGTGAATCCAGTTGACTCTTGGAATGTGGAGTGCTAAGCCCATAGCGCAGTAGGTAGATGCTTGTCCCCTTACTGCTCATATTATTTCATCAGGCAGGAAAGATGGTTGACCAGTATCCATTTAAATATCTCCACAAAGCCATCAGTGTGAAGGTAGAACAGGGTCATGCAGGTTTTGCAGGAGCTGTCAGACCTCACTATTGAGCTTAGACTCAACTGTTCATCATTGTACAGGTGCATCAAAGTATTAGAACATTTATTCCATAAACTCCCTAGCACTGTAGCTGCATTCTGATCCTGAATTGTATACTCTTCAGGTCACTTTTTTGAACAAATCCATGGCATCAAGGTCAGAGGCCAAGGATGTCTATAGCTGCCTGCTGGTAAGGGGCTCCTATATCAAAGGTGAGGTGAGGGTGTACTATTATAGATCTTTGTGAGTGCTACAATTATCACAGTAGTGCGCAAAAGCTTTCTGCCTTTCATGCCTGCAGTCTTCCCAGTGGTACTGCCATCTCAACCATTACAGTGTCTTTGCCTCACCCAGAGTAGCCCAGATAAGTGGTCTGTAGTGGTCTGATAGTGGTCTGTCCCAGAGTAGAGTGACAGCCTGGTTTTCATAGCTCTGTGCTTGGAGTACTGGATCAGGTGGCTAGTTGTCTTAAAGATTTGCTGGTCCAACCCATTACAGTATACATTTCTGCCTGCTGCTATGCAGTCACCACTGCCACTGCTCCTGTCCTTGTAATCACTGACAGCACCATTATATATGGAGTAACAATATACATATAATAACATCTAGGGAGAGCACTGAGCAGCAGGAAGAAAAATGATGCTACAGCCAAGTAATTCTGTAAACAAATATTTTATTCCATTCTTAAAGGCACTATAGTCTATTTTTTATATAACAATAGTTCTGTGGTTCAGTGTAAAAGCTCTTTCCTTTTATAAAATTTTATCTTTTAGTTCCTTCTCCCTGTGGTCTTAATCCCATTTGATGCATATAGAATACTCTTCAAAGGGCGAAGTTCCTCCTTTGGCTGCAGTCTAATGTGAACTGAACTTCTCTCTTTCAGCAGCTTCGTTTCAAAGGTTCTACTTGGGTCATATTGCTGGAAGGGGTAAACCTGGGTTGACCTGCTGTAGACCTCATGGGGCATATCACTACACAGTATATAATCCTTGTCTTCTCTGAGACCTCTAAACAAATACTGGCCCTGTTCAAACAGCACCGATGGCAAAATTTGAACCAACCCTGCATAGAGAGCAGGTTCAGGGCACAGCCCATTTATACACATACAAACACACACAAACACACACACCCACACTCCCATGCTAACTCATACATATCCAGTTTTAAGGCAAAAGTCAACCTAAGCTGCATGTCTAAAATACAGGAGGAAACTCAGAGGATTGTGGTGGGCTGGCGTCCTGCCTGGGGTTTGTTTCCTGCCTTGCGCCCTGTGTTGGCTGGGATTGGCTCCAGCAGAGCCCCGTGACCCTGTAGTTAGGATATAGCGGGTTGGATAATGGATGGATGGATGGAAGTCAGAGGATCCAGAAATAAACCTATACAAAAAACAGGGAGTATGAGTAAGTTCCACATCAGGATTCAAACCCAGGAGCTAAGAGGCAGAAATGGTTACTAATTTCCCACCCTGCACATTGTTTATTTATATTTTTCATCCCCTATAGATACTGGCATATTACAGGCCTCTTCAGAGGTGAAATATTGGAAACGGACAAATCCAACGTTTGTGCTATTTTCTTTATCTGTATATTTCATACACCCTTTCCCCTTCTTAATACACCTCACCTCTTCTTTGATCGCTCTCTTACTGCTAACATAATGCTAGAGTCCCTTTGGGTTATTCCTTGTATTATTAGTCATATTCGTTTATATCTTCCTTTTGGCATTTCTGATTTCCTTGTAGCTCCTGTGTCCTCATGAGCCTTATAACTAATGCTCTTTTCATTTTCTCACAAAGATGCCTTTTCTTAGGTAATCATTTTCTTATCTTCTTGGTATTCCACTGATGCTACTTAGTTATCCTACTACTGTTTATAATTTGTGCTATGGAAGTGTCCTGTTGTTTATGAAATATCCACCTAAATCTGCACTATTGTGTCAGAATAGATACCATAACTTGAAGTTTATCCCAATTTATTTCTTTAAGGCTTTGCCATATCCACTCAGAATCAACTTTTGGAAATGAAAAGTAAGGTTTTAATTTTTGTTTTTTTTTCACTCTGCTAATACTGTGTGAGCCTTATTATATAACAATCATTGAATGCTAACAGTTCAACTGCCTTTATAATCTGAATTTATAATTTCATTTTCACTTCTCTTATACTGATAAGAAACGCAGTAGCTTGAATAGACAGACCAGGACACCTTGTCTTCAGATGACTGCAGATCTCTGTAGTGTCCTGGGCGTACCAGGTTGGGCTGAGCCTTGTACACTTCCTATGGTAGGCACCAGTGGATATACTAACTACATGCCCAAACCCCCTTAGCTGCCTCTTCTGAGAAGAGTGGAGAAGAAGACTGTCTTCTCCAAGGTCCATCTGTGAGCTCAGCAACCCTTCAAATGTGTCTCATTTTCCTTGCTTGTACTTGGCAATCTCATCCATTGAGCATCTACCCAGCACCTGTGACTATACGTGTAGATTGACTGGTAAATCAATCACATATTCGCTGCCACTACACTAATTCATTGGTCAGCTCTACCTCCATTCGTGACCATGAAACTGCATGCAGTAGTGCTTAAATTCCTTTGCTTTGGGCAGCTGCTTGACGCTTGCTTGCAGGGAACAAACAACTCTTTTAGAAGAAATGATCATGATCACTTATTTGGAAATGCTAATTCAGCTATGCACAGGATATCACAACATGATGAGATTAAATAGACAACTTCATCAGGAAACAAAAGAACTGAAGTCCAGGACAATGTCCACCTGCCTTTCATCTGTAAACTACAGTGCTTCGGTTTCCTTTTTCCTGAGAGAAAGTGAAAATACATTACGGGTACACACTGTCACCACATCAGCCCTACAGCAGATTGATTGGATTGGTAATAAGGAAAAGAGCCGTGGAAACTGCATGGAAAATCAGAACAAATGGGTGTTTGAAAAGTATTTGCATATACAGCGGCAGCTGCTGCCCTTGTTTGACATGGCTGGAGTGGGGCCACTGCACTGCCTGAGTTAACATTTACACATGGGGGGGCAGGTTATGAACTTCACTGATTTAATGCTTTTTAGGTCATTCCACTTGCATAAGTATGACTTGTTCACATTCCCCATTAGCCTTTTGTACTTGTCAAGAAATCAAACTGCAGGAAACAGCAATTATTTTCTGCAGTTTGAAATTTTACTGCTGCCAGGTTTTGTGTTTTTTTTTTTTCCTCTAGCTTCTTGAAAAGGCCAAACATGTAATCTCTATTTGATAGTGCCCATCTATTTTTGGGAATGGAGGCTTTAATCTATGCTGCTGCTAATGTGTTAGCCAGTTAGTGGGCCTGTTCACTTCTAAAATTTGTGAATAAAGGGATTGCTGAACATTTCAAAACGGCAATAACTGTGCTGTGAAGTCATGAAAATAAGTGAATAGTGAATAACTACCGGAAATGGAAAATTCCCACCATGAACTGGCCAAAAACTAACATAACATCAGCAGCTTTGGCTCAGACACCACCCAACCCCCCTCCACCCCTCACAGAAAGTAATAAGAGGATCGTCCATTGTCGAAAAGGCTCTGGTAAACAAAAAATAAATTGTTCATCCACATCATTTCCAGCCCACCCACCCCCAGAACTAATTTGCCACATTATAGACATGCATGGAAAATATTGTTCATAATCCAAAAAAATGAAATGCATTCACTTGACAATTCCTCCTTAGGAGATAGTGAGGCATGCAGCTGGTGCTACTCAGCATCATCACTGGTCTACAGTAGGTCTTTTATTTAATTTATATGCTCACCTTGTGCATCAGATAAAAGTATTCATACTGCATGCCCCTTTGTAAATTTACATAATTTCTATCCATACACCTTCTGTTGGAAGTAAGGCAAGAAGAGAAGTAAGTCTACAATAGGATACAAAACAGGACACTATAAAGTCACCAATTAAACTGTCGTTCACAATGCTTTTCAATTTTGAGGAGACTAGAGTCCCAGAAGAAGAATCCATGAGAGCATGCATAACTACTGTTTATTGGATGTGGGTCCCAGAGTGGGCCACTATCTGTGTCTATGTCGCGTGTTCACTGTTTTCACTAGGGTACGCTGGTTTACTCTCATACCTGAAAGATGCACTTTCTGGGCTTTTCAGCAAATCTAAAATTGAGGTCTCAGTTAGAGTTTGACACCACTTCTCTTCCAGCAGATCAGATATACCGTATATACTCATGGATAAGTTCTCCCACAGATACGTCGGGACTTGATTTTACCGTATAATTTTTGGTATTTTATAATGTTGGTTGTATAAGTCGAATGTGGAAAACTCACACTATTGGTCCAAGAGATTATGATATGCTAATGCCCAAACTATTCCAAAGCGGCATTTGCACCGTTTTGTGTTTTTTGTATCTCACATCCTCATACACCTTTATCGTAAAAACATTCCTTATCTAAGAGGGAGCATTCGATCAGAAGAAAATATGAAGTTGGTTTTAAATTAAACGTCATTGAAGTAGCGAAAGAAATTGGTAACTGCACTGCTGCAACAAAATTCGATGTGTCTGAGAAACTGATGTGAAATTGGAGGAGGCAAGAGATGCAAAAAAAAAAAATTTAAGTGTTGCATTTTTGAACAAACAAAGTCAGGGGTCTGATTTTATGATCAATTTTTTCAGGTTTTTAAGACCCAACTTATACATGAGTATATACAGCGAAACTGGAAAGTATTCACAGCGCATCATTTTTTCCACATTTTGTTATGTTACAGCCTTATTCCAAAATGAATTAAATTCATTTTTTTCCTCAGAATTCTACACACAACACCCCATTATGACAACATGAAAAAAGTTTACTTGAGGTTTTTGCAAATTTATTAAAAATAAAAAAAACTGAGAAATCACATGTACATAAGTATTTACAGCCTTTGCTCAATACTTTGTTGATGCACCTTTGGCAGCAATTACAGCCTCAAGTCTTTTTGAATATGATGCCACAGGCTTGGCATACCTATCCTTGGCCAGTTTCACCCATTCCTCTTTCCAGCACCTCTCAAGCTCCATCAGGTTGGCTGAGAAGCATCGGTGCACAGTCATTTTAAGATCTCTCCAGAGATGTTCAATCGGATTCAAGTCTGGGCTCTGGCTGGGCCACTCAAGGACATTCACAGAGTTGTCCTGAAGCCACTCCTTTGATATCTTGACTGTGTGCTTAGGGTTGTTGTCCTGCTAAAAGATGAACCGTCGCCCCAGTCTGAGGTCAAGAGTGCTCTGGAGCAGGTTTTCATCCAGGATGTCTCATTGCTGCAGCCATCTTTCCCTTTATCCTGACTAGTCTCCCAGTTCCTGCCACTGAAAAACATCCCCACAGCATGATGCTGCCACCACCATGCTTCACTGTAGGGATGGAATTGGCCTGGTGATGAGCGGTGCCTGGTTTCCTCCAAACGTGACGCCTGGCATTCACACCAGAGAGTTCAATCTTTGTCTCATCAGACCAGAGAATTTTGTTTCTCATGGTCTGAGAGTCCTTCAGGTGCCTTTTGGCAAACTCCAGGTGGGCTGCCATGTGCCTTTTACTAAGGAGTGGCTTCCATCTGGCCACTCTACCATACAGGCCTGATTGGTGGATTGCTGCAGAGATGGTTGTCCTTCTGGAAGGTTCTCCTATCTCCACAGAGGACCACTGGAGCTATGACAGAGTGACCATTGGGTTCTTGGTCACCTCCCTGACTAAGGCCCTTCTCCCTCGATCGCTCAGTTTAGATGGCCGGCCAGCTCTAGGAAGAGACCTGGTAGTTTCGAACTTCTTCCACTTACGGATAATGGAGGCCACTGTGCTCATTGGGACCTTCAAAGCAGCAGAAATTTTTCTGTAACCTTCCCCAGATTTGTGCATCGAGACAATCCTGTCTCAGAGGTCTACAGACAATTCCTTTGACTTCATGCTTGGTTTGTGCTCTGACATGAACTGTCAACTGTGGGACCTTCTATAGACAGGTGTGTGCCTTTCCAAATCATGTCCAATCAACTGAATTTACCACAGGTGGACTCCAATTAAGCTGCAGAAACATCTCAAGGATGATCAGGGGAAACAGGATGCACCTGAGCTCAATTTTGGGCTTCATGGCAAAGGCTGTGAATACTTATGTACATGTGATTTCTCAGTTTTTTTATTTTTAATAAATTTGCAAAAACCTCAAGTAAACTTTTTTCACGTTGTCATTATGAGGTGTTGTGTGTAGAATTCTGAAGAAAAAAATGAATTTAATCCATTTTGGAATAAGGCTGTAACATAATAAAATGTGGAAAAGATGATGCACTGTGAATACTTTCCGGATGCACTGTATGGTTGGCCCCAACTCTCTAGCACCCATTAATCTTCTAACCTGCTGCTACTGCCCATCCCAGCAGCACTCAGTGCAAAGTTGGAAGCAACACTGGATATTCTCCCACTGGGCAAATTTAGGAAAATTAGTTGACCCTAGTTTTCTGCTATGTTACATTATGTTATGTTACGTTATGTTATGTTATGTTAATGCACCATGCACCTTCTTTTGGCTGAGTGTAGAGAAGCAATAGCATAGAGCCTTGTCACTTTATGCAGCAGAATCAAAGTGGAAGGACAAAGGTTGATGAAACTCCATTCAGATGTTATTAATATGTGTGCTATAACGCTAGAGAGCAGGTGCCAGGCGCTGTGACTCTGAGCATAGGAAGGACAGAGTAGAAGGTGAAGTGGCTTCTTTGGGTACATTTATTATTCCTTTTTCTGACTGCTTCTTCTTACTACTCGTGATGCAGTATAAAATGCATACAAATTCGACTGGGAAGTTTGAGGATAGACGATGTGCCCCATGGATTGTCAAACATGCTTATAAAAATATTTTGACCCTTCGTGTTAAAATGCATGCAATACAGTGGAGGGTTATAAGTGGAGGGTGTCCCCTTTGAGGACAGAGCATGATGTGCCACTATGATCCAGTTTCAAAATTAGAAACAAGAAAGGACCCCTTCCAGCATTATTTCTTTTCACCTGTTTTTTTCTGTAGAATGCTTAAAATGTAGAAATCATTACCTGGACCACATAAATGTGCAATCTATAAATGTCAATGCTCTATGT
Organism: Polypterus senegalus; assembly: GCF_016835505.1. Classification (NCBI taxonomy): domain Eukaryota; kingdom Metazoa; phylum Chordata; class Cladistia; order Polypteriformes; family Polypteridae; genus Polypterus; species Polypterus senegalus. Next base: position 160,179,452 of record NC_053154.1, read on the forward strand.
AATAAGTTGAAGTAAACCACAATTCAGTGTTACAACTTTATTGTCTCGCAATGGCACTTCTGGATAAAGCCATAAAAATATACTCCCATCTGCACCATTGGTAGCCACGGCAGCCCTGAGTCCTCTATCAGCTTTGCACATATGGACACTGCCATTTCACCCCATTATTCTTTGCAAAACTATTTAAGCTCAATCAGGTTGCATAGGGATCATAAATGATCAGTCTTTTTCAAGTCCAGCCACATAGTCCCAATTGGAATGACATTTGGACTTTGACGAAATTGCTTCAGCACAATGCTATTGTTGTTTTTAAGTTATCCCTGTGTAACTCTGGCGTTATGTTTGGAATCATTGTCTTGACAGAAAAATAAATCTTCTCCTAATACACAGGTTTCAGGATTTTCTGTATTTTGCTGCATTTATTTTCCCCTCTACCCTCACAAGCCTTCCAACACCTGCTACAGAGAACTATCCATGTTTAACTGTGGGAGTAGTATGTGCATGATGCTTAGTCTGATGGACAAAAACCTCAATTTTGGTCTCATCAGACCATAGTATCTTCTTCCAGCTGGCTTCAGTCTCTGCCATGTGCATTTTGACAAACTCTAGGTGAGATGTAATGTATGTTTTTTAAAAGCAGCTTTCTCTTTACCACTCTCCTATAAAGCTGCCAGTGCAGATGTACCCAGATGTCAGTTGTTATATGCACAGCCTCTTCACATTTAGTCACTGTAGCTTGTAACTCCTTTAAAGTTATCAGTGGTCTCTTGGTGGCCTCCCTAACTAGTCTTTCTCTGGCATGATCACTCAGTGTTTTGTGGACAGCCTGCTCTAGGCAGATTTACAGTTGTGCAGTACTTTTTCCATTCTTTATTGATTGACTTAACAGTACCGCAAGGGATATTTAATGACTTGGATATTCTCTTGTCTTCATCTCTTGACTTGTGCTTTTCAGTCCATATTTCATGGAGCTGCCTGAGTGTTCTTTTCTTCTTCATTGTTTAGGTTAGGCCATGAAACTGACCCATCACAAGTTGGACCTTCCAAATACAGGTGTATTTATACTGAAATCAATAGACAACAGTCAGGTGATCTGCATTTAACTAATTCTGTGAATCCAAGTGCGCCAGTAATGACATAGATGTTTCATATTAACACCGAATAATTATGTAAATAATTAATTGTGTTTTATATTTGTAATTAATTTAGAACACTTTGTGGAGAGTTATTTATACTCTGATATTAAAGTATCCTTTTCTCTTGATCAATGACAAACTTAAAACACATTACATTCTCTGTGATTTAGTGTTGCATAAAAATAAAATGTGGAAACCTCAAAGGGGTGTATGCTTTTTATAGGCACTGTATATATATATGTATATGTATATATATTGTTAGAGAAAAGACTGAACACAGAAAAAGATTTGGGTTACGAGCGTGACCCCATATACTGTGAAGCCAAGAAAAGGATAACAAAGATGTACAAGACATCTTTTCAGGCACAAGTCCAACAAAGAATTCATCTGAAATGTCTAGATCCTAATTTATAAAGGCTGTTGACAGGAAGGGGCGGGTCCAGGCGGGCAGACAGCAGGGTGATGTCATCAGTGGAATGTACGATTGACTTCCATTCAGCAGAGGGAGGAAGAGAGAAAGCATTAGAACACAGTGCCAACCCATAGTTCAGTGGGTACTTACCATCACCAGAGCCCTTAAGCTGCCTCCCAAGCATACTATATATACATTGTGACAGATTGGGGGCGCTGTCGCTCCCTTGAACCTTCAGACTATACGCCAGACACAAGATAAAAGTCCAAAAGTTGACTTTATTAATAAACAACAGTGCACAAAGCACCCTCCTCTCCACAATACTCATAAACAAATACACAATTCTCAATAATACTACAGTCCTCCACTCCCAGACGCGTTGCCACCCTTCCAGCCAGCTTAGCTCAGCTCAATGTCTGGGGCTTTCCCACAATCCTTTATAGTCCCTGACCCGGAAGTGTTTCCGATCCCCCAGTCCATGTGACCTCCTATCACTTCCAGGTCAGATAAAAAGTCTTCTTCTTCATCCTGGAAATATGTCATTCCTCTTGTCCAGGTGACTCGGACGTACTTCCGGGGCGTAGAGCAAATATGACTCTCTGGGCCTCCCTGCAGCGTCCTTTGTTGGTCCCTGCGGTATCCAGCAGGGCTGTAGGGGAAAACTCCATCGTCCATGATTCCCTGCTGGTATCCCTGTGGGGTACCTCCATACTGGTGGCCTGGGGGTATTGGCCGGGATGACAAGCCGGCCATAGACCACAACATATACAACATACTGTATATACAGTGTATATGTACACTTTTCAAAGAAAAGGTTTTCTTTATGTGTAAATGTTACTAATGTACAACATATTTGCTTTTTTCTAATATTTACTTTCTTAGTTTCTTCTTCAGCATCAGAAACAAAGGTATGTATTTACTGTGATCAGTTAGATAACTGCATATACATTGGCAAAGGATGTCTGCCTGGTAATGCGTCAAAGCAACAGGAGCAGCCCATAAATTCCTTGAAAAAAGAGAGATATTCTAGCAAAAAGCGTGTGAATGTAAGGGGCCCATAAGGGGCATTAGACCCTGTATGACATTGTGCCTTAAAAAAACAATACACTTTATCAGTCCAAGGGAGAAAGATAGAGAAATTCAGTATGGGTGAAAAGGTGGCCAGTTTTCCCAGGAAACCACATGGTAGTTGACCCAGAAGGCATCAGTGGTGTCTGACCGTTAGTAAATAGCTCAAGAGACAAAGAATGGTGGGTTAGCAAGATGGTCCAAGAAATCATGGCTACTAGGTAGCGGATATGAAATCCTTCTTATAAAAGAGGGGGACAACACTGCTACCTTATAGTCAAAAAAGTTGCCATGGTAGTTTAGCAGGAGGACAAAAGGTCATGTCGCTGACAGAGGATACATAGTCTCTGATGGAAACATATAGGACCACGCTCTTCATATGTATGTCAGCAGAGAAGATGCCTGTGAGCCCCAACTTTTTATTGGCTACAGAATGTTTAAAAACACAGAGACAACAGGGGACGCTAAAGGAAATTCTGCCTGGTATTGCTCTAGCAAGCATAGGGCTCACACCAACCACAGAAAAAATTTAGGGGCTTACCAAAAAGTGAACTTGAGAGATATGCTAAGGCTGCCCCTTAGCAAACTTAGATCAAGCCTGGAATCTGGAGGTGATTTGGGCCAAATGCTCAATTGGCAGTGCAGCCAACAATATACAGATCAGAGAAGACAATGTAGGAAGTTATTGGAAGACCATTTATGGGTGCTTGAGGTGATATGCTTGGAGTTGGACACTTGCAAGTCACTCCAGCTGATAGTGTGGAGATATGCCCAACTGAACAACTAGGCTTTGTTCTCAATGATCTATCCATCCATCCATTATCCAACCCGCTATATCCTAACCACAGGGTCATGGGGGTCCGCTGGAGCCAATTCCAGCCAACACATGGCGCAAGGGAGAAAACAAACCCCGGGCAGGGCACCAGCCCACTGCAGTCAATGATGTATTAGTTTATAATTTGTATTGTTCCTTTAATCATCCTTTTTTTATGTTTTTGTGATCAAATTACAAACAAGGATTATAAAATAAGATAAAATAAACACCTGTCACGTGTTTTTGTTTAATAAATAGCCATTTTTGCTTCTTCTGTATGTCAGTCTTACTGCTGATCCTTGTGGAATACAAAAGTGTCACCCATTATGCTATCACACATAACAGGTGCATTAAACCATTCGCAAATGAAGGGATGATCAAAAGTAGAATGTAAAGTAGCAAACCAAACCAAGGACAAAACCAAGCCTACTGCCCTACACAACCTTACTACAAAGGTATAATGACAGGTGAAATAATGACATACTTCCTGACTGCAATCTTTATTGTTTAAAGGCCCTCATGGTTAAAGTCTAGGATTTAAAATCGCCTCCAAAATCTCTGGGCTACCAGATGAGCGTGTTTTCCATCAGCCTTCTTAGTGCACCTCACAATAGGAAGGACGAAAGAAAAATGGTCATCAAAATTTCAAAAACCAAAAAAGCAAAACTTTTAATCAAAGCATCCAAAACGGAAAGACCTTGCACAGATAGAATTCTTTTTTGTTAACTAACTGGGATAGCACGAAGCCGGGATTCCCAGAAGGACCAGAGGAGGACTTATGTCTCCTCCAGACCACAAGGGGGTGACTGCCCTGGTGGCTTTGGGGACCACGGGAACAGAGCTTAGAAGCTCAACCCTATAGGGCCCTGTGGTCACCGCCATGGGGCATCCAGATGTCTGAGGAGCCCTGGCCCTCAGCACTTCTGCCACACTTGGAAGTGCTGGGGGATGAAGACCAAGGACACCAAGGAGTGCTTCTGGGTGCTCAGCCAGCACTTCTGCCACACCTGGGAGTTATTGGGATGCACCTGGAGCACATCCGGGTGAGCATAAAAGGGGCCACCTCCCTCCATTCGATGGCTGGAGTCGGGAGTGGAGAAAGACAGAGTTCGGTGGAGAGGAGTGGAGGTGGATCTGAGGGAAAGGCATTGAGGAAAGAGGCCTGAACTTTGGGGTGAAGTGGGTTGTGCGTGCACTTTGTGAATAGTATATTGTAAATAAACATGCATTGGGTGATTTAAAACCATGTCTACCTGTCTGTGTCCGGGTTGTTTCCCACAAATGGTATTGTGATACTGTTACATTTCATCATGGTACCTTTAGGTTGTTCTCTTTTTTTTGAAAGCACTACAATTATGTGTTTTGTCTTGGTGTTGTTGATTGATACTATGTGCCAATGATCAGTCTTTGTTCCTAAGTCTTCGCTCCATGAGTCTCTTTATTTCTTGATTCCCTGTGTCTGAGTCCAAATTTTCTATTAAAGTTACAAGATCTTTTAAAGGTGTTTGGACTATCTCACTTATAATGATCAGAATACCACTTTCCTAGGTTGAATTCTTCAGTTAGCACTGGGAAACTTTGCTCATTCTTCACTTGGGCATGCTTCCCAGAACTTTCTTTTTTTGATTAAAGTCCTAAGTTCCCATGTTGCCCCCTCATACTCCAGAAATCGCTTACTAGTAGGCCTACATGTCACAGTGTGTACTATTCATAAGTAAGAGGAAGTGCATCATTATAAAGTTTCATGAACTGTGCACATTACTTTCAATTATTGTCAGGGTCACACTAGACTTATATCACAGTAATGTATGTATCATATAAAGCCCATAATATGAAATGAGCTGTAGCATTAAATCTTGTATCATAAAGTGCACCCTTGGATAGTAGGATATTTTGGATACACTTGAGGCCCACATCAGGATACCATTGCTAGAAATATTAAATTAAGTTGATAAGTAACCATCATTTGTCTTTTTCTGCTTTACAATTTTTTCACTTTACTGACATAGCAGTATGTGTTTTGTGCATTTTGTGTTGATGCTGGCCTAAAGGAAGCTGAAAGGAAACAATGAAAACTGAACACTATACTGTCGTCTTCAAATATATTTGCCTAGTGACAGGTAAATCTGCAAGTACATTTGATAGTTTAATCAATTAGGCCTAATCTTGGAGATGATCAGAAGAAGATCAGAAGATCCAAAGAGTGAATGTGAGAAAATGACACAACACAGCAATACAGTCAAATTTAGCTGCACAGCTGGGTCCTGACCAAATGATTTCACCACATGATCATGACATTTGGCAATGCGGTTTAGGTCTAGACAACCTGTTTCCTGGATTTAAGTGTTGTCTTTGGGTCACAGACTCCAAACTCCAGTCCTGGACTAGGTCAATAGAAGGTGCAGCCCTCTGGACCTTGTGAAACCTTTGAATTGCAGTATATGCACTTATATTGGGGCACATTGCTTCTTCTAAATGAATTAAAACATTTCATTCAGTTCACAACAGGCAATTGATTGACTTGCTTTTTGTTTCATATTAAGCTGTGTTTATAATTCACTGAAGTAACTGATTAACTTAAAGCAAACAGCACCACTGAAGCAATCATACATTAGGAATGAAATCTGTGACATAAAGAATGGTCTTGGTCACAGCTAAAAATACAGACATGGAAAAATGTATGCACTTCACCAATAATTCATGGTATGACGTGAAGCCCTCTGTGCTAAATAACCTTGCAGATGTTCTCAGATGACCACATACAGTTTGACCAATTTTCTAACTTATACTTATAACATGGATCAGGTTAAAGATTAATATTCAGTTTTTGTGTATATATGTGATATATATATATATATTCCCCCGAGATGGATTGGAGCCCTCTCCAGGGAATTGTTCCTGCCTTGCGCCCTATGCTTGCTGGGATAGGCTTCAGTCCCCAGCGACCCTATTCAGGATTAAGCAGCCTTAGAAAATGGAATGGCATTGTATGGTATTTGTTGCTTTCAACATGGTGAATGAGACAGTTTGTCCAATGTTTTATGTGAGAATATCCATCCATCCATTATCCAACCCGCTATATCCTAACCACAGGGTCAAAGGGGTCCGCTGGAGCCAATCCCAGCCAACACAGGGCGCATGGCAGGAAACAAACCCTGGGCAGGGCACCAGTCTACCGTAGGGCTCACACACACACTAGGAACAATTTAGAATCGCCAATGTACCTAACCTGCAGGTCTTTGCACTGTGGGAGGAAACCCACGCAGACAAGGGGAGAACATGCAAACTCCACACAGGGAGGACCTGGGAAGCGAACCCAGGTCTCCTAACTGTGAGGCAGCAGCGCTACCCACCGCGCCACCATGCGTTTTCTCACTACTCAAATGATCAGAAGTTGAAGGAAACAAGGTGCCAGACATAGTGCAGTTCATAGTAACAGGAAGGACGAAAGAGAAATGGTCATCAAAATTTCAAAAATCCAAAACAAAACTTTTAATCAAAGCATCCAAAACAAAAGTCAAAAAACGAAAGGACCTTGAACTAGCTAGAATTCTTTTTTCTTAACTAACTAATGATCTTCTTAGGATTTTTTTATACTACTAGGGGGCTCTGCCCCCTGCTCACTTTGCTCGCCAGCCCCCATGCAGGCCCAATGAGTTAGTCATTTCTCAGATCTGCCGCTAGTGACGAATCGTGCTGTGCATTTCGATAAACACAAATATCAACTCTGTCTTTGATATATCCGTCTTTTGAAACTATTATCGCTTACAATTCATCACATGTTGGTTTATTATATATGCGAGTGTGATCTTTCGGATTCATATAGAAATCCAAAAAAACTTCTTTGTTGAATTTTTTCAGATAAATTTAGTGTAAAGTGCGATACTGTTGGATGTATGGATTTTTATCCAGTATTGACTGTATCATTTCTATTACGTCAGATCGTTTAACTGCTTAGATTCTATGTTGCATCACTTCCCCATGATCATAAATATAAATCTGACCAAATTGTGGTTTCTTTGAAATGAAACTTGTAGTAGCTCTGTCATATAACCTATGCCCATATATTCAATCTCTTTTTGCTGTTCCATTATTTCACCGAGTAATAATTTATGTTTGTTAGCTCTAATGCGATCTTTACTATCAGTTTTTTGAGACTTTCGAATTTTAGTACTTTCATAATCTCTAACCTGCTCTGCATGTGTATCGGGTCAACATTTACGGCGTTCTACTTTGTCTTTTACTCTTTGTCTTTTCTTCTTCTACTGTTTGTCTTTAATTTCCACCCCCTTTTGGACATGTTAGGTTTTCAATTTATCTCTTGGCACAAAGTCTTGTCTTGCGGAATGTGATATTATCTCTCTGAAAAAGTCTTGTCTCATCTCTCTGAAAAAGTCTAATCTTGACCCAAGATTTTTTTTATTTAATAGAAAGATTACAATGGTACTGTGATACTGTTCCACTTCATCACAGTACCTTTATATTGTTCTTTCCTTTTTTTTCAGGCACTGCATTTATGTGTTTTGTGTTGGTGTTGTTGATTTCTACTATGAGCCAATGATTAGTCTTTGTTCCTAAGTCTTAGCTCAATGAGTCTCTTCATAGGCTGTTTCATGTATTCACATATTAGATTGAATTGATAGCTTATTCCATTAAAAGTTTTTGCATTAAGAGTTAGGGAAAGGCTGCAATCCTTTAATGTGGGAAGTGACATTCTTCACATCTTCTATAACTTTGTGATGGTTTGCTGGGCTCACCGAATCAACAAGCTAATTAAAAGGGCAGCCTTAGTTATAGGACACATTCTGGACACCCCCTGGTGGTAGGAGGAAAGGAGTAAAAAAAAATTGAGTGCCATTAGGAACAATGCTACACATCCTATCTCTGACACACTAACACTGAGGATTTTCAGCCAACAAATTATTCAGTGCAAGTGTGTCAAGAAACACTACTAGGGATCCTTTATACCAACAGCAATACATCTGCATAATGTCTCATTATGACTGTGACGGCTATGAAATATTCGTACTCAGACACAAACAGGCAGACACAGAATGTACCAAAATACACACATTTTATTCTTCTCTGCACCTGCACAACACAACAACAGTGTACCAACCACCAATAATACATTCTCTTCGGACCTCTTCTTCTCTCTGCCGCCTCCAACTCCTTATTTGCAAGCTCCGTCCTCTGCCTCCTGACTCCGGCTCCCCGAACGGAGTGAGGCGGACCCTTTTATGGCACAGCCGGATATGCTCTAGGTGCTCCCTGATGATCTTCCAGCAGCACTTCCTGGTGTGGTGGAAGTGCTGCAGTCCATGGCTCAGGAACTATCGAGGTGCCTCCTGGTGCCGGCCATGAACCCCCACAGGGATTAACTTCCCAGCTCTGTAACCGTGGCCCTGATAGAATCCAGGTGGCTGCCTTCTTGTGTCTCCCAGTCCTTCATTGTTTCAGGCATCCAGGTGGGGCAAGGTCCCTGGTTGTCTGCCACACAGCCTAGTCAGAACTTTCTTTTTTAATTTTACTGCTTTATAGTCATCCCCCTGTGGACAAATAAAGTTCTATCTATCTATCTATCTATCTATCTATCTATCTATCTATCTATCTATCTATCTATCTATCTATCTATCTATCTATCTATCTATCTATCTATCTAATCAGTATTTTTGACCTATGATTTTTGGATGATGTTAGTGGGTTTTGCAATTGTTTTTTGTTATTTTTTTGGATGTTAACTTCTGTTGTTAAAAAATTATTTGTCTTTTCACTTGAATGATTTTCTATTACTCAGCCTTTTTTCATTGTTTGCAGTTTTCTGTGCCCCAAAACAAAGCTGATTCATAGTGGTATAATGGATACATAAGACAAGAGAATTTTATAACAGAACCCTCCCAGTCACTTGGGACCAACAAGGACCCAGTAACCAAAACAACATGGCAGCCTCCAGAAGCACAAAATGAAATATTTGCCAAATGTTTTAGAATTAATAACAACATTTTTATTTAAAATCAATGAAAACAGCAATGACGCCATAATTATGATATGACACTTCCTTTAAGGCATAGACTCCCAATCTGCCCATCCAGCTAATCATAATGTTGAAGATGGAAGAGCCTCAAAAGTCGAGATGCATGAATATCTCCCTGTCACTGGCATATGGAACACCTACAACTCTCATGAAGTGTGGGGTATGGAGCATCTAGACTCAAAGTGCTTCTTCATCAGACCTCTACAAAATCACCTACCATTTTTTATAAACAGAAGTAACTATTTTTTCTTTTTTAGGCTAAACAAAATAGGGAGAAGCTGGCGTGTTACAACACATGATGTCACATACAAAAGACAGCTGAGCACAATAATACTTGAAATCTGCAAACTTTACCTAGTATGGTGCTCAGAAACACAATAGCAAGCAATTGACACAACAAGCTATTGGCAAAATACCAAAGATACCATCCGTGTTTAAATCATCAAGAGGGAGCTGATGAAATGCTACCAGCATCATCATGTCACGTTAATCTAACATTACAGTGAACTTGACAGAAAATGCTTATTCTCCTTGTCTCTGCCCATCTCTCCCCATTACAGATGACCATGATATAATCTCATTATGTCAGTTATCATTTGTTTCTTTATTAAATATCTTTCTAGCAGTAAATCATAATCTAAAATAACAGGGATAATGGAATGCAAATACATGCATTAGTAAGCTACATTAAATATATACTTTTAACAGCACCTTACAATACCGCTTTATTAAAAATATAGCTCACACAGGCTTGCGGTGGCTCGATAACCTTCATGGACAGCAAAGTCCAATTCAAGGGATGTCAAAATGGCATTGATTGAGTTTGTATTGCTAGCTGTTGGTTGCTGAGGGCCTGTGACTAATAGTGGTTCAAATTTCTTAAACATAACATTTTTGAAAGAAGCACCCATCAAAGAGTTAAAAAGTCTGTTGACGTCTCAAGGCAAAATTGTATTACTTCAGCTCAGGATGTAGAGCAGGTCTGGCGCTCTACTGATAAATTTCAATGTCACATTAATATTGAATCATTTTAATGTGACAATAATGCAGTCATAAAGTTGTTTTTAGTGTAAAGTAAATACTGAGTACAGTACTGCTTACCGAGTGTTGCACATATTTTTCTTCATCTTACAATCAATTCTACATTAGTGAGTATTTTTTTTTTATTTTTACAGTCCACTTGCCCCAAACATCAGGAGAAATGAGCTGCTATACAAGAGGTTCATGAGTTTCTCTTCCAGTTTCATTAAGTTGTATTGGGGATCTGTTTTACTATCAGGAGTGACTACAAGACAGGCAAAAGTGGAAAATACACAACATACAGGATATAAGGTAAAGTGACCTCTCTTAAGGTAAATTTGAAAGAGTAAACTTACCCATGACTGAAGCTGCACAGAATGTTTGCCTGCTTTGACACAGATCAGTATGCTTTTTATTGGGAGATGTTGAAATTTCAAACTGTGACAGATAGACGCGTTGCCACCCTTCCACCCAGCTCAGCTCGCCGTCTGGGAGCTCCCACAATCCTTTTTATAGTCGCTGACCCGGAAGTGTTCCAATCCCCAGTCCCTGTGATTCTCTATCACTTCCGGGTCAGATCAAAAGTCCTTTTCTTCACCCTGAAGTACATCATTCCCCTTGTCAATGTGACTCAGACGTACTTCCGGGGTGAAGGGTAAAGAAACACTGTTCCTCCCTGCAGCGTCTCCTAGTGGTTCCCATGGTATCCAGCAGGGCTGTGTATAAAAACTGCAATGTCCATGATGCCCTGCTGATCTTCTGGGGACCTCCATACTGCAGGGAGGGCTCCACCTGGCGGCTTGGAGGTATTGGCCGGGATGAACAGCCAGCCATACACCACAAAACGAAAATTTCACTTTCCCAACACACTTTCTTAAGTAAGTGTGACAAATTTTCATTTACATTTTCTTTTCTTAGTAGTCACTTTTATGCAAAACCAATTACAAAAGAGATCAACCTAATCGAGTCAGCCTGGGACACTGTTCGGGAGCAAGTGTTACAAAACAAAATTGGACAGCTGGGAGCTGACAGACAGGGAGACATAGATGACGATGACACTACAGTAGGTGCTTATCACGTTACTTTCCAACACACCTAAAATGGAACCACCTGACCTGTCATGCATTTAATTGTTTAGCAGATTAAAAATAAACAAGGTTGTTGTGAAATGGATAAGCAACACCTTCAAGCCCAGTGGTGGCAGTCTTCCTAAAATAATCTAATAGCTATGAGTTCATTATTGCAAACTTCATCGTTCTTTTTAGAGGTGGTAAATGTTTTTGAAAAATAGTCTCCAGGATGTAATCTGCCTACAGTATACCTGGAGAATTCTTGGAGGGGACAGCTCTCAACCCAACACTGGGTGCATCCACTTCAAATTCGTCGTGATATACAGTACCAGGATGTCATATGATGGAGGCTCTTTTGAACATTTTTTTCAGAATGTCAAAGGTCTGTTATGCGTCTGGAGTCCATAAAAAATTCTTCTTAGATTTCTAAAGAAGTTACTGGAGAAATTGTGGTACTAAAATTCTTAATAAAATTCTGATACATACCAAAAAGCTCTGTATTTGTGGAACCTTCGCATTTTAAAATAACTAAAATCCAGCCCGGATCTTTATTTAGTCATGTGTGACTAATACAATAATCAAGAAAAGTAACAGAAGGTTTATGGAACTTACATTTTTCTACTTGTTCATATAATTTATTGGTTCTTACGCAACACGAAAACTTCTCTGACATGTTGAATATGTTTCTCTAACTTGGGAGAAAAAAATGAAATTACCATCAACATATACCAACACACTGAGAAATAATAAGTAATGAAAAGATTTGAAGCCTGCCATTGTATATCTAAACCACAGGGCATAGCTGCATAGGCATAGTACCCACATGTAGAATTAAAGGTGCTCTTCTCTTCATCAACCTCGCAAAAACATATCAAGTTTTGTAAAAACTATGGGTCCTGTAAACTGACATAGGAGTGCTGAAATCAGCGGTAATGGGTAGTAATATTTGATAACAAGGTTGTAACGAACCATCCTTTTTCGTGAGAAGACAGCACCTGTTCTTATCAGACTGGAGGATGGCTTTAAGTCATTTCCTAGTCTTCCTTGGATTTCTTCATCCATCACCCTGGTCTCAGGATGGGAGAGGGTGTAAAGTTTCACTGCAGAATAGCTTCAACTGGAAGAAGTTTGGTGGCACAGTAAAAAAAATTGATGAGGAGTAAAAATAAGAAATTGCTGCTCACTATAAAATTTCCTAGAAATCCTGATAGGTACCAGAATATCAGTATTGTACTGTATATATATTTAAATATTTAAATTTATATATGAAACATAGAACTTTGATTTTTTTTCCCTGTTCCTTGTTCAAAAGTAAATCCCATTTTGTCTCTCTTAGTAGTACTGAGAGCACTTACTAATACAGAATTTTTACTGCAGCTGTATGAATAGTTATCTTTTCTAATAGTTTTAACTAAACTTTATTTGACAATATTTTAAATTTTTTCGTAGTTACAACAAAAACATGGTTCTGTCATTTTTCACCTATGCTGTAAGCTATTGCATTACAATAAAATAACTGCTTGCAATTGTTTTACATCAGCATTTGTCGCATTTGATGAATGCCTAGAATAATATTCATCATTTTTTTTAATGTTTTAGGCATTTTAGTTTTAGGATGATTTTTTTTACTGAACTTAAGGTTGGCTGAATTCTGATTTTTCACATAACAACATAATCAGAATATTTATTTTGGCATTCCAGCTCTCATCTTTCGAGTGAATTTTCAGGTTAGAATTATGCCTATACGTAGAGTGTAGGTTTTTCTTACCTTATACATGCTTACCATATAACATAATTTCATGTGCTTTTAATAAAACTGTGCATATTAGGTAACAGCTGCAGCAGAAAAGAAGAGAAACAAGACCAAGGACAAATAGCTAGAATATTTAAATATTTTGCAGAAATTACTCGCCTTTCTTTAAGTTGAAGAGAATTACTTATTTCCTGTATTGTGCAAGTTGGGCTTAGACCCAATATAAGTATATAGTTAAAATTATTATACATCAAGCCAGAATCTTCAGTTTCTGTAGTTAATATAAAACGAGTTTTTTCCTATTAGAATATGAAACTAGACAGTGTAGAACAAAAGAAAATGGGACAAAATAAAGTGTTGGGGTCCCCATTGAGATTTCTGTTTAAAAGTAGTGATGCTAACAAACTGAAAAGGAAAAAAAGAATAACAAAATAAAGCTAAATACAATTATTCCAGCATTCTAGTTTTGGTTGCTCCTACAGGCAGTCCTTCTCCATCACATGTGGTCAGAGGAAGAACACCAACTTCTGGTCACATTTTTTTTATATAGCAGGACAACTGGATAGGAAGGGGCTTCATTACTCTTTTTAGGTCTTCTCCTCCACTCTATGGCTATAATAGGAAAATAATTTCGAAACTGTGTCTCACCCAAAGATGCTCCTCATTTTAACCTTATGAGCAAAACATCCACCATGCTCCTGTAGGTTCATGACAACAGTAATGTCCGTTGTTACTAATTTACCATCGCCATTTAATCCCTTACTGTCTACTTACATAAACAAAGAGAGATTTGGTGAAATCTAGAGCAAGCTTTTAGATCATGCGTTTTTGAAAAGTCCCCTGCTCAGACCTTACTGAAATCAAAAATTGCTTATTCATATGAAAATCGTGGATTCACATTAATCACAAATCATGCATCAGCTCTGACATTACTGCTTAATGAACAATGTAATGTGGCAAATTAAAATACACATCTAACAAGTCACTTTATTTTATTCGTCTGGAAGACCCTTAACTAGTTTAATAAAATGGGAAAATGACGTACTATGCTATGTTATGTAGAATGTGTAACAACTCAATAAACTTTATGAGGATATTAAGAAAAGCAGGTAGAATGTAGAAAATGTAAGACTGCACACATCTCGGAAAATATCCCTTTACCTGGTTGGGATGCCATGCTGATTAGTTCAAAAAGAGCTTTATTCCTAGTTTCTATTGGTAAGCAGATGCAGTTCCCACAAAGACTGCTGGGAAATGTAGTGTTTGCCAGGGAAACATGGCTGAACTGGTAGTGCTTCCCTGAAGATAGAAATACTCGCAAGATTAGCTTTTTAAGGGTCTCCACCCCCTCAGTCAGTCAAGCATGTAGTTGCAAATAGAACTGAGGTCGGGGCGTATGTGTTGAGCAGGAAAAGAATAATTTTATGTGGAAGAGGAAGAGAAAAAATCATGGATTTTTGGTAGATGGTTTTGGAAAGTGAAGTTGTTCCTGTATGTCAAAGTCTTTACTATCTCTTTTCCCATTTCTGTATTGTACTGTATGTACTCCTTCCATTATAACCTTGTACTCTTATTTCTGTTAATGAAATTTTCTGTAACTACTTTCCTGGACTGTACTGGTGTTTGCAGGGCTTTGAGGTCTCCTTTAGAGTACCCCCTACTGGTCATAAGGAATCGACCAAATATTCTTTTGAATCTAGCAGGCATTTGTTAATATTGTCTTGAAAGCTGAATAATTGAGTATTTCAGCACCTTAGAGTAATTACTTCATATCACATCTTTTTCTTTATTTGGATGGGTGGTGGAAGGTATATCATATCTAATTAGAATAGGAGATGTATTGCATTGGGCTGGCGCCCTGCCCGGGTTTTGTTTCCTGCCTTGCGCCCTGTGTTGGCTGAGATTGGCTCCAGCAGACCCCCGTGACCCTGTAGTTAGGATATAGCGGGTTGGATAATGGATGGATGCATTGCATGTCTTACTAATTTGTAAGTTTTATTGCCAAGAGTAATGTCAAGGAAACCAAAATATACAAGAATATGTGTGCTAGTTAAATATAAACCATACTGATCCTCAATAGTCACTCCACAGGGTGAGTGTGTTCTTGTACCATTTGTTCACCTATAAGTGCAGTACCAGACTCAGCTCCGACATTGTTAAATATGACACCAAATGACACCATTGGAATAGGTCTGATCACCAACAACGATGACTCGGTCAACAGAGAAGAGATTTGTTTTCTGACTTTGTGATGTCAGAACAAAAATCTGCTCATTAAACTCTGCACACCCAAGGAGTTAGTTATATACCTCAGGAAGAAGCCTATACTACACTCTACACTTTAGGGATGCTGTATGGAGAGTCTGCAACCTTAAATTTGTTGGGGTGACCATCACTGACACTCTAAAATGGAAACAACACTCTCAAATATTGTCAATAAGGCTCACCAATGCTTTTAATTCTACAGATGTCTGAAGCTGTCCTGGAGGTCTTCCTTTATACTCACCAACTGTAATTAGTCAGTCGTGTTAATCCTCACAGGCTGCATGCGTTACACCTTGGTATGACACCTCAGTGAGTGCAATGATATATATGTTATGTATAGAGCCAGAAATTGGTTAAACCTAGCATTACCTGGGCTAAATTGTGCTTTATCTGGGTAAAGTGTGACCTATTCATGGGTTAATTTATTTGAAATTTATCTTTAACCATTTGGGGTTGGGTAAACCTAAGATTACCCAGGTAAAGTTGGAAAGTCATATTTTATTGCAGCATTGCCATGGTCTTTTGCATAATGCGAGCTTCACCCAGGTAATGCTAGGTTTATCCATGTTTTGGGTTTTACCTGTAACATGTACATCCATCCATCCATCCATTATCCAACCCGCTATATCCTAACTACAGGTTCACAGGGGTCTGCTGGAGCCAATCCCAGCCAACACAGGGGGCAAGGCAGGAAACAAACCCCGGGCAGGGCGCCAGCCCATCGCAGTAACATATACAGTATATAAATATTATAAAATACAAAAGAAGGCAGAAAAAGAGTTGTGGAATCCAACCTGTATATTATATACACTCACAGGCAAACAAAATAATTGGACCATACAACAGCCTGGCCTAGCGTTCACATAGGGACAAAAAAGTAAGGTAAGATGCTAAGCTTTTATAGTCACAGGGAGGAATAGGCAGTTCCGTGGGTGCTCAAGGCAGTAGGAGGCATGGCTAGGAGGGAGTGCAAGAACTTGGAGGAGTTTTAGGCAGGTTTCTGTTAAGGTAATCTGCAGAAGAGGAAGAAGACAGGTTAGTGCACTTCAACAATCCTTTTCCTTGTTTTCTGCCCTCAATTAAGACTTTAGCCTGCCTTCCAGGCGCACGTGTGTGACAATATACATATACTGTATATATGTGTGTTTTTTACACATTGCATTGTATTTTTGTTTGTGGTTATCAATATCTCTGTGTCTTCTGCTGTTTGAGGCACAGTGGTGCAGTGGTTAGCACTGCTGTCTCATAGCTCAGATCACATTTTGGGCTATAATAATTGGTCCAGCATAGCTGCCAGATGCCTCCCTAGCCTTTATGGATTAAAGAAAAAGACCATTGCACAATTATAATCCAATCAAAATATTTCAGTGATTTCATTGAATTTACGGCAAAGTGAAATCCACAGGGTTTGTTCCTCACTATATTATATACTATTACCCACTAGGCGGAGGGCTGCTGTGACTTTATTCCTCCATTTGAGGTGATTTACAGCCAAGCCTGAAACTATTTCCAGGATAAGCAGACTGTCTATAAAGTCTTAAAGCCATCAACCACAGTGCCTTTGGCACCTCCTGAGACCACTCCACCCTTAAATTTTGCATGCTATGGAGTAAGCTTCTGGCCTATGCAAAACTGTCCCAAATGTTATTCTTCAAATGTTATACTGTGTGTGTTTTTATAACAAGATGGAGAGAAACATATGCCCTCTGGCAAGTTCATTGAAATCTCACCTTAAAAGAGCCGCATGCTCACACTCCGAAGTTTAGGCAGGATACATTTTGACTCCATGGTTTACTCCATCCTATGATCCATCATTCTCATAAGCCCACAGTCCATCAGGCTACCCATCATAATATTTATAAGTGGATGAACTTATAAACAAGAGGCACCACACTCTAGTTTTCTGCTCAAAGCTCCTACGTGTGTAACCACCCTGTTAGGCAGCCATCTCAACAGCCATTAGTCATTGAGTTTGCCTGAGAAAATCACTGTGAGCAAAATAACAGTCTATTCAAGTCTTCATTAAAACCAGCAGAAACTACTACTATAACATTTAAAGCGTGCAAGCCAAGGCAATTTCTCATGTATGTCGGGTCACCTATTATTAAGGGGAATGATTTGAATGTGACACCACAACTAACCTATTTTCTGTTTGCCTTCATATGGAAAAGAAATATTTGGAGTAGTCGCGCCATTACCTCCACCTGGCACAATGATTGCTCATCCTCTTCTGCTTCCGCTCTTCTATATATTCCATCTACACCTGGAAATCAGTATCGCTTTGGACCCAGCCTTTTTGGAGAGTGTTGTTCAATGAAGAGCTAAAAGGCGTTGGTACACTGACAAACATCATTTCTTGTTTCTTTTTTTGTCCACCAAACCAGATCGCCCACTGGTGCCCCGACCCTACTTCTGTCTTCCTCCTATCATATTACAGACGATGTGCTGTTTCCCATGCCTTATATAGCTGTTTGTTCTTGGAAACACAAGCCAGTATTTAAAGTAACAAGTTAATTGCAATTTTGTTCACTGGTGCTCAGGTCTTTCATCAGTATTTGGGGGTTTGTAAAATAAACTAAAGGGAGATAAGAATAGTGCAGAAATCCCAAGTATCTAGTCCAGGATCTGAGAAGCCATATGAGGATACATAGTTTGCCTGGAAAAAAATACTGTCGTCCTAAGGCATTTTCTGTCCGGGAAACTGGTCCTTCATACATTTTCCTTTAGCTATAACCTCCCATGCAGGTGCACCATGAAGCGTACATATATATGGAGCATTTCTATACCTTACATTAGCTAACAGTAAAGATTTTTAAGCAGGGACCATTGGAGTTAAAATAAAGACATACAATGACAAATAGCTCACTAAGCCAGTGGATCTTAACCTGTGGGGTGGGCCCCCCTAGGGGGGCGTGAAATAACAAAAAGGAGGGCGCGAAGATGTGAAAAAAAGAAAACAAGAATCATTCTGATATTAGAACAATAAATATAGAGTTAGATAAATGTCTTTCAAAGTAAAGTAGACATAATAAAATATGCATCTACATTTCAAAAAAATGTTGGGGGGGGGGCACGATTAAAACTGTTATGAAAAGTCGGGTCGCAAATACTTAAAGGTTGAGAAACGCTCCACTAAGCTGATATGGCCAGTTACAGTATCCACTGGGATCATAACAAGGCTGCAATGTACAGAAGATTGCAATGATTTTCAGTAACTCTGTGTTGACTGGGTAATACCAGTTGTGTAAGGGAGAAGAAGGCTATCATTAGTAAAGTTTAAGAGATGGTCTAGTGTGACTGGAGTAGAGAGACAGAAAGAGAAGAAAGATGTTATGTACTATAGTAAGATGGATCGAGGTATTCATGACTTTTTACATTTCCAGTTAGAGGGAAATCCAAGCACCAGTTTTATTGGAGGACTGAAGAGGTGTCATGGAGTCATACTCACATTCTTGCATCTCTCTAAGTTCAATGTTCACAGGTAAGCAATACAGTAGGCAGAAAGATATGATCGTGTATTTTAAAGAAAATATGAAGAGTTTCCTGTGTTGACTGTACAAAACCTGATCTTTGCTTTCTCAGGCGGGATTCATTGTGCAGCAGCAAGCTGCAATGCTACATCATGGTAGTTCATAATGGTTAAAGTGCATTCGATGATGAGTTTCATATGAGTATTCTCTGCAATGGATTGCCTTACAGGGCTGGTTTTTACTGTGCTCTTTTGTAAAACCAGGTAATGTTAATTTATAGTGTGATCATGTCAAAAACCTATTCCATTTTTTTCACTTTCAGAGCTGCATTTGACATTTTTTAACACAGGTTGAGTCCTTGAAAGTAAAAAAAGAATGAAGAATTTCTTAAATCAAGACATCCACAGGCACTGGAACCAACTGGTCGAGGATGTGATGTTAAGCAGTTGAGAGACACTAAAACATTATCATATGAAGAGAGATCAAAGGCTGATCATTCAACAAACAAAAACCAAAGATGGAAACAATACTGAGGTTGGAAAGCAGATAAATATCAAGCAGAATCAGAGGTAAAATCTAAACCAGCTAGCCTAATCAAAAATGAAGGGCAATAATTTACAAAATCAATAGCGCAAAGCGGGGCAGCATGGTGTTAGTGCTGCTGCTTCGCAGTTAGGAGACCCGGGTTCACTTCCCAGGTCTTCCCTTGGTGGAGTTTGCATATTCTCCCCATGTCTGCATGGGTTTCCTCTGGGTACTCCGGTTTCCTCCCACAGTCCAGACACATGCAGGTTAGGTGCATTGGCAATCCTAAATTGTCCCGTGTGTGTGTGTCCTGTGGTGGGTTGGCACCCTGCTCAGGGTTTGTTCTTGCCTTGCACCCTGGGCTGCCTGGGATTGACTCCAGCAGACCCCTGTGTTAGGACATAATGGGTTGGAGAATGACTGACAGCACAAAGTTTTAGAATATTCATCACCTGACTTACTTGAGAAGAAAAGATTGGCATCTTATCCACTAGCAAATTATAAAAATATATGTAAACATAGTAATCCATTTTAAAAAGGCTGTTTAAAAAACATTTGCATCCATACACCCATACCATGAATCCTTATCACGAAGTGTGCCATTCTGTGTCAGAAGGGTTCTATTCAGCACCTTGGACAGTTCCTATTTGGCAATAACTCCACTATAAACTTGGTTGTGTTTATGTAAACTGCTTCAGAAATATATGTTACTACATAATGTAATCACAATAATAATTAGTTACATTTTATAGCACTTTTCAGCTTGACATAGAAAATGGGGAACCACTTCAACCACAGCACCCACCTGTACCAGTAGATAGATAGATAGATAGATAGATAGATAGATAGATAGATAGATAGATAGATAGATAGATAGATAGATACTTTATTAATCCCAAGGGGAAATTCACATAATCCAGCAGCAGTATACTGATACAAAGAAACAATATTAAATTAAATAGTAATAAAAATGAAAAAAAAAAAAAAAAATTAACAGTCACCTCTGATGATCACAGGGTCCATTAGGGGCCTAGGCCTCCTAAAATCCACCACCAGCTCCTTGATCTTGCTGGTGTTAAGGTGTAAGTGGTTTGAGTCGCACCTTTTAACATGTAGTTTATTAGATGGTGAAGGGGTCAGAGAGACAGTTAACCAGTAAGGAACCGGGGAAGATGAGAAGGTGAGAATGTACCAGGCCACGACGGGCAATATAGCCAGGACATCAGTGAAAGTCCTACCCTTTTACAAAGATGTAATGGGATGTTACAGAGAATCAGAACCTCAGTTTTATGACTTATCTGAATGATGGTGCCAATTATTACAGCACTATACTAATAACGAAATTAGCTTCCAACAAATTTTGCAACTGCTTGCAAATGAAATCAAATTACGGTTAAAGCCTTACAATGTGACTCTTGTTATTAAATTTCAATAAGAATTGTTCTATAGGCATGATACATCATTTTCATTCTAGTCCACACATATTTTTCCATGCTGTTCATTTACAAGGCTAGTCTTTTTTGAAGTTATCATGTTATTTCCATGTCTGCATAGTTTTTTCCTCGATTACTTTAATTTTCCCACCACAGCTAAAAAATATACATTTTAGGGTAATTGCCACCATATGAGTGAATGAGAGAGCAACTAATCCAGCACTTGCACTGCACCCAGTTCTTAAGTGTGTCTTCAACAGTGCACAAGAAGAAAAGGTTCTCTTACTAGCAGTATCTTTCATAAATAAAAGTCAGGTTAAAGAGTATTACTTTGTCTCAGTAACACAATGCCCTATCCTTACCCATGGATAATAAGTGAAATATTTGGAGTACAGTCAGTGTGAATGCTTGCTTTACTTAAATAGCACCATTTAAACTGAGAACCATTTTACTTGTGCATACGTCCTGCCAACATGTAATCCTCTGTGCAGAATTTTCTTCTGTAAAGTTTATTGTGTGTGTCGATAATGCTAATATGTCCCACTATCTTTGAAAAAATATATGATTTGATTTCTTTTTCATGCATTGTAATAAATACAAATCAGATTATAAAAACTCTTTTCTTACCCCACGAGCTAATAAGACCGCAGAAAGATGAGCAACAGATTGGAAACATGTTACATTTCAAGAGACATTCTGCATTCAAGAGACATTCTTCCTGCAGCTGCTTTTCACCTGGACTTGATCAGACAGGACATAATGATAAGGGAATCTCTAACATTCAAGTTCGGTCTTCTGTCTTATTTGTTTCTGCTTTCTCAAAGCAAGCTCAATGCAAAGACGGAAACTGTAATATTAATTTATCAAAACAAACTCTCTGTGTTTGGTTCTGTTATTTTCAGCGTCTCTCTATCTTCCTTTTGCTTTGTTTAGTAAATATACATGGTCTTCATGCTGTTAACAACACAGATTGCCCTTGGCCCTGAATGAAGACTCTTAGCAGGGAGCTCTATATGACACACAATGGCTTTATTAGGGGGACTGCTCGGCTTGATATTACGTCTCCATCTCAAATGGCTGTTAAGGAGCAGGGTGTTTATTTTTTTCCTCTTGATGTTTGTGCTATGACTATACTGTTCAGGCAAAATACAGAGCTCTGAATTGTAGTTGATGCCAAGGTGATGTGGAGGTCGCTGTTTAGCAAAAGCTTGGCTCAGATGTTGAGCACATCTAATAGTAAACACATTTTGAAATATTACCTCAGGAAGATATTTCTCACCCTACAGATACCACAATCATCATTTTCAAAATTGTTCCAGCAGCCAGCTCTCTGTACCTCCTGATTCTTTCATAAGCCAAACAAATGTAAATTCCAGTTGTGTTTGATGCCTACTTTTTTTGTTTTATCATTATATAATGCCAAAGTCTGTTTTGCTGCCTCACCGCTCCTGAGACCTGGCTTCACCATTTCTGTGGAGTTTCTCTTTGTGGCTGCATTGGTTTACTTAATTCACTGCACTTTACTAACTTATTCATGTCTGCCTGTGCATGAGTATGTCTTATTCACAGTGCTAGTATAGTCGCTGTTTCACCATGATGCTGTAGTGGAAAAAAGTCAGTTTAGGAAAACAAGGAATTAATAAATTACAGTAAGTAAAACATGAAACAATATTAATCAATACCTTAAAAATCTGTTCCTCACAGAGCATTTTCTACATATGGGATCAGAGACATAGCCTGCAACTTCCAGCATCCTAAGCCTTCTTACAAAGCGCACGGTGCTAATTAGGTATAAAAATGTCTCCTCTTCCTAAACAATGGATGCCACCTGCTTTTTATTGTTTTATCTGTTGTGAGGTGCAAATAAGGGAGAGAAGAACCATAGAAAAGTTGGGGTGCCACCCCGTTTACTGCCAAAGGTCAAATAACCGAACAAAAATGAGCGTGCAGTGGTGCAACAGAAATGTGGCAAAATAATTACCTTCCTAGCCTCTGGGGCATCTCAAGTAAGTCAGCTCTCATAGCAGGTCATGAGGGCCTGTTTATCTCAGACCGAGACACAATATTCAGGGAGCCCTCGAATTTATATTGTTCTGACTGGAAGAGGCGTGGATTAGCTGATGGTGGGCGTGGCATAGGTGCCCTCACTGGACGGCTTCTCAGAAGCTACAGAGGAGAAAAGAGATGGTAGTGTTAGGGTTTGTGCTCCATCTTGTCCCAGCAGGGTATTGTACACCTTGTTGTAGCCCTCAGGTGCCCAAGTGCCACACCAATTAGTTGTTTTTGACTTTTTATGACCCAATTAACAATGCATGGCTGTGCCTTTCTGTCAGTGAGAATACCTTTCAGCTCTTGAAGTTGTATTATCACCTCTTCCATAATGCTGCGTTCCTTTTTACATTCTTCTCATCTCACAAATTTTTCAAACTTGTGTGTTACTGGCCCCTTTGTTTCTTGTAATGGGACCTGAATATGTTCGATGCAGCTTGATTTTTCATAATCACAGGGCACTTATTGGATTTGGTTTGATCAAAATTTGAGACATTTATTGGTTTTGTTTGTTTGGCACTGCAATCCCTCAGTTTTCATCTGCTCAGCTTTTTTCATGGCTCAGCATTCATAACCATATGCTGGTACTACAAACACCTTTGGCTTAACTGTTTTCACATTTCAAGTATTCAGCTTCTCTGGATTTAATTAGCCTTTCCAGGGTTTTTCATGTTTTTTTTTCCTGGAAGAAGATGTTTTATTATTTCCTGAGTGCAATCTCCATTCATATGGATCTTTGATCACAGGGAGAGCACATTTTTATCAGGCATTTCTTGTTTTTTATATATTTCCACTTGCTTGATGAAGTCAGCTGACCATCCCTTTGCTCTCTTTATACAAACCAGCATATCAGAATTTTCACGTCCTTTTTTATTTTCTTTAGATTATTATTTTCAGCAGCTAAATTGCCGATATCGTGGACTTATCTAAGATTGCTGATATCTTAATGTGATTCAATTTATGTTATCCGAAATCAAAAATTTCTAATGAAGGTAAGGTAGCAAGACAGAAAAAGTAATCAAGTCTTGTTGGACCCCATGTTCTAATTTTATACTCACTTTCTACCACTGCTTCTTGAGCGAATTGAAAAGCAGTGTTAGAAGTACAGTAGACCCACGTGAAGTCGCGTTTCAGAGTTCGCAGTCCTTAGTCATTCTCGGATTTTTCCTTAGAACCTATCTAATAATTGTCAGCGGAAATATCCTCTGCAATTTTATGGCTTTTATCGTGGCAATACTGCACTGTAGAGAGAACAGCAAGCAACTGTAGTGGAAAATGTGGCTTGGGATGGAGAGAGTAGCCAATAGAATTTGAAACTGCAACTCCCAGCAGTCTCTGCAGTGGCTCTGATTGGTCTTCTGCTAAGGGTGCTGGTGTTGTTGGGGTCAAAGGATGTCAGAATGGCTTTTTAAAAGGGGGCCGGTGACCAAAAACTAAAAAAAAGTTTTTGTAATTTGTGTTAGAAGTTCTTGTCTGTCTGCCTTCTGTTGGATTACCTGTACTTATTCATTTTGTCCTGGATCGTATCATGCGTCTGGATACTGTCTCCCTGTGTACATGAAGACTGTAAGTGGATTCATGGCCATCCTGCAACGAAAGGAGTGCTCCTGAGCCCGTCCACCCGTCTTCACCATTTCAGGAACTACCGGTAGGACTATCTTTACATTCCCATTCAATGTACGGATCTCTGGACTATCTATTTTCAGCATTACATTTCATCCGTTGCTGTTTTTCATGAACGTTTTTCATGATTTACTGTGTGTGTTCTGTTTCTGCTTTGTTGTATTTAATGTGTAGGGGGAACAGTGGTGGTATCATTTCTTTCATTTCTTTCATTTGTTTTCATTAATTCTTTATTTGCTCTTTGATTACCGGTTTGCTTTGTTTTTGGCTCCGCTTGTGAATGCGTGCAGGTCGGGCCAAGGCTGCGTGTGTCCCTGGAATCTCCACCATAAAAATAAATAAATCACCGTCTTCTCGACGGTGTGAATCTTAGTGGCACTGGACTGCTACAGTGTTATTCATTTCTCCTTGATTCATCCCCAGCTGAGTGTTCTTGTTTTTTCCGTTTTGTTCCTCTTAACCCTTAAACCGCCACACCCAGCTATACAGTAGTCGTTTCCCAGTGCCATTTGTGAGAGCGCAGGAGCTCATCAGTCAGTGCCGTACATTCGTTGAGCAGCCAGCTCATGACCACTGCCAGCCCCTTGTGAGCAGAGGGGCTGAACGCACCCCTAGAAGAAACAGACACTCCTCAAAAACCTCCTCTTAAAAAACTCTGATAGACTACTTTCACATTTCTCCCTTACTTGCTGGGCTTACTAGCAGCTGCTCTGTCGCGTGATATGCTTCTCGTGCGACGCTATGCTTACTTAAAAGCCTGAACAGCATCTGTCCTTTTTGGCTGATTGCTTTGTTTCTCTCTCCTCCCCCAGACATTCTCTGCTCCTATTGGGGGTTGTGCTCCCCTATGATGTTTGTCTATTGTTTAATCGATAAGTAACTGCATACTGGGTTTGTTTTACTTCTGAAAGAGACCTGTTTGTTTGAAGTGTTTGAATTAAGTTCCTGTCTCTACAATCTCCTGTGCTTCTGTGCAATTCTGTCGCACAAGCGTGACACCCTGCAGCCTCACTGTCCCTGGGATTTAGTCGCTGCACTAGACTAACCTGCCAGCATCAGCGCTTACCTCTGTGTGCTTGCGTGAAGCCAGTTCAAATGGCTCGGTGATTTACATCCATGGCATCAGTTGCACTTTGTACATATTGTTCCAGTAGTTTTTAAAATAGTTTTTACAGTTCATTAGCAGTTTGAGAAATAATTAGTGTTGCAGTAATTGTGATGCTCTTTACATGAAAAAAATGTGTTTTATTAAAATTTCACTTTTTCTTTGTGAATTGTGAAATTTACTTAAAGTGCAGGAAAAAAGTATTTGGCGTCCAGGGATGCATTAACTGCTAAGTATTTGGCCCCAAGATGCCACCGAAATGAGCTGCACCGTCTAAGGCTTCTGGCCATGAAAACGCTTGCATGAATTAAAGTACATATAGAGGTAACATCTGTATTTTACATTCTAGCACTATGGGTGACATATCAGTACAGTACTGTGCAGCATGCAGGTTTACCTTTACATTCTTTTTTTTAGTTAATGTATTAAGCTGAGTTTGAAATTAAATTAAAGTGTTTTGGGGCATATTTAGGGTTTAAACTATAAAAATAGGCATTTGTTTAACCACATCCAAAATTTCCGGTTTTTCACAATTTGCGGGTGCTCTAGGAACGTACCCCCCACAAATTTTGTTGGTGTACTGTAATAACATTTTATTTTCTTTCCTAATTTTAATTTTTCCAGTATCTCAGGGATGCTGCGACAAATAGGCATGACTTGAATGCAGTTAGCTGTTTACACTGATCCTATGTTAAGTGGCATATACAATTTATTTCAACAAAGAAATTACTTTGTAAAATAATTTACATCTTGAACAACCTAAATAAGAATCACAAAGAAATTTTACACTTCAACCAGTACTAGTTTTGCAACCACAAGTTGTGTTTGGCCCTTCACTTAGTTTTCTAGTCTCAGATTTAGTGTATTGACTCAGGTCTGCCTGACCGCTGTTTGGACTTTACTTTCTCCAGAGACACTTCTGCCTGGAGTTTCTGTTTCCCTCTCCTCTATTATTAACTGGACATACTGTAGCTCCACATTTAATTACAGTAATAGACAGATATTGCTGGACTCAATTTATGTTGAACAGTTTGAAACTATTTTGTTATGTTGTGCATTAGAACAAATATGTGTCTTTATGCATATGCATTATATAAATTATAATCTGTTAACTTTATAATTGAATTTTACTTGAGAACTTGATACAGCTCTCTGAGCTTGCACTCAGTGAAGAGCACTATACAAAACTAAACTGAATTGAACTGAAATTGAATTGATATTGTAAAAACAAAAGAAAAACATCAAATTGGTCTTATTATTGTTGAGTCAGTCTCAACAAAAGGTGTGTATAGCATCAGTATAAGGAGGCTGATATCTCATTGTTCGCAGACGCAGTTTTTTTCCCCCTTCTAACATCACATCTTTCACAAACACATCAAGAGGATGCACCTGTATCTTGGAACATTTCACCTGCTGGTTATCTCTGTGGTAGACTAGTGGAAATTTCATTGCATGATCTGTCAGGTCCTGTAAGTAAACCACTTCAGCATATTCAGACTTGGATTGTACGTTTTCAGATAAATCCACTCTTGACCTCTCTCCTCTGGTTATTGTCCTTCCAATTTGACTTGTAACTTTAAAAACAATTGAAACAACCACCTTAGCCAGCTGATAGAACATAAGAACATAGGAAATTTCACAAATGTAAGGAGACCATTCAGTCCATCAAGCCTGTTTTTATAGCTAATAGCTAAGCTGAGCCAATATTGCATCCAGGTACTTCTTAAAGGTTGTCAAAGTTTCTGTTTCACCTTCATATCTCAGTAGTTTGTTCCAGATTCCCCAACTTAATTTCCATTGATGTCCTAAAGAATGTGATACACCCTTAAACTGAAAGAATTTTGCCGATACTACTTTATCATTTCTTTTGAGGATTTTGACCTGGATTAGGTGCCCACGCAGTCTCCTCTGCTCGAGAATGTCAGAGTACGATACTCCCTTAAATCCTGGGATGCACTTCATTCCTCTCCATTGCACAGCTTCAAGTGCTGCTTTGTCTTTCTTGTACACAATACTCCAGATGTTGTCTCATAAGTGCATAATATAGTCTAAGCATAATGTCCCTCTATTTATAGTCAACAGTTTTTATGACATAACATGACATTTTATTTGGCTTTTTAATGACTTGTACACATTGCTTAGACAATAAAAATGTTGTGACAACACAAATTTCGAAATACTTTCCAGAGGTTGCTTACTGTGGGACAGCATCTCCCATATTGATTTTATAAATGATGTTCATTTAGCCCACATGTACCACTTTTCATTGTTCTACGTTAAACTATGTACATCTTCCAAGTGTTCACCCACTTCCGGGGCTTGTCTAAGTCTTTTTGAATTCGTTTTTGCTGCCTCCTCAGTGTCTGCCATTGCTTCAGTTTAAGTGACATTTGTGAATTTGACAAGTTTGCTAACTATATCTGAATCAAAGCCATGAATATAAATCAGAAATAGCAGTGGTACAAGGACAGACCCTGAGACACCCCATTGATGTCCTCACGCCATGTGGAGTATTCTCCTCTTGTCTTAAATACAAAGAGGACTATTTCATTTATATTAGGTAGAATACCCAGAGGGAACTGGGCAGTCTCGTGGCCTGGAACCCCTGCAGATTTTATTTTTTTCTCCAGCCGTCTGGAGTTTTTTTTTTTGTTTGTTTTATCTGTCCTCCCTGGCCATCGGACCTTACTCTTTTTCTTTGTTAACTAATGTTGTATTATTTTAATTTCTTATTTTGTCTTTTATTTTTCTCTATTATGTAAAGCACTTTGAGCTACTTTTTTGTATGAAAATGTGCTCTATAAATAAATGTTGTTGTTGTTGTTATTGTTGTACTCTATGTCTCCTGCAGGTTAACCAACTTAAGTTGCAGGTTTGTACTTTATCTCTGATACCTACAGCTTCTAGTTTTACAAATAATCTTTGGTCTGGGACTGTACTAAAGGATTTTTTAAAGTCTAAGTGAAGTATGTGGTATGCTTTGTTTTTATCAGCTATTCCAGTTACTTGTAAAACCTATGCTATTATTTTGTATATTAGATAGATAGATAGATAGATAGATAGATAGATAGATAGATAGATAGATAGATAGATAGATAGATAGATAGATAGATTCTGAATGTGTAAAAAGTGCATATTTAGAAGATTTTTAGAACTCCTAACTGCTACATCTGTAGCATTTAAACTGCCTTCTGACATATCATGTGCAAATGTTACAGTTATTATATCAAAAACAGATAAACTCAAAATGCTGCCAGAGTCAAAAGAAAAAGAAAAGCCTTGGAGATCAGTTTGTTCCCATTCACTGAGCTGAAAACCCCATGGAGGCATCATTATCACCCTGCAACTGCACGCTGTATTTAACATCATTTCAGGCTGTTCTGACTTTATTTTTCCTACATGGAACTACTCAGTATAAGTGAAAAGTTTCTTCTTTTCAGAGTAAGGTGTGACTTCTAGCGTATAACAACTTTTAATGCCATTCCTTTGGCTTCAGCTATTTCAATATTTTTGTATTTCCCCTTCCTTTCCTTTACCTGAAGCACTCAGCTCTGTTTGGTCTTGTTAAGTCAGCATCCTGCTGTGTGGCCAACACTCTGCTGTAAATAACTCCATTCCTTATATTTTAAATTGCAGCACTACAGTTTATTGCATAAAGCATGATGAAGGAGTGTGGACTATGAATAGCTATATAAAAATGATGAAAGCAGAAGACATGTCATGTCGCTAATAAAACATTTCCTATGTAATATACAGTATATCATACATGTACTTTGCTGTCTTTCTTCCTTAACCATACATAATAACCTCCTTGCAAGTATGTAATTTTATCAGCTTTACATATGATAATTTCAACCTTTACATAGTATTTGTAATTATTTTATCAAACCATGAAAAAATGGAAAAATGTCAACTATGGCAAAGATGCACCTAACGGAATTTAACAAGCAGGCTTTCTTATTCATTAGTGAAGGTGCCCTAGCCAGGATTAGTTCTTGCCTTATTTTTGATGCTGTTGGATTGGCTTTGCCTTTCTCTGCCACCTAACACATTTGTTGAAGATAGAAAATGGATAGATTCACAAAAGTTGATGCAAATGTTCAAGGGTATACATTTAATATTAAATTATTATCAGTCATCAAAATGGACAAAACTGAAAACCAAGGCACTGTTTGCTTCATGTGCCTCAGTTGTGCAGTTTTATTTTAGATCATTCATTTTTCCGTCTATTGCTTAACCCATGTGTTCTAAATAAGAATTACAGGCAGAATGAGTGTTTCTTTAGAGCATTCAGCATATAGCAGGAGCCACACCAAGATCTACTCATTAAACTCACTTACATTGCAATCATGATGTGCAGAATCATATTTGGCAGTTGCCGAGTACACCAACCAGAGTGCCTAGAATAATCGCATGTAAAAAATAGCCCACCCCAGCCATTTGACTTCCTCCAGAGCAGTTCATTCTGTAAACAGTTTATATGTGTCAGTGCAAACCAAAGGGCATGTAACACAAAAAGGAAAACAACTCTAACTCGGTCTCAAGCGTGGACGAACACATGTTGGATAGTTGGCCAGTAATTCTTAACAGAGGAGATTAGTATTATGATGTCCCCCCACCCCAGCAACTGCGAAGGCATGCATGTCATGGAATTTTAATTCTGTTGACATCTACTTGAGAAGCATCAGGTGGCAGATCTCTCCCATGTGTCATCCGTTAATCCAGCTGGTGAAAGATGAAGAGAATTAAACAGCCTCAACTCGTCCTCCGACGGCAATGATCCATCACAGCATGCATTGGAGTTAAGTGGAGTGCCATGAAATGAAAACTCTGACAGGAATTATGACACAGAGGTAAACACTAGAATGGAAGAATTAGACACTTCTTCTTTAAAAGGAGAACCTCTTCCATGTTCACGCTGCCTTGTAGGTGAAAGAAATGAAGAGTTGTAGGCATCGCTGCCCATTTCTACATATTTTAATAGAAAAACAGTTACACAAGTTTCCAAAGGTAAAAGAGAAATGCAACTAATTTTAAATTTGTGTTCAATTAAATTTTTGTTGTGTGTCTTTCTTGTTGGATTTTTAGTTACATTACCTTAACCTTGGTTTATGCCATAAAATCTCATCCTTGTTTCAAATGAGTTCTTATTATGACCAGGACAACATGGCGATTAACTGAATGGCCTTGTCTTTCTGGCAGTTTATGACCTATTGTGGCACCTATATAAGGATTTCAGTATAAAATACAATATGTTTAAATTCTTCTGTAGGATGCGCTATACGAGCGCTCAGTCCGACACAGACAGATGCAGGAGGCACACTGATAAAACAAATAAATGTTTTATTTTCTTTTTCTTCTTTGCCTGTGGGCAACACCTTCCTTGTTCCCATAGGTACAACACAGTCCCAATAAACACAATAGCACAATCACAATCACAGTTCTCTTTATCTCCTCCATTCCTCTTCGACAAACTTTGTCTCCCTCCTCCCAACTCTGGCTCCCGGAATGGTGGCTGCTGGTTCCTTTTATTGCCTACCCGGAAGTACTCCAGGTGTTTGATGACCTATTTCTGGCTGCACTTCCAAGTGTGACGGAAGAGCCACCCACAAGGGTTCAGGAACAACTGCAGCACCCTCTGGCGGCACCCCTGGATCCCAACATGGTTGAAGAGAACTCCATCTCCCATGAAACCCTACCGGAATCCGAAGCACCACTTTCACCATGGGGGGCTCCCATCTAGTGCCCAAGGGGAGGTACTGTCCTGACCAGGCTTGCTCTCCTGGTCCATACAATGAAGAGGTGTCCCGGCCGGACAAGAATCTATGACAGCTTGCAAGCACACATGCAGAGCATAAGCTGGACTAAAGACCCAAGATGCTCTGCTATAAAAATAAAGAAGGGATTCCTTGAGTGAAATTTATGTCCTAGACAGTCATTCAGGAAAATTTCAGATAATACCGAAATGGCAGCAGTCTCATGGAACTCAGCAGATTCATTTGGTTTTTTCTTCATAAGATACAGTATGCCTTATGTTTTTTTTCTTTGTTGTCCACAGGTTGCTCCTAACATAATTTAAAATATGTGTTCTTTATATAATGAATACTGAAAACTGTTTAAAGCAGTACTCCACTGTTTTATATTGCGCGTATTATGAGATTTTGTTTCTCTCTTTTTCCATGGATGTTTTCTACTTCAATGTTTGCTATTGTCTTCTATTAGATCATAAATCTTTATCTCTCCATTCTGCATTAAATGACAATGTTATTATTTTTCCTTGCCCATCACTACAAAAATACATGAGGTAAGTAACATGTACTGTAAATAAATATCAAGTTTGGGTGGAGTATTCCTTTAATGTCATCTCTTTAGTGAATTCCTGTAGACTGAATTAAAGTGAGGTAAAGTAGAAAACAGCAATGAGGCAAGCAGCTTCATTTGGGACTTTGCTTAAAATTTGTGCTGTAACCATTTGATCTTCACATAAAATGAAGCGCGAGAATTACAGTATCTCTCAGCCTCTCACTTTTTTACATCAATATGAATTTCTGGTCAGGATTTTAGAAGTTAGGTGAGGTCCCTGCAGATTTGCTCAGTGTTCTGCACAAAAAGAAATTAAAGATAAGCTCTGATTTTTTTTGGTTAAGAAACAGCAAACAAAATGCATTAAGAGAGTATTGTATCATTCCAAATACAATTTAGCCACAGAGAAATGCAATTTCCAGCTAACCTGATTGTTATTTTTTTATTTAATAATATAGAATGAGGTAAGAGGTCAACAGTATGTTACAATTCAGGTAGCATTTTTTTCTATGAATTGAACTGTTGGCAACTACAACTTCAAAAGGCATTCACAGGAAATTTTCAACCAAGAAGCTTATATTTGCCATCTGTCCCATAGCACAAAAAGAGTGCTTTGCCAGCTTGCCTGCTTGCCTGCTTGGCTGCTACATTTCACTCAATTTGCTACTACACAACTACACAGGATTTAAAGCAGCCAATTGTTCTCGGAAATCACATAATTCACTGAAAGAAGACCAATTTTCTGCCTGGTCAGGATCAGAGAGGCGCTTGGTTTTGGAGAAGGTGTCTTAGGTATTCTGGGACCCTGCAGGGCATTGGCTTTCTCAGGGCTGTCTCAGTACAGACAGGGCTGTTTCCTGGGTTATGTTTATTTTCTGTTTTATTTTTTTATTATTTGTTTTTTCTTTTTTATATATTTTTTACTGTTGTTATATTTATTTACTATGTATGCCTTTTGTGTTTACCTTGTTTGAATCTTGTTTTTTTGAATAGTAACCTCAACAAGCATATAGCCACCATGACTTTGCCACTGTGGAACCATCCTGAGCCTTTATGTCAAGGATGAGGAGATGGTCCCAGTAGGCAGTCATTGGCGTTGGTGGAGAAAGGCTTGTAATAGTGAGCACTATTGTTGAATTCCTTTGCTTGTTTTTAACCTTTTCTTTCTAATTTTTGGATTTTGCTATTGCATTTCTAATGTGGACTTGTTTTTCTTTCAATTGCCTTCCTAGGCAAATTCATTTGCCCTTCTTTTACCTTTTGCATTTTTGTTGGCTTTGTCCTTGAACCCAGAGGTTTTATGATTTTCTCGCCCTTGAAGGGCATTTTTGTGTTTATTGGGACATATGAAGTTATTATGTGTTAGTCAGGGTATTTCTCCTGGGTTATGTTGAAATGTTTGTTTAACTTTTTTCGTTATTTTTTATTAATTTATTACAATAAATTATGTTAATACTGTTATTTATATGAATTATTTGTATAATGCAATGTTCCTTCTATTTTGTGGGTAGATCCGCAAGAGGTGTGGCCACCTGTCAATCTCCATTTGAGGGACTGCCCCCCAGCCCTACTAAGGCTCATGGGAACTGCAGTCCTTCTGCAATACACTGTATGCGCTTGGGTGTTGGTGAGTTCTTCACTTACTGTTTATTGTTGCTCTGTGGACCTTCTGACTTTCTGACCCTTTTTTTTTGCTCTGTTTAAGGTTATCTGATTTTGATTAACATATTTTATGCGTTTTTTAGGCTACTCCTTTTTTTTCTTTTGAGCATTTTGCTTTGTTTCGCTCTTTTGTTAATAAAATCTTAATTTTATGAAGATTCCTTGTGAAGTTTGTCTCTGCTCTAGCCAGAGTTACACAGTTCCCCCCAATTTTTATTAACATATTGGAATTTGATGACTGTGGGTTGATTTTTTTTGGCAACTACTTTTTTGATCTTTTGAGCATTTTGCTGTATTTCGCCCTTTTGTTAATATAATCTTAATTTTATGAAGATTGTGAAATTTGACTATGCTCCAGGCAGACTGACACATGGTGTGACATTTTCAAAAGTGTGAGACCATTTGCTATTTTATTTAACTGTAAAGATTATCACCATATTGAAGCCTGGTCAGGCCTTAAACTGCCCCTTTTTCCTGGGTCACGCATGCTTTTGGGTGAGATCTATTCTGTGGGCATCATGGAGGACTCACCCCTTTGTTATTCTGTGGAGCCAGAAATTCATGACAAAAATATTTTTGAACTTTAACAGCCAGTACCACATTTTATCCCGATGAAGGCCTAAAGGCCTGCCTTTTGAGTTTGGAGTCTGGCTGCATGGGTTGAAGCATATTTCTGATACTGACCAGATGCAGCCTAAAAAAATAATAAAGAACAATTTATAAACATTTTTATTAGGCAGAATGCCCAATGGGGGATGGACAGTCTGTTGGCCTGGAACCCCTGGAGATTTCGTTTCTTTCTCCAGCTTAACTTCAGTTTTTTTTTTGTTTTTTTCTGTCCTCCCTGACTATCTAACCTTCTCATTGGAATATCTTTTAGAAACTTAAAAAAACAATGTTGTATTTTTATCTACTGCTGTTATTTATATAGCTTTCCTATGTAAAGGTGCATTATTCACTATACTATACTATTCATTTATTTATTATAAATCTTATGCAAATGTAAGTTGTCTTTCTTTGCGTGTAACAGCGTCTGACCTGTTGTAGAGCTACTCCTTTGTATGAAAATGTATCATAGAAATGAATGTCGTTGTTGTTGAAATTCTGGTCAGGTTTTCATTTTTTTTTTGAGGCCTGTCCAACCCTTTTCTGCCTATTTGTGTTGCTGTATTTCAACATTGCCATTTTGTGTCTGTGAACCCTGGGCCTCCAAATTAATAAGCAGTGCTTATTGAGTTGACTCAATGGGACTTCCCCCTCCAATGTACCCAACATTCTATTCAGTTTAATTGGAGATGCTAAAGTCACAAAGAATGAGTAACTGTACATGCTAATCCAGGATTGATTAAGCTGTAAACCAATGCTGCTAAGTTACTGTATCTGTCCACAACCCTGCAATAAAATAAGTTCATCCAGAAAATTAATGGATGGGTTAAAGGATTCTGGCAAGCAATTAGAGTGTTTACCTTGATTTCAGGTTGAACATATTACACATATTTTCAAAAACAGCTGATTAATATAACTACTGTCCTAAAATAACTTTCTGAAAAGTATCAAAAGATGAAGAACATATGAAAATTTACAAGTGATTAAAATATTAAAATGTAACAAATCTGATAAAGAGAAATGGAGAAATATGGATCAACTGTGAATCTTTGAAAAACTGAACACCTACAACAACAGTACATCTGGGAAAGGAGGATGTTCATTAAATCTTCCTGTAGCTCTAAGAGAAATGTGATCATCCATGGGTGAGTTGAGAAAAACTTACTAAACTTAACTTAGTTACTTAACTCTAACTGCCCCCAAACATAGCAAGCTGAAGTTTATGTGAAAGAGACATTGTGGAAAACATCATCATATCATGACTACAAGTTAGGAAAACTTAGCCATGAGGACGATTTTCAGACCAAGAAGAACACTTTTTCTATTGTAGCAGCATCGAGGTATGGGATGCTTCACTAAGCTCATTGTGCCTGAAAGTACTGAGAAGAAAGATGACAAGTGGGCACAACAGTGATGCCTTACTGCAGTCTACAGGAAATGTGAGTGTTCCAGAAAGATAATAATCACAGTATGAAAATAAAGCCACACTAGAAAGGCCATACTTCAATCCAATTCAATGTATGTGGTAAGAATGGAGATTCTAACCCCAAACTATGAAATTGT
Organism: Polypterus senegalus; assembly: GCF_016835505.1. Classification (NCBI taxonomy): domain Eukaryota; kingdom Metazoa; phylum Chordata; class Cladistia; order Polypteriformes; family Polypteridae; genus Polypterus; species Polypterus senegalus. The sequence goes on from NC_053154.1 coordinate 160,215,363, forward strand.
GGGACGCTATACAAATGACAAATAGGTAAGCATTGCACATGTAGACGTTTAACCTGAACTATTAATGGCTTTAATTACAAGCAGGGTGTCTATGCCATATGTCGACTCAAAGATGGCCAAATGTTTACGGTTTTAGTTGTTTTATTTTGTTTTATTATTAGTAATGTTCAAAGATTAGTGGAACAGTGCTTTCAGTTAGACATTAAGAATGTTTTTATATTGGTCAATAACAAATTATGATATTTATGTAAAGGTTGGTATTTTTAAGAGATACTGTAAATGTTCACTTCTTTTTGTATGAAGAAAGGGAATTATTTATAGGATATAATGCAGATCACCTTACTAAAAGAGAACCCTGCAGAGAGTAGTGCACACAACTAGTCTGAAGAGGCAGGTGTAAATAAACAGACATAACTAATTATTTAAACCTAATTGAGCTATTTTATTGGTTTTCATTTTTTGCTCTTTAAATATGTATTTCTTAGGAAAATGTTTCACCCTAATTAGTAGAAAACTACATTTGGTAACACATTGGTGTCCATGACTACTATTATAAATGGCTAGGTACTCATTTAAAGCATGAAGGAGGTAGTAATTATCGGTATGAGTCTCATTGATGATCTTTGTCTTCTCCAGAATTTTGTTTGCCAACCCCAGGATCAGATAAACTGTGGACTGCACAGAATATAATATATAAAAAGATAAAAACAATGTATTTTTCTTGTTGCTTGAATCAATTCTATTTCAATTTAACATTTATTGATGTCTGCGGTGGGCTGGCACCCTGCGCGGGATTTGTTCCTGCCTTGTGCCCTGTGTTGGCTGGGATAGGCTCCAGCAGACCCCTGTGACCCTGTGTTAGGATATAGCAGGTTGGATAATGATTGATTGATTGATTGATTTATTGATGTGGGGTAACTGATGCATATTCCAGGGTGGTTCCTGCCATGCATCAGGTGTTAAAAACAAGAGCATTGTGAAAAAATAGTGGATGAAAAAGGTTAGAAACCACGACACTCCAATCAAAACCATAAAGCAGTCAAGAGAATATCCATCAGGTACTCATTCTTAAACTAGACAAAACAATTATTGTATGCATAAAGAAGGAACTAATTATTATCAGAAGATCTAAACAGAAAGATGTGCTTTAATTGTTTTAGATATAAAAGCCTTTTTATTTAAATTTTTACATAAAGTACAGTCAGAAGGTTACTGCAGCCACTCACTCTTGAATCAGATGAGCACATCATGGCTGAGGCACTATGGCAAGAGGGAAATGCTCACAGGTTCAACAAAAAGCATGCACAACAAAGTCATTAACAAAGCAACAGCAAGGATTATAAAGAATAAGCAATAATGGAAAAAATATTCAGAATTAATCAAAAGATTAATTCACAGGTCCACATCTGCCATTTGGTATGTAAGTTGATCGATCGTGTTTTTTGTAGCTTTTGTTATTCATTTTTCTAATTACTAGATACACACACATCTCCAGTCCTTCTGAGATCAAAGTTCCAGCCCTAGTAGTTTGTAAGTACCAGCATGTTGCCGCACCTCATGTGTTGGATGCTGTTATCCTTCTTCTTCCTATCATATAGCTGGCTTATGCAATTTGCCTCATGCTCAGCAGATGTTGCTGCCCTTCTTTGTCTATCTGCCATGTCACCTTCTCCATCAGTTTCCCTATGTAGTTTTCCTTTAGAAAAGATTCGAACCCCAATAACTTTCCAGTGGTTGCTGCTACCTGCATTTTTGGCTTCAACAGCACATATTGTGTCATACGTTTTTGATTAAGACCAAGATTTAAGTTCTAGCCCCAGTAATCATGTGCCAGACAGACATAACCCTTAGCATGATAGATAGACAGACAGATAGATAGATAGATAGATAGATAGATAGATAGATAGATAGATAGATAGATAGATAGATAGATAGATAGATAGATTATGGTATTATTTTGATAGATGTCCATATCCTATTGTTTCTGAATATCCTCCATTGCTGTAGCAGCATGACATTACAGGGATACAGATGTTCTGTCATAGTTGTGGTAATAATTGGTTTATGTAAAAGGCCAACCTTAAAGCAAATTAGCCCAAAATTAAAAAAAGAGAAACTGTACATTAATTTGAGACTCAAGTGTCAAAGTCATAGAGTCCAAAGAACATAAGATGTGCAGGATCAGAAAAAAAACTCACTGAAAGAATTCTATATACGGAGTTAGGGGAGCTGTTGGTAAAGTCTAAAAATCCTCATTATCCAACATTGTTTATTTTCTAGAAACAGTTATATCAGTCAAGAGGTGAGGTTTGACATTACTGTTGGTATAGGAGTTGAAATGAGACTAAAACAAACCCAAACACATACATACATGCATAGAAAACATAAATGTATACAAAAACAAACACACCTTCAGCACAGCATCCCCTCCAAGCCTGATTATCTAGGCATACCCTTCAGGCTTAAAAGAAATTTGTAGATGGAATATGAAAAGCAAAGCAAGGTCATGAAAATCTCCAGTTCTAAATAGGGAATTATCCCTGTTTTTCACAGCCACGATAATATACAAAGTAGTGAACCAAGACTCACAGTCAGCAAGAATCAAGAATGTTTCGAGGTTACATTCAGGTTGGCCATTCGTAAGACTTAAAGAAGCAATCAAAGAATGAGATAAGAGAAAAGGAAAGATTAGCAGGAAGCAATAGTAATCTGCAGTGAAGCATACGTTTACATGGGAAAACATTCTGTGGGCAGGTTACCACCACGTCTTCATTTTGATTATAGCTGCATATGTTGGTCTACCAAGTCCAGCAAATCACCATGTTTGGGAAAAGAGCAAAACAGCTTTCTGTACTATTTGCTCAGGAACAGGATCCCTCAGACATATTCTCAGCAGCTCTCAAAAGGCCCTAACAGAAGGCTGCTACTGCCAGTGGCATGACCATTTACTCCAAAGGGCTTGAACACTTTCTGTGAACCAATAGAGGTGGGCTGTCAGTGTTTAGCAGGCCTGTTGCTCTGAAAAATGATGACCCAGTTGGATATGTTGGGGTTGACAAAGATAAAGACAATTAGTTAATCCATGATGCAGCAGAAAGAGCCACTAGATGGCTCCGGTTAAAGAGGGAGGCCCTGTGCTCAACTGCTGCTGGGACACTAGCTGGAGATTGATCACCCTTGGCTAGGCAGCCTGTATGAGTGTGTCTGATGTTGAAAGACTTTAAAAACCTGTACACTCTAGGTTACATCACTGAGGATGTGTTCCATTTCATCCGTGAGATGTACTGAGTAAGCAATACCAAACAGTAAGTAAGTAAATAAGGTGACTTGACTTGTGACATCATTCACATTTTTTGCTAAGCATCATGAAATGGAGATTGGCAGGACTGTACTAAGCTACATCTTCTGTGCGGAGGACAGATAATTCTTTTGCTACATGAGGTCCGAAATTTTATAAGACTAAAACTAGAAAGTTATTAGCTGGGAAATTCAAGGATTCAGATGAAGGAGAAGACTTTAAACTGAGACACCGAAATAGAAGTACTTAACAAGGCAGTGTGAGAAAATTTTGCCTATGGCATCAACTCACACCAGTCATTACAGAAAGACAAAACACGGAATTGCAGACACTTGTCAAAGTTTTGATTGACACAGTAATTTGAGATTCTCGATGACAATCAGTGGAACTGAGATGCCAGGACAAGTCCTATTCTAAAATGTGAAATTATGAGCATACTTTCTTCAGAAACAATTTCTGATGAAAAAAATATCAATGAAGAAAAAAATTAGCTAGCCTGGAAAATTCAGTGAGAGATAAAATGACTGAGGACTTGAATTAAAATAACCATCCATCCATCCATCCATTATCCAACCCGCTATATCCTAACTACATGGTCACGGGGGTCTGCTGGAGCCAATCCCAGCCAATACAGGACGCAAGGCAGGAAACAAATGCCGGGCAGGGCACCAGCCCACCGCAGTATAATAACTAGGTTTATAACAAATTGTTTTCATGTAGGTAAATTAATAATTGAGATACTGGGCCAGGACCAATTGTAGAAATTGAAAGGCATCGATAAATAAATAAATAAATCAGGTAATCTAGCAATGAAAAGCAAAGACATTATACCTACTGTAATGCACACTTCAAAGCCACTATCATATTAATTAATGTTGTTAACCCTGTACATGAGCGCAACAACAAAATAATGAAAGCCACCTGAGCCATCTCAATAATGAGGGCTGGAGTGTAATTTGAGAATGACAAAAGTGGCTTGACACAATGCTGTAAAAGATTTAATTAGGAGTAATTATTTTCGGCATACCGCTTTGAAGACCAAACAGGCACACCTGGAGACTGAATAGAAGGAATCTTCAATGCATAACTAGTGCAACCTCACGTTAAATTATTAAGACTGTTCTGCTAACCAGGAACAGAACACGCTGTGGGAACCATTTCATTTGGCTCCAAGTACTGTATGTGAAAAATCCAGAAGTCAGCACACATGAAAACCTTCCTTAATTATTAGTGTTGGCATTAGTCTACCCTCTGGATATATGCGCTTGACCACACAGGAGCAACCTTCCACAATATGCTAGAGGAATGCTTCTCAGAAGAACAGACGAGCAGGGTCAGCAAAAAAACACAAAAGCAAACAGGTACAGTAAACATGAAAAAATTCATGAAAGAAGGTTGCGAAGAAGAAGATGAGTTAAAAATAACCAGAAAATCAATGTCAAGGGAGATCATTGAACATGAGAACCTTGGCTCAGTTCTGGGCTTTGGAGTTTCTGACTCATTGCCCTTTATAGAGGCAAGACTTCACTCAAGGGCTGTGGCTTGGAATTGCTTCCATTAATGTATGAGTTGGAGGATTTTGCAGGAATGACACTTTTTGCTTTCTTTCTACATGCCAAGCCAACTTCAAAGATGGCATTGTTGCAGGACCTTTAAACATTTTAACACTGATTTAAAGTAAGCACAAAACTTCACAGCTGCTTTATGGATAAGCTGCAGACTTTGCATAAAATATATACGATTGTGCATGATTTTAGATCAGAAAAATTCATAAAGCACTTGGCCTTTTGATCAGCTACATCCTGCCTCACCTTGCCACCACAAATGGCACTGTTAATATTTAGCATTCTGGTATGTTTTAGTTTGTTTAGTAATGTTTTAACGCTTTTAAGTGTATAGATACAATATATTTTTAATATTTATTACATAAGATGACATGAAAAATGAAAAATTTCCTTATAACATTATTTCAAACATTGTTTTTAGTGTAATCAGTATTTGTAAAAATAGTGCCTCTGTTTAGCATGGCTGTTGATTAGCTTTGACTATTTTCCCAAACATCAGACATTCATCAACGTTAAATTTATTGAGCTCCTTTGACCTACAGATGTTATGGCCTGCCCTGTGTTCTACCCGTGGGTTTTGTTGTTTGGCACTTTTGTCCTGTGTTTTTACTTTTTGTTTAAGAGGTTCAGCTTCGAATCTATTTCATTTACTGTAATTGTTTTATAATTATTAATTGTCCTCTTTTAGTGTCTCTAGCTAATTTTATTTGGCTAATTCTATTATCATATCTGATGTTGGAGGGACAAAATCTATAATTAGGAAACATTAGGTGTTTTATTCAGTTTCTCTTCTGGAACTACTGAAAACTCTCTTAGCCACTGCAACTGTGCAGTAGTATTAACTTTTTGTGGTGTTGTTCTGCTCACCTTTTGTTCTTTTAATGTATTTCATTTTTATTTATTTATTTTACTTTTTTGTTGTGGCTCTCAATGGGTTTAGTGTTTTGCCTTTGTTAGGCAGGACCAGTGATGGAAGAAATACTCAAACAACTTACTTAAGTAAATGTACAAAGTAAAGTAAAAATTGTAGTACCCCATTGACATTTCTACCTAAGTAAAAGTAAATACTTACTTGTAAATATACTTAAAAGATTAAAGTAAAAGTGTTTTTTGAATGTATTCTCCAATATGACAGTATGACATGACATTAGATGTGCCTACTGAATGTATATTGTGTGAAGTACAAAAATAGTATGAGTTGTGCAATATTAATTATGAATAATGCAGATTATGCTACTGACCAGGCTGAATTAAGACCTCCATGCACACCAGGGTGGCCAAACTGATAAGAACCCTCCCTCAACCCCATTACTCCTATTACAAACATCACACATGTTAATAATAAATCAGGTTCAGGCAGTGTAGATAATCAAAAATAAAACACCAAAAATGAAACTCAGGTCCATTTGATGTTCTTTTTGTGATTATTGCAGGGTCAACACCTAAACAAAATTAGCAGAGGTGGCCACTGGATTTTGAAAGGGCTGATGCATGATTACAGTACAAATGAAAATCCATGTTATTTTTGATGCACAGCAAGTATGTATGAGAGAGCATAAGTAACAGAGATAATAATAATAATAATAATAATAATACATTTTATTTACTGTATATAATGCCTTTCCCATTCTCAAGGAGAGCAAACAGAGTACAAGGCTGCAGACTCATAAAGTAATAAGACAAGAGCAGGTTGTGTCGATTGAACAGGCACACATAGAGCAAAGCAACACACCATATTCAATTAACAGCACTATACAACAGGAGATCATAAAATAAAACAAGAAAATGTAAAAGATTGTTTAGCCTAATGTTGCACTGCACCATAATGAGCTGTTTACACTTAGCTATCTAAAGTGAAGTTGCACTAAGTTGATGTATGATATCACTTAGTAAAAAGGCAGTTTTTAAACCTCTGAACTTACCTTTTGAACCTGAAGACTTCATTAACTGAACTTCATATAAAGTCATATCCTTAAAATCACAGTGGACATAAAAAGGCAGATCAGATAGACACACTCAATAAAGCTGAAATATGTATGGTAAGGTACTGTAACCCACAATAATTTTTCCATTTCATAAAAAAGTATTCATATAATACAATTTCGAATGTAATGCATGCACCTCCAGTGAAACGTGGTTTTGCCACTCAATATTGCCCTAGAAAGATATTTTCAAACATTATAAAAAGAAATATGAAACACTATTGCACAAATTGGGATAAAACACAAAATCATATACAGTAAATGAAGGGGTAATTGTACTATGTGTGCAAAGTATTGTGCCACCTTATATTCGATGTCTCATATAGTCCAACAAATTCGTATCAACTTTTACAAGTTTACTTTTATTTATATTAACAATTGTAATTAAATAAGTTGAGTGATACATGCTTTGATGTGCTGGGACGCATCTTCAGTGATATATCCTGGGGTCTTCAGGTGTTTCGGGTCTTTCAACATCAGACACCCTCGGCTGGGTCACCTGGTATTGATCAGTCCCCAGCTTGCATCCCAGCAGGTATCGGCCATGGAGCCTACCTCTTCAGCCAGAGCCCTATCTGTAGCATCTGTAATTGCCTTGATGGCTCTCCCCCACCCATGTCAAGTTTGGCCTTGACTCTGCAGGGAGAGAGCCTGCAAAGCCTCAACATACCACCTTTATTGGCTCACAGAGAGTCATCCAACCCAACCTCCTGCACTGTTCTACTAGATCCTGGTACTTCACACATTTCCTCTCCTACTCTTCATCCAAGCGCTCCTCTCAGGACACAGTGAGTTCTATCATGGTCACTTGCTTAGTGGTATTAGAGAGAATGACAATGTCTGGGAAAAGTGATGTTGTGGCGATGTGCTCTAGAAACCTTAGCTGCTTGCCCAAGTCTACCCTTATATGCCAATCAACAGCTGAGTTGAGGATCTCCACTGGAGATCTGGGGTCTTTGGTGCCTTAATGAAGGTAATGGAATGCTTAGGTTGGTGATGCTTGCTGTTGGTTATGGCAGCAGCTACTATCTCTGCAACTGCTCTCACTTGGTTGTACCGCCAACAATAACGTCCTTCCACATGTGCTTTTTTAAAGCTGCTGAGAATGTGCTTGGGAGGTACTCATCCCGAGTAAACAGCACAAGATGGTGGCTCACTCTTGCCTCAAATGTGGAGGTTTACGGGACTTGGTAGGCCATCATACACAGCCTGAATCAGAAAGCAGACACAGTAGTAGTCTGCTTGCAGGATGTGGTTCCTTGTTACCTTCCTCTGGTCTACTGATTCCCAACTTGTCCATGCTCCTAGATGTTTCAGACCAACTATCCTGCTTTCTGTTTCTTCCTCCGCTCCTGCTCAGATTTCCTACTGGTCAAGATGCTGTCTCTTTTTGCCCTGGGCCGTGTGAACTTGGATCTTGCAAAAGCAGCCAAGACCAGCTAGGCCTGCGGCCACAGTTCCCTCTGTCTCAGTCAACATTCTGCCACCTGTAATGCCTCAGCTGCCTTTCTCTTCCTCCCTGTTCTCACTTCAATACCTGGTGCGGCTACTTTGGGGCATTTTGAATGCCTATATAGTAGTCCCTCTCTTGTGCGTAACACCATAAATTCCTCTTTCAGGCCACTAAAGGGCAGCTGTAAGATGGCCAAGCCTCCTCCAGAGATAGCTGCTAATTGTCTTTTCCATCAACTCAATTGTTGTCAAAGGAACCTCATATACCAACAACAGCCACAGGATATTGGGCAGGATAGCATGATGGCAGACCCAGGACCTAAATCTTCCTGGTAGACCTGATTTGTCCACCTTCATAAACCACTCTTCCTGGTCTTTGGTGGTCTTTTTGATGGAAATGGAGTCCTTAAGACTGGTATCAAATACTTTCCACATACTCTTTACAAGCTGCTCGGAGATGAATGATATGATGTTGATAGATAGTGCAAAGCAGAACGGATCCACCACCTGACCCTTCTTCAGCACCAGTGCCTTTATCCACAGTCTTGGATGTTGCAGGATGCGGCACCATCTTAAAATCAATCGCATCAATAATGTCATACTGCATGACTTCTGGGACAAACCCTTTAGGAATGGATTGAATCATTATAGTCACAAAGTCATGGGTATCTTTCAAAACTTAACATGACTAATCCTCAGTTCAAAATACACAAAACAAACAATGATACCTGAAGTAAGTGCATCAATGTGCATCTGCAAAGGGAGAAAAGGTTGTTTCCAAAAGAAAAGAAGGTTAAAGATACAACATTCAGCAGTATAGGCTTCATCAGGTGAATAACTGAAATGTTGTGTCTTTCATGGAATGATACCATAAGATTTCCAGAAGTGGAAAAAACAATAAAAAATGCATTCAGAACAGAGAAAAATTAACAAATGCTGATTTATCGTAACAAGGAGATCTAACTGTATCTCAGTCATTCCTCATTTACAATCTACACTAGAGATCCATCCATCCATCCATTATCCAACCCGCTATATCCTAACTACAGGGTCACGGGGGTCTGCTGGAGCCAATCCCAGCCAACACAGGGTGCAAGGCAGGAAACAAACCCCAAGCAGGACACCAGCCCACTACAGACACTAGAGATTGCAAGCAAAAAAATTTTTCACAGTAGTTAACAGGTGAGTCTAGTAGGTGATCAGAGATCAAGATATTGTGATATTAAAACAACGGATAGAAAAAAAACTGCAACTTAGTAATTGAAATAATAATGAAGAAGAAATCTAAAAGATTTAAAAGAGATATTTTCACCAAATTCATAAATTAAAGAACTAGCTACTACCTCATTTGATGGCTCTTGAGAAGCTGCAACAGATATTACTGAAACAATTATCAGGTTGCACACTAAATGTGGTTTGAGAAAATCACTGCAGCCAACATAACCAAAAGACTATTGGACTCCCAGAAGATATGACTATGGTCGTATATATATTTTTATTAGTATTGTAAATCATATTATTTTTGGCTGTTGTTGAATTTCCATATATTTGTTGTTATTATTTTATTCTTTATGCATTACTAATTTGATTCGATAATGACAGTGACATAATCCCATAACCACTTTGAGACTTTTTCAAACATTTTGTGATGTTTCTTTATGTTAGCAGAAATGTCCAGTCATAACCAAGAAACAATTTTTTGTCTGATCAAAAACTGTAAGCCAAGAATCAAATTAAAAAACAGAAACCAAAAGTCAGGAATCAGGGTATTGAAATAGCATTATTATACCCAGGAACAAAGGGTTTGTTTAGCTATGTGTAAACTTTGTATTCTGATGCATCTAATTCACTAATCTTCATTGTGGTGCTCGTGTGATGTTACTTATGCACCCTTCAGGACTGCGCTCAGTAGCAACCGTCATCGGGAGAAACAATATGATAATGAAAAGAAAACAAAAATCTTCCAAAAATTACAAAAAATGCCAGAATACGTGTCACAATCAACCCACAATGTGACTTGAACAGTGAGAAAGGAGTTAAAACCTTCAAAATTGAGAACAAATCCATCGACAACCACAGAAAAAAATTGAAACTGCCTGAATTCTGACGCTACTGGTTGCTTCCGCATGATCGACATCATGACATCATAATTGATTGATTATTTAAGCTGGCCACACTTTTTTAGTCTTGGGATACAAATCTATCAAATTTCTGTGTATGTTACTTCATGTTTACTTTGGCTAGGGCTTGTTTTTGATCATTTTGGGCCCAGAGTTTTGTAAGTGATATTTCACTATTATATTTTTTAAAAGTTTGGGTACTGATGAGCTTGTCTTCCTGGATCCTCTGGCCTATCCCGGACTCATGGTACTGACTAACAGTTTTTCTTATCATTCCATCGTAAATGATTTTTGATTTGACCCTCTCAGTCTGTTCCTAACAATCAGACTACTTAAAGACAGAGCTCTTTGCTGGTTTGGCAAACAACCATATCCAGGCACAAGAAGTAGAATATTTGAACAGAAACTCCATTCCTACCAGGATCAAGAAAGAATACTTCATTGTATGAGGAGGAAAGGAACACTCCTTTTTCAAAGCCGCCAGGTGTTTATCTTTCCTGATTATAGTGCTGAAGTCAGTAAGAAAAGATTACATTTCAATGACTTTAAGTCACAATGACAATAGAGCAATCTGTTATAAACTTTTCTATCTATATCAATTAAAAGCCACCATCAGGGATCAAATTCTTATGTTCAACAAACCTGAAGAACCCAAGTACTTCATGAAAAGCCATCTTAAAGACAAATTGAACAGTGACACATACAGTAGATACAGTAAGTATTGAATGTTTATTTTATTGATGTCAGAGGATTAGGTGGCACAGGCTTTAGACTTTAAGATTTAGATAAACATTTCAGAGTTGTTACTCATCTGAAAACAGGCTCGAATTCATTATCCGCACTCTATTATTATCATGACACATGATTGTGGAGGCAAGATGAACAGGGAGGGATGAATTATTTCATTTTTTCATTTATTTTCAAATGAATCCATTGTTTTTGCAGCATGGTACACAGCTCTGTACACACAAACTGACTGAAGAAATGCTACTCAGCCTTGATGTGTGATTTGCAAATGCGACAGTAATTTGTTGCATTACCTGTCACTATTCTTAGCCCAGATTTTGTACTTGCAGTAGTCCGGGAATTGATGGATGAGGAGCCTCCTCGTGGTTCACTATGATTTGAGCAGAGTCTAAAGCCGCTTTTCCACTGCATAGTACGGCACGACACGGTTCAGTACAGCTCACCTTGGTTCGGCTCAGTTCGGCTCGGTTTGCGTTTCGACTGCAGTTTAGTACCGCTTTAGAGTGGGTGGGATTATTCACGTGTCGTTAGAGTTGCGCCGCCTCTACTGCCGTGACACCGTGGAACTTTTACAACAACACGCAGACAACGACAACACTTTAGCTCGACGACGCGCAAGGTTAAGCATCTAAAAAAAGCACATCACTAGCTAACTTTTATCACTGTTGCAAAGCATAAAATGAACTTAACTGCCAGTGTAACATTAAAATGCTGATTCTGTATATTACAGATCTTCCACATTTTGCAAAAAGTCGCCGCAACAGACCATCTGTTTGGACATTTAACCGTGCTTCAAAGTGGTGGGATGTGATTGTTCCCGGTTTTACAAACACTCAGTGGCTGGAGAACTTTCGAAACTTCCACGTGTCTGTACCTTTAAAGAAAAGAATAGCCAGTGACGCAGTAATGACGATTTTCTCCGGCCAATCAGTGACCAGCAGAGTTTACACGTCACATTTTGGTAACGGTTCGGCACGCTTCGAACCTCGGCTGAGGTGGTACTAAAAAAAGGACCAGGTACCAGGTACTGTTCCCAGTGGAAAGCCCCGCAAAAGTGAGCTGTACTGAACCGTGTCGTGCCGTACTATGCAGTGGAAAAGCGGCTTAAGTAATCAGAAGGTTGGCGAAATATTGAGCACCACATACTAGAATAGCACTCTTATGAATTATTTGTGCAGTTTTGGCATGTGTTGCTTTTTAATATTTTTAGTGTGTAATGATCTGGGTCAGCTCCACACTCCACAGTTGTTTCCGGGAGCCACTTGAATCCGGAACCGCCGATAACGTACCCAAACATGAGGGCGGCAAATGAGGACACACACAGTCAGTAAGGGGTTGGTGCAAGTGCTTAGCATATAATATACAAAAACAAAACAGTGTCCAAAGTGCAGTGCAGAAATCTTCAATAAATAAATAAATATTCCTAAAATCAAGGTGGCTATGGAGGTTAGGGAGTTCAATAAATAAACAATTTTTTAAAACGAGGTTAAAATCAAAAGTGAAATGTATCTGTCTTAAAAAACCACAAGCCTCGGTGCTTCTGACTCAAACCAATCTCTCCTCATGCTGAGGAATCCAGGAATGGGTAAGCTGAGGTGCAGACAATCCTTAAATCCACCTCGGATCCCTGTTGCCAGTCCATCAGTGTTTTCAGGGCACTTGCCGAGCTTTCCTCATCACTCCTTCCAAAGTGCAATCCATTGGGTTTCTGTGGGAGACTTATGGAGACCTTGGCTGCTGCAGCTTCTCAGGAGCAGCCATTCCGCCACCTTCTTAAATTTCTGGCCATAAGCTCCTTGCACAGGGCTCACTTTCCTGTCTGCCTGCTTCCCCTTTCTCCTTCTTTTTCATCTCTCGTGCCTTGGTTCCCTTTTGAAACCCAGGTGCAGCACTCATGACAGAATAGGTCAGTCTCTCATGTGAGCACATGAATGCGGGACCACCTACTCCCACATCTGTCTCAGTAGCTGCTCCATCATGCTACCTATGCCACACCCAAAAATGCAAGTGTATTATCTATTTATTTGAAATGCACATGCCACAGGCCCCCTATGTCACGTAGTGTTAATTAATTTTATCATTTTGACAGTGATGTCACCCACCACTTAGCCACTTTAGGCATCTATGCTCTTTGCAGAGAATGCCATTTTATGTGGTTCTGTCACGTTTTGTTTAGCATAACTATGACTGTTGCCAGTCATGTAACATGATGATGTCAGTTGTTTTTTTATATAAGATGGCTCATGGTGTACCAGTTCTGAGCAGAATTCAATTTTAAATATCTATTGACTTTTCTAGCAAAGACAGAGGTAGGAAAATTGAGAGTGAGGAGTTTTGGCCTCATTAGTTTGACTTTGATGTTCAGCTTTGTTAATTTTTTTGGTTTCCTGACATTTTGACCATGTTTCCTTTTGTTTCTTTTTTTTTTTTTTAATCTTCTGAACATTTTTAGCCAGCTCGTTATTTTGTGGATGTGTGTGCTTTTTCCACCTAACTGTTTGGGTTTTAGAACATTTCAAAACATTATCAAATGATGGCAAATAACTGATTTTTTTTTTTTTGGCATTAACCTAAAGAATTTATACGTACTGTACACACAAGCAGAAAAAAATTACCCAGACACTATAAGCTCTGATGATGCAGGGTGTTTATAAAACAAATATTAGTTAGGATGTCAGGGGATTGAACTACACATGTAAAAAAAGAGCAAAACACTCTCTGATCTACACATGGAAATGTTGATTTCATATAAAGTAAAGAAAATTGGACTGTGAAAGACCAATTGAAGCTTTAAAAAAGATGCTTAGGGAGGCACTCCTGCTTTAAAATAGAACTAAGAGGACTAAGATCTTAAACCACAATACTATTCCCTTTATTGCCTTTAAATTCATTACAAACCCACATGGCATATATAGTTGCAGTAGCGAAATTTGGGACAAAAACTACTCTTAGATAAGGCGTTCATTACAATGGGTAACATGTGAACGTCAAAATTTATTTAAATCAAAGATAAATTAAAGTTACTTAAAGACTCAGTTTAAAGCCAATAATTATTCAATCCAAAACCCATGTGTCATTCCAAATGATCCATCACCAAAACTTAGGAACTACTCCCACATCCCGTACTTCTGCAGCCGACAGCTCTACTTTTAGTTACTGGGGATCTTATACAGTCCAGTTAGCAACACTGCAACACTCCCAAAAACTGTCTGCTCAAACTCTAAACATTATGCTAAAGCCAGGCTTACATATACTCACAGTTTTTATCGTTATTTTTGTTAAATCTGAGTTACTGTGTTGGACAGTTTTATGTTATCTCTGTTAGTTCCATTTATCATTTGTTATTTGTTTTCCATCTTCTTAAATTGGAGCTGCAATTCCTTCCACTTTGTGGGTGGAGCCCCAGGAGGTGGGGCCACCCTGATGTCACTGCTGCTGGGTCCACCCTCTGGCTTTATAAAAAGTCCAGATTAAAGAATTCAGAAGTGGTTCATTGAGTGTGCTTTGAAGTTGTTGTTTTGTTGTTTTATTTTTTTCTGGTTTCTGAATTCTCTTGGCTGTTTATTGAATTTGCCTTTGCATTAGTCATGTCATTTTCTAATCCACTTAATCCCAGAACAGGCTGACAGAGGGTGCCTAACCCAGCTAGCAAAGGTCTTAAAGCAGAAACAAACCCAGGACATTGAGCTGGTCCATCACAGGACAAACACACACACCCACACCAAACACTAGGGCCAATTTAGTGTCACCAGTTTACTTAACCTGCATGCTTTTGGAGGGAGGAGTGGATGGACTGGGAGGAAATTTTGAGCACCTGTAGGGAACCCTGGTCTTGTTACTGTTAGGCAGCAAAGCTACCACTGAGCCGCCATTCCACCCCATTTGGATTAGTGTTTTGGTTTATTCTGCTTGCCTTGTTGTCATATCCTTTTCTTGCTCTTTTTGAACATGTTGCTATATTTTTTTATTTCTGTTAATAAATCTTCATTCACAAAGATTTCTCTATTTGACTCATCTCTACCTTTCATAGTTTTTAGGTTTCTGTCTACCATATGAGACATTTTGATACATTGTGTGACTCTTGTTTTTTTTTAACTTTGAAAGACACTTTCCTCATTTTGAAACTGCCAGCTAATGGGGCATAGTTGGACTAGGGTGAGAATCTTCTGTGCTGGCTAGTGAAGGTACTGGCTCATGTAGCTTATTTTGGAGGCCTTACATACCGTTTCACTATATTTGAGACTTTATCTCACACTAGGCCCCAGACATGATGGAAAACATAATGTAAATTAGGAAAGCAAATTCATTCCTAAAGTATATTAGGAAAGTACATTTTTGTTCTCATGCCCACATCAAGTCATCAACCACCTCTCAAAGGAGAAACAAAGGAAACTAAGCTATTCTTGCACACCCCCATCACTGATGTAAAAGGGAATTTGAAACAGTGACTTATGAGTTACGTTTGGCTTGCATCAACCAGTCCCATAAGCACAAACAGTTAACTGTGTTAGAGCTCTTTTGGATAAAATGGATAAACAAGGGCATTATTAGAAATTAGCTGTGCAAGCCCATGCTGTAAAAAGCCTGGAGTCCTAAAAACTATTGAAATCGTCAGAAAAAAAATTGAAATATAGAGATGTCAGGTAATTGAAAGGAACTACTCTGGGCATCTCTCTCCTGGGAGGTTTCATTTCGCCGACATGCTTGCATCGGTTGTGCTTTAGCTGCTAAGCAATTTTCTTCAGAGGTTTCCTTTTGCCAATGTACTGGCCTCGCCTGTATGTCCTTGGAGGTGGAGCCCTTAGTCCAACTCCACCTCTCACTTCCAGGCTGGATAGACACACACATATATCTAATATATATATATATATATTGTGAGCTGGAGTGCTGTTCACACCCCAAGAGGATACAGACGCCCCTGGGAAATCCCCAACCCCTGAAACACAGACTACCCTCACATTGCTCCTTACCCTTCTCACTTGCGCTGTAACGCGAAAATTGCGCGGTACTTCACTTATTTAAAAAGCCTAGTGCAGCGCCTGTCAGTTTTGGTATGGATTTGTTTTGCTTTCTTTCTCTCTCAGGCTGCTCCTGACACATATTCCTTTGAAGAAAAAGATACACACACTACCCTTTAATTGACAGACGAAACTGTCATCTCTGTCAAGGAGCAAACTGTTTGTTTGCAGTGGTTGAATAAAAATCCTTCTTGTTTCTACGACCTCCTGTGTCTCAGTGGAAATCTGTGACCCAAGCGTGACAATATACTGTATAATATATACACTGCCTACAAAAATTAAAGGAACACTTTAAAGAAACACATTAGATACATCAGATCTCAATATGAAGTTGGATATCTATACAAATAACGACTGGTCAATGTCTTAGGAACAAAAGGATGCCAAGTCTTTTAATGGAAATAAACGTTTTCTGCCTACAGAGGGCTCAATTGTGTAGACACCCTAAAATCAGAGTGAAATGAAGATGTGGCAGGCTAGTCCATTTTTTCAAAAACTTAATTTCTGCTACTCAAAATGCTTTTCAGTATCTTGTGTGGCTCCCACGAGCTTGTATGCATGCTTGACAACGTTGGGGCATGTTCCTAATGAGACGACGGATGGTGTCTTGTGGCATTTCCTCCCAGATCTGTATGAGGGCATCCCTGAGCTGTTGTACAGTCTGAGGAGCAACCTGGCGGCGCCTAATGGACCGAAACATAATGTCCCACAGATGTTCAATTGGGTTTAAGTCAGGGGATCGTGAAGGCCATTCAATTGTTTCAATTCCTTCATCCTCCAGGTACTGCCTGCATACTCTTGCCACATGAGGCCGGGCATTGTCGTGCATTAGGAGGAAACCAGGACCTACTGCACCAATGTAGGGTCTGACAATGGGTTCAAGGATTTCATCTCGATACCTTATGGCAGTCAGAGCACCATTTCCTACGCAGTAGATGTCTGTGCGTCCCTCCATGGATATGCCTCCCCAGACCATCACTGACCCACCACCAAACCTGTCATGTTGAATGACGTTGCAGGCAGCATATCGTTCTCCTTGTCTTCTCCAGACTCTTTCACGCCTATCACAGCTGCTCAGGGTGAACCTGCTCGTCTGTAAAAAGTACAGAGCGCCAGTGGCGGACTTGCCAATTCTAGTGTTCTTGAGCAAATGCCAGTCGAGCTCCACGGTGCTGGGCAGTGTGCACAGGGACCACTACAGGACGTCGGGCCCTCAGGCCATCTTCATGAAGTCTGTTCCTGATTGTTTGGGTAGAGACATTCACACCAGTGGCCCTCTGGAGGTCATTCTGTAGGGCACGAGCAGTGCTCAGCCTGTTCCGCCTTGCACAAAGGAGCAGGTATCGGTCCTGCTGATGGGTTGAGGACCTTCTACGGCCCTGTCCAGCTCTCCGAGAATAACAGCCAGTCTCCTGAAATCTCCTCCATGTTCTGGAGATTGTTCTGGGAGACACATTAAACCTTCTTGCTGCAGCACGTGTGTATGTGCCATCCTGGAGAAGTTGGACAACCTGTGCAACTTCTGTAGGGTTAAGGAATCGCCTCATGCTGCCAGTAGAGATAATTACTCAAGCCAAAACTAGCACGAGTGGAAAACCAGTCAAAAAAGAATAAGAGGGAGAAACTTGAAATGACCTCCACATGTAAAACCAGTCCTGTTTTGAGGGTTTTCTAATTGTTGCCACTTTAGTGCACCTGTCATTAAGTCCATGAACACCAATACAGCTGAAAGTGATTAACAATGACCTCAGCTGCTTAACCAACCAGAAAATTATCAGACAGGTTTAATTGATTTCATGCCAGGCCCAATAAAAAAAGTGTTCCTTTAATTTTTGTGAGCAGTATATATATACCAATAACGGCGCACTGCAGAATACACTTGACTTGAGCAATCCTAGTTTTCATGCTCTTTCTCTGTATGTTTAGCATTTGTTTGCTCAGAGGTTGATGCACTTGCTGCATCCTGAGCAGCTCTTGTTTTCTCCACCCCAGCAGCCCGCTTCTTCTCTTCTTTCATCGGCATCTTTTCGCATTTAAACTGATTAAGTCCATTTTTGTGTTGCAATTACTTAGTACGTTTTCCTTAATTTTTCACTTAAACTGGTACTTAAATTTTCAATCTCATGTCAGGTAATTGAAAAGAACTACTCTGGGCATCTCTCTCCTGGGAGGATTCATTTTTCTGACGAGCTGGCATCGCTTGTGCATTAGCGGTGGAAGGAAAAGTAAAAGGGATACCGTTTTACTGATGTTAGTGGCTGTGACTATGTCTTTCTACGCAGGTTTCGTTTTGCTAAAGAGCTGGCCCCACTTGTGTTATTAGCGGCTAAGCGAGTTTCTGTTTCCTCAGAGGCAGAGCGCTTACCCCAACTCCACCTCTCACTTCCGGGCCGGACAGACACACACACTTCCAAGCATTAACGTTTATATAAAAGAAGTAACACTGAACAGATCAATGTAAAAAAAAAAAGAAAAAACAGCCAAATACTTCTGACTTCTGGATGTTACAGCAAAAGATCAAGAAAAGCATCTGAAATGCTAAAAGAGAAACCAAAAAAAAATACTAGTGAAGCCAAAACAAACAGCAAGCAGTTTTTTTGAGTACTACTCAAGTTAAAAGATGGTAAATGACAATTTAAGAAACTTTAGGGACAACAAAAAAGAGAAATCATTGAAAATGAGAAGGAAACAGCAAAAGAACCAAACAAATATTACACTCAAGTGTTTGTAAAGGAAGAAGTAAATAGAATGCCCCACGCAGAAGTAAAAGCAAACTCTGATTTAATAGATTTTTAAAATAAAAGAGTCAGATGTATTCCAAGCCCTAAAGTACGCTGAAAACTACCAAACCCCTGAAACTGATGAGATTTAGCTAACTGAATTCAAAGAAATCAAATATGCTATTCATACACCCTTATTAGGTGTATATGAGCAGCCACTTGAGAAAGAAGAAGTACTGAAAGAGTGGAAAGTTGCAGATATAATTCCAGTCATCAAAGGCGGCACAAAATGGATCCTGGTATGAGGGGCGTTCAAATATAAACATGAATTTATGAGCTACACTTTATTTATTAAATAATATACAAAATAATGGTCAGCATGGGTTTTAGATTTGTTTTGAAGAAGCAACTGGAATAGTTGACAAAAACAAACTTCCAAAAATCCTTCAGTACAGTCCCAGACCACAGATTAATTGTAAAACTAAAAGCTGTAGGTATCAGAGATAAAGTTTGTGTAGTCACAAAGTTTTCATTGTCTAAGCAATGTGTACAAGTGGTCAGAAGCCAAACAAATCCTCATGTTATGTCATAAAAACTGTTTACTATAAATCGAGGGACATTATGCTTAGACTAGTCAGTCAGTCAGTCAGTCATTGTCCAACCCGCTATAATCCTATTACAGGGTCACAGGAGCCAATCCCAGCCAACACAGGGCGCAAAGCTGGAACAAACCCCGGGCAGGGTGTCAGCCCACCGCAGGGTGCACACACACACACACACAAACAAAGCACAATTTAGGATCGCCAATGCACCTAACCTGCATGTCTTTGGACTGTAAGAGGAAACCAGAGCACCCGGAGGAAACCCACACAGACACGGGGAGAACATGCAAACTCCATGCAGGGAGGACCTGGGAAGCAAACCCAGGTCTCCTAACTGTGAGGCAGCAGCACTACCACTGCGCCACCGTGCCACCCCTGCTTAGATTATATTATACAAATATGAGAAAACATCTGGAGTATTGTGTATACGAAAGACAAAGCAGCACTTGAAGCTGTGCAACGGAGAGCAACAAAGTGCATTCCAGGATATAAGGGCATATCGTACTATGACAGTCTCAAGCATAGGAGACTGCATGGGCACCTAATCCAGGTCAAAATCCTCAAAAGAACTGATAAAGTAGTATCAGCAAAACTCTTTCAGTTTAAGGGTGTATTGCATTCTTTAGGACACCAGTGGAAATTAAGTTGGTGGAATCTGGAACAAACTACTGAGATATGAAGGTGAAACAGAAACTTTGACAACCTTTAAGAAGTACCTGGATACGATATTGGGACAGCTTAACTATTAGCTAAACACACTGGCTTGATGGGCTGAATGGTCTCCTTATGTTTGTCAAATTTCTTATGTTCTTATGTTCTATCAGCTGGCTAAGGAGGTTTTTTGCTGACTTTCCAGTTTCTTTGTATGGGGGTGCTGGCTGTGTAAGGCAATCTCCAATAATCATGCACACTGCGCTCTGATAATATTTTGAATCCTTTCTGAGTGGATTTTGCAAGTGTCCATTATATTTAGTGAGCCTAAACTGGCCAAGTGTACTTAGATATTAAGTTTTTGGCATGGCGATCCGACTGTGACTGGATCCTGAATTGCATCTGCTCTTCTCCACTGACAGAAAATGGATGAGAGACATCAGTTCCCTTATTAGTGCTAATTTAGTGTTGGAGTTATAATTATTTTAATGCTATGATTGTAGGCAGTCAGAGATTGCCCTGGTGTGCATGGCACACTATGCATTGAACTCAAACAGCACTTTTTTCTTTCTTTTCATTTTTCAATATGACAGTGGTACTACAGCAGAAAGTGATGCTCTTTTGTGTTGATGGCTGGTGTAATAAAAGATAAAGTGATTTGCCACATAATGAGTATGTGCCACATATTTTCAAAACACAAAAACTTATATAAGACAATTAAACACATTTAAAATAAAAATAAAAGTTAAAACAAATTTTCTAGTTTATTCAAACTGCTAAATAAGCCATGTCAATTCAGAAGAGAATGACAGTTCTTCCATTTGTCTTTTATGTTGCATTTTACAGTACTTAACCTTTTCTGCACATACAGATTTGTTGCTGTGCTTCATAGTTTGCATTTGCCACCTCTTTTAATTCTCTGAACCTTTTTAGGAAAAAACAGGCAGCTCTGGCTAGAAAAGAATTTAAACAGATGAAGTGGAGGACATGGGTTCTACTTACAAAACTCCAAATCATAATCATGTACAGCTTCTTTTTACAAAGACTATGTTGTTCTTGTCTTATTCAAAAATATGTGCCAAAAATGTATGAAAATATTGCTATTGCAAGCCCAAAATTGTTACTGCTATATTGATTTAAAGTAGGAAGAGATTCTGATTATACAACGTTTCGGCTCAAAGATCTAAAGTTGATTATACTCTTGATTCAAATAGCTTTCAGTTTTGTTGTATGTCAGTGAATTCTTGATTCAAATACCCCTGAAGCTACACCAGCACAGTTCACAACAGAATGAAAAGCTAGTACCACACTTATAAATTACCACAAATTCAGTAAAAATATGGTGATTCGGAACACATCAAGAATCTGACATCAATACCTAAAATCACAAAGGCTATTTGCCAGTTGCAAACACACTATTGTGAAAAGATCAAAGACAAAAAAGAAGGGTTGTGGCTCCAGTCAACAACCTCTTTAATGTCGAGATGGAAAATGGAAAAATTAAAATAAAAAGGTTAAACATCACCTTTGACGTGGAACTGGCTTTCTTAAGCTTCCGGAGGGAGCCAAAGTCTGTCTTCTTTGTTAGCTAGGTGCTAAATAAATGGCATTTCCTGTGGGGAGACTGGTAATATAGTAGAGGGAGCAGAAGGGGAGGGGCTACCAATATGTGGACTGAAAGTGATGTCATAAGTCTTCTGAGGGATTCTCCTCCCTTCTAAAGGAAATGCAAACTGTGTTAGTGGCTGCTATATTTCAATTAGGGTCCCCCTGCTGCCTGAGCTTCAAATCCATGTTTTATGTCCTTTTTGTTCTTTGTTGAGCCATTTATTTATGTTAATGTTATTTTTGTCATTTGTCTGCTGTATTTTCTTTGGTTGTGTTATATTCCATGGGTTTTATGGGTGGTCCCTCAAAAGACAGAGCCTCTTGCCAATCCCCACCAAGAATTCCAACCCTCTGATGTCCCCCTATAATACTGTAAGGTTTCCCACAGTTCCTGGTGGTTCATTTGAATGCACTATTACATTGGTGAGTTTTCTTGTGTTTTCATCTGTGTTTTGTGATTTAGTGGGCTTTTTGACCTCATTGCTCTATCTTTTGGATACTGTATTGGCACTTTGCTTTCTTTTGTATTTACCTTTAACATGTATCATATGCTTCTTGTGCTCTTCACAGTATTACAGCTTATTTTTCTTTGCAAGAATAAATCCTTTAATGTATAAAGATTCTGCGATTGCTCTTGTTACTAGCCAGGATTTGATGGTTTTCACTTTTTTGTAGGCATTTTTGAAACTACATGCTTTAAGAACTCTTAAGCGCTGGGACTCCCAGTTCATAACAGTGGCAGTGTCACCTCAAAAACCTTTACTGTATTCCTGCTTGAACCAACATCTGTGAGACACTCTCCCATCACCTGCATGTGTGACACCATTTGTACTAATTCTACTACTACTACATTTACTCCTTCACTAAATATTTGATACACACATGGCATTAAGGTCATCAAGTACTTCTATGCTGAAAATGTGTTCATATATTTTGAACAATTTTTTTTAGAAGCAACATCACCCAATTTAATGCTTTCTCTTTTACCTTTGCTAGAGAATATTGCAAAATTATGTAAACACCGAAACAATGCTTCCATAACATAGCACCTTTAGATAACCTGAAATGATTTCCCAGTCAAATTTTTGGATAAAGATTGGAAACCACTGTGGTGGGCTGGCACCCTGCCCAGGGTTTGACGTTTTAGTTAGGATATAGCAGGTTGGATATTGGATGGATGCATTGGAAACCAAAGAATACACTCTTCGTCAAGTGGTTACAAGTACATGTTGATTCAAGTCAGAAATGCAAATTGAGTGCTTCTATCCTGACATATTTTGACAAAAATATTGCCAAATGTTGACCAAGCGTGTGGAAAATGGCTTCAATTACCTGTGAACTTGGCTCATAGCTTGCTGGATTGCTATCTTTACCTATTTATCAAATACATTTAAGTTGCCACACTCTTTCTTAGTGTAATTATAAATAGAGCAGTATTGTACTGTGACCAAAATGTTGCTATTAACAAGAAAAATCCTAATAATCAGAACATAGTACAATTGGAATGGTGAGACATACTGCATGACTTGAAACTGAAAAAGAGAAATTTGCTGAATCTTCTCCAAAATTAGTGTTTTGTAACCCTTTATAAACATAATTCTCAACTAACAAACCTCATGTAGTAGTAGTTCTGGTCATACTAAATAATTATAAACTTTCTCCAAATGGCTACTAAGCTGTAAATTCCCCAGCATTAGCATGTCTCCTGTTTCTCTTTCTTCTATTGCTTTGTGTGGGGATTGAGAATCTGAATGTGATGGATGGGCAATACCAAAATGTTTTTCAAATACACAAGAGCTTCACTTAAATAATTTATTTGTGAATTATATTTCTTTCTGAACCTTAACAAGAAAAGTTCAAAGTTATCCTACGCATTGTAAGGGTGGCCTGAAAGGCAGACTGTGGGAGACAACCAAGAAAGTTTGGGGCCCAGCCTGGTGACCCCTTTTAATAATGAAAACGAAAAAGACTGCCATCAAATCGACTCAAACAAAAAGTGACATGATTCCTTCTCTCTTTCTCTACTGAAGCAATATGGGCCAGGAGGTATGTCCTTGGAGAGTGTCAGTCAAGCATCTGACCCCACCTTTTGGGAGTGGTTTGACTTTATAGAGCTTGGACAGAAAGGGGTGGAGCCATCTCTGGGTGTGGAGGTGAAGTTAACTGGTCTTGCTGGGTGTACTTTCCAGGCTTCGTAGGAGAAAGGAGAAGACGGTGCTTACCTCACCAGAGCCTGGAAGGTGATCATCAGGCGCATAGGTGTGACAGCATCAACTTTCTCTCTTACCTAAAGCTCGTGCTTAGTTTAATACCAACTAATTGGCTTTTCAGTAACAGAGTGGCATTGTGTTCAGGCTCTGGTTTACCACATCCTTGCAGATTTTAATGTAGCTTTATTATGTTGATATGAAGAATTAACCGACATTTAGAGAGGTTGGGTGATTAATTCAGAGTATATATTTTACAATCACAAATAGCACTAATTAGACTAAATAATACAATAATAATAATAGATTTTATTTATACAAGGCACCTTTCTAAGCACTCAAGACATCGAACAAACAAAAAATAAAAAAGCACATTATAAACAAAACTTAAAACATCAGAAAATACAGAAAATATAAAAAATAAAACCAAACAAAGCCACTGTAATAATAGAGAAAAGGCCTGTGTTAAACAGATGGGTTTTAAGTTTACATTTGAAAGTTGAAAATGATTCAATATTTCTAAGCTCAGTAGGTAGTGAGTTCCAGAGCTTGGGAGCAGAATGGCTGAATGCTGCGCTCCCCATGGTGGTTAGACGGGCGAGAGGGATAGTCAGATGGATGGAGGAAGACGATCTAAGGTTAGGGGAGGGAATGACAATAAGAAGAATGTCAGACAGATATGGAGGGGCGAGGTTATGAATGGCCTTAAATGTTAACAGAAGAATTTTAAAATAGATTTGAAACTTAATCGGGAGCCAATGAAGCTGCTGCAAGACCAGAATAATATGGTGAGTAGATAGGGTACGAGTAATGATGCGAGCTGAAGCTTATGGAGAGATTTATTAGAGAGAGCAAATTACAATAGTCCAGACGAGGAGTAACAAGACTGTGAACAAGAATGGCAGTGGTATGGGGAGTGAGGGAGGGGTGGATGCAATTAATATTACATAGGTGGAAGTAAGCAGACCAGGTGATGTTATTAATGTGAGATTGGAAAGATAGAGTACTGTCAACGATGACACCCAGACTCTTGATCTGAGGTGAAGGGGAAACAGGAGTTATCAATAGCAAGTGAAAGATTATCGGCTTTGGATAATGATGATTTTGAACCAATGAGGAGAACCTCAGTTTTGCCACTGTTTAATTTAAAAAAATTTGAAGAAAACCAGGATTTCATTTCAGCAATGCAGTCAATAAGCAAAGCTGGTGGAAAAGAAGATGGTGGGTTTACTAGCAAGGTAGAGCTGGGTGTTATCATCATAACAGTTAAAATTAATGTTATATTTACAAAAGATATTGCCAAGGAGAAGAAGGTCAATAATACAAAGGAGAGGCCCCAGGAAAGAGCCCTGGGGCACGCCTGAAGTAACAGTGGTAGGTTGGGATGTGAAGGTTTTAAGCTGAATGAACTGAGTGCGGCCACACAGTTCAGTCATAAAAATTATATCTGTGGTTTGATTCGAAAACAGTAGTTTTTTACAGTAGTTATCATAATCCCTCTTGGATTCAGACATGTACTGCACTTGATACACCTCATAAGAAATAATCAAATACTATTACAAATTCCACAAATGGGCACTAGAATCTTCTCAGAGACAGAGCACAGACTGAACAAAACAGTCATGCACCTAAGGGATTTTTGTAAAACACAAGTCTTTGAAAAGATTATTATTATGGCAGGCAGTGCAGCCTAGTGGTAAAGACAGAGACCATTATATCACAAATTCAGTTCCAGTTGTCACACACGTGTGCATGGGAGGCAGCTGAAGGGCTTAGAGAGGACTGATTATACATCTTTCTGAGTTCTCTACAGGTCTTTCCCGGGAAATCCCACCAGGAGCCGACATCTCGAAGAGGGACACATCTCTTCCGGTTCCGGCACAGAGGACGACATCACTTCCACCCTCCGTCCTATAAAGCCTCCTGCCCTTGCTCTGGCAGGCAGTTCTGTTTTGGACTCTGTTGAGTAAACTTGACTGTGATGAATCGGTTACTTTTGCAGCCAGGAAACCGGATTAAACGGGTGGCTGCCCCAAACCTTGCCATGCCTCATGTCTCTTCTTCTTACACAGTCTATAAGTCACTGTATTTCCCATATCATCTCACATAAAAGAAATATGCACATGTGATCAGGTTCACAGTTAGCCCGTGTTACATTTCTTTCTCCATCTTTAGTATTCTTATAAATTGCCTTAGTAAATGGGTGGGCCTCCTCGGCAGTGTCTTCAATTGGTTTCAGTCCTTTTCTTTGTTAGTTATGGTTATTGTACTTCAGAGGACCATGGTACAACGTACCACAAGTCTCTATACTCAGCCTGCAGCTCTTTTCAATCTACGTTGTTCCATAAAACCAGATTACCTTAAAACACAAAATGAACTACAACAGCTTTGCAGATGACACACAGCTTTATATATCTACTGCACCTGATGATCCTGATGCTCTGGCCTCTCTGATTCAACGTCTTACTAGTATTTCTGAATGGATGAGTAGTAACTTCCTCAAACTACATAAAGAAAAAACAGAAATCTTAGTGATTGGCAAATATGGAAATAGTGAGGGTGTTAGGAAAAAACTTGATGCTGTAGCTTTAAAGGTCATGGAGTAGGTAAAGAATTTAGGTGTAATCACTGAGTCTGACCTAAACTTTTAATTGCATATTACTAAGACTGCATTTTTTGACTTAAGAAATATTGCAAAAATTAGACCTCTTATAACTTTACAAGACGCTGCGAAAAAAATTTACACGTGAATTTTTAGCCAGCTAGATTACTGTAATGCAATCCTAACAGGACTACCTAGGAAAGACACCAATTGGTTGCAGTTAATGCAGAATTCAGCACCCAGAATCTTAACTAGAAAAAGAAAACCTGAGTACATCTCACCAGTTTTAGCAATGTCACATTGGTTACTCGTGTCCTTTAGAACTGACTTTAAAATACTACTAATGGTGTATAAAGCCTTGAATAATCTTACCCCTTTCTATATTTGGGGATGCCTTTTCCCATACACAACATGCATATTCTAATGGTAGCCGGCTTATTATTCTAATAGCTAAGCTTACAAAAATGTGGTAAGGTGAACTTTTGCTGTTCTGCACCTAAAATGTGGAATATTTTACCTATAGAGATACACCAGGCTAGTCCTGTGCAAACTTTTAAAAATCTGCTTATATATTTACAGAATTATCATACTGTTCAGGGATTTGCAGTCTTTACTAATGTCTGCTTTTCTGTACTTTCTTTTTGCACCACCACAACTTGACTAAGGCACCATGGAGCCCCCTGTGATGCTGAAATGAAGGTGGGTACCCCAGCTGGAAACAATGAGGATCGACTTAAGAACATTTACAGTATGTTAGGTAGAATGGCCAGTGGGGGCTGGGTGGTCTTTTGGCCTTTGAACCCCTGCAGATTTTGAATTTTATTCTCTGGCTTAACTGGAGTTTTTTTTTGTTTTTTCTCTCCACCCAGCCATCTGACATTATCACCAAACTTGTCTTTAGAGACTTTCATTATAAAACTTTATATAAGGACACTTCTCTTCTGCTAATCTATATTTAATAAATCAAAAGATTTATTATTTTTTTCTTTCTCACCTATTCATTAATTTTCTTAACTGATCTTATTTGTGTTTTCTTTTCTTTTATTTATTTATTATTAATCTTATGCAAATTTAAGTTGTCTTTCTTTGCATGTAACAGCTTTTTTAACATCTTGTAAAGCACTTTGGGCTCCATTCTTTGTATGAAAGTCAGTCAGTCAGTCAGTCATTTTCCAACCCGCTATATCCTAAATACAGGGTCACAGAGGTCTGCTAGAGCCAATCCCAGCCAGCACAGGGTGTAAGGCAGGAACAAATCCCTGGGCAGGGTGCCAGCCCATGGCAGGGCACACACACCCACAAACCAAGCACACACTAGGGACAATTTAGGATCGCCAATGCACCTAACCCGCATGTCTTTGGACTGTGGGAGGAAACCAGAGCACTCGGAGGGAACCCACGCAGACATGGGGAGAACATGCAAACTTCATGCAGGGAGAACCCAGGAAGCAAACCCAGGTCTCCTTACTGCGAGGCAGCAGCACTAAAGAATGATGTCCAAAGTCCACATGGCTAAGGATGATGTTATCACAGAGGTGGAGCTATCATGGCACTGCAGTATTTCTCCACTACATAGGGAAATATTGGACTCTGCATATACAGTAAACATGTAAAGTCCCAAGAGCTTTTATTTAATATAGAAAACCGTTACTTTAAAATTCAATATTGTTTATTTGCCTTTCCAATTTTACAAAACTGTCTTCAGCACAGTGTTCTTTATTTGTTGATTTCTACAATTGCATTTAAGCAAAATAACCTTTAACTCTAAAGTGAGTGTTCACTGGCAGCAAACTCCATAAGAGATCAACAATAACTCATTTTGGATCTTTGTTTTTACAGTAAATATATAGTGGATACAGAAAGTATTCAGACCCCTTTCTCTTTCTGCACAGTTTTTTGTGTTGTAGAATTGATTTTAAATGGATAAATGTGTCATTTCTGTCTATCATTCTACACTTAATAACCAATAATAACAAAATGAAGGCATGTTTCAGAAAGGTTTAAACATCTGTCAAAATCTCAAACCTCTCATTTATGTAAGTATTCAGGTCCTTTATTGTGGCACTCCATATTGTGGCCTGGCACATCCCTTTTTCATTAATTATCCTTTAAATGTGTCAGGAACTTGATTGGAGTCCATCTGTGGCTGGACTGGAATGACTGGACATCGCTTACACAGGCACACATTTATATGAGCTCCCACAATTCACACACCATTTCAGGACAAAAACCATGCAATGAAGTTCAAGGATCTCTCTGTAGACAGCCAAGACAACACTGGAGTGGTTTCAGCACAAGTCTCTGACTATCCTGGAATGGCTCGACCTAAGCCCAAACTTTAACACTATAGAATAGGCACGGTTAGATCTGAAGATGGCAGTTAACAGATGTTGCCCATCCAATCTAATGTAGCTTTGATATGATCTGCCAGCAAGAATGGGATAAACTGCCCAAATTGAGGAGTTTAAAGCTTGTAGAAACTTATCCAAGAATGTTTGAATAAGGATATTATTAAATTGCTGAAGTACTAAATTAAGGGTCTGAATATTTTTGTAACAAAAGTATAAAACCATTTCTTAAGCTTTGAGTGTTCCCAGGAGTACAGTGAAATTGTGAAATTGAACCCAATAATTCACTCTAGCAGAGCTTCAGAAGTCTTCTGCTAAGATGGGTTAACCTGTCTGAAGGACAACCATCTCAGCAGCACTCCATCATTCAGGCGTTTATGGTAGATTGGTAAGATGAAAGGCACTTTTGAGCAAAAGACATATAACAGCTTAAAGCACTTTGACAGCATGAGGAAATAGATTCCCTGGTCTGATGAGACAAAAATTGAATACTTTCTGCAGAACTCTAAGCATTATGCCTGGCAAAGACAATGCACTGCCCACCACCAGCCTAAAACCAACCCTGCAGTGAAGCATGGTGGTGGCAGCATCATGCTATGGGAGTGCTTCTCAGCAGCAGGGATAATGGAGACAACCTGCTCCAGACTGGGTCAGTGGTTTACCTTAAAGCATGATAATGACTCGAAGCATATAGCCAAGACAATCCTAGAGTGACTTCAAGACAAGTCTCCAAATATCCTTGATTGGCCCAGCCAAAACCCAGACTTAACAACAGAACACATGTGGAGATACCTGAAGATGGCATGCCTCCCATCCAATTTAATGGAGCTTGACAGGATCTTCCAAGAAGAAAGTGAGAAACTGCCCATATCCAAGTGTGCAAAGTTTGTGGAGACTAACCCAAGAAAACTCAAAGCTGGATTTGCTGAATTGCTAAAATACAGAATTAAGGGTCTGAATGCTTATGTAACTGTGGTGGGCTGGCGCCCTGCCCGGAGTTTGTTTCCTGCCTTGCGCCCTGTGTTGGCTCGGATTGGCTCCAGCATAAGCCCCGTGACCCTGTAGTTAGGATATAGCAGGTTGGATAATGGATGGATGGATGCTTATGTAAATTAAATATTCAGGGTTTTTTTTTTATAAATTTGCAAACCTTTCTGAACACACACATTTTCACATTGTCATTATGAGTTATTGAGTGTGGCAAAGTTATAGAGGTAGGCAAAAATGTCAAATTAATCTATTTAAGGTTAAAGGTACAAGACAGTAAAGTGTTCAAAAAGTGAAGGGATCTGAATACTTTCTGAATCCACTGTATACTTAATGGATTCCCATTCACAATTCCCAAATCTAACACAAAATTACAACTAGAATAGTACAAAAATATTTAATTAATATAATTAAAATAAAGATAGTTTCAATTTTTAAAAATCACTGTGGAAGGCACCCTTTACCAATTGTTTATTTCCTTATTAAGTTTTTATTTCTTAATGCTTCCACAGCTAATATAATATAATTAAATGATAATACATTAAACACAGTATTTTAAGCTAAGACCAGGTAGCAATGGACAAAATAAAATTATACTCTGC
Source organism: Polypterus senegalus (assembly GCF_016835505.1). Lineage (NCBI taxonomy): Eukaryota > Metazoa > Chordata > Cladistia > Polypteriformes > Polypteridae > Polypterus > Polypterus senegalus. The sequence goes on from NC_053154.1 coordinate 160,245,872, forward strand.
AAGGAAAGACTTCTCAGTTATTTCAATAATACAGTTTGGATACACTGTTTAAATAAATGAAAGTGTTCATTTTGAAACAAAACAAATATTTGACAGGCAAAACAGGAGTGAAAAGTTTCCTTGAAATGTGCAGACGGAATCATTTGATGTTACAAATGAACACTACTGTCTGTCACCTCCTTGGTGACATTAAATAGAACATACTTATTTCCATATGCATGCTCATATACATATTTATTTTCTTATATACTCATTTTATTCACTTAATAATATCCACAATCATTATACTGCCACTGGAAGAGCAGGTTTATGGCAGTGGATCAGCAAACACTCTACTCAGTATTTAATAAGAGAACTGATGATGTGACTGCCAAGAGACATTGTGAGATGGAGCGGCTGGACTTAGAGTTTAAGTGCTTTTGGATGGGGACACTTATTAATTCTAGACTTCTGTCTTTTTTACTTTGCAGTCTTTACATTTTGCTTTGTAAATCACCTTGCATAGGCAAAGTGACTGCTAAATAAATACATAATAATAAATTGTGATGTTTTTTCATTGTAGAATATCAGCAAAAACAGAATAATGTAAGGTGAGTCTGAACTGCCTTTTCAACTGTCAACATTTTCAGGTCAAGTTTCAAGGTGCTTGTGCGTGCTTGAATGTTATTTTCTTTTGTGGAAAACCTTAACGTCATCTGGAATATTAAAGCACAAAACTTTACATCACTGGAGTACAAGGGCATCCTTCACTTTTCATGCATGAAATGGAGTTTCTGACTATTCAGTGGCACACTTAATGGAGTCTCCAGTTAGCAGTGACACTTGAAACTTGAAACACAAAGCAAAAAGCAAATGCATCACAAGTAAGGACTTGATTTGTTTTTCAAAAACCATGAAAGCTTTTGGCTATCAATGTCACTAAGATTTTCTATAGCAATCTTTTTAATTTATTTTTTTGATCAAAGTTCTCATTTGTATTATTTTAGGGCACAAGACAAGGTAGCTCTATCTACTATGTCCTTGAGAAATTCTACTTCTACTTCTAATTTTTACTAACAAAATTCAGGTTTGTGTGGTTTAATCAGACTTTTATCTTGGAGGGATGCGAGTGCACTGCGCTCAGGCGCGCTGTGGCATAACAAACGCAGCATAATTATTTATTGATGGTTGAACACTTCTGGAAATACACAGTTGTCTAAAAAGGGAGGGGTTGAGGCTACAACAGAAAGTGAATGAAAAGATGGAACTCTGGAGAGAGCAACATATAATTGTCCATGAGTGAAGAAGACGCATGTTTGCTGTGGATGCGAATTGCTGTATGCAGCGTGTAAAACAGTTTGCTATGGTGCACGCGGTTGTGCGTCGTAACCGAAAAGCCGGTTTTTAAAGACTGCTTACTTCATTGTGTTTTAACCTCAGTTGGAAAGGACTGTTTTAAGGATCCCATGGGATACCCCTCGCAAACTGTTTTACACGCTGCATATGGCGATTCACCTCCGCGAGAAACATGCCTCTATGAACAGTCAACGTGGCTCGGAGGTGCCAGGAGTTGGTGGGCGTGGCTCCTTCCTGCATGCGCCATAGGAGTCTTGCTTGTCGGCGGCTCAGTGAATCCACGCCCCTTCCGGCGTGCTTTCCATGGTTGTCTTGCCTTAGTGAATTATATATATATATAGATTCTTTAATGTTTGGTACAGTATATGTAAAAATAATGTTTTAAAGACTGACTGTAAAAGTCATGTCATGTTGCAGCCTTAAATCACTTGATGTTATGTTTCAGCCCATGCTGGCATTTGGTTTATGAAATCTGCATGTTTGATTTGTGTTTAGGTGAATTTCTTGTCTTGCTAACATATTCCAAGGATTTAGTGCTAGCAACAATAATTTACTATAATTATTTATCCATCTGAAGAAATTATTTTGCCATTGTAACATGACACCAGGTGTAGGTCTAAGTAGGAATGAAAGAATAATGGAAGTAAAATGCAGAGGTTATTTAACCAATAGTATTTATTGATCATAACCATAATAGGATTCCTGCTAAGTCGGTAGAAACTAAAATAAATTATGTTTACTTCAAAATTAAAAAATTTTCACAGATGCAACAAAGCTTTAAACAAATAAATTGTGGTATAATTGTAAGTGTAAGTATATACAATATAAAAGAATACATTACCTACTATAATTTAGTATAAGTTTATGCCAACAATTAAAAGTAGTAGAATAATGAATAGATCTACTCAGTGGTTGAGAAAAGAGATAATTCCTGAAAAAGAGGAGGCTGTATATCATCAATACCAATAACCTCAGTGTTAACTGTAAGGCTTACGAGCACACTAAAGCAACAGATACACAAGGTACTGGAAGAGGACTGTTACTTGAAATGCAGAGCCACTCTTGAGTGATTTCTTCAGTATTTACAGTATAGGGAAGTGGCAAATATGTCATTTTCCTGAATTTGTCACTGTACAAAAAGGTCAACAACAAGTTATTAGTCAGTCAGTCAGTCAGTCATTTTCCAACCTGCTATATCCTAACACAGGGTCACGGGGGTCTGCTGGAGCCAATCCCAGTGAGCATAGGGCGCAAGGGAGGAACAAATCCTGGGCAGGGGGCCAGCTCACCGCAGGGCACACATACACATCCACACACCAAGCACACGATAGGGGCAATTTAGGATCGCAAATGCACCGAACCTGCATGTCTTTGGACTGTAGGAGGAAACCGGAGCACAAGTTATTAGGTATTGGAAATATTAATGAAATGCTTTAAGATAATGGATGGCAGCACAGTTGTACCATGCTGAGCACGGTTGCCCCATAGCCCAGGCTTGAACCCTTTGCCTAGTCAATGTCTCAATGGACAGTACACATTCTTTTCATTTCTGTATGGTAGTTTTTATATGGGTACTCCAGTTTCCTTCACACCTCAAAAACAGAATAGGTTCATTTGTAAATGTTAACTGGTCTCATGAAAATGAATGTGAATATTTATAGGTTTTGTGTCTGGGTGCAGGAATTACAGATGACTTTATACAGTATGTGGGGCACCAAATGGGTTGTCCCGTTAAATACTGTAGATAGGAAAAAATAAATGAAAGTAATGCCTGTCTTGGCGTGACTACCAAGGCTATAGATTTTAGTCAGTGCTTTCAGGAGCTATGTTTAATGGGTAGTCCATCAGCCAAATGGTGCCACCTTTTAGGAACCCTGGGTAACTTATAGCTGGTGAAGTGGAAGGGGCAGAGTCAGGTGCCCTCATTTGGATGGTTTCCCATTGCTGAATGGTAAAAAGGCAAGAAGACAGTGATAGCACCCCCTCTCATACCTTGACAGAGCCCAAGAGGTGATTCTTTTGGCCGCACATGCGTGACAGTTTATATGGGGCCACATGTTCAGAGTACGGTGAAATTCTTATTTGAATGTTTTATTGAGACAGTGAAGGGTGGATTTGTGTTTTGCCTCATTCTGTCATGATATGCTTCAACTTTCTGTGGTTTCTAAAGATGGATGGATAAATGACATGGGCTTAGTAAGTAACGAGCTGCTAAGATTTAAAAGACTAAAATTAATGGCCAGGACCAGATAAAATTAGCTCATAGTCCTAAAAGAAGCTTGTGATTACATGTACTCTTAACCTGCTTTTATCAGCTGTCACTGTAGAACGGAAAGTTCCTAAACACTGGAAAAACTGGCAAGCAATATCCCATTAAATATAAATATGATCAAATTCACCCCTCTAATTATGTTAGAATAACTAGTAATACAAGTAAATTAATCAAAGCTTTTACAAAACAACAACACAGGAAAGTAGCTTTTTAGTTCAGCACTGGTTTAGACAGCTTCTGTTTTGTTAATACATAGTAATGTGATAAGAAGGAAACAAAAAACATTTAATTATGGTTAAAGTATGTACAATATTTTTTTGATGAGGTACTTGATAAGAGAGGGCAGTAGTGGTTTAAACAGTGTCAGTATCTTATTTAGAATAAAATGGTGTCAGAAGTGGTATCTTGCAAATATTTGGATATTGTATAATGTAACACACTGCTTTTGTAAATTTACAGATGATATTAAGCATTGCTGGTTCAATGGTTAGTGCTGTCACTGTACAGATCCAGTATCCTGGGCTCATATCCCGTGGCCAATTACTTACTGTCTGTGTGGAATTTTCAGGTTCTCGTCATATTTGTGTGATTTTTTTTTTCCCTATTGGTTAACCTTCCATATCTCCAAATATGTGCAGGATAGGTTAGCGGGTGACTCCAATTTGGCCGATCGTGGGAGTGTTTTTGTGAGGTGTTTCTTGGCTTGAGTGAAGTGCTGCTGGTGTAGGCTCAGGAACGGGAATAAGCAGGTTTGATAACGTATGAGCTAATAGCACTAGTGAATCTCCATCTAAGAGTTACTAAGCTAATACTAGGACTGCAGGTTAGTGAAAGATTGACGCAAATTAATCGTTTAAGTGTACACAACAACAGAGATTCAGAGGAGAAATGATGACAGTTCTCAAAATTTTGATCTGGTTAAATCAAGTGGTTGACAGCTATTATTAAAAAAGGAAGTAGTGGAAGTTTAAAGGAAAATCTTAGGAAGTATTTCTTTGTATAAAGAAGTACTGATCTTTGAAACAAGTTACCTAGTGGTGTGATGGGAAGTAGCACCTTTCAATACAAAAATTAAGATTATTTTTGAAACATTAAGTGAAAGGTTGCTGATCAGGTACTGTATGTCAGGCTGAATGGCGTGCTTTTGTCAACATTTTTTATTTTATGTTCAGAACACTTTTTTTTTCTAGCCAATGTACATTGTGATTCCTAAGATGTTTCTTTCCACCAGTCCACGACCGAAATTAGTTTAGACCAAAATCAATTACCTTCCTCTGAGATGTCAACACTTGTTAAACTAAATCAAAATAAAACAAAATTGCTTCCTATTGGCCCCAGCTCAAACTGCTTAAGTTTTTTCTCTAGGATGTTAGATCCTGTGAACAATTCTAATCATTATTAGAATCACAGTTAACAATAGCCTAAACTCTGACAACTCTACATTTCAGCTGTCCTCGTGCAGGCTTGGGGGCTGAGACACTGGACATCTGACGCCAAGTCGATCAGCCTCTGACCCATTGTGTTATCCTAAGCAAGACACTAAATGTGTCACTGTAAAGAATTATACTACACATTAGCTCTGTACTTGTAAAGTGCCTTGAGATAATGTTCACCAGGAAGATACTTGAAAAAATAAAAGCGGCTTGCTTAAAAGTTTTTTTCTACTACTTAGTACATGCAGTCTGTCCAAATCTTTCAGACCCAGAATGTTCTTTTGTAGGAGTTTATTCCCTGCCTGTTTACTGCTACCTGGTCCTCAATGATCATGCCATAAGAAAGACTGACACACAAAATGGTGATAAATCTTAAAATAAATGTCATAGCATTACTACAATAATCATAATCAGAAACATTTTTTTTTTTTGTTGATTCCTAATCATTCACCAACTTTTGCCCATTTCACACATTTACTTACTGTATGTATTGGCCTGTATCATTACCAACTCATGCAGTATTGACAAAAATCACTTAAATTACACAGTACAATATGCATATTTATAAACTTTCCAATAATTTATAATGGACAACCCTAAAGCAGATTTTCTTTGAGATTAGTTCACATTAACAGAGCACTCTAACACATTCATTACAATAAGCAGAGGGGAAATATTATCAGCATTAATTAAAGTATTGAAATGACAAACAGGTTTTAGCCAGAAGTGTTTGTTTTTCCTTTGGTACAACACTGAAATTAATTTTTAATGCTCATTCACATGTAATTAATTTTCGTAGTACTAATCAATGGAATAAAGAGTTAACTTACCCACAATGAACTGCATGAGAAGAAATAAAATCCCTTTTACAGTTGCTGCAAATATTGAAACAACTGGATTTTCTTCTACAATTCTGATTTTATACATCTTCATGTGTGCTTTATAAAAATGCAATTATTAGTTTATATCATTTAATGTTTATCCATATTAATTTGGTCACTAGGGTTAGGTGATACTGTTGTCACCTCTTCTCCTTAAGCTTCAACACTTCTTTTATTTGTAAAGAAAGGCTCAAATGCTTCAGAATGAAAGCAGTTGATGATAATCTACAATGGCTGGATCCAGCTATAGCAAATTAGAACCACTATCACAAATTAATACAATAAAAGTACATAAATATACTACCTGTCACAAGTTTTTGAACAGCTCAGGTTTTTCGGTTTTTATGGAAAGACATGCAGTTTATTGTCTATTTCTGGCATAGCCTGGAGTGATGTTTTGAATTATTGTCTTGCTATAGGATGAACCCTCTGGCCTACTAGACACAGACCAGAAGGTGTTGTCTAGTGCTTCAAAATGCTGTGGTAACCCTTTTGATTCAGAATGCCAGTCACTCTGTGCAAGTCATCAACTCTGCCTCCAGCAAAAGAACCCCAAGCTATCACACTTCCTCCTCGATGTTTGACAGTTGGTGTTACACACTGAGGAACCATCCTTTCACCAACTCAACTGCATACAAACACCATGTGTGAGGAACCAGAAATTACAAATTTTCATTCATCGGTCCATACAACTTTCTTCTATTCTGCAGTAGTCCACAGCTGGTATTTCAAGGCCCCATTTTATCCATAAAGATTTTCTTACTGCCACTCACCCCGTCAAACCTGCAGCACAAAGTCTCCTCGTCACAGTAGAAACTGAGACTTGCTTTTTTTGAGCACGTTAAGCTGTGCTTGAAGCTGTTGTGCTGTGAGGCGCCTGTCACACAAGTTGGTGACCCTCAGAAACTTGTCTTCAGTTTGCGTTGTGACTTTGGCTCTACCAGTACTCTTCCTATTAGAGTTTCTTCCAGTTTTCAATTGCCTTTTGGATTGGATAGAACACCACTGTATTTACTGACACTTTTATTGCAATTTCTCTAAATTAAAGGCCTACACCCTGTGACCCTGTAGTTAGGATATAGCGGGTTGGATAATGGATGGATGGATAAAGGCCTACACTTCTAAGCGTAATAATGCTCTGCCTCGTTTAATTTTTTTAATTACTGGTTTCTTGCCATTATTGCTGGAATTTACAAGTTTCTACAGTATAATATTATCCAAGTAGTACTTCAAGGGTGTGGTAACACAGTCTGTTCCAACCCTGCTTTAAGTCAGACAGAGGGTTTTTAAGTAATCAATAGAAGTCAGGAGACCGGTGCAAATTGTTTGCTTCAACTTTCAAGGCTTAATTTACTTTAATTGTCACAGAACATCTGTAACCTTTAAGTTGTAATATTCTCCATTTGTAATATTCTGAAATGCATTTTTTTTCAGTTTTTGCTAACCTTCACTTTAAATTTAAACCTCTAGCAGTTTACTGCATACCTTTTCACCATGTCAGGTCATTCATTGCAAAAACTGGAAAAACTGAGATGTTCTAAAACTTTTGACTGATACCGTATGTCAGAAAAAAATATTTGAGGAACATAAAAGTACATAATGAAAAATCCACGCTGATAATCTCTAAGCAGAAAAACAGAAATCAATAAGTAAGCAGAGATCCTGATGACCTGCAAAATACATAATTTCACAGAGGTGTCATGTATACCCCCTAGCATCTGATATTTGTGTACCAAAAGAGCAAATGGAAATTGAAGAAAAAATGCACTAAAAAATTGGAGGTTGTGGTCAAGGTGTTAGAGTTAGTGAGTCAGGTATCAGCAGCATCATAAATTGTTTAGCATATTAACATATATGTTGTAGCTCAAGAGTCCAAATGCAGGTCAATGAAAGAGAAATTATGTTTGCTGTGATGAGGAGTCACAAACATGGGGAAATGGGTGTGAGGTCTCCTAAAAGGACCATAAAGACAGGGCCACAACCTTACCAGCTTGTCCGAGGAGACTCACCTTTAATCCAGATAGTCTTAGGTGCAGGCTTCCAGCCATACTGACTAAAAGATAGTCATGAAATTTTATGAGAGGACCAGGAGAAAATGATAGACTGGAAAGAACAGAACAAACAAGGTTGAAATTTGAAGATCAAAGAAAATTGATTGTCAAAATCAAAATGCAAATAGCAAGAATCAAAGTCAAAGAATTCCAGTACGGGTTGATAACAAAGACAAAAAGTAAGTCATACATACTATCCAGACTTGAATAGTACAGAAACTCTCGCGGTGATCTTTATACTGTCACCAATATTGACATCATCAATCACGCACTCCAAAGGATTTGGAGAAATTGCCATATCAACTAAGCATGCAAACCTTTCTAGATGGCAATGTTAAATAACAAAACAACATGAAAACGATGGTAGAAAATGATTAAGTTTTAAGTAAAGTAGTAAATCATAAAACTAAAATGAATAGGTTTTGATTTTTATCTGTAAGTAAAACCCCAGGAGAAAATAAAGATTACAAATAATTACAATGGCCTAGCATTCCCCAACCAAAGGGATCTGACAAAATAACTAGAAAAGTTTCAAAGGAGGTGGAGGAAGATGATGATGGGAGGAAAACCCAATTTGTGAGCAGAAGAGCCAGCAAAAAATCTTTATAAATAGAGGATTTATTAAAAAAACAGAATAAAAATCAAAAATAGGTACAAGCATTTGCCTAAAAGGTAATCCTTCAGCAAACAAGAATAGGGTCAGAGGTAACAAAATCAAACTGATATGACAGGCTTAAACAGAGGTGTTGTCATTGTCCAGCCCGGGCTACTGCTCGGTGCATATTTTGCAGTGGAAGAGGTGGGTAGAGAGTTGGTGTATTGATATCGCTGGATGGACGAATCTTTATAGCTGGGAAGGAAGTAGAGAGACATGTGACTTCTAGTGCTGTGTCTGGCCATTCACGAGCATCACTTGTCAGATCCTCAGAATGGACAAACGTGGTATAACAGTAAATGTGAAGCTGATATTTCTGTGTGCGTAGGTCATCCTGTTGAAACTTTAATTTTCCTCCATTAATCCCAAGATGTGTGTATTGATTAGCTGTGGATTCCAAATGAACCTAGTGTCATAATGGGTATGTACATGAGTTTTTCCTGTCATTGACTGGTTTCCTATTTGGAACTTGCTCATGTCTTGCACCCATTTCTATTGGTTTAGGCTGCAGTCTGCAGCAACCATGAATTGGATTAATTAGGTCTGAGAATATCTTGTCATATTACTAAAGAACATAAGAAAGTATTACAAATAGAACATGTTACTCAGTCCAATGTATTTAACTAATCTCTGTTGATTAAATGCTTGAAAAATACTTTTTGAGATCTGAAGGTCCCCAAAATACTACCATCACCATCAGTATAATACTTGATAATGTTATTAGGGTTAGGGTTAGGGTTAGCTTTTTAGCTGTATGCCCAACATGAAGAAGGTGCAAAGGTTCTACTTGTTTAAAATTCCCAGAAAGTCACATTCATCTACTGATAAGATGGTGACACAGAGAGACACATAAGTTCAGCAGTGTGTGTACATGTGGGCACTGAGTTCATGTCTTGGTGGAACCAAAGAATTTTCATGGGCAAATGCTCCACTAGAAGTGTGTTTCACATAGGTGTCATGCTGAAGAGGACTGAATGTAAAGAAAGAGTCGTGCATCTTTATTTATCAAGTTCAAATTTCTGTAGTAGAGTATAATAAAATTATTGAATGCCTTACACTTCCTAATTTCTACAGACTAGCGGCAGAATTAAAACACTAACAACTGACAAAGAATACAACACTCTATTATTAATTGCGACACTGGATGATATATAATCTATGAATAAACACTGTTCCTAAGACCTAATGGTCCTGTGTCTTTTGTCAGGACAGATGAAAGAGAGTTTGACTGTGAAGGACGACTAAGCTCTTTATTAATACTTATTTGCCTTTCTAAGGCAGTGTGTGTTATGCTGTGTGTACTGAACAGAAGAGAGCTACTGTATGTAACTGTTATGCTCTCAGCCTTCTGTAATCCTGCACTGAGCAGGGACTTCTGAAGGATGCAATGCAACCTAAACTATACAGTTATAGACTTTGGTAAGAATAGATGGAGATGTCCAGCCTATACAGACATCTGACGAACTGAAAGTCTTGCTGAGCTTTCTTGATAATAGCTGAGATGTGTTGGGCCAACCTCAGCACATCAGTGATCATAACTCAAAAATATTTAGATATCTTTTCCGACAAGGAAACTCTTAGACCTCCAGTCCTCAAAACAAAAGTGGTTCATATGCTTCTGACATAATACATTACATTTACATACTTGGCTGACACCTTTATCCAAGGTGACTTACAACATTTATGATACAATTGGTTAAATTCCTTTTGGTTCTCCAATTGGAGCACAGGCAAGTCAAGTGACTTGTTTAGGGCCACACAGTCTCATTAGCAGGATTTGAACTAACACCCTCAGGGTTTGAGGTCCAAAGCCTTAATTACCGCACCACTCCGTTCATCAGTGATACAGCACACCAGGTCGCTCTAGTGAGGGTGCGGCCTCCTCTTTCATACCTCACAGTGGGTATAACTGTATTTTACACAAGGAGTGTATTAATTGTGTTTGCCTGAAAAAGATCAGATGATGTGCGCAATGTGCTTCACTATCAACAGATGTTGCCCCAAGTGGAGGAGTTTAAGTATCTCGGGGTCTTGTTCACGAATGAGGGAAGAATGGATCGTGAGATTGACAGGCGGATCTGTGCGGCATCTGCAGTGATGCGGGCTCTGCATCGGTTTGTCGTGGTGAAAAAAGAGCTGAACCGTAAGGCAAAGCTCTCAATTTATCAGTCCATCTACGTTCCTACCCTCACCTATTTGTCATGAGCTATGGGTAGTGACCGAAAGAACGAGATTGCAAATACAAGTGGCTGAAATGAGTTTCCTCCATAGGGTGTCTGGGCTTTCCCTTAAAGATAGGGTGAGGAGCTCAGTCATCCGGGAGGGGCTCAGAGTAGAGCCGCTGCTCCTCCGCATCGAGAGGAGTCAGATGAGGTGGCTCGGGCATCTGATCAGGATGCCTCCTGGACGCCTCCCTGGTGAGGTGTTCTGGGCACGTCCAACCGGGAGGAGGCCCCGGGGAAGACCCAGGACATGCTGGAGGACTATGTCTCCCGACTGGCCTGGGAACGCCTTGGGATTCTCCCGGAAGAGCTGGAAGAAGTGGCCAGGGAGAGGAAAGTCTGGGCTTCTCTGCTTAAGCTGCTACCCCGCGACCCGACCTCGGATAAGCGGAAGAGGATGGATGGATGGTTGCCGCGGTCCTTTTAGTGTAAGCCCAGTTATGTGACCTGAGGTACCCTGCATCTCCAGTTCTGTGCTTGTGTATCACTGTCTTTTGCATTCGACATGTATGCCTTGCACTTGCAATGAAAGCAAACAGTTGGCCTGTGCAATATGTTCCACTGCCAGCAGAAGTCGCCGTGGTTATTTTCTTGTCAGCCATGTTGTGTGGCCATGCTGCTGGGAAGCCCAATTGTGTGGTAGAGGTAGCCTGCCCCTTGAATTCTTTGCTTGTGTATCACTTTTTCTTTTGGATTGTATGACTTGCCATTTGCGGTGAAAATCTTTCAATTAAAACCATGTTCAAGGTTCAAGGCCCAGTGGTTTACAAGTTTTGAGTGACAGACATTAGATGAGGTAATGTCATTCACATTCTTTACACGGAGAACCACAGAAACTTGGAATAAGCTACCAAGTAGTGCGGTAGACAATAGGACTTTAGGGACTTCAAAACTCAACTTAATGTTATTTTAGAAAAATTAAGTGTATAGGACTGGCGTTTTGTTGGGCTGAATGGCCTGTTCTCGTCTAAATTGCTCTAATGTTCTAATGTTCTAACATGCTTTGCCCAGATGATTGAGCCATAAGTCATGTAAAAGGCATGCCTCTTTTACCCATTTAGTCAAAATAAGTGTGCTAACTCAGAAATGGATTCTACCATGATTAAGTGTACTTTAGCACCTCTTGATCGATTCATTTTTCCGGGTCTTTCTCATGTTTCTATTCTTATTTACATAGGGTAAATAACATGCTAATCAATATTTCATTCTTGTTTCTAGTCTACTTCAAGAATGTCCAGTAGCTGCAAGCTTTCCTCTCCAACTACTTTCCTAATTTTATGTCAGTCTTTGTTGTTAACTGATCTTTTTGTTTCATTAGATTGTTTTCTCTTGCAATTCCAAACTTGAGTAACGGTGCAGATTTGACTTCAGTTGTGAAATCAGAAACATAATCATTTCTACTGTGACTTTTAGCCTACAGGTGTCACTTCACTTTTTATTGTTTTACTTTTTCTTAAAATATTTGCTTGCTAAGCTCTTTATGTTTTCTTTTTTATCTAGTAGGGAAATAGCCACGAGACAAACATAGCAAAATAGCCAGCATCTTAGTGGTCACATAGGCCCACTTTTTAATTAAGTGTGTTCATTAACTGTATAAAATAGTACTTTAAGCTGTATTTTTTAGAAATAAATCACAAAAATGATGGTTATAGTGGGTTTAAATGTTGACTACAAAATTAAAGACACAATGGAAAGAGTTTCCGAAAAGTTAGAATGGTAACAAGACCAAGGATCTGAACAGCTAATTAAATTGTGATTTTCATTAATCACAATAATTTGATTCTAAATGAGGAATTGGTCAGAATTAAAAACTACATCTACTGTGGCTGGGACCAGTCAGCCCTGTGCTAAGGCAACCAGATCTGCTCAGTCTTGACCAGTGAAGGCTGTAATGGGACATAATCCAGATCTTCTAGAAAGTTGGTTCAGTTCATCTGGACATAGTTCTTTTCCAGGGAGATATGTTACATCACTCATCCAAGTGACTTCCTCAGTCTCAGTTGACTGCAGGTTTCTCCAACCTTATAAACAGTACCTTTGCATAATGACCTAAACTAGCACCATTGACTTAATAATGGGCCGTGTGATCAATGATATGCAAATTGTACATTGATCAATGGCCATGTGTACCATTCACAGAGAGTTGGGGAATGGCTGCAATCACAGCATTGTAAGATGGTAAGAGATGTACCCTTAGGCCCCCTCCTCGGTTCAGAGATGATTGTTCCTTTTTCACATAAACGGCCTCCTTGACTCCTCACTCAAACCAGCATTCCTCCATGTCCAGGATGTGCACATCTTCATCACTGAACGAGTGACCACTCTCCTGTAGGTGTAAATAAACTGCAGAGTCCTGGCCTGATGATGTAGCTCTTCTGTGTTGTGCCATCTGCTTCTCCAGAGGTTGTTTGGTTTCCCCGATGTATAATTCACGGCAATCCTCTTGGCACTTAACTGCATAAACTATATTACTCTGTCTAGGCCGGGGCACCCAGTCCTTGAGGTGGACCAGTTTTTTGCTGTAGTGTGTTTTGGGGTTTGAAAGCCACCAAGACCTGCTGTTTTGAAAAAATGAGTCTCAGCTGTTCCGATACTCCTGATACATAAGGGATCACCAAAGGTTTTTCGCTTAGGCAGCGGTTGTCCTTCCTCTCTCCAGGATTGCTTAGAGCATTCTTTAGGTGTCTTCCCTGCTTTGACAAAAGCCCAGCTAGGATAACCACATTTTCTCAGGGCCTTTTTGATATGATGTTCTTCTGCTTCCCTGGCCGCTGTGTCTGTGGATATGGTGTTTGCTCTGTGTTGTAGTGTCCTGCAGACAATGGGTCTTAATGATGAATCCTGTTTATGTATCTTCGGTAAACCATACAGACTCGGTGTAGCTTCCCCTGGGTATAATCTGTGGTACAAGGTCTGGTCAATTGCAATCTAATGCACTAACTGCTTGAGACAATCTATCACCTTTTTCCTGTAACCACTACTTGGATCTTGTTTTAGGGGGAGAAAAGTGTTTTGTCACTAAGCAGAGACACAATTTTCTCATGATAGTCCGTCTGGTTTAGCAACACTGTGCACCTCCCCTTGTCTGCCGAAAGGATGATGATGTTGTTGTCCTTACTTAATGCCGTGAGAGCCTTCTTCTTCTCAATACTTATGTGGTATCGTCAATGGTGCTAGTTTTGGTCATTATGCAAAGGTACTGTTTATATGGTTGGAGAAACCTGCAGTCATTTGAGACTGAGGAAGTCACTTGGAGGAGTGATGTAACATATCTCCCTGGAAAAGAATTATGTCCAGATGAACTGAATCAACTTTCTAGAATTTCCTTACCTGGGTTATTGAGCATGCATCAAGACAATCCAGATCTTCCCTCAAACCCTCAAAAGCATTGATACAGTTCATGCGGCATTAAAGGAATACTTTACCCAAAAACATATATTCTTATATGCAACTTACCCTATGTGTTTTGTAGAGATAACAGAGAAGCATCTGTAATCTCATGTTTTCATGGAGAACAGTGATAAAAGGTCTATGATACAACAAAAGACAATGGTGACCAATGATATAAAATGGCAAATCCTCTGAAAGGCAAAAAAAAATAATTTTACTTGTGTCAAATAATCCACATGTCGGTTATCTAGTTGTTTATTCACAACATTCAAAGCACTGGCATTTTAATACTAAAATATTGTTAAATAGATATTTCTAGAAAGATCAACGCATATTATGTACAGGAAACACAATTCACATGGAACCAAATTTCTGTATCGAAGACAGGACTCCTGACCAATGAATGAGGTGGAGAAGCGGATCTTCAATTCAAAAGCTTGATCTGAATGTTTTACAGTAGCTTACAGGCTGAAGACTTGTCTAGAATTTTGGTTCACATATTGTGTACGCTTTCTTATATTTGATAATTCAATGTGCAATAAGATACTGCCCAGCATGCCTGCTGGCTTGTTGTACAAACACACTAGAATGTTTTTTTGTGGAGCCTCAAAATTATCATTCAAAAAAGTCGAATGATTTACTTCTGTAAGTATCATGTTTTGTTTCCAAATGTTATTATAGTTTGAAAGGTTTTCTCCAGGCTCACCATGGTAAAAGTAATTTTATACCTCAGAAAATCTTTTAACATTTCTGTTTGACAGGTTTTTGGGGTGAATTTTCTGAAGCTGATCCAGAATTGGAGGAGTTTGGAGTAGGTGATTTTGTGTGGCATTTGAGAAGCTTGTCTAAGTTTTTTGGCTGTCTTAATGAAGTGCTTTACATACATTAAATTATATTTACATACATACATTTACATACATTATATATTTAAATATTAAATATATTTACATTATCCACTTCAACCACCACCAATGTGTAGCACCCACCTGGATGATGCAACAGCAGCCATTATTATACCAGTACGCTCACAACACATTAGTTATTAGGTGGTGAAGGGGTGAGGGAAATAACCAGTTAGAAACACGGGATGATTAGGGGGCCAGAATGTATGGGGCCATGATGGACAATTTAGTCAAGACATCAGGATAAACTCTACTGTTTTCGAAAGATACCCAGTGATCTTTAATGATCACAGAGAGTCAGTACCTCAGTTTTACAGCCAGCACCATAGTTACAGCACAGTGTCCCCGACACACACACAGACCACAGGGTAGGTGCTCCCTACTGGCTTCACCAACAACTCTTCTAGAAGCAACCCATACTTTTCCTAGATGGTCTTCCAACCAAGTACTGGCCATGCCTGAACATGCTTAGCGTCAGGAGGCTGACCTGTTCTGAAGTGCAGGTGACATGGCTGCTGACAATATTTGTATTTTTCATGTCTTTTTTCTTTTTTTAATTTTTCTGCCTGCTGCTATCAGACAATTCAATGCTCCAGACATCCCAGATTAAATGTTCATAATCTTTAAGATCAATTTGTGATTTCTTCATAATATACAGTTATTTATTTACTTACCTATTGATTGATTGTATTACTAGCTCTGCTACCTGTCTAAGACAGCTTGAAATCCACATAGACCTCAGCGTTAACATCTGAGGTACACCATCTATTGGAATATATTTTGAATTGCATGTGGTAATAAAATGCATTGCATTTGTCAGTCCAACAGATGGTACATCGCGAAGATTTGTAGTAATGAAATGCATTACTACAAAAGCTGGAGATGCACAGTATGCTGAAATGGCAAATGCAATACATACTGTACATATGTCTCTGTTATATGCCTTAATAAATTCAGTGTTAATGCTTGCTCTGCACCATCTGTTGGAATGACAGAGCCATAATGACTGGACAGACATAGCCATAACGACTGGACAGACATAGATAGAAACACAGACACTCTTATTTAAAGTGGATATTTCAGTAAAAATACATGCTTGGGACATTGCAAACATACGACTGGATGCTCTGACATGTGGCTAATGCGGCATGAGGAATGTGAGATGCTTGTCTTGGACGTTTTTGATATTGCTTGTTGTCCTCCAGCACTGGTCACCATACACCCCAGTTGCATCAGAAACTTTGTTATCGCCATTTATAAAAACACAAGTAACAGTGCACTGCACGATAATGTGCAGTGAATACACTTAACTTGAGCATTCATAGTTTTCATACTTTTTCTATGTCTAGCATTCGTTTGCTCAGAGGTTGATATGCTTGCTGCTTCCTGAGCAGCTCCTCTTTTCTCCACCCTAGTGGCCCACTTCTTTTCATTCACTGGCATCTTTTCGTGTTAAAACTGATTAAGTCAGTGTTTGTGCTGCAATTACTTAGTTTGTTTCCCTTACTCTTTCACTTAAGCCGGCACTTAAGTCTTCAATCTGCCTGAAGAATGATTTAAGATATAAAGAGGTAGGGGAAGAGACAACAAAGGTGGTAGGGATGAGAATGGAGCCCGTAAAAAGAGGAATAACCTTGGAGGTCAATCATCATCCGAAAGTGGATAATAGACGTCACATAGTATATGTGTACCAAATTTCAGGTCAATAATTAAAATGGTTTGCGAGCTACAGGTGATTTAAAATCCTGGACAGACAAATGGACAGCCACGGTAGCGTATTATATAAAAAAATGAGACTGGAAATTTTTCTTGGCCATCGCTACTAAGTACACAGGGTAAATAACATATACAAAAATATTAGTTTTGGGTGGAGTACTTCTTTAAGCAAATTAAATTTGCAAAAAATAAATACTAATTTATTTTCCTTTCCACTAAATTCATGCTAATCTTTGCGCCATCTGTTGGAATGACAGAGGCATAGCAACCAACCTGTGACACAGACAGGCACACAGAGACCCATCCCTTTATTAAGGTGGATTAGTCCTGTCTGTCTGTATCTTTGATTTTTATGTTTCTGCTGGTGTATGCATCTATTTTCCCCGTGAGAATTTATAAAGTTTATCTAATTTAATCTAAAGAAATTTGTTCATTTTTAACTTCCACAGTCCCTGCAAGGCCACTTTCATCTTGTTCTGTATGAGACACCACAAGTACCAAAACATATTATAACCTCTGAAGGAACTGAAAGAAGTAATTATCTAGACAACACAGAGAGTATCAATCACTTCTTATCTTTAACTACACTTTGATATCTCTTTTATTTTAGGACCGTAGGTCTGCATCTTTCATTGGTATAAAATAAAGATCGGTAATTTAACTATCATATCTGCAGCAACAGTAAAAATGCTCACTTTGTTGAACCCAAGTATAGAGATTCAGTTAATTTATCTATCCGGTACCAATATGGAGGTATCTGGCTATCTTTACAATAATGAATGCAAAGCAGGAATTAGCCTTGGATCAGGCTCTAGGTCATCACAGTGTCCATTCAGTTTCACACGTGCAGGGCCAGTTTCAAATAAATTGCCAGTTTTCCTAACGTGTGTCTTTGGAGTGTGAAAAGTAGAATATCCAGAGAAACACCACCCCAGCACTGAGAGAACATACATGCACCACACTGATCAGATTTAGGCCCAGTCTCCATTTCGGTATGATTAATTTGTATGATGCTCAATTCCATGGCATACAAAATGACAATAGGATGATGTGACTAAAATAAATGAGCATACTTTTTGTTAATACCGAATAGTATTTAGGGTCCTGACAAGTTTTCTTTTGTCATGGCATTGTTCAACAAATTCACTTTGACATTTCAGGTCATCCTTATTTTATACAACACCTGTCAAACCGAACTCTTTATATAACACCATTATAGCACAAAGGAATGACATAATAAATGCACAACAGGCCGTGTACAGGATACGCTGCGCGGAAACTCCAAAGGGCTAAAAGAGCTCCCAGGCAAAGATGAGCTGTCTCTGCGTATGAAATTTCAGTTTGTACAAACACCTCGCCAAATGTTGTATGGAGACTGCCACGTGTTCGTAGTCGGCATACATAATCTAAAAGCTTCTAAACGTGCAGCTGTTTCTCGCTTTCTCTGTTTCATCGAACACTACTGTATGTGTTTTTTCACACATACGTGTAAATAGGTATGCGCCCGCGGGCTTGTACTGTGTTTCTGTTCGGCTGTGGAGTCGTCTGTGTGTGTGTGTGTGTGTGTCCGAGCGTGAGTGCGTCTGTGCGCGTTTCTACGGTGACTTACGGTATTGTGGGCGGGCTTACTTCCCATGTGCGTTCAGACATCATTGACATGGCGGAATCTTTCTCTAAACCCTCCTGATAGGCAAGCAGACTGGGATTTGCCAAAATCTTAACGCTGGAGAAAAAAAGTGGCGATCTGTCGGTCACGGAAGTCTGGTTTATTGCAGTAAGGTATGAAAAAACGTCGTTTCTTTCTATTCGATTCCACGTGCGCTTTTATATGTAGAAAAGAGGCTTGTGAAAGAGAAAGGTTTAAACTAAAAAAAAGTTGTTGGAATTTTTCCTTGTGTATAATAGGAGACGCCGGTAGGCTGGAGAGAACCGAAGAGCACCGTTCGGGGTAAATGGAAATCGAAACTTGGATCGCAGCTCAAAATGAATGCATAATACTAGGTTTTTTTTTTACTTAGAGCCACCCGATCGTTTTGAAAACAGAAAGAAAAAGAAAAAGAAACAAATAATAGCGATCGCCTTTGGTGATCGCAGACACTTTGGCAGCAAGTCAGAATGTACTTATTAATTTATTTATTTATTCTTTTGAAGGCAGAAAGTTAAGTGCGCAAGAGTTTTGTAACCATCTTTCCCGATAATTCCCTCCTACTTATTTTTTATCACTGTTTTGTTTTTGGACTGTACTAATTGTTTCTGACGTGCATTTGCAAATCTGTTTTTTTCCGGATTTTTTTTACGGAGATAAGATACGGAATATTCTTTGGAAATGTGCAGACAGCCACTGCAAGAAACGGTGCTAATAATGCTGTCAGCGGAGTCTTCCATAAGCTGGGGTGAAACTTTCAAGTGTAAGGGGTAGTTGTTAAAGTCGCCGAATAAACAAAGGCTGCTGTTTTATTACTAAAAAATTTGGGAGAGCTGGCAGGGAGGATTTTAACCCCCCTTTTCTTCATTTCTCCACTCCATGCATAGCTGTGCTCAGCGGCTGCAAGAATAACTCCATCATAGCCTAGTATTCCAGAGAGCCTGTGTCAGGTTACATGCGAAATGAACCAAGTTTTTGTTGTCTGTGAGAAGCCCGAGATTGATCGCAGGCAAAGTAGGGCACGTCGTACTTTTAAAAGTAAGAGGCAGCAAGAATCTGTACCCCCCTCCCAGTTTCTTCACCACCCACTCCGGAATGTATAGCTTTTTGAGTTAACATTTTGATTTACTTTTCCGATCGTGCCCAGTTGGGTGCTCTTCGGTCACTTAACAACAACAATTTCGCAGTTGAGTGTTGCTTCCATGCTTCTTTATATATGGAGAAGCTATATAAATATTGTTTAATGCAGTTGATTTTTTTGTATTTGCGTTGTTGCAGATGTTGCTCACTCCAG
Organism: Polypterus senegalus; assembly: GCF_016835505.1. Taxonomy (NCBI): domain Eukaryota; kingdom Metazoa; phylum Chordata; class Cladistia; order Polypteriformes; family Polypteridae; genus Polypterus; species Polypterus senegalus. Next base: position 160,265,668 of record NC_053154.1, read on the forward strand.
AGTAGAGATAAACGCTCTTTCAGGAATCCATCGCCTCTAGGTGTCTGTAAGACACACAAAAATGTCTGGATCCAGGGGGCACATTGGAGAAAAAAAAAAAACTAAGCGAGGACGTGGAGGCTGCGAATTGGAACCGGACATTGGCATTTCATGTTTTTTTTTTTTTAAAAAAAGGGGAAAACCACAATGTTAAGGACTTTTCGTTCTACGTAGCCTAAGCATTATTACCTATAATATGGAAGAAAATCGTGCAAAAGGAAACTCGAGCAGACTGCTTAAAGTTAGTGATCATGACTTCGATTTGTTACTTTGTTTTTTTAAATTTAATAATAACGGCTATATTCACAGACGTAATTATTTCAGCAGTAGTGCAGTTTCGATTTTGTACGATACGAATTCGATTCATCGGGAGGATGGGATTACCCTTTAAACTGCGCACTTATTCTCACGTTTGAAACTTAATTACCATTTCTGCCTTCCTGTTTTTTGCCACCTATACTCAGTCATCCCTCCATATAAGTTAGTCCAGCGCCAGGCCATCCACTGTTACACGGTGGCCCACTTTAAGTCATCTTGGAACGATTCTCATGGCACTTTTAAGTCTCCGGGATAAGTTCGCTTCTTTACTGAGCGCTTACTGACATGAACGCGATGTGTGAGCGAGATGATTAATTAGGATGGCTTGGAAGTTGGCATCATGTTATTGGATTTGTATCTCCTGCAGTATGTTTGATTTCTAGAAGAAATACTGTGGATTGACCAATAATCAGAGAATGAAAGCATTTCTTTACAATGAGGTCTTGCTTTTGTTTTATTTATACTCGCTAGTGGTTATAAAGTTGAATTGATGTGTTGGGCTTTCTTGGAAGAATCGTGACAATCAGGAATATGACCGAGTACCTAAGCTTTGGCGAGCGTATTCGTGGTCAAAAGAGTGAGGGACAACCTTGATGAGTTTTCCGATCTCTCTCACCGTCCTACATACTACCTGTGCAGAAGCCTTAAACACGGCGGTTGTTTTGGGGCGTAGGATAGAGGAAGAGGGGGTACTGCACAATGTAAACTAAGTGATGGAGCACTCACTGGTGAAATAGTTGTTGGAGTGCAGATTACAGTGAAAAATGAAGCAAAGCCGAACGCCTTTATCTCATCAGTTACGTAGGCAACGGGCGACAAGGAAAAGACAAAGAGGTGGCGCAGCGGGTAGTGCCCGACGCCACACCGCTCCAGGGTCATTGGCTCGGTGTTGACTCTGAGTGTGGGCATGTGCAGGATTGATGGGCGGGCGCCCTCTCCAGGACTGTTTCCTGCCTTGCTGTCAGTCATGCTGCGATAGGCTCCTGCAACTTGGAATTGCATCTTGCAGCTTTTACAATATTATTATGGATGAGACAAAGAAGACGGTTAGAATAATATATTCGTTGTAGGTGATGGAACTCTACTGAAGAAAATGTTCACCTTTAAAGCTCTTTCAGGTTTTACGAAACATGTGAAGTCAGTCTTTGCTCAGTTAAAAAACTTTACAGTTGGGTTTTTAATCATTGGCAATTAATATATTAAAGTAGGTTGACTTAAGTGCCAAAGGGAATGAAAACACAGTTTGTGGGGATTCCTTTTTTTTTATTCCTTCATTACCTGAATGTGGCTGGCCAAGCACAAAGCGGCAGGGTGCTGGAGCCAATCCGGGTGGTATCAGGCACAAGGTAGGAACCAACGTTAGACACAGAGAGAGAGAGCGGGGTTGTACTTTGAAGGCTACACTTAACTCAGATATACACACCGGGTCAGCTTAGGGTGGTCAGTCAACTTGAATTACACAGGGGTTAAGCAACATGCCTGCTTAATCCAGTTAATGGCCGAAGGGAGTGGAGCTTATCTTGGCAACAGTGGGTGCTAGTCAGTCCACCACAAGGCCACCCAGAAACTACCCAGAGATAGTTCAGTCAAACAATGGGAGAATGTATGCCATTTACACAGGGTAGAATTTGAACCACAACCTCTGGATCTGAACTGTGTGCCAGTGAGAGACCCTGACACTTCATGAGGTATTAAATCAGTTTGTTAAAGCAGACTATTAGATATAAATCTGGCATTTTTACTTTTAGTCATTTCGTTCAATTATTTTGATAACTAAGGAAACAAAAATGGTACATTGTTATCTGGGAGGGTTCAGGAGTGCACCATACACAAGGACCGCTTGATCTCTGCAGAGGCCTGATCTGTAACTTGTTTACAATTCTTATTTCCCTTTTCAAATGTTACTTCTGTATATTTTCTGTACAGTAAGCAGGACTGTTGGTCTTCTCAATTAAGTCAGCATTTTATCCTTAACTGATTTCTTTGGAATTCGTATTTCTTGGCACACTCACCTTGGTTGCTAAATACATTTAATCTGTAGTGTTTTTTTTGTAACCCAGTAGTCAATGTAGGTGGCACAGTGGTTAATACTTTTTACCTTTGTAGCTCCAGAGTGTCTGCGTGGAGTTTACACATTCACCCCATATTTGTGTGTTTTTATTTTTATTATTATTATTTTTTTAACCTACACCTGAAACACGCTTACAGAATTAACTGGTAACTCAGATTTGGCCAGCGTGACTAAGTGTGTCTTGTGACGGATTGCCATCCCATTCAGGATTGGCTGCGCACTTGAATTTTCTGGGATATGCCCAGGTTTCTTGTAATTCTGAAATAAAATTTAGGCAAGTTAAATGAATATGCATAGACATTAGGGTTCGTTTACAAAGCTAACTCAAATCGGCCATATACATTGCACGAAGTTTACAAATATAGTCGGTTGTTAGATTAGTTTAGATAAACCTTATTAATCCCATTGGGAAATTCAGATGCATACAGCAAGAGAAACATACAGAAACAAGGATGCAGGCTTGCAGGACAGGTAATTCAATCAGTCAATCAATCAATAAATCAATCCGTCAGTTATTAAGTAAAAAAAAAATAAACTGAACAAGTACATTGGTCATTCATAACTGTTAAAAACCGAGTGGGCCTTAAAGCTCATGTGGACACTTGTGATCACCTTTCTGGGTTAGTTGAGCACCAGCTTCGTTTCAGAAAAACAGAGTTTTGTGAGATATGGATACAGAAGATGACTGATGCCTTTACACGCCATTTAATATTAGCATGTGTACTAAATATGAGTGACAGAAATAAGAGAGTCTGTCTCGTGCGATATGCCTCCAGTTAATTGTAGTGTTTTGTTACTTTGTAATTTCAGGACATATCTCGATGTTTTGAATGCAGGCAATGAAAGCTCTTTCTCTGACAGATTGGCTGTTTCTTTGTGTGCAGATTATTATGAGGGCTGTTTTGGATTTGTGTGCTGGGTCCGGTCTCTGCACAGCATGGAGTATTTGTGTCTGGGGGTAGTGCTCCCCTTCCATTTACTGGCACTAATAGACTTTTTCCACTGCAGAGAAAGATGATTTATGGATGCCAAACCACACTCAGTATAACTGGAGAAATAGGTGAACAGTGATGTCTCTGCTATTTGTAAGTCACTTTGGGTGTGCCACATCAGTTTTACTTCTCCTCTGTTATTCTTTTTAACGTGTATATCACATGTTAACATACTTTAAAATGTTTGGAGCACGCCGGATGAGTGGTGGGAATTGAACCTGCAGCTATTCATGGTCCACTTCCTTAGCGACCAGGTCACTTTGCCTTGCAGTTCCTTATTAAATCTGTCATTGCTTACTTTCACTTTTTTTCCCTGTTTTTAAATCTATCATCCTTTGTAAATTATTAAAATACAATTTATGGGCGGCATGGTGGTGCAGTGATTAGTACTTCTACCTCATGGATCTGTCTTACTGGGTTCAAATCCAGGGACTGATGATTGGTATTTAAATGTGTACATTTTCTGGTACATCTTCCCTCCCAAAGCTCCGTTTTTTATTTTATTTTTCTTCCTTCTGCATCCATAACCAAGTATATGTTAGGGAACTGGCATTTCCAAATTGTGTTTGTGCTCACAAGTGGGCCTTAGATGGACTGTTTGCTGCCTTGCAAATAGTTGGGTTAGTATGGAGACTTCTTCTCCAGTGTGCCCGAATTGTGTTACATTTTTTCTGAAAAAAACATGTAAAAGTCGTTGCATTTTTTTGGCTTGAAAAATGACATTTTTATGAAATCTCATCTTTCTACTGTAAAACGTGCAAAACTAAAATAAAACTAAAAATACAAAGTAAGATGTGTAGAAAGTATAATAATGATACAAATAATAATAATAATAATATGAACAGCACACTGCACATGTGCCAGTGACGCAAGTGTCATTTTTGAATTTCCCAGAATCACTTTCAGTTTTACTGTCCGTTTCAATTTCACTGCCTGAAGACAGATTCACTTTATCATCACAGCTGATGAGAGGCGTTTCTTACAAGATGCCATTATAAGGCTGGGAGAAGATGCGTCTACACCTTTGCCTGGGTAACTTTTGGGCCTGGCACTTATACAAGATACACTGATACCGTTGCCCGAGTAATGCTTGGCACTAACGCTATTACAGCCCGAGTAAACCATTCGTCTTACATGAGACGCGTCTATGCCATTGCCCAAGTGACACTCAGGACTACCACTTTTAGCGCTTTTTTTACAGCCCAAGTAACGCTCGGATCTAACGCTAAGGAGGTAAAGTGGGTTAATTTTAGGGTTGATCATTTTATGAATTCAACCGTCACCTTTGAACCCTCTTAATACTTGAAAATTGCTGAAGCTTATTCTGGCAGGATCAGAAGCAAGGCTGGAACCAGCACTAGCTCAGCTGCAAATACGTAGTCATCCATTCCTGCTAAATCCACTTTTCTGTGACACTAAAAATAAAAAGAGTATCTGAATTAAAAAAAAAACAACACTCCATCAGTTGTTACAGCAGACTGGTCTTTTATAGTCGTTGCACCACAAACGTTTCCGACGTACTGGAATCCATTTCAGAGATTTGTAGGTCTAGGGTGATTTAGCATAAAGGTTTCAGTTTGTTTTGGATTCATTCATTTTGTTGTGGTCAAGATTTAAATTTTACCTATCTGATTCTCCAGGTAATTGTACTTCTCTAAAAAAAAAACCATGACTCTGCAGGCGTGAGGACATATGAACCGAAGGTCTGTCTGTTTTTTTAGTTGTTTGCAACCCTGACTGGATTAAGTGGGCTCAAAAATGGATGGAATGAAAGGTCCTTATTGACTTTATTACTTGGGCCTAATGAAACTGCCAAATGATTAGTCTGTACAGCTTCTGATCTGTGATTTGTCCGTCAGCATGTGATTTTCCCAGTTAGCACTTTTTCTTCCCGTTGCTCATCATCAGGTTCAGAGTTGGTGGCACAGCCTCGTAGCTCCAGAGACCTCCGGTAGGCTTGATTGCCAGCCTGACCATTGTCTATGTGGAGAGTGTGTACGGATGCACGCTCAGTGTCTGGGTTGGTTTCCACTCAGATTCTGAAGATAATGTAGGTTATCTTTATCATAGGCAGTATGCTCACACCATACAACACAAAATGGTCCACAGCGCCAGAAATTCCAATGTATGTGATTAGTTCCTCTTAATAATATCCCATCGATGTGAATTCATGGCAAGGGAAAGCTTCTTGAAAATGTGAGGGTTTGTAAGAATGCTTGATGCAGTCTGACTAGCATCTGATATGTAAGTACTTTGGCACTGTAATCCGTTATTATGCAATTTTACATATACTGTACACATACTGGTTGCATTTCATTATCTTCCCAAGTGTTTTCCATGCCACAGTAACAATGAGCATGCAGCGCTGTGCTTACTGTATGATTTTTATGAGCTGTCCTTAAATCTTAAATTATGTGGTTAAAAACTGAAAGCCCTGAGCGACTGATTTATGTAAGCACAGCACAGTGAAGCAGAAGTTTGAGCTGCCACCTCATAGCTCCAGGGACCTCGGTTCAAATTCTTTCCATGTTGATTTCTTCCTGTGTACAATTTTTATGTCCTCCGATTGTCCATGTGTGTTTTATTTTTAACTAGGCTGCACTACTCTTTATCAAAATAAATTCAGCTCCTCCGTGACAATGGCGGATGCTGCTGGAGTCTATGAGTTCTTTGCTTTTAAATGATTCCTCAATCTGGGAAATGGAGATGCCTGACTTTGCAGTGCTGATGTTTTTGGTTGCTCTGAAGGAAAGAAAGTAGCAGATTAAGCCGAGCTTGAGTTTCACATGGCCTCCAGTTTTTTTGTTTTTTTTTGTTCTTCTTTCACATTCCAGTGGGGCAGTCTTGCATGGTCCCGCGCTATCCCAGGACGAGCTCCATGCTTCCTGGATGAGTTTAATAATGCAGAAACTCGGAAGACAGAAATACAAAGTGTTGTAATTCCTCATTATTCTTTAGAGGACCAATCTGTCACGTACTGCTCTGGCATGTCATTTTATTTTTTTTTGATTGAAGGATTGGTTGATTTGCTTTTCTTTTTTTTTCCTGACTGGGCATGTTTTTATAGATGGTGAGGCATTGACTGCTTCTGGATCAAACAGACTTAGCCATTCTGGCAGCATTCCCTTGCATGATATAGCCTCTGTCTGAAGTGATCTAGTGAAATCCAATGCGGTGTGGAGTTCATATGTTCTCTTCATGTCTGGTTTCCCCCCACACATCCTCAAAGACATACCGTATGTGTTCAGTTAATCGTAATCCCCTAAATTCCAGGTTTGCACCCATTGCTACCAGAAGAGGCACCACCCTCTCGTGACCCTGTCTTGGATTAAATGGGTCTAATAATGTTAGAAGTCTGTAGAAGTCATCTGTACAGAGAACAGTGAAATGTTTACTTGCTTGTGCCAATACCTCGACTTGATGTTATTTTATAGGATTTTGATGGCTAGGATTGGTGAGCGTTGTTGGGCTGAAATGGCCAGAAGTAATGTAACAAGTTGCCACTGTATGACTTTGTGATCAGTGACCTTGAAATGTCTGTTTCCCTATATTTTTATAGTTACCATGCCTCATCATATAAGGAGCTATATGGAAAGAAATATGCTTGGAGAAAGAAGTTTCTTCTTTCATAGAACAAGTCCTAAAGTAAGAAGCCTTTTGACCAAGTTTGTAAGTGGATGCGAAACAATTGCATATGATGGACACAGCAGGTATAATTGCGCCATCATGGCGCCTAGAACTCTGTGCGAGCGTCCACAATATGGCTTTTACAAGTTCTTCTCTTTTCTCCAGACACTCCAGCTTCCTCCATTTCTCCAGAGATGTGCTGTTTGCTTTCTAAGTATGATGTGAGCTGTGGTGTGCTCCATGTCTATATTTATGAAGGACATAATTAGTTGGTTAAGAAAATGATTGAGTGGAGGGAGAGTGCTTTAGTAGCATGGTTGGTTAGAGGAGACATGCTCTCCAAAGACCAGGGACTGGCACACTGATCTAAAAAATAACTTTTTATTTAAGTCGTCTTCTGCCTGCTGCCTCAGATACCTCCTGATCACACTCCTTTTGGACTTTGATTGTTCTCCATATCTCAAGTATGGCTTTCCTCTCCAGGTATACCAGTTTTCTTTCCAGGTCCCATGGATATGTGTCAAGTGGATTGCTGGCTTTGAGTCAGTCCTGTAGTCATGGGTGATTTTTAAACATTAAAATGTTTCATTTGAACGTTTAAAATAATATTCAGATGTAAAAATCACAATTGTTTTTTTTCCCACCAAAAGGTAACAGTCGAGTAACACTTTAGTTTAAGCAGCTGGTGATGTGTGTGCAGTCACAACATATTGAAACAATCTGGGTGAAAATCTCCACAAATCTGGGTGCCTCAAGAACTGAGTCTTGACAGGAGGCATGCAGGTAGGGCGTGTCGCAGACGAGCTGCAAATCAGCAACTGAGATGCCGAGGGGTGGGGATTGTGGATGAAAACAGGGCACCTTGGGGAACTGTCACACTTTCAGTTTGGATGGTGACGGTGCCACGAGTTAGGCTTTTGATGGTAAATTTGCTTGCCATGCTGAAGATGAACAGAGCCAGCAGGATAGTGACATGGAAAATTCCCTTGGACGGCCGTAACGTCAAAACAGATGAGACAGAAAGTGCAAGTCGCTTTTTTTTTTTTTTTTAAAAAAGATGGAAGAGTGAGGACCTAAGTGACAGTGTCTCCCATGGGAAGGTTGTAAATAGTTACCAATTACATTATTGTTTATTTGGGTGTTTTTGTTTGTAGAAGTAAACCTGTTTGATTTCTGCACAACAAACTGTCAGTGTGGTTTTGTTCCTCATTTCCAGGAAATGGCATTATAATAAGAATAAGATGAGCAGTGTGTCTTGTAAGAATGAGCTTGTTCCTAAGAAACTATGTAATGCTAATTCGGTTGTCTGAATTTGGTTCAGATACGAAAGATTGGATGTCGAACAAGCTGAAGTAAAATCCAAAAAGACAATAGCAATTAAAACTGGCAGCACATCCAGCACTTCAAACAGAAGGTGTGAGGAAGCACGAGATGAAGCCCGTCCCCATCCAATAGCTCCTTCTTTGTCCTACTTCAGCATGAAGCGTGTTGCTTACTGATTACGGAAAGAGTGGAGTGTGCCTTGTCTGGGGCCGAGGGGAGAATACTCCAGTGCTAGAGCCGTCCATCACTCTTTGATAGGGAGAATGACTATCAGTCTGTAATGGAGGACTATCAGAGCTCCATGGAGGAAGAGACTCCTCTATAAGGTGGCTCATGATGGAGAGGGAAGAAGCTGGCTGATGTGCTGTGAAACCTAAACTGTTTTGCTTAAAGAAAACCTGTTGAATTAAATTTAGTTTTGTTAAGTTTGACTTGATTGTATGGAACGTTACATGTTTTTAATAAATTCAATAAAACATGAAAGGAAAAAAGAAAACCTTTTAGTAGTTGAAAGTGAGTTCTGTGTTAAAATAGTTAAATAAATCGACAAGCATCCAAAAATATGAAAAACATATCAAGGTTTTATTTATTTATTTTTTCCTTATGGTCCAGAGAGAGAGAGAATGCATGTGTTGTGCCTGTGCCTGAGTAGGCCCTGGCTCTCCGCTCCCCTGAATTTTGGTTAGGGAGTTGATGGATGTTTTGGAAGGCTCCTGGTCTCTCTCTCTCTCTCTCTCTTTTTTTCCTTTTGGACTGTTCTTGATTTTTAGCTCGTACGTTAAACTGAATTTTTGTTGTTTTATGTGGTATCCGAACTATACTCCATTGCTGTCATGACGTGGGGCTTTTAAACAAAATTGTCTTCCCCATTCCAGGTAGCATGTAGTCAATTGCCTCAATTCTGCTTTCAGTCTTCCTTTGAACAACACAAAGGTTCCGCAGGAGACAAGTGACTTCTTACAGCTCACATCGTAAAATGCAGCATCTTTACTGCCGGCAGCTCATTGTGTTAAGTTTTATAAGTAATTTTGACCTTTGTTAAAAAGCTTGGGAGGGAATACCGTTCATTTGATGGGTGGTTCTGGAGGAGGAGGAGGAGGAGAAGGGCAGATCAGGCTTTATACATTTTTTTTTCCAGTAAGAAGAGTAGGATAGAATTAGCCATTGCCAGAAAGGCTAATGTTTAGATTGTGCAATGGGACTGGACACTGCAGAAATTATAGGAATCTGCTGAGTCCCTTCTGTTTACATGAGCTCTTGATGATAGCGTGGGAGACATCATGGCATGGGCAACTCTGCCTGCATTAAATAACCTGTTCAGAGCTTGGAGTAGCCATTTACTGAAAGCTTTTGTTTGCTGCCACTTTGTGGCGTCTCGTCTGCTGTATATCTTGCCGCCTGGTTGATTACCAGGTGACTCTGCTGTCCATTCATCAGTATTTATATTTTCTGTTTACTTCTTGCAGCTCTTTGTCATGTTAAAGCACATGAAAAACAAAGTAGAGCTGTACCATTCAAGGACACTGGCATACTTTTTTATATGTAGTGCCTTTCTGTAGTTAAGCCTTGTCTCAACACATTCACTTACCATTTTCAAAACTGTTAAATTGAATTCATGGTGGGGTGCTGAAGCCTATCCTGTCAGCACTGGGCAGAAAGCAAGAAAAAGACCCCAGGAGTCATACCAGTCCATTGCAGGTCCCACTCATACTCACACAGGGACAATTTGGGCTTGCCAGCACATATCCCATGCTCACTGTCATTCGGGAATATATTTATTATTTTAAATTTGGTGTCTTAGCCATTCTCGATTACAATCTCGCGGTCAGACAGCCAGATAAGTGATGCGTGTTGAACTGGTAGCCTCTTAGCTTAGCTGGTAGACTTCGGCTGTAAAAAAAACCAAGTAGAGCTATAAAAGCCGTTTAGTTATTTACTTTGATATGTGTGCTAGACTCCTGTAGGTCAGATTGATTGGTTGTTTTTGCTAGTGGCAGCTTTATCTTTATTCCGAGTTATCTCTTTGCGTGTTAATTATAAAAGGCATCACATGCTTTTAATTCCAGGTTGTTTACAAAACTTAGGAGAGGTTGACATCTTGGCTTAAGACCTGCTGACAAGTGCTAAATTATACTGAGTCTTGGGAAGATGCAGCTAAAGTTCATAGCAGGAGGCCAATTCATCCAAGTGTCTTGTTTGGTTAGCTGGTTTGCAAAGAGATCCAAGGAGTCAGTCCAGATGTTCCTGGAAAGCCAGTACAGAATCTGATTTAATGGCATGACAGTGTAGGTGGTTTATATGGTGGTGCAGTGTACGGTGTGATGGGTTCACAGTTCCATGTACCATTTGCACAGGAGCCAGTTAACTTGATATACAGTGTGTTTACATGCATAGAGAAAACTTGGATAAAGTGAGTAAACCAGTTAAGGCAGACAGACACCTGGTTTTCTAAAAACCTCCAATTACACGAGCAGCACTACTGGAGTTCTTCTTTGGCAAAACGCTCAGATGTCATTACACTAAGCCAGAAAGAGTTACACATGATCATCGTCCATTGTGAATGTGAAAACAGTCTCAAAGCTTGTGATTATTTTCTTCTGTTTTAATAAATAGATTTGGTCCTTCATGTGGTATGGAGTAAGTCACATCCAGCACTATTTTGTATCCTCGACATGAGCCAGTGATGATTCCCAGCATGAACACTGGCCACTGCATTACCCAATCAACTTATCTATAGCAAATGTCTGAATTAAAATGAAGCTGACAATTTATTTAGAGGATTAGTGTTACTGGATTGCACACAGCACACTCTTTTCCGCTTGGCTTTGCTATTGAGCCCTGCAGAGGTGCTGCTGGGATAATAATACGTTTTTTTTTAGTTCAATAAACTGAAGTATTTCATTAGGCCACTCATTACTTTAAAAAAGTAATTGGACTACATAATACACATTCCTTTTAATGTGTTACCCCAACACAAGATTGTGCTCTTGTACGTTCATAAATTTGTCAATTTCTAAAATATTGAGACCAGTTATTTCAACCAGAAGAAGGCGTAATGTAATTGCATCAGGAACTTCACCTTATGGACTCTTCTACCTGTGGCTTGTGCAAGCGTGTGAGAAACGAACACATGTGCAGGTAAACAGAGTGCAATAGGCATGCACAGACTACAAAATGACTAACTGTAACTCCGTTGCTCATGGAGAACTCTACCTGTGTTAACTTGGATTCCTTTACTGGGCTAAGAGTTTTTATGACATTTTAGACACCAGGTTTTGGTGAATAACTGGGCTATTAAAGGGCATGTAAACGCAGTGATAGAAAGTAATTAGTATTTTTAAGATATTTAGTGTTTTGAGCATAGAGTAAGTGATCAATGAAGTATAAGGCTGGATCCAGTGTAATTCACATCCACATCACCTGTCTAAATAAAAAAAAAAACTGCATTTAGAGGTGCTTTTCTGTTTGTTGTTTAATCTCCTTGGTAATCCATAAAATAAAACTGTAGCATAGGTTAGACCCAGCCATTCCTTAGCTGCTGAAGCACATCCTCTATGTCAGTGGTGCAGAAAAATCCAGAGCTTAGATTGTGGGGTATTCATGATGGCCATCACTAAACAGATGAAAGTGTAATACTCTTCTGATTCAGTCTCATTCTGGGGCACAGGTTGCTACAGTAAACCCATTGCGGAGTGTTCAAAAAACAGGATTGCCACCTATTGGAGGTAACACAGTTAACAGCTCATGGATATTGTTGCAGAACGTAACTTTATAGGTTTGAAATGATAATTGTCAGTTCATAAACATTGAAGCTGAAACAAAATATGGACTGTGACACGAAGATAAGAATCTCTACTTCAAAACCAGCAATCAGGTAGCCATGATTTGACATGCTTTAAAACCCAACTCCTGTGAGTTACCACTACTAAGCAAAATAACCATATTGCTTTTTAGTTCACTTCTAATTGATCAAAGTTATTCATTATCATTGTAGCAACATGCATAAGCTATTCCAGGGATTTCTTGTCTTCTTGTACTCTTACAGCAGTTGATAAACGATGCAGAATGGAATAGAATAGGAGCAATGTGGGCACTCTGTAGTTAAGGGCAGAGCTACACAGCCCTTCTGGGGTCCGCACTCCAAAACGTCCTGGAATGCCTACTTACTACCTCTGTCTCTGGTTTGGTCACTGGAGAACAGTGTCTGTCTCTCTCTCTCTCTCTGGGACATTGCTTTTGGCATGGGTCAGCGGTAGGCACCCTAGTGCTTGAGTACAGCAGTGGCTAAACCTTTCCATTCTGTCCAGCTTCACAAAGCCATTAATGTGTTATAGTGTGGCATGTAATTGGATGGCTGGATTCTATTTCAGTTTGTCATGTGACATTCTTTCCATGGTGCTTTAACATGACACAGAAAATTCACACCGTAGACTTAGATTAGGATCCGTCAGTCCTCATCCTTATTTTGTACTCATTTTTACCTAATTTTTGGAGCTGTTTTTTTATGACAGATGCTTGAAATGTCTTATTTGCAGGTTGTCTACTTGGATATTTGCTACCTGTGCATTTGAGCCTCTGTACTAATTTGCTTCTGTTTAGAGAAAAGAATGTACTAAAGATGTGCAATCTTAATGAGTCTAAGGTAAACAAGAAGGAAAGGAGAGTGGATAAAGTCTTCGTTTAGAAGATGAAATTCTTGCTGCAAAATGTGGAAGCCTTTTTACAGAAGCTCTTTTTTTAACTTTGATAAACTTCTTTGTTATTACTTATTAATGTTCAGGTTTGGCCTTTGGCTTGTTACTATACTTTTAACTGATTTTTAAATTGAGGACATGTTGCTGTCATCTGACCTGAATTTCAGCATGTCACAGTTAGCTCTCGTACAAGCTGGAGACTTCACAGATGTTATATCACACAAAGGATCCAAAGGCTAACTTACGTCGACGGCATCTGTGAATGTAAGAGACTTTGAGGAATGTGAAGTATGTGATACACGAAATATTCATCTACTCTAATGGTAGCACTATGGTCACTACCACCAAAGAAGCTGTCTTACACTGTATCAGAGGAACAGCTCAAACGTAAGGTGGAAAAAATTCAAACCTGGCCAGTTCCAATCATTTTTTATGTTGAAGGAACTCCATGATCGCTTTTTAAGTTGAACGAGCCATCACATCTCATGGCGAGTTGAGATTTTGTTACATTTTGGGTATTGTGGACAACTGGTGAACACCTTTTATTTCAGATGCTATTAAATGCTGGACAAGTTACATTTGATACGATCAAACAGAGTGGAAAAAGTAGGAGGGGGTCAGGAGACTTGCTGTAGATTAATACAAAAAATACTAAAATAGCCAGCACATTACAATTAAAGCTGAAATGTGTGATCTAGACTTTGAAATGCAGTCTCACTTTGTTGCCCAAAAGGAGGGGTTTGCGGGTCATCCTGTTGATGCTTATTTTCGACACTGGCAAAACAAATGATCCACTTCTTTGTGAACACTCTGAAGATGAGTCATTCTGACAACTTTGGATAGAAGAAACTTCGAACAGCACATTCCTTTTGTGGAAACACAAGCTGGACCTGCTGTATTCAAATGTTAATGTCTATAAATATAAACCTGTGGTACATTTGGACAGGTCTGACCATCTTACTACCACCTAGAAGCAGCAGAACGTCATTATACATGCATTTCTCTTGAGCTTCTGTTAAGTTTTAATTTACATGTGGGTACAAATAAAGTATATCTAATCACATGCACTAAAATGCATGAAGAAATAAGCCCTTCTAGGTATCTGTTGTCTAAATTGCTTTTCTAATTGCCTATCATGGGAGGACAGCGTTTATGATGGCAGCACAGTGCACAAGTCATCAACAAACCTTAGACAGCATGTTGACTAAGAAATAAAAGACATTATTACTGATTTCTGAAATAATAGCATGAGTACTATGGGATGTCATTACATTAAATAAGAGGACAGTATAACACAGGACTGGGGTTGCATATCACCATTGTAGACAGTGCAGCACTTTATTATAACGTTGGCTTGGGAGCTTGACATACCATAGCATATAAACCAATTCAGCATCACAAATAGAATTTCATATCAAAAATGTTTCCTCCTGAAGTCAGAATGAGACAGTGGTTGCTACTGCTGCTAAACAGTTTTGAGGACTTTGGTCTGATTCCCAGCCCGGTCGTTGTCAATGCTAAGTTCACACATTCTTCTTGAGGTTATGTGGGTTTCCTCCCACATCTCCCACGATATGCAGGTTGGGTTGACTGATGATATTAAATTGGCCCCGCATAAGTGAGTGAGTGAGTGAGTGAGTGAGTGAGCGTGTGTGTCTGTGTGAGTGTGTGTATTCATGAGAGTTTTCCTTCTGATGGACTGGCATTCAGTCCAGGGTTTGTTCCTGGCTGACACGTGATACTGCTGAGATGGCCTCTAGCTCTGAGCAATGCTTCAAAGGAAAAAAGTGGGTTTAGGGAATTCTGCTTGCTTTTTTTTTATTTTTTAAGCAGACACTTGGTATTAGACATAACCAAAAAAAATTATCTGTGCGTGAGTTCATATGCTTATCTATAAGTGCTAGTTAACTATAAAGGCAATCAAATATGTAAATCTTTAAGGTTATTTCACATGGATGATTTCCCTATAGTTTATAATGGGAAATGCCTTTAACAGGGGCAGATCTACCAATCAGGTCATTATGGGTATGTGTGCCAAGGGTCCTTGATGGCAAAGGGCCCCAAACCTGGGTCTTGATGAAGTGATCAAATGTCTGTGCTGAAATCATCAAGGGTAGATGCTCCCGTGAAATGACTGTGTCTCCACACACCAAAATCACCCATAGGGCACACCATCTCACTTGGTTAAACAATCGACACAAAATCAAGAGTGGCAACTACCGCACTGCATGAAACGACCAGTTTACTGTTTATTACTTGTTAAAAGTGAGATCACTTCTCTTCTTGGTGGCTGTATTCATTGAATCACCTTGGCGCCTGTGGGGGTCTTAATCAGGCTTTGCTGCTGCAATAGACTGGTGCCCCATGAAGCCAAATTACCTGTCGTGTGCCTAATACTGCTGTAACAGCTCAATTTCCTTTGAACCCTGAATGGGATTATAGTGAAGTGTGACTGTGATAGGATGGATTGTGTTCTCAAATTGTTTGTATTGGTGTGTGTGTGTGTGAAAGAGAGAGAGGGGGAGTACATGTCTTAGTTGTGTAAAGGGAAGTGTTCTTCAGATTCTTAATGCCAGATGTTGTGTTAGTCTCTCATGCTTAATATCTCCCAAAGCAGTGTCACTTGAAACTGAAGATGGATCTAATTATTACACATCAGCAGAGGGAAACCTGGGAATGGTTAGAAATAATCCATCTTGTTTGCATTGTTATGATGCTTCTCATCGAGAAGGCAAATGACCCTCAGACTCCAAGTTTGCTTATTTCACTTATTTCTTTTTTAGATGTTGGCTGGGTTATTATTGATCAGCAGAAGCTGTGGACATGGTACAGAGATTAGCATGAATTTAAATTGAAGGACACTTAGATTAGCAATTGTTTGCATATTTAAATTGCTTAAAGAAATACTCCACCCAAAGCTAATTTGTATACTGTATGTTAATTACATCACATAGTTTGTAGCAATGGTTGAGACAAATTTGTAAACTCATGTTTTCTTGAAGAACGGCGATAACAAATTTTTTGATACAATCGGAGTCTATGGTGACCAATGTTGGACAATATCAAAAAAGTCCATGAAAAACCTTCCTTAGCGTTCCTTAGCCACATGTGAGATCATCCAGTCGTATGCTCACATCATCCCAAATACAGTGGAACCTTGGTATACATCTGCTTTGGAATAAGTCCAACTTTTTATGCGTCCTGTTTGACGCGAAACATTTTGCTTGGTATACAACCTTTGTTTGGAATACGACTCTGCGCCTGATCTAGAACACCGTGCACTACCCTTGTTTACCTCTCTCGAGACAAAGCCACTACTGCCCCTGATCGTTAGTACGCCAGTTGCTAGCATTCAGTGAACAACTTGTGCGCTACCCTTGTTTACCTCTCTCGAGACAAAGCCACGACTGCCCACGAGCGTCATTATGCACTATAACTCTCTGTGAATTTTCACGTGATTTTGTGTTTTTTCGCATAAATTTTGAATTGATTGTTAAAAAGTATGAAGGTGGCATTCGTATCCTTGACTTGGCTGCTGCATACCATTTGCCAAGAATGACGGTATCTACGATTGTGAAAAACAAAGACGTTATTAAAAAGTAAAGTGAGGTTAAATTTTCGTTTATTTCATCTAATTTCCTTTGTATTTATGTATTTTAGTATTAAGCAATGTTTAAATTATTTTATACAACCCCATCAATGTATAATATGCCAATAACATTTTTTTTCATGGGAACAGATTCATCATTTTCCCTTTATTTCTTATGGGAAAAATGTGTTTGTTATACGTCCTGTTTGGTATAAGTCCATGGGTCTGGAACGGATTAAGGACGTATACCGAGGTACCACTGTATATGCATTTTAACCAAAATATCCACCTTAATAAAAAGAATAAGTGTCTGTCTGGTTAGTATGACTCTATCACTCCAAAAGGTTGAGCATGACAAACATTTTTAGTAATACATTCATTGCATTTGTCACTCCAATAAATGGTGAATCACAAAGATTTACAGTGCTATTATGAATCCCGTACCAAATGGCATATAATACAGATATATGCATTGCATTGTACACTACAAATGTTACCACTGAGGTCTACGTTGATTACTTGGATTTCAACATGCCTTAGACGGGTTGCACAGCTTGCTGTTAAATAAACCACATTCTGTTAAAACACTCCCTTGAACAGAAATGCAACATGTTCTGATGTGAATGAGTATTTGATTTGTTGAGCAGCCTCCTACTGTTATATTTATAATTGTATCCACAATTGGAGTACCTCAGGATTGTTTAGCAGCAAACTGTGGAACTGCATGGGAGAACTAACCTTCTGTTTGTCGAAGCATCTCGGACACGCTCACGTTTGACGCATGTTCTTCTGTTGATAAAGTTTTGACTTGCTTTTTTTCAACTTATAATGTTAAGTTCTACTCAGCCTTCTATGCTTGCTTTTTGTTGTTATTACGTGAAGTACAATGTCAGTGAATGAAATGAGCTGTTACTGGGCTGGACTCCTGAACCAATGAATGAGGTGGGGAGTTGGGACCTCAGTTCAAAATCTTGGATAAATCTGAATACATACTATTCTCATTAATGGGAGAGTTTATTAAAAATGCACGTGTTTAGGGCATTGTGAGCATATGATTGGAATACCTGACATGTGGATTATGCATCACAAGGAATGTTACAATTTTTTGTCATAGACTTTTTGATAATGTTTGCTATTGTCCAGTGTTGGTCACCTTCTATGAGAAACCTTGTTATGTTTGATCTGCATGAACATGAGATTAAAAATTTTCCTCGGGCATCACCATAGCCCGAAGTAACATGTAAAAAAATAATAACAGTTTTGAGTGGGGTATTCCTTTCATGAGATTTTGTCTTATATTTAAATCAAAAATTGTATTTAGTATGGTAGGAGACCTTAAAAGAAGAATACGTATGCTAGTATGAAATTACTAATAAAATTATTTTCATAAAAGGTGTCCGCTGTTATCTGTACCTGCTTCATCCATTTCATAGTCATGGGGCCAAAAAGGCAAACAACCTTTGAAGATGTGCACCTGCACGCCTGTTTGATGTTGCCAGTTTTGTATTTTTCAAGTTGAAGTTTTTTTTATTTTTAACAAACATGGTATATATGCATTTGCCACCTGAAATTATGTCCTAAGGTTGAGCATTCTTTATAATTATTAAGAAATACATTGCATGTCCTGACATTTTACAGTTGAACCAACGTTAAAACTTAACATGTGTGTCTATGGGATTTGAGAGGAAAGATGGAGTACTCAGAGGAAAGCCATCACAGAGACAAACTCCATATGGATGTTGGGTGGGCTTTTGGACCACAGAGGAAGCAGGGCAAACTTCTGTGGCATCCTTAGGTGTTCTCATTGATAGGTCAAAACCAGATGAGGGAGTGTAGGTGTCTACAGTACATGAGCATGCCCTGCAGTCTGCTGTGTCCAGCGTTACTGGGATATCTACCAGTTTTCTGGGGCCCTGAAACCGATACTGTGGTTAAAAGATGAATGAGTGAATAGAATTCTTCCAGTTCCTATTTTTGGTCTGCTATATACAACCGGCTGTGTCCCTGTCAGTAGAAAGCACCCTTTGTTATGTCCACTTCATCACAGGGCACACATCTCTTTTGAGACCAGAATGTGAGACATGTTAAAAGGGACATTCCACTCTAAAGTAAGCGAGTGAAAACAACAATGTTGTTCATTTCTTTAGCGGAGTGTGAAGGGAAAAAAAATGATGGATTCCAGATCAGTTCATTGGGTGGTCTTGACAGTCATCTTCCTCTCGGTGACGCTTCTTTTGTATTACTATATAGTCAACAAAATAACTGTCTATGAATTTGTGTTCAGTGATGGATATTTTAGAACAGTTTTAGATAACTGTTTATGTGATGCTTGAGAATTCATTATTCATTCCTTAACAATGGAAATGGGCATCGTACAGTAAAAAATAAACAGCTAACCACATTAACCCGACATGTGCAAATATGCATTAACAGTAGTGCTTGCTAGGTGACAACTGATAATCTCTTTATGAAAGTTGTAGGCTTGGAAAGAAAAGGAAAAGAAAGGACTCACAATAAAAGACCAATTAGTGGAGCAGACTCGTTTTTACATAAAAGGAATGCAGGAAGGTTTGCAAACATGCTAAAGGCAGCAATTGGTTCAAGATGTTTAAATGACTTTCAGTTGTACTCTTGGACTAGAAGGTTCAGTGGCAGAGATGTATGGCAATAAATGCATATCTTTCATTTTTTTTAAGTCTGTTCAAAATGTTCAATTTGTTTTTCGTTAACTCCTTCACTTAATAATGTAGTTAATCCTATTCTTGTCATTGACTTGGATATCATAAAGTAATTGCTTTCTTTTTTGTTATTTGTAATATGTATTTTTTCGAAATTGTAAAGCACACTAGTACAGAGGAATATGAGAACATGACATTTCCTTGTCATTCTGGTGTACTTTTTAATTATTTTTTTAACAATGGATCTTGACAAGTGTGTTTCTTATGACAAGTTTTCCTTCTACTTACAAAATTTTCTTGTAGGTTTTTTTTTTTCAGTTAGTATTAAAGTTTATGTATAAAAAGTATTCTTACAAGGAATTTTCATATTGTCAAAGAAAGTTTTTTTTTTCTTTTTTTTCCCAATAAGAGCATACAGTTCATGGAACTTACTTTCTGAGGGACTGACCAAGATTTAACTGTTTCAGTGATTAGGCGAAGAATGACACTCTTTATCATCTTCTTATATAATACGCTACCATGGCTGGCTGTTTGTCTGTCCAGGATTTTAAATCACCTGTAGCTTGCAAACCGTTTGACCTATTCACCTGAAATTTGGTACACATTCACTATGTGACGTCTATTATCTGCTTTCGGGGTGATGATTTTTATTACTCTTTTTATTTTTATTTTATTTTATTGTTGAACCAACTCTCGGCAGCACACAGCCAGTCGGCCATGAGGCATATGCGTACGGGCACCATTCTCACCCCTTCCACCTTCACTGTCAATTCCCCTACCTCTTCATATCTTAAATCTTTCTTGAGGAAGACAGCTAGAGGTCATCCTACCTACCACCATCGCCACCACTTCCCCTACTTCTTCATATCTTAAATCATTCTTGAGGCAGATTGACTTATGTGCCAGCTTAAGCAAAAAAATTAAAGAAAACGTACTAAGTAATTGCAACACAAAAATTGACTTAATCAGTTTTAACACGAAAAGATGCTGATCTCCACTGATGGGTGGAGAAAAGAAGAGCTGCTCAGGAAGCAGCAAGCGCATCAACCACTGAGCAAATAAATGCTAAATGTGCAGAGAAAGAGTATGAAAACTATGAATGCTCAAGTCAAGTGTATTCACTGCACGTGCTGTTACTGGTATTTGTTATAATAGTGGTATTATTTTCTGGTAACAAGAGAGGTTGAGTGTCTCCTCAGTATTTTGCAGGGGAAATTGTAAGCATTCACTAATTTTTTTCAAATGAAATTGTGCATACTTTAATTGTATTTTTATACACTAAACAGAAAACACTTTCAAGGCTGACAAGTAAGGCGAGTGCTTTTTTTCCATATCCCACGTCCTGTCAAGCTGCCACCCTATCCCATTCAGCATTTAACACACACACACACACACACAAACATATGGTTGTTTCACTGTCCTTGAAATTGGGACACCTTATACTGCACTATGTGATATAGTATTTTGCAGCAGTTGTGTACTTGATTTAGTTTTATGCTTTTCAGAGTGTAGAATACAACAATACACCTGTTCCTGAATATTGGGTATAATTTGTCCAAGAAGGATTTATGCTAATTCTCTTTTGTAACACCATTTTTTAAAATGTTTTTTTTTGTTTAAATCATGCTTGTAGATTATCCATCATTCTTCAGCTTAATTTCCTAAATCATTTGAGAGTCAACTGGATTTAGTGTCTAAAGATTTCATTCAGAGTGTCCTTTCACTCACAGAGATTGCATTACAGTATTTCCTTGCGTGTTTTATTTAAAATACTAGGGGGTTTGCCCCTTGCTCGCTTCGCTCACCAACCCCCCTGGCCTGTGCTATGTGCCAGCCCCTTCATGTCTCTGCCGCTTGTGTTGTGAAGAGGGGGGGCTGAACACACCCTGAGGAGACATGGTTGCTCTTCTGAACCCCATCTTAAACGATGGAAAAAAAATAAAGATTTTTTTTTAACCTCCTCTTTGCTCGATCAGCTGCTGGCTTGCTGCTGCTGCGATGTCACATGATCAGCATCTCGCATGGCACTTCGAACATTTAAAAGCCTGTACAGCAGCTGTCCTACTCTTTGTGTTTTATTTCCGGCCCCGTCATGGTTAACTCTCTTGGCACAAAGCCTTGCCTGGCGGGACGTGAGTACTTGATATTTTTTAGTTTATAATTTAAAAATGGAATAAGAATCTGAAAATCTAAAAACATCACATTAAAATTTGATAAATTATGAAAAAAATGATACCAAACATATATATGTAGGTTTTAAAATAAGCCTAATTTAAAGTGTGACAAAAAATGTGACATTAAAACGTCACATAAAATCGTTGCACATTTCGTCTTAGGATTTTATATATATATAGAGTAGTTTATCTATTGCATTCACATCTACTTATGTTCCTTTTGTAAAGTACCGTATGATAAGATGTGTATGCCAGATTGGTAGGTGAATGGAAACTGGCCCTATGTAAGTCATTGTGTGGAGGTGAGTGCTCCCAGTACCCATGTTGTGCTCCATTATGACATTTTTTTCTGCCTTATCCCCACTGTTCTTTGAACAGGCTTCATTGCTAATGACCCTCAAATGGGTTAGATGGGTCCAATGATGGATGCCTGATCAGTCATACACAATAAATATTAGTATTTCACATGAACAGGCTATTCCGCCCAAAGCAGCTCATCACTCATTTTCACCTAATCTCTTCAAAGTGACATCATGTTGAGTTTCAAATGTACTTAAAGCACAGCACTCTACAGCACTAGTTGGTAAATTGTGGCAGTAGATATCAGCATCATGCAAGACCTGCAAAAGAGAACTCCTCTTTTGACATCGTGCGTAGTTGCTGATTGGTAGGCAAAAATGTGAAGATGTTGTAATTGTGATATTGTTTTCTACATGGCTTCCCACACTCTATTGCTTTACCATTTTTGCCCAAAAAGCTTGTTTTTTGAAACCTCTGTTAAGGTTGGAAATCCAAGTGGGGGACAAAAAGAGGTAAAAGAGGCTTTTTTAAATTTGGACGGGATATAGCTATCATATTCTTGTCAATATACGTAGATTCCGCAGACCTACTTGTGCTGCCTCATGGTAATGCCTAGTGGCACCAGTCAGTAAAACAGTGCATTGGCAGCCTTCTGTCATACAACATGAGTCCTGCTTTTGGGGGTTGACTGCTCTGCAAAGTGGCATTGTTCTCTTCATGTTTGTGTGAGGTTCCTTCACTGATCCTGGGTTATGTTGTCAATCCCACATGCATGCCTCTGTGCCTTCAGGTTTATTGACCTCTCTTTATTGTCTCAATGTCAACCTTGAAAGAGTTGCTGTGTCCTGTCTGGCTTTGTATCAAGACAACCTTTTCAAAGACTTTCAAGTTCAGTTGCCATCTTTAAATGACTCCGGTTTCACTATGTGTGTTATGATGGCCTAGAAACCCTTCCAGGTCAGGTTCTTGTAATGTACTTTTACAACTGTGTTGTTACCTTGTTGGTATTCAGTGTCTGATTTTGTTATGTCAGTGTTCAACATAACCTTTCTTTGCCTCTGTGTAGCAAATGTTCTTTGAGCTTTATTGGCGAATTTAGTCTATTATCTTAATGTATGTATTTTTTGAATATTGTGAAAGCATTATGTGGAATAAAGCCTATATGATTTGGGGTCCATGCTTATTTTCTGTTTTGTATTGTAAACTGCTCGAGCCTTGATTCATTCCACTGTCCTCTCAAATTTATTTAACCTCTAATTATGGATTCTAAGGCAACTTAGCACAGTACATGACCATGAAAGATGTTAGTTAAAGTACAATATTTATAGGAAAGCAAAATGGCCACACTTAGTGGGGATTTAATTGCCAAGTGAAGCATAAGAATTAAGTTAACATGCAGAAGCCAGAACAAGTTTTCTGTGGTTCCCAAGCATGAATTTCAATGAAAGGCCGAGACCACCTCAATAGTGTGCTGTAGATGACCTTGCCAGTTTACCACATTCCCAGGCTGATCAAGCTGTCTCTGAATTGGTGTAGTCTGCAAGTAGAATGGTGCTTTTCATTTGCCAGTCTCTCTTCCTCTTCATACTCACTTAGGATCATGATCTCTGGGTAGAAGCCCCAAGAATGATACTGTGAGTACAGGCGGCTGAAATTAGATTCCTGAACGCGGTTGCTGGGTGGTCAGCAATGCAGGAGGACCTCGGAGCAGAACCACACTTCTTCAAGTTTGTTAATGTGGATGCAGGGAAAGATGACTCGCTTTCAGCCCAATAAAAATAATGTGAACATACTCTGAATTATTTGCTTAGACAATGAAATGAAAGACCTATAACATGCACATTCCTTTGAAATGTGTGTTTTGAAGCAAGGTCATAGTCACTGTGCTGGTCAGCCTCCACACTTTGGCTCCGGTACAGAGGCGGAACTTAAATCATGTGAATTCTCTTATCACTTGATTTCTTTGCATTTGTCCAAGTTTACTTTTTATTCTGCTTAGGTTTCAAGTCCACCATGAAAGCTTACAGCTTGGGTCCGACCACAAAGTCTCCCACTAATTTTTGCTACAGTGTTTCTTTATTGAGATTGTTTCATCACCCTGAGAATGTGGTAAACTGGCAAGGTCATCTACAGTGCACTACTGAGGTGGCGCTGGCCTTTCAATGAAATTCATGCTTGGGAACCGCAGGATAGTTTTTTGTTTCTGCATGTTAACTTAATTCTTATGCTTCACTTGGCAATTAAACCCCAACTAAGCACTGCCTTTTTGCTTTCCTGTAAATTGATACGAAGGGGGCTGGTGTTTTGTCCAGGAGACCCATACATTTCCCTCTGGCCAGCTGGCTGCCACTAATTATCTGCTGATGCTTCCAGTTCTTGCTGACACGTGAATGTCTGCAACTGGCAAAGTCATATCTTTTAAAAACAAGACTGCAAATACCAGAGAGCCTTGTTTTGTTAGTTTTAAGAAATGGGGCTACTTTAAGGTTTCAACTCCTAATTTCCCTGTCCTTGACAAATTTCCACTGCTCATCAGATGAGGCATTTCTGCCCACCACATTGTGAACTGTTTGGCTAACAGACTGGCCAAGAATTTGAACTTCTAACCCTTCAGTGCAGGGGTCATTGCTTCCAAACCGCATTGCACGCTGAGCCACTTTGTGTGTCTGTTTAATGGGGATAGCTCCTCGTCTTCAAGGTTCTTCAGTCTTCTCTGTTACCTAAATGGAAGAGTGAGGTAACAAAAGGTGAACAATTTGGCATTAGATAGACAACTACTTTGTCAGTTTGGCTCTTTTTGGCACGGCCTCTTAGAGTGAGTCAGTCGACATGTTGCCCATGATTCATTGTTTACCATTAAAGCTACTTTGGGCCATTCTTTGAGGAAAGATCCTGGATAATTTCAGGAAGGAAGGTCAGATGGGCAGGCCGGGGGAAATAATCCACTTATACTAAAAGTAGTATGAGCCGAATGCTTGAAAGGAATTTCAAAGCATTAGAAATGAAGCGGCCTGACATAGCCAACACCAAGGGTCAACAATTGGATGCCAAGCTTGAACAGAATCCAGTGCTCACGCTGCTAGAAGGTAATAGCTATGTAGAGATGGTACACAATAAAGTATTTTAAATAATGTAAGGCTGTGTGTAGAGGTTCCATTTCTATGTGTGTTGCATGCTAAGGGCTTTTTCTTCTCCATCATTTTATCTTCTGGACCTTCTTTTCCATTACATGGTTGTGGGGATATGGAGAATAGCTGGCAGCAAAGGACAAAAAGAAAGAGCCAGCACTAAATGCGTTAGTAGCCCACAGCAAAACAAAGTCACACACATGAACAAATTAGGCAGTAAACCATACATACTCATTTTTGGAATGTTGAATGGAGGAAAAATATCTCAAATGCAGAAAGAATGTGTGAACTCTACATACAGAGAGATTTGGTCAGCAATTCAAATAAAGCTTGTGGTGCTTTTAGCTGACCAGTTAATGAGAAGGATCCATCCTTTTTGGGCAGTTTTCATTATAGGGTACAGAAGTTTATTCTGGCTACTGACCTTGCAAGGCAGAAAATAACCCTGGAGAAGCTGTTGGTCTAGATGAAAAGCTATTATCTGTTCTCACTTTGCGGTTTTCAGGGTTTGAACTTAACCTACGAGCAACAGATGGCAGGTAGAAGCTGACCCTAGAGTTACTACCTAGCAGACTCCTTTATACCTGGCAAATACAGAGGGAGAACCAGTGAAGAGGCATTCATTCATGCAAATAAAAAGGAAAGGCCCTGAAGGGCAAGAGTGAGCAAATATTTTGTAATTATTCTATTACCTGTGTTTGACAAGACCCATGCTAGTATGCAGTATTTGAAAAGATGAAAACAGAAACAAGTAAAATATGCTACTAGAATTATATAATAAACCCAACAATAATTACAGTTGATTATTATAAACCTTACATACACATAGGGGAATGTGCATCCTGCACACAGGCAAGAGACTGGGCACAGGATTTAAATATAGGGGCTATCAGGCACCAGCACTACCTACCATATACTTAAAGACAGCATTTAGAATTACAAACCTGACTTTTAAGATGATGATTTCACAAACACAAGTGCATCAGCAAAATGGAGCTGCTTATCTAGGATGATCTACATGAGAGTAACTGTTTTATACAAAGCTGTTAGAGACAATCTAAAACAGCTATTTGTGGTGGGCATGTGAGTCTCCCCACCATGTAAGGGTCGCAACAAGGTCTTCCTGGTGTGCCACACTTCATTCTCATCTTGATACACAGCTTTGCCTGGACCCTTCTAGCAGGAAAGCTGAGCTCTGCTTTTCGTTTTTGGTGCAGTGAGACGGAAGCCAATTTGTTTACTTAAACTGAGCTGCCCTCTTGGAGGGCACAGAGCCATGCGTTCCTATTTTTGATGCCTGTTTGCCTTGCTCCACCTAGCCAGACACACTGTTGCTGTTGCTGATTGTAGATGGTGAGTTCTTTAGGGGCCTAGAGTCATGGAGCGGTAGCATCTGGTAAAGAAACGTTTACTGTCATCTTTTGTAAAAGTTAATTGGGAACAGAATGAGCAGAGACATTTAGATGGTTAGCAGATGACATAATCAAGGAAAGAATTTAATGAATGCAAAGTTTTTTCTTTTTTTTTTGGTAAGACTATCTGTGATTGTAATGGCTTGTGGGACTCCTCCGCTGCCACGCACAGTAGGGTGCTGATGTAATCATCACATCAAGTTCACTTGGTCCAAAGCTGATAATATAACATTGCATATTTCATGGTCACTGTGGCCTTTACCATATCTGGTATGGCAGGAGGAAGTGCTTGTATATGTGTGTGTGTATGTATATGTGTATACAGTACACACATATAATATGTGTATCTGTGTGTGTGTGTGTATATATGTGTGTGTATATATATATATATATATATATATATATATGTATGTATATATATATATATATATATATATATATATATATATATATATACACACACTGTATGTATATATATATATATATATATATACACACACACTGTATGTATATATATATATATATATATATATACACACACTGTATATATATATACTGTATATATATATATACTATATATATATATATATACTATATATATATATATATATATATACAGCATATAAAAAATATACACACACACAGTGGTACCTCGGTATACGTCCTTAATCCATTCCGGATCCTTTGACTTATACCAAACCGGACGTATACCAAACTAATTTTTTCCATAAGAAATAAAGGGAAAATGATTAATCCGATCCCATGGAAATAAATCCTATTGTTATTGGCATATTATACATTGATGGGGTTGTAGAAAATAATTTAAACACTGCTTAATACTAAAATACATAAATACAAAAGCAATTAGATAAAATAAATGAAAATTTAACCTCTCTTTACTTTTTAATAACATCTTTGTTTTTCACAATCGTAGATACCGTCATTCTTGGCATACGGTATGCAGCAGCCATGTCCCGGATATACATGCCACCTTCATACTTTTCAACAATCAATTCAAATTTACACGAAAAAACACAAAATCACGTGAAAATTCACAGAGCGTTATAGTGCGGGTTGTTCACTGAATGCTAGCAACTGGCATACTTATGCTCTTGGGCAGTTGTGGCTTTGTCTTGAGAGAGGTAAACAAGGGTAGTGTAGAGTTCTCTAGATTGAAGTAGCGACACACTCAGAATAACGTTTCGAATGCTGTTTATTTTGAACCATTTTTAACCAACTCTCCATACAGCATGCCTTCTAAATCACACCCCTCCCTCCGGCAGTCATACGTCTCAAAAAACGAAGACCATAGCAATCAACACCCAAACATAAAGCAATGGACAAAAGCATCATTGAACAATCATATACAACAGGTAGCACACGGGTTGTTCACGGAATTCTAGCAACTGCCGTACTGATGCTTGTGGGCAGTCATGGCTTTGTCTAGAGAGAGAGGTAAACAAGGGTAGCACGTGAGTCGTATTCCAAACAAAGGTCGTATACCAAGCAAAATTTTTCATGTCCAAACAGGGTGTATACCAACATAGCAAGGTTTGGGGCAGCCACCCGTATACAGTAATCCCTCGCTATATCGCGCTTCGACTTTCGCAGCTTCACTCTATCGCGGATTTTAAATGTAAGCACATCTAAATATATATCACAGATTTTTTGCTGGTTCGCGGATTTCATCGAACAATGGTTCTTTTACTTTATGGCACATGCTTCCTCAGTTTGTTTGCCCAGTTGATTTCATACAAGGGACGCTATTGGCGGATGGCTTAGAAGCTACCCAATCAGAGCATGTATTACATATTAACTAAAACTCCTCAATGATATAAGATATGCTTCCCGCGCGGTGCCTGATTGTTTGCTTTTCTCTCTCTCTCACCCTCTCTGCCATTCTCTGCGCCTGACAGAGGAGATGTGAGCAGAGGGACTGTTTGCACAGAGACTGTTTGCCTAGAAGATATGGATGCTCCTCTGCAAAATGCCGCTTTATCGCGGTGCTTCAGTATTGATTTTTTGATTGTTTGCTTTTATCTCGCTCTCTCTCTCTGACATTCTCTGCTCCTGACGGCGCTCCTTTGAAGAGAAGATATGTTTGCATTCTTTTAATTGTGAGAAAGAACTGTCATCTCTGTCTTGTCATGGAGCACAGTTTAAACTTTTGACTAAAGGGTGTTATTTCATGTCTAGAGGGCTCTAATAATGTTAACAGGGTGGGAGAGTTTGTAAGGGCTTAAAATATCTAAAAATAACCATACAAACATATGGTTTCTACTTCGCGGATTTTCATCTATCGCAGGGGGTTCTGGAACGCAACCCCCGCGATCGAGGAGGGATTACTGTAATTGGTATCCTGGAGTCCAAAACAGAACTGAGGCAATAGGGAAAAGGTGGAGGCTTTTAAAGGGGAAGACAGAAAGTGAGATCAAAGGGGCCAGGCTCATGAAGGTCTTCAGCCATAGGCTCGAGCCCAGACGTGACATCACAGGGGCCGGAGCTGACAAGGTCTTCTTCCATAGGCTCGGTCCCAGAAGTAACGTCAAGAGGGCCAGTTGGAATCTCATGTGAATGGTCTGCAGGAAAGGGAGAAAAAGAGCCAGTGCACTCTGGAACATCCCAGTCTGATTCAGAACTGTCCTTACTCAAGCCCTTTAGCTGCCTCCCATGTGGACGTACGTGTGTTCCAAAAGTTTAAACATGCTCCATGACAAGACAGAGATGACAGTTCCATCAGGAGCAGAGAGTGTCAGAGAGACAGAGAGAAAACAATCAATTCCAAAACTAACAGGTGCTGTTCAGGTTTTTAAGTATGTGGAGTACCGCGCGAGAAGCTTATCGCGTGACAGAGCAGCCTGCAAGCAAACCTAGCAAGTAAGGGAGCAATGTGAAGGTAGTCTGTCGGCATTTTTAGGAGGGGTTTTCCCAGGAGCGTCTGTATCCTCTAGTGGTGCGTTCAGCCCCCCAGCTCACAATATGTATGTATGTATGTGCTGTAAAAAGCATGGTCTCCTAGAAACCATGGATTCTGGCACTTCAATCAATAAATCGCATCGGTTGTGCATTAGCAGCTAATCGAGGTTTTCTTTCCTCTGCGGTTTTGTGTTGCCGACATGCTTGCCTCCATTGTCTGTCAGCAGTTAAATGAGTTTCTCTCTCCTCTGCGTTTTTTTTTTTACCGATGTTCTCGCCTCGCTTGTGTATTGGCGGCTAAGCTAGTTTCTCTTCTGTCGCCGGTTTCACTTTGGTGAGAGACACGCACTTCCACGTGTAGATGTTTATATTTAAGATATGTACTACATGTATGTATATGCAGGTACAGTACAGAGGGTTTCTAAAATTATGATTTTAGAGGGTTTGAGAGGTTTCCTGGCAACATGAGGAAAAAGACAAGAACAATTCTTTCAGAGAGTGCCAGTCCTTTGTAGGACCCATTCTTTTTCTTTTGCTCATTATTTATGTCTATAACATTGAGATATAGTACAGATACTCATCTCATCTTCCCATCTGCTTTTCCTGGTGAGGGTTGTGGTCAATACACAAGTACTCTATGTAAGAAACATCATAGCTAATTGGTGCCCACCACTCATCCCTCTCAGCCCTTTCCCAAGGCATATGCCATACTTTCAGGAACAATGGAAAAACCATCCTGCCCCACTCAAGTATGGGAGCTGTTGCTTCACAAATTTCTGGTAATAAAGAGAAAGCAGAGGCAGGTTTTGTGTGGACGCAGTGGATATTTTGTTCATTTATTCTAAACATTTTACAAGCTCAGTGTACATTAACACACAGAGTACAGGCTTCATGAGTGGCAGGAGGGCATCTTATAAGTGCCACGGTTTTAACTATTATAGTCTTTTTGGAGTTTTGAGCCCACTTTCGGAGCTGCCTTGACTGGTGAGTGTTACTCCTGCCAGTACCTACTTTGCTTTATCTCTGTCCTTTCCACTTTGCCCTAAAGAAGTTGCATTCAGCACCACTTTGTAGTCTAAGTGCACAATTTATGGGAGGTTAAGGTTTAAGATGTCGTTTGTGTCCTAGCTTGTGCTTGTGATTGCTTTACAAATGATGCCAATAGTGACTTTGTGGAATATATTCCTTCAGAGGTGTGAACATTTGGTAAAACTTCAGTTTAGGTATTACAAAAATGCATCCATTATGCATTTACCATTGTTTAACAAGAGCATAACTAAAACTTCTTTGGGTCTTTATACCACTTTTCTCTTGATATTACATGTTTAGTATAAGATCCTTCACATTAGCAAGTAATTACAGTTATGTCAATATGCCACACTGCACAGAGATGAATATATCCCATCTACTGAATTTTTATATATATTATGAAGACCATAAGTTGCCTTTGTTAAGGTCTTGTTGCATAAGAGAAAGTTAGCATTGCATTTTTGCAGTACCTACACTAAAGTGTTAACAAATTCTTTATCAAGCAGGTGTACTTTCAATATTTATGTAACACATAATAGCATCACATTCTCAAATCTGCTTAATTCAGCTCAGGGTGGCAGGGGGGCCAGAAATAACATATAAAATGCATCCATTTTCTATTTCCACTTGTCCATGATGATAGCAATTAATAAGCAAGTAAATGGGGAAAGATAACGTTTTTGATCCACTATATGTACATGAAAGTCTGCAATGTGTAAACATTTCTTTTGAGGCAGGTAGCATCATGTTGCCTGTAAAGTTTTCCGAACTAAATGAGATGAAACCTTTATTTTAAAATTCAATATATGTATTTATTTAATCACTGCATTGTGACTAACAAAAAGAAGTCACATTTCCTCCATCCCATTATTCCCTGAATGCAGAAAGGTGCACTCAGTAGTTCCAAAGTATCCTTAAGATTAAGCTTCAATAGGCCATGAAGAGTCTCCCATAGCTGAATAGTGACATAAATCAAAGCTTTTGAAAAATCTTAACTGCCGTTATTTTGAAGTGCTGCATTTCCCAGAACTGGGATTCCTCATCTCATAAACTGTTTTGATTGTAGAGCTTGACAGAGTTTAGCATACTGCACATACTGCCCCAAAAGGCCTTAACTGACATCATGCTGGTCTTCATTTAGGCCTCGGCCTGCTCATGTGGTTACTCCTACTAATTGTTCTTATGTTCAAAAGTGAGAAATGTAAATACAATAGAAATTGAATACAAATGTATAGCCTGTGAGATGAATATATAAGTAGTTGCTAAGAAAAGGGTTACCACACCACAAATCTGTTTTCAATCAGTTTTCCCAGGATTGCAGTCTTTTTCAGTTTGGGCAAGTCCCAGTGATAACAGATTATTGTGTTTTATCTAATTATTGGTTATTGGAAATATTTCAAGTTGTTTTCCATCTGCCTTTGCAAAACCAAGTGGTTTAGGGGGTGGGATAGCAGCAAAGAGAACTGACAGGCTAATCGTAATAGATCCACACTAGCATCACCACAGGTCTTAGATTTGTGCTTCAAAAGATGGCAACTTTACATACAGTAGGTGATTCCCTTTGCCTGTGGGTCTTTCTACCCCAACTCTAATGGCAGGAGTGTTCCAAACTGGTCTTGTCTGAGTGATTACGCTCTACAAAGGACTGGTTCCTGCCTTGCACCAGGTATTGCTGGGTTAGGATGTGACCTCACTCTGTGGTTCAGAATTTGATTAGGTGAGTTTGTGCGTGACTGGACCTTGTGGTTGACCAGTTCTGACTTTTCACTCAATGCTGTTGGCTAAACTCCATCCTGCCACAATCTTGACTTGGGTCTAGTGACTATAAAAATGTTAAGTTATATAGCGGGAGTCCTATGTGTGGTTCAGTGGGTAAGGAAATTGGACGGTTCATACTGCCATTCCAATCATTGTCCTACTGTCGGACCCCCCCAAGCAAGCTGCTTAGCCTGCCTGTGATTCAAAAGTTCTAATTACTTGAAAAAAGTTGTGCAATACAGTATAGCAGCACTTGTAAAGGCCCTGAATGATGCCGAGTATTTAAAAATTACATGGAAAGTACAGGTTGCTTGTAACATACTCCAGAATGAAATGTTTCACTACTACAGTACAGTCATAGACGTTTTAAACTGATTTTCCATCCATTTATCTGTTCTTCTTGTTTGGTTATTGATCTGTTCAATTCTTCTAATCACATCTCACCTGTTCAGAGTTCTTTTCAGTTTATTCTTAGGTTCTTTAGTTCTTCCAAGTGAAAATTGGTTCAGTGCACTTGTACATATTTTTAAAATACAAGGCAGTACCAACAAAGTAGACAACCACGTGATGTTTACACACCGATCAGGATTATGAAGAGAGAAAGATCTCTAAACTGTAGCTCAACTGTTCCCATCTGAATTTACAAGACAAGAACGTAAATCTTGTTACCACAGGTTGTGGGCAGGTGGCAGCTGAGAAGATTAAGATGGAAACTAATCACATTTCCTCGGGTCCTGGATTCTTTGGAAAAACTCCTGTTAAAGTAATTTATTATTTTATTATATGGCCCCTCCACGGTGAGCATAATCATAAGGTTCTTGAAAAAGAACATATTATGACACTTAATGTTATTAAGAATTTAAAATAAAATAGCTGCTTGCATACAATAGAATTTATCCAGTGTAAAAAATATTGAACAAAAACTCATTTCTTTTGGGTGATATCAGCCTCATGATTCCCTAATTGAACAATGAGTTATTCTGTTATGTCTGCTTGCTGCTTGCAATCAACCATGATTTTTATATTTTTTTGGAGAATAGATGATAAAGTAGTTTATTAATAAGGTGGCACACAGTTTTGAAACGGTTAGCAATTCCACACACCTTGCTTTAACCTCCTGGATTTTTTTTTTACTGACATGTTGGCTTATATGGTAAAGAAACTAGTTGGAAGGCTTGGTTACATTTTATTCATGTCATAATTTAAATTTTTCCCTAAATGTATTATTACTAATGTAACTTTTTTCTGATTTTGTTCTCTGCCTTAACTTTGATAGAGTAGACAATTCTTATTTATACAGTATAACAGCTTTCTTCTTTAAATATCAGGCTAATAAACGTGACATCTTTCATTTCTTTTTTAAAATATCAGGCTAATGAATGTGATATCTTTCAGTCTGTGTCTGGTCTGAGGCTGTGGGGGTACCAAAGGGTATCCCATTATCACCAGTCCTCCATCAACCCATGCTGCTGGTTTTAGCTTGGATCATGCAGTGGTGTTCAGATTTAGAGCTCAGTGAAAGTGGGGTTGTTGAATGTCCCAAAGCCAAGTGCTGCTCAAATGCATTGGGTAGAACCCGTTGTGAGACTTTGTGAGTGTGAAAGTGACTTAAGGTCAATTGAACATATACTTGTGATGAATATAACCAAATGAAATATATTGTATATATACAGTATATATAGTCAAGTTGGGGAGCATGCACTGGTACAGTGCATTACCGCATCCACTACACGACGAAACAACTCAGGATCCCAGTTGGCAACCCCCCAGGCAGACACACGGCCCAGCCCCACCCTCCAGAAATGACCCTCTATCTGTCGCATCCAGGTGTTTATGTGGGCGACCCCTTGGCCTGGTCCAGCCACTCGGGTCCCCAACAATGAGGATTCTACAAGCTGGATCACCCTCTGGGAAATGCGCCACATGGCCATAGTGCCGTAACTGGCACTCCCTCACAATGCAGGTAATGTGCCTCATTCGGGAATCCATGAGCAACCGCTCATTCGACACAAAGTCAAACCAATGGTACCCAAGGATTTTCCGGCGAGACACAGTACCAAAGGAGTCCGGTATTTGCCTCAGGTCACTGGATTGCATCCATGTCTCACAACCATATAACAAGACAGGAAGCACCAGGACTCTCAACACTTGGACCTTTGTCCTTTTGCATAGATATTGGGAGCACCACACACCCATTTCCAGTGACCTCATGAACCTCCATGCTCTCCAAATCTGTCAACTGACTTCATAGGAAGAGTCACCAGAGACATGAATGTCACTGCCAAGGTAAGAAACCTCTCAACAAAGTCAACACTCTCTCCGCAAACAGACACACTGTTGATGGCTGTGCTCAGGAGGTCATTAAAGGCCTGGATCTTGGTTTTTATCCAGGACACTCGCAAGCTCAGACACTCAGACTCCTCGCTCAGTCTCTTCAGCGCCCCAATCAGAGCCTCCATTGACCCCACGAAGATCACAGCATCGTCAACAAAGTCAAGATCCATGAATCTTTCTTCACCAACAGATGCCTCACTGCCTCTGGACCCCACGACCTTGCCCAACAACAAGTCCATACAAGCATTAAACAGAGTAGGAGCAAGAACACACCCCTGATGAACCCCAGAATTAACTGGGAAAAATGCAGAGGTCCTGCCTCCACTCTTCACAGCACTCACAGTACCAATGTACAGGCTGGCCATGATATCCAGCAACCTCGAGGGGATCCCGCGAATCCTCAGGATGTCCCACAGGGTACCTCGATCAACTGAGTCGAATGCGTTACGAAAATCGACAAAGGCTGCAAAGAAACTCTGCCGATATTTGCATTTGCCAGAATGCAGTCGATGGTAGACTTCTTAGGCGTTAAACCAGACTGTTCTGGTCACTGGTAGGTGAGCAAGTGATCATTGATCCTATTGAGGGAGGCCCTAGCAATGACCTTACCCGGCACAGAGAGCAGTGCTATCCTCTGTAGTTGCTGCAATCCAGGTGGTCACCCTTCCCTTTCCAGATAGGGACAACAAGTCCCATTTTCCAGTCAGTTGGGATGAAGCCAGGAGGACAGCCTTACCACCAGCCTGGAAAAGTTCACCCCCGATACCACGGATACCACAGATCCCTGCAGCCTTTCCTCCCTTCAGCTGGTTCACCATCTGTGCAATCTCAGTGAGATTGGGTAGGTCACAGCTAATTGGAGGATCAGCCTCAAGAACCGTGGACCATGAGATATTCAATGTCCTAGCCAGAGGATGAGCTTTGAACAGCTCCTCAAAGTATCCAGCACAGCGGGTCACAACTGCAGTGTCATCCGTAAGGACCGTTCCATCAGCCGCCCTGACTGCGACTGTCTGAGGAACAGATTTATATGTGTGTAATGCTTCGATTCTTCTGTAAGCAGGGCGTTTGTCGCTAGACCACAGATGGTGTGTCACTTGCTCACAGATTCCTCTAACAAACTCCTCTTTATCTGCCTTCAGAGCCCTTGCACCCGTCCTTCTCAGTTCCCGGTACAGACCACAGTTGCCATTGAGCCAAACTGTGTGCAAACTCATTAGAAACAGCCTGGTCTTGGAGTCTGGCCAAGTCCAGGCTTATTTTCCTAGTAGGTGGTAACATACTGGACCTAAGCTGAATCCTAAGAGTAGCAACAACAAGTCTGTGGTCAGAATTCACAAACTGGGCACTTCTGTAGACCCTGCAGTTTTGCAAGAGCCTCCAGCATCTGCCCATGAGGATGTGATCGATCTCCTGCACCGCACCACCAGTGTTGGCGTACCAAATCCAACAATGCGGTTCTGGGCGCTGGAACCAGGATCCAGCAATTTGCAGCTCCTGACTTTTTGCGAAGGCAAGGAACATAGAGCTACTTTCACCATGGTCACCAAATCCATGGGGACCGAGACAATCTTCAAAGCCAGCCCTGTCAGTGCCAGTGACTGCCTTGTGGTCGTGGTCACCCATCAATCACCAAGCGAAGCTAGTAGGTGAGCAAGTGATCACAGATCCTATTGAGGAATTTTATATATATGTATATATAATATATATATATACTGTATACAGTATATGTATATATGTGTGTGTATGTATGTATGTATGTATATATATATGTATGTATGTATGTGTATATATATATATATATATGTGTGTGTGTGTATATATATATTCAGAAAGAAAGATTATATTTGTACACACAGATAGAAAGTTCTAGTTGTATATCTTTATATCTATTTACAGTACATACCAACACATACTGTACAGTAGAGATATACTTGTGCATGCTTATATATTGTATTTTTTTTTTGTTTTTAATCGCTGATCTTCACATAGATGTACCTGTGCATACTTATATATTATTTTTGTTTGTAATTACTGAGTGACTGGCCCAGTGGCCCAGGGGTGTGATTTAAACCAGTAGCCTTCTGGCTGAATGGCCAACTTGACTCTACTTGGCCGCAAGTCTCCTTTGAAGCATCTTGAACAAGGTAGTAAGTACTTACAGTGTGATGAGAGCTTTAACAGTGTCCCTCTTTATGAGTAAATAATTGTGAATAATGCTTTGTTTTGATAGTTGATGATACACACAGAAAACCACAAAGTGAAAAGAAAGAGGTTTTTTGTCCAGTGCATTTGGCCAGAGTCTGCATTTTAATGTCAAATGCCTGTGGTGTAATGTTTGCCGTATCCACCCTAGTGACTTCTTCTGGATAAAACTAAGAAGTGCAAGAACCACTAATCTTCACAACCCCCCCACCCCCCACATTCTAAATAATCGTAATCAGCTGGAGAGAGGAAAAAAAAAAAGTTTTGTCAGTAGAAGGCGTAAGCAAGAAAAAGAGTGATCAACTGGTGACTCATGCTCTTGTGCTGGGGAAGGCAAGGCTGCTGCTTCCTGTTGGGCAGCAACAGAGCACAAATGCACATGGCCAAGAAACATTAAAGGAAGGCTTACTGCTGCAGCTTACCATGGCTTCATTTCACATCCCAGATCTCTGAAATTGTTTATTGTATTGGAAATTGATGAATTGTTTATCCCCCTGTTTAAACTGAACACCTTATACTCTCCTTAATATAACCATTTTTCACTATGTGGGGTACAGCCCGGACACAGACAGGTAGACCTGATGGTTTCACCACACACACGTTTATTTGCACTATACATACACAAGAAAGTGAGCACAACCCAGTGCTGCATCACCAATCACCCCTTCAAGTCCAGGCCTTCACACAATGCTTTTCTTGTCTCTGGTCCGCCTCCACTCCTCTCCTCCGAGCTCTGTTCTCTTCCACCCGACTCCAGCCATCGAATGAAGGGAGGCGGTCCCTTATATCCACACCTGGACGAGTTCCAGGTGCTTCCCGACCCTCCTCCGCCGACACACTACACTGTGTGGCGGAAGAGCTGGCTGCGCACCCGGAAGCACTCCGGGTGTCCCCGTTCCTCTTCTCCCCCCAGCACTTCCAGGTGTGGCGGAAGTGCTGAGGTCCAGGGCTCCGAAGGCAGCGGGGCGCCCCCTGGCGGCGACCATGGGCCCCTACAGGGTTGAGCTTCCAAGCTCCCTACCCATGGTCCCCAAAGCAACCAGGGCGGTCACCCCCACATGGTCTGGGGATGGCGCAAGCCCTCCTCCGGTCCTCCTGGGTGTCCCGGCCGGGTAGCCTCCCCAGCCGTCTCTGACTACTAGTAGGGGAAAAATTGATTTGAATCTTTCAGTGTGGAGTTTGGGCATTTTTTATGCGTCTGTGTGGCTATTTCTTCAGGTGCCAAATTCCCCCAGGGGGCAAATAATGTTGTATTTTTCATCCATCAATCCATCCACCTTGGTTATACTACCGCATACTATGCATGTTGAGGTGGCAGATCTTCTATTGAGTGGATGCCTAAGTGTGTCCTTTGAGGGCCTCTGTAGTGTAGGGGTAGGTTTCCACCCATGAACTGCATTCATTGTTTTTGAAAATGGATAGATGAACATTGGATTCTATACCCTTCAATACCCAAGTAAAGACTGTCCCATTATTTTGGACATGACATTCATTTATATTATCAGCATAATTGAGAATGCACCATAGCTTATTTAGTTAAAGCATAGACATCATAATCAGGTTCATTAATAAAATATGTAAAGATGTGTTCCACTGTCTTCTGCTTTCTAAAGATTATTCAGCCCTCGATTTCAGTTGACCAATACCTATCGTCAGTCAGCTTCATATTATTCTTCTAATAGTGAATACTACCCTGAAATATCTTACTTGCGCAACACAAATGTTCACACGTATCCTTGGTGGTGCCAAACCGGTGAGCTACAACACAGTGCTTAAGAGGGTTAGTGAGATAATAAAAAGAAGGAGATTCTTTGCATCAGGGTGCCACTGAGCCAACAGATGATGAAGATGGTTCGCAGCATATTTCTGAATTCATTGCAGAGGCCAGAATTGTATACATAAGCATTAACTTCCAGTATTAATCCAGTCCTTTTTCTTGTGGAGGGTAAAAAAGGAACAGTAGCCTGAGTTCAAAGCATTGGGCAAAATGCTGACATCTGATTGGATGTAACGGCAGTCCTTTGTAGACTAATCATCCTTCCATTTATTTAATGAGACCTTCCTTTCATTTTATAGTCATATGAAACTAAGGCCTGTCCCAGTCTAGAATAAGGTGCAGGGAAAGAAATGACTTTGTAGAACATTAGGGTACACATTTTAAGTTATCTGTTCATCCTTATACAGACGTTTTTAAATTTATGGTAATAGAGACCTGAATCAGCAGGGTATAGACAACAAAAGAGGACCCAGCTTTTGGTGGGATTTTGCGGACACAAAGACACAGATCTTTCTAACCTGTACTTGCCTTCAGTGTGGCAGATACCTGAAAAAACCCAATGCGAGAGTGCATGCACACTGTTCACGTATATTGAAAGGGTTGGGAGTTTAACCATGGTCCTTGGAGATCTAAGACAGCAGTGCAATTTGGTGACCACCCTTTCACATGGGTGTTTATCATTCTGAAATTCACACTGCTATGAAGCACTGCCTGTGCAACTGTGCTACCTTCTTGGACAACAGAAGCACTTATTTAGCTCAATGACTTGGGTCATTTGTCTCCTGTCTATGGTTAGACTGAGAGTGTGAGGTCTGGTGACAAATGAGCTGCGGGTTGCAGTACAGACAAACCCAGTCTATGTTACACCACGTCATATGGGCCCTTCCAAAAGTAATGGAACATCAAGGTCACTTAATTTGTTTTTGCTGTACACTGAAGACATTTGTGTGTGAGATCAAAAGATGAATTAGTGAAGATAGATCAGAGTTTCAGCTTTTATTCTAGATATGCTGAACAACATAGAACATAGCACATTTTATATCACATCACCCAGTTTTTTGAGTGAGCAGAAGTATTAGAATGTGACAAGCTGACCGTAGTTTCTTGTTACCCAGATAAATCATATAAGATTGATTATTTAATCATTAAATAGCCTGGAATATCTACTCTCAGTTTAAGCTTCGGTTTTCATTTTTGAAGACTGCATTTGTAGTTAAGAAAGGTAGACCAGCATGAAAACCAGAGAGCTTACCATGGTGGCATGCCATTCTAAAGCTGAGAAATAGGGGAAAATCCATCAGAGTTATTTAAAAAATATTAGGCATAGGTACTACAGTTTGGAATGTCCTCAAAAAGAAGGAAGCCACTGGTATACCGAGCAACAGGCAGCGAACCTGTCGTCCAAGGAAAACCACAACAACTGATGACAGACAAATGATGAGAGCAGTAAAGAAAACCCCCAAAACAATAGTCCGTAACATCATGAACAACCTCCAGAGAGCAGGGAAGGAAATATTACAGTCCACTGTTTGAAGGAGACTTGGAGAGCAACAAAATAGTAGCCATACTGCAAGATGCAAACCACTCATCAGTAGTAAACGTCAGAAAGCCAGATTGGAATTTGCCAAAAGAGTACAGGGATGAGCTGCCACAGTTCTGGAACAAAGTTTTATGGAATGATGAGACAAAGATTAAACTCTACCAAAGTGATGGAAAAGCCAAAGGAGAAAGAAGGGATTCTAAACATACAAGCTCATCTGTGAAGCTTGGTGGAGGTTGTGTCATGGCTTGTGCTTGCATGGCTGCTTCTGGAACAGGCGCAATCCTTTTTATTGATGTTGTAACATATGATGGTAGTAGCAGAATGAACTCGGACTGCCAACTCAACAAAGAACTTCAGTGGGGGCAAAAGTGCAAGATTTTGGACTGGCCAAGTCAATCTCCAGATCTTAACCCAATTTAACTCCTGAAAATTAGACTGAAAGATGAAACCCCGCAAAATACACACAACCTAAAATATACTATGGTAGACCCCTGGAAAGGAATAACCCATGAAGAAACAAGAAATCTGGTGGAGTCTTTGGGTAGGCTTGATTGAAGTTATTACGAGCAAGAGATATGCAACCTAATATTAAATATTTTTGACAATAATTTAGTTGAAAACATTCTGTTTCAATACTTTTTCTCACTTGAAAAATCAGTTTGCTTTGATAGAAAACATGCTATGTTCTATGTTGTTTAACATAATCTAGATGTAAATACCAGGGAATAAAAGCTGAAACTCTGATCTCTCTTCTTATAGTCAGCTTTTGATCTCACAAACAAAGGTCTTCAGCGCATAACAAAAACAAATGAATTGGCCTTGCTGTTCCAATACTTTTGGAGGTGAGTGTATATAGACTTTAATAAAGGTTATGGTGGACGGAAGTCTTGCGTATCTTGCTGCTTTTGTGGTTCGCTGCTTATATAGATAGGCTTATTTGACCGACTGCCACTGCCACTTATTTGCTGTTTGTTCAGGCATTTGTAGTCTGGTGCAATCTGTCTTCCGTGTAGAATAATGCTTAGCAATGCATGCAGTGATTCTGAAATGGGCAGAGCTGGCTTTGTTATCATTTCTGATGAGAATGAATGACATCAAAGATATTTCAAGGCATGATTTTAAATCAATGTGTTCCATTTTTTTTATACTTTATTTTTATAGAAACTGCCTTTTGTGAAGCTCATGCAGCCGCATTTTGATACTTCCATGATAGAGAGGTGGAGAGGACCTGAGGCTTAAATCTGTATAAAGTGTCCTTTATTATGCTATAATAATAATAATAATAATACTAATAATAATTCTTTGCATTTATGTAGTATACTTAAAGCATTCTCCGTGCAGGAAGGACCTGGGAAGTGAACCCACAATCTCCTTACTGCAAAGCAGCAGCATTACTATTAAGCTGTAATTGGCATTGTTGATTTGCTCAGGTATTGACTGGTACATGGCTTATCATGGCTTTTGAGTTCCACTGACATAAAGACATCAAACATTACACGGTTGATAGCAAAGATAAGTAAGATGGTATTAAAATGCAAATCAAAGATTAAAAGAACAATAATATAAAGGGTGTTGTCTATTTACCAAAAAATCTAAGATTAATTTAGAGTTTTAAATCTAAACTAATGTGGAAAAAATGGCTGCATTGTTCTGTCGCTCCTTAGTGTATAGATGAAGGTATGACTTATTATTCATTTAGCTGAATAAGCAAATAACATCCATCCATCCATTTTCCAACCCGCTGAATCCGAACACAGGGTCACGGGGGTCTGCTGGAGCCAATCCCAGCTAACACAGGGCACAAGGCAGGAACCAAACCTGGGCAGGGTGCCAACCCACCGCAGTAATCAAATAACAGGAGAATAATAAATGGGGAAACCTTTATCAAATGAAAATGAATTTCAAATGAGCAATGTTTAAATAAATTCAATGAAAATTATAAATACAAGAATAAAAATGGCAATACAGTATATGTAGAAGAAAATATTGATGATAGACAGTTGGTCTTAACTATAACTGTGTGTTCAGCCTGTTAACATTCATAAAATGACTGTATATTATGCTTTGTGAGAAATGCCCTGTAAAAGATAAAATAAGATTAAATAACTGATTGATTCTGAGGATACAGAGTGCATTCAGAAAATTTTCAGACTCCCTCATTTTTTTCATATTGAGTTATGTTGCAGACTTATGCTGAAATTGTTTGCATCAATTTTTCCTAATCAAACAACATGCATTACTCCAGAATGACAAAGCAAAAATAGAATTTTATGATTTTTTGTAAATGAATTAAAAATAAGAGAGTCAAATATCACATTCCCACAAGTTTTCAGACCCTTTGCTATAACATTCAAATTTGTCTCAGAGTCATCCCATTATATTGATCTTCATTGAGTTGTTCCAGCGCCTTGTTTGGAGTCAATCTATTGGTCAATTCAGTAGATTGGGAAAGGCAAACTCCTGTTTATTGAAGGTCCACTGTTTGCAGTTTTCCAAAAATCAAGCCATGAGGTTGAAGGAATTGCCTGCAGACACAGGGTTGTGTTGAGGCACAGATCTAGGGAAGGCTACAAAACATTTCAGCAGCTTTGAAGTTTCCTAAGAGCACACTGGCCTGCATAGTTCTTAAATGGAAGATCTTTGGAACAAACACAACTCTTCCTAGAGCAAGCAGGCCAGTCATACTGAGCAGTTGTGGAGAAAGGCCCAGGTAAGAGAAATGACCAAGAACCTCATGGCCACTCTGGCTGAGCTCTAGAGAACCTGTGTGAAAGTGGTAAAACATCAGAAAGGACAACCAACACTGCAACACTTCACTAATTTGGGATCAATGGCAGATTGGCCATATAAACATGAAAGCCTGTTGGGAGTTTGCAAAAGTGCAAGTAAAGGACTGAACTGTTTGGGCTCAATTATAAGCATCATGCCGGGATGAAACCAGGCACTGCTTATCACCTGTATGATACCATTCCTTTGGTGAAGGACAGTGGTGGCAGCAACATGCGGCAGGTACTGGGTGATTGGTTAGGGTTGAGGGTAAGCAGAATGGAGCAAAGTACAGTGTGTGAAAGAATGAGTCTCAACACACTGGAAAGGTTTGGGGCAGCCACCCGTATATTGTCCCTGGCTGCAAAAGGTTTAAGAAAAACAAGTTGCTGTCAGGTTGAGTTCCAGGATTGAACTGAGTAGGTTTTGGAAAATGGCAGCTTTATAAGCCAGGAACTGGAAGTGACATCAGTCTGGGTGCCAGGAACTGGAAGTGACATCAGTCTGTGCGTCAGGAGCTGGAAGTGACATCAGTCTGGGGTTCCAGGAACCGGAATTGACACCAGTCTGGGCGCCTGGGAACCTGAAGTGATGTTAAATCAGGCAGGTTTCCCCATATTTGGTCTGTAGAGATAACAGAGGTAGGTTTAGTGCACCGTGCCATTCCCTGGCCTGGAGGGTAATTACCTCCACTTGGTCCACTCAGCTCCTTCCTAGTCGCACGTGTGTGACAAGTGATATACTTAAATAAAAACCTTCTCTAGATCCCTTAGGACCTCAGACTAGGCCAGAGGTTCACCTTCCAGCAGGATAATCCCAATCAAACATCTCTGAAGAGACCCGAAAATAGCTGTTCACTGGTGGCCTGACAGAGCTTGAGACAATCTGCAGAGAAGAATGGAAGAAAATCTCTAAATCCAGGTGTGCAAAGTTTATCGCTTCATAACCAAGAAGACTGTAATCGCTGCCAAAGGAGCTTCAATACTTGTGTCAATGGGATAGTTCAGTTTTTTATTTTTACTGCATTTGCAGAAATTTCTAAAATCCTGTTTTGGCTTTGTCGTTTTGGGGTATCGAGTGTAGCTTGATGGTGGATACATTTAAATGATTTTAAGCTCAAGTCTGCAAAATATGAAATAGTGAAGGGAAATTAATACTTTATGAAGACACTGTAATATGCAGTATATTATGCTTAGGTTAGCTATTTCAGAATTTTGCTAAAGAGCTATTTCAGGTCTCTGCTGTTAATATTAGAGATTCATGACAATGGGACATCACTTCAATGTCAGCTGATGAAGAAGCTAAAAAAAGTTCATCAGTATCTAGTCCGATATCAGATATATTTAGACATGGTAGTCCGACGTGATGACACATTAATTATAATCCCCAGAAGCAAGTCTCAGAGCAGTTTGCTGAGTGTAATGTCACCTGTTATGTTGCCTTTGTCAGTAACAACAAAATAGCAACACGCAAACACTTGATCTGTACATGTCTTGAGTGGTAGGACTGACAGAAAATGAAACGTCAAAGAGCTCTCTGCCCATACAAGAGTAAAATGAATGAAATAACATCCTTAATAGTTCTTGAAGATTTTTTTACAAAGTGCATCAGGCTTGTGTGGCTAGCTATTATGTACAGAAAATTGTCACAGGGCCTTTGATTCAGCTTTAGGCAGTTTCTTGAGACTCCCACTAACCTTTATGTAAAGAATTGCCTTCTCTCGTAAATACACCTTCTTTTACTAGTAAGAAGTTTTCAAATGCTCCTACAAAGAGCTATTATTTCAAAATGAGCAATTCTTTCTTTTTTGTACTTTTCAAAGGTTTTCTGCCCTCTCTCCACCCCCATAAGTACCATATTCCTCCTTTTAATTCCTCGCTTTATTGTAGAAAATGAAATGCTACTCAAGGTAAGCTAATATCCCATCATTGCTTTGAGCCTACAGTGTTCAGTGTTGTAAAACAACACTTTCATGAATTCCCTACACTTGGAATCGCTCATTAACCTCATATACGTGTCTTTAGGATGTGGAAAGACTTGAGTACCTAGAGAGAACCTCTAAACCAGGGGTCACCAACCTTTTTGAAACTGAGAGGTACTTCAAGGGTACTGAGTAATACAAAGGGCTACTTGTTTGATACAAACTT
Source organism: Polypterus senegalus (assembly GCF_016835505.1). Taxonomy (NCBI): domain Eukaryota; kingdom Metazoa; phylum Chordata; class Cladistia; order Polypteriformes; family Polypteridae; genus Polypterus; species Polypterus senegalus. The sequence continues at coordinate 160,310,488 of NC_053154.1, forward strand.
CCTGAATAACATATAGTTGCACGGTTCACATTTAATGATGATATTAATATACATGGAAATTTCCCTTAGCTTTTCTGCCATGTTTTTCTTTATTTTTAGGGGGTAAAAACTGTCTAGCTCCCCATCGTAGCTGCACCCATTTGCTTGTCTCAGCAAAGAGTGAGATGGAGGTTTGTCTTGTGCACGATATTGAACTTTGACCACGGAGTACCCTGCAATCCACATCAATGCAAGTGTTATTGATTCAAAATGAACAGCAACACAATTAAATACAATTTTTAGATGGAGCTCCATGGTGTCTAGTGCTATTTTTAGAACATGCCCTGTGGGCAACTCATGTGGTCCCTGCGGGCGACCAGGTGCCCATGGGCACCATGTTGGCTACCTCTGCTCTAAACACTCTGCCTGTTGTGTTTAAAAATATATATATCATAAAGAAGGCTGAAAACGGGTTGGAATCCCAAGTGGTAAAACCCTGTTTAATGCAAGTGGTGCAAAATAAGACCCAATGGTTGTTCTTCAGTCATAGACTTCAGTGATTACTTGAGCCTGACAAGGCTCCTTTTAATTGTAGTCAAGTGTGATGAGAGAGAGGTTTGTAGCATTGTGCATTTTAAATACATTCTTGGAAGTCTCGGAACATGCAGGCATTGCTCATGGGAATGTTCATTCGTCACTCTGAGGTTGATTGGGGTGCTTGGCTGATCGCACATTCACATGCAAAACACGAGCCAATTGGTCAAGTGCTTCATTCACATCTTGGAACAGGTGATTGCAGCACCGGCACCCAGATGCAGCAAGATGGAGCCTACATGGTGAAAGAGAAAAGAGACAAAAGAAGAGAAAAAAGGAGGTTAATAGAAAGAGAGAGTGATAGGTAGGATCTCAGAGGAGCAGGTGCAATGTTAGAGAGGATGCAGGTGGATGGGTGGGAGCCCAAGAGAAGCATTTGGCCAACACTTAGTGTAGAGTTCGTTCCTGTTGATCACCTCACGGAGCAGGAGCGACTGTGTGCTCAGTGAAGGCTCCTGCAGATGCTAAGAACTGGCGGCCGGAGAAGGAGAGGCACCCTATAGAGACTGGTGGTGGCGACATGAGCCAGCATTAAGGGTTGTATGCGCCTGTTGGTAGATGAAGTGAACCCATGAGGGTAAGCAGAGGAAACACTGTTTTTTTTTTTTGGAAGAAGGCATTAAAATAAAACAAAGCCTAAAGAAAAGCAATAACTGGTTTCTTAATAAGAACTTATCTTGGGCAAAAACCTGCAGATATTGCTGCCTTCTGGCTATTCAGTTTGAAACTTCCATTCTACATGCTTTACCTGAAGTATGTCTTAATTGCTTGAAATTGAGAATGATTTTCTTTAAGGAATGATAGTGAATATTTTGAATTTTTGTTATGTTCTCCCAATGCTTAAAGCACATACAGTATATTTATACTGTGTCTTCTAGCATATGCTGAAGTATAATAAAATAGTAAAAAGTGTTGACATGCAAGGGGGCCCCAAAAATTCCTGGAAACAGTCAGTAGCACGGGAGGAGAGTATAGTTATTGACTATGCCACTAGGCTATTGTATACCTGCACTTTTGTTAATCAGTCTGCCGAGTGGCGGTGTGCTGATACAGTATGACTGAGTGTGAATTTCTGACGATTATTCTACAATCGTACACCTGATTTTCGCAGGTTCTTTTTCAAGCCGAAAAAAGCATGTCAGGTTACATCGAACAACAAGACAATGATGATTGTGTTTTTCAACATTAAAGAACTTGTTAATAAAGAACAATTCCCATGTGTTTATATTTATATGCATATGTATATAATACATATATTTATATGTGTGTGTGTATGTTTATGATGTACAGTATGCTTGTATATACAGTTTCATGCAATAGCTTGGACTCTCCAGGCAAAATTACATTTACTTGAAATTTGAAGTAGTAGTGAATACAACTTTGAAAGCAAAGAATCTAAAACAGCGACATTTTTCTGAAACTCTTAATGTACGGTTATGGTTTATTTGATGAACTTAAAAAAGTAGATGTGGCATTTGCAAGCGTTTGGGCATCCTACTAAGTTAGTTCTTAATAACACCCCCTATGGCAAAAATCACTGATTACATACCATTTTTGTAGCCAGCTATGAGCTGTTGAGCTCTTTACTTTAGCAATTCTTACCTGCTGTTATTTGCAGGTCACTTCTAGCTGTGAGATATTCTTGAGCTGTCCTGTGGTGCATATCATGTTTAACATCTACCCAAAGATGTTCAATAATGTTCAAGTCCATAAGCATGTTTTGGATGGTTGTCTTGATGCAGGAGCCATCCTCCACTTCAGTTTCCTAACCGACTGACTGACATTCTCCTTGATTTGGTGTGTGCATATATAAGAGACTGTGAGTCCTTCCTTCTGTTCTTGTATGCATGTTGCATGTTGCGAGTGTTTTAGGTGTTTGTCGCATGTATACAGCTGGGCATGCACTGCATGGTATACTGCATATACCAGTTCAACCAAACATATATAAGTAAGATTCAGGGCAGACACCAAGAGTTCCAGAGAGATGGCTGAATTGTGGCTATCAAATGAAAATGCCATTACTAGATACTTGGATATGAACTTGGCATATTTAAGCTGCTCTGCCTTTAGCAGCTTCAACAACTTTTCTTGGTATCCTTGTGTGTGTCAACTTCACTTGCCCAGCGCTTCCTGTCTTGATTGCGTTTTGAGTAAGAAACCACAGTGAAACTGACCAATCAGGTCAAAGTCAAACTGACAAATCATATTGCTTGGAAGGACGGAACACAAAAAAGTGTCAGTAGCGTTCTATTATATAGAACTCAGATATATGTGAAAGTTGTTGTTAATTTGATACTATTGTGTTTTAATGTTAACTAGGGTTGCACAGTATACTGGTACAGAAAATGTGAAATGGTGTGGTACCAGCATTTTGTTAAATTTGGTGCCAGACGTTTTTAATTTGATGGCATCCCCACCCCTTGCTTTTTGACTAAATATACAGTACTTGTACATATTACAGCTAGCTCAGTTCACTACATGGCTCCATCCCCGTCTCCCCACCACACTGCTCTTCAAATGTATGTAATAATATAAATAAAATCTTACAGAGTTCTCGTCAATGTCACATGTTATTCTGAAGACTCTTAAATATTTCAGACAGAAAGATTCTCTTAATCTGGAGGTTTTAGATCTACATGGTGGACCTAGCATGATGAGTTGGTGAGGAAGAGTAATAAATAGGAGAGGACAAAAATATTAGTGCCACCACCATCATCCTCTTGCTGAGAGAAAAATGAAATGACTAAAGGCCTGTTTATACTTGGAGCACCTGTTTTACCATGAATGTCTGTTAGGGTGCATGGGACATAAATGTTGACTATGTATGTGCCACACAAGAAAACGCTGGCTCATTCAAGGATCAGCAGTGTAAAGTATGTTGTTACCCACACCAATACAGTCTAACAACAAAAATACACAAAAATGACCAACTATTCACAAGTTCAAGGTGACAAATCACCCAGACTCTGGTCAAAATTGAAAGTTTGTGCAGGCAGAACTGGAGATATCTGGTACAGCGATATTTCAAAAACAGTGTTTTTATTCTGCTACCATGCAGTATCGTGCACTGAATGCTTCTACTATAGACAGACCAAGGTGCTCATCCTCTGTGTGTGACCGTGTCTGCACCCGAGTATAAATGGGCCTTAAGACTGATATGCTTTGAGTGTAAGGAATAGCAAGAAGCAGCTGTGGACTCCAAGCAGGCTTTGATTCATGTGTATGCTCTCATTTAGACATTTCTTCTCGTCTTGTGAGTCACTGACGTCCCATTTCACTAGGGCTCCTGTTCTGAGCTGTTTTTGCTGGTGACGGAGTAGCAAAAGGTACCTTTTTTAGGGTGTCTGGTCTTTCTTTTTTTTTTTTCTTTGTTTGGTAATCCTGATGCATGCTGAATGACTCTGGGAGTATAGAGGAATACCTAAGAGAGTATCTAGGGCCCACTCTTCAAGTTGAAATGATAGAGCCCCTATTTTTACTTTTTTAATGAACGGAAGGGTATAGTTGAGAGGGCAGATCAAAATATTCTGCCTCTACTACCGTTCAGCCTAAAACCTGAGTCTTAGCCAGTTGTGGACTCTGATGAATTTTTTAGCTTACTAAATATTCTGAGAGACCCTCTGTAGGTTGAGCTCTGTTTCACTTTGCAGTTTTCCAGTATCATGGAACATGGAGCTTGGTGTCCAGCTGGAGGTTAGGAATACAGGCTGCTTTTTTTGGATGACAGATTTGACATAGGACAGATGGACTTCTGTCACATTCTGTGTTGCCTATGTGTTACGTGGCAGTCAAAGCTGCGTCTTGGCCCCTTGCCTGAGCTAAATTCACTTGGCCCGTGTGCCTTTCTAGCAGTTTCATGCCACTGAGAAGCTGGTTAGCTGGCCTCGAATATCAAATCTTTGTGTATGCAAGCTGCCGAGAAGAGACTAGTTTGAGCTGAGTTGTGAACCAGATTAAAACCTGGCAGGTAAGCTGGGTGCCACAGTGTACAGTATGCAGTCTTTCTTACATGGATGAAGCTAGTTGAGATGCTCATCATCTGATTGATTATCTTGACTGCTGCCAGGACACCAAGGAGACATGCAGGACCCTTTGAACACTGAGGTCCAAAGAGCAGAAACCTTGATATCCATATCCTTATTCTGCTACTGCCATGTGGAACATGGTGCATGGGTTTTAAGAATCTGGAATAGGGATTTTTACACTTAATTGCCCCTGATTTTATTTATTTGTTTATTTTTTTACATTTGTCATTTCTTTGTTGGTTGGCTATCATTGTTCTCATTTTAAATATTAGCATGATTTTCCTCATTTAACTAACGGATACATGAAAGTCAGTTGAATTAAAAAGCATTTCAGAATGCTGTGCCTTACTGATGTCGATGATTTTACGTAGCGTGACGAGTCGCTGGTGGGAAACCAGTCTGGAATTCACTATGCTGGAGGCCTGCCCATTTTCCCTTCTCCTTTTAACACCCGATTTTGCCAGTCTAGCTCCTAGGTTTCCAGATCCCTCTCGGAAAAACAAAAAAAAAAAAAAACAAACAAACAAAAAAAAAAATGAAACGGGCAGCTATCCAAAGCTGCCTGAGTAACACAACATCTCTCTCTGAAAGAATTGCATTGTTTGAGGCCTGTGTTGCCTAATTTTCCATCAAGTTGCAAACTACATGCTCCTTCAGGGCTTTTCTCCTTTTTTGCTTTTTTTTTTCCATAGAACAGTGCAGCATGGTATCATTTATTCATAATAAAGACCTCTTTATTGGCAACCAGGCTAAGCCTGCATTCAGCATTCTGAAACCATTCTTCCCGTACAAGAGCTCTGCCAAACATTGTCATTGTGGCTCAATTGTCCAGCAATCTTCAAGGCAAAAACATTAAGACCTTGGTCTATCAGGAGAACTTGCATGTATGCATCCATAATGTTTGTGTATTGGCTCCTGTGAGTGCTTTTTACAATGCTCATTTGAAACCTTTTAGCAGGAGCAGCATGGTGGTGCAGTAATTAGTCTTGCTGTCTGAAAACTCTACGGACAAAAGTTTGTTTCCCGGTTCCAGAGTGCTGTCTCTGTGGAGTGTGCATGTTCGACCTGCATCTGTTTTTTTTATGGATAGTGCAGTTTCATCCCTAAAAACATGCACATTAGACAAAGTCAGTCAGTCAGTCATTTTCTAACGTAAACCGGGTCTCTGGGGTGGATACTTGAGCTTATCTCAGCCAGCATAGGGTGCAAAGTAGAAACAAACCCTGGACAGGGCACCAGTCCATTGCAGGGCAAACAAACACATACACACACACCCCAACCACACACTAGGGCCAATTTAGCATCACCAATCCACCTAACTTTCATATCTTTGGACTATGAGAGGAAACCGGAACACCTGGAGCAAACCCATGCAGACACTGCAAGAACATGCAAACTCCACACAGAGAGATGAACCCTTCAAGGGTTTACTTTACTGTGAGGCAGCAATGCTACCACTGCTCCATCGTGCTGCCCCATTAGGCAAAGAGTTACCTGTAAACTAGTAATATTGTGAGCGAGATGGGGGTTGTGCACGATTTTGATGGCCTCTTGCCCACCATTGGTTTTTGTCTGCACCCCTGCTATTGGACAAATTCTGGTTCTCGTTGCAGAAAACAGAGAGCTTACAAAATGGAAGGTTAAAATGTGTGTGGACGTCCAAATGCAGGGCTTTCTTTAAGATTTGGTTAAGCATGGGGACTACTGTATTACTTTTGAAGAAAAAGACAAAAACCATAAGGCAACCTGGCCTTTGTTGCAGAAAGTTCAGACTTAACAGTAGGAAGGTACTTCAGTGCCTATGGATGAAAAAGTCAGAGTTGGATTCTTTCCGATCTGTTTAATTGAGTTGTGATTATAAGCTAGTTTAGTACTGTAGTGTCTAATGATGAAGAAAGCAGCTTTTTAACTCTTGACAGTTGCTTTTTCAGTGTCTAACTCTCCCTATCACCTCCCTGTTTTCACTCCTACTGTTTTAGTATTTCCCTTTCAGTTGTGCGTGCCTCATTCAGCATTCTGTGGCCCTCTTCCCCATCAAGCAGGACGTAATTGCAGGTCCCCTGCTGTGTGAAATGTGCATGCTGCTTTAGAGAAGCAAATTCATGAAGTAAAGAGAAAAGAGGTACATGCTGTGTGTTCAGTCTCAGGCTACATCCATGCTACTGTGTTTTTATTTCAAAACAGGGCTTTTCAAACAGAAACAATCTCAGTCTTCAACTGGCATTTTTACATCATTTATGAAAGTGTTTTTATTTTAACCATTCCAAAATTATCAAAAGCACACAATTGTCCGCTTACATCGGACGTGTGTGAAGCACACATGTCTTTAATTTTGCCAGCTTGGGAAAAATTTTAAGCCTGATTTGCAGTTGCTGACTAATTTTCAGAGTCGTCCTGAATTGCAGGTTCATCAGCTTGTGCAGTGAAGTATGAGAGTGGTTGCAACGTCTAATTGCCTGGGATGTCACACGATTGGAAAAATTTCTGTCATGTGGGAAATGTCTGTTGGCAGTCTTGTAGTGTGATCAGTCTCAGGAGCCGATTTTTTGTGATGCCGCCATTCTATTTCTCTAAATTCATGGTGCAACGAGCGCAGCAAGTGTGCATCATATATGTATGGTCTCCGCACCAATATCATGGCATGTCATTTGGACTGAATATCCTTGTGCAGTTTAAGCACATATGGAACAGGCGACTAAAGCGTGTTGTGTGAGTAGTCGCTTGACCGACCACAACTTCTGAAAATCACACAAAATGCAATTTAGATGCATTCAGGTAAGCAACCCACCAAGTGCCATGGAAAGCAGCTCTTCTATGCCTGCTATTTTAGAATATGGCTTTCCTCCTTGAAGGGTGATGCGCATGTTTGACTATGTTTACAGTAAATTTATTTGTATATTGTATGTTTGTTTCCTGCCTTACGCCCTGTGTTGGCTGGGATTGGCTCCAGCAGACCCCCATGACCCTGTAGTTGGATATAGCGGGTTGGATAATGGATGGATCGATGGGTTGTATGTGTGTGTTATGGAAACCAGGGGCATGTGCAACTGCCCCACCCACGGAACCCGACAAGGCTGTACCACACACCAACTCCCAGCATGCCCTGCGGGTATCCATAGTGCCATAGCCACCCAGAATGGTTGCCCTTTAGCACCACGGGGGGGGGTAGTGCTCCACCAATGCTCACTCCCTGGTCCTTCCATCCAGCTGGTGCCCCAACCAGGTAATGGCGCTGGCCTCCCGTCACAGTGTATATACATGTGTGTTTCAAGGCTTTTTCCACCCTTAACAATAGCAGTGCTGATATTTCATCCTTAACTATACAGAAGAAATGTTGACTCAGTAATTGATAAGTTATGATTATGCACTGGAGACTGGATTAAATTCCTGCTATTATATACCTGCTTTCAGTATGGAGTTTTATATTCTCCATTTGCTTCCATTTTTCTCTCATAACAAAGACAATCATTTTAGGTTATTTGATGTCTCTAAATTGTCACAGTATGTGCGAGCGTTGGTAACTGTGTAAATGTGACGTGTTCTGGTCTGGCATGATTTAACTCCAAGTCTTTGGCTTACCAGAGTTAGGGTTAGGGTTAGATATAAGCACGTTGGGGATATGGATGGATAAAGCCCTACTTTATATAGAACATTATGTTGTAAAGACTTATGGAGCACCTTACAGAGCAAACAGTGACTGAATGGATATAGTTGTTCAGTTCGTTTTTCAGGGTAAGATTGTCCAAGTAGCTGGTTTCTAGACAGAGCAATTATGCTGTGTGACCACATTGAAATAACACATCTGTTGTCACTAGTCGTAATACCATTGTGTTTTTAAGTGCATCTTAAGTAAGAACAGTGAACCAGGATCAAGGTGTCTCACTTCCTGCCCTTTCCTGCTTTGGCAATTACAATGGAATTAGTGCAGTGTTAATGTTTGCTTCTAATTCCATGCCTAAAATACAGATAGAATTTTTAGTTATTATTCAAGTCTTCTTGAGTATCTCTATCCAGGGGTTTGCATGGAAATCTGGTTAAAAGAATGGAAAAGAGCTCACAGGTGTAGGACAGAAAGAGAGGAAGAATCTAAATGTAAGTTTCAGGAATCTCTGGCTTGCTCTTTGATGCTTAAGCCATTCAGATCGAAGTGACACAGCCCAGGGCCACTTTTTAAATGAAGGGTTCTGTACATTGATGTTGTTTCTGTTACGCGCATTGACTCTTGTTGGGGTTGCATTTTGTCTGAAAGGTGAGATTTTTCCACCCCCACTATTGTTTGTATTGATTACAAGAGATTCTTGCCCATGGAATGCGCAGAGAGATCCTCGAGGCCCAAGTGTTATGGCCTTTTAATAGTTTCCTGTGCACACACCTTCTACATTAACCAAGTTGAGAAAGTTTTGACAAATTGATGCTATCTTCTAGGTTTCTGGCAGAGTGTCTCCTGATTTGGGACAAGATAAGAGTACAGCTGATTCATTTTTTTATTACTAATCTTAAGTGCTGTGTCTAGTTTAAACATCCAGATTTTGGCCTAGGCACACATGCTTCTTTGAAACTGCACTTATTCAGAGAATTGCCCTTGGTGAGTGCTTTTCAGTATGAAGCTTGGCAGTTGTTTTGTATATATACTGAATTTGGAGATTGGAAGGCAATATTACGATCCAAGATGAGGTATAAACAGCATGATCCTGCCAGGATTGGAAAGTCGGGAGACAAATCAAGAACTTGGGGACACTGGTTGAATCTTATCTCACAAGTTGGGAGAAGAAGACAAAATGGGATAAGCCTCTGTTGGAGGATGTTGTTTTGCAAGCCATACTTGCCCTGCAGTTGGGGACAGATTATTTGCCAAATTAGTATGAAGGGTTTGTATATAATGATTAAGGACCTGTTTTTATTTTAAACCCACTATGTTAATCTTGGCCTTATATTTAAAATAATTCTGCTTTATTTAGTGCATGATGTGTTGTTACCATTCATGTGCTGATACACATCCACAAATAAAAATCTCATATGTGGCTAATGTGAAGGGACTAGTGCCTCAGCTAAAAGTGAAGATGGGAGGGGGAGGAAGAGGAGCAGGAAGATAAGGATTATTCAAAATAATTTTTACCTTTATTTTGTTAAATAATAAATAAAAGTGAAAGGCGCTATATAAATCAGTGATTCATTTACCTGCATGTTCTCTGACTGCAGTTTGCACTGGTGTGCTGTGATGGTTTTAGTGTGTGAAAACTGGTTAAGCAGTTGCCATGACAGCATTCTGGTTACTGCTGTGAAGGATCAGTTACACAATGATATTTTTTATTTTGGGTCTTGTTACATGGCGTTAGTTACTAAATTGTGTAGTAGGTGATGGTAACTTAGGGACCGTAGGAAAAAATGACTTCTTTCCAGCCTAATTTGTTCAATGACCTATGTGCTTTCCCCAGTGGGTTAATAGAGACATAACTTCCTTTGTTTTTGGAGGGTCTTGAGGCTATGTGAATTCTGCAGGGCCAAGTGACTAAAGCCACTTATATTAGCGTGGGTTTCAGAGAAGTGGATGGTACCTAGAATCAGTTTAAAATGAGGTTAGTACACCAGCAGGCACAGACAATTAGGAAAAAGAATTTTGGGTCATGCTTATGTCGAAGTGACCTTTGTTGTGTGTGGCCCAGGCACCGACATGCTTACTTTTTTTTTTTTTGGCTTCTCTTCATTTATTTACTTACAAGGAGCTGTATTCTCTTGAAGGACGGAGAGCTAGCTAGACTGGGAAAATTGCTTTTCTGTTTTGGCTACCACTTGCAGACTTGCATGTGTGTCTGTAGTTATCTGTTGCTAGGATGATTCATGGTCAACTTCCAGTGGGACTGGATGCTTGCATTTGCCAGACTTTTTTCTAAGGGATGTGATGTCATTCTCCTGCTCAGGACTGCTGTTGCTGGTAACCACTATGACAGTCCTGCATTTTCCAGTTTGTCTGACACAATCCAAACTCAGATTAGTAAGCCGCACTCTTGTTCTGCAATGGATGACTGTGCAAGTGGCTGTCCTGCCACACTTGCCAGGAATAAACGGGAAAGGAAGTTGTAGCCCCAGGTCTTGCGTCAAGAACTCTGCAGTAGGCATTAACCCATGTAATCAAATACATGTTTGTGTCTGCTTGCTTTGTTTCTTTGTCAGTCTGTTTTATGTTTGTCCATCCTCTTTCTGTTTAGTTTTTGAAATTGTTTTGTCTGTGGTTTGTTAATTGGAATTTTATGGAAGTGTCATATTATTTTTGCTGCTGTAAAATGGAAAGATAAACCTGATATTTTCTGCACTGGAATTAGGCAAGAAGTGATGACATGTTAATGCAGTAAGAATTTCATTGGGATAGTGAAGTCACAATCACTAAAGAATGTTACTGCAGTAATTCAATTCATAATAAAAAGATACATGTGAAGCAAAAGATTAGAAAGTTACATGTTTTTCTTAGTATTCCTTTATTTGTTAACCTTTTTAAATAAATAAAATTTTGAGTTGTATCTGATGAAGTTAGAAAGGAATTAAATGGTTGTAGGTGTCCATATGACGACAATATAATTTAACCCTTTGAAATACACATGCAGATAACAACCTATTTATCTAGTTGAAGAGTCTCTCTCATTCAGTATGTTTACATGCTCTTTATTGATCCGGTTATTCACAGAAACCTGCTTTTTCCATGTAAGTACTCAGATAATTGGGCTCAGAAACCAAGATTAACAGACATAGATTTCTTCATGAGTAACCGAGTTTATTTGGCCTCGTAAACCCTGTACTGGGTTACAGTTAAAGAATTTGTAGTCTGCACATGTCCGTTGCACACTCTCAGCCTGCACATGTCTTTGCTTTACACACTGCTAGAAGACAGTGGAAGCGTCCTTAAGATAATTGCCAAAGGCAAATACTCAGGCATCTTTTTTCCTTCCCCTGATTGAAATAATCTGTCTTGATATTTCAGAAATTGCAAAATTTACAGACTGCTGATGAGCAGAACATACAGTTGTAACCTCAGCAGCACGATCTCGTGAGCAGTAACACTTTACTTGGATTACTTTTTAAAGTAACAAGTAACATCAGGTAATTGTTATTTTATTTATATTAAAATTAGGGTTAGGATTAGGGTTAGCTTTAGGGTTAGGATTAGGGTATTGGTCAGTTTATTGAGTTTTCGTATGTGAATTTAATAATAATTGCTAGCTAATGAAATGTGCAGCTGTTTGTACAAAAGAAGAAAAAGTAATGTATAGTCTTTAATGCAATAAGTAACATATTTAGGTAGCTTTTTTGAAAGTAATGAGCGATATAACTACATTACCTTTAAAAGTGTTTTCAGATTCATGGTGGCCAATGATGATGTTTAACTTTTTTTTTTACCCATTTAGTGGCGTTGGAGCCAAAGGAGAACTCCAGAAAGGTGCATGGAAATGGAGGTTTTTCCCCGGTTGGGGCTGGGTGGTATCATGGCCTCAGAACCCTTGCAGATTTTGTTTTCTTCTTCAGCCTTCTGGATTTTTTTTTTTTTCTGTCCTACCTGGCCATTGGACCTTACTTTATTCTTTGATACTTAGTATTGCCTAATCTTATTTTTATATTTTTATTTTCTCTTTCTTCTTCTTGTAAAGCACTTTGAGCTACATCATTTGTATGAAAACATGCTATATAAATAAATGTTGTTGTGAAGAAACCATGTTTCTCCATTAACCAGGTTACTCACCTTATCCTGGTTTTGTGTGTGACTGTAAACACACTAATTTTATTTATACATAATCTGTTTTGGAAAAGAGATTTTTAGTTTGTCTGATTGGTACAATAAGACACAGCATCAGCAGCTCCTGCAGTTCTGTTAAAGTAAAAAAAACTTGGTCCAGGAAGTGCTGGGTCAAGCTATTCACCCATTATGAAACAAGCTTGCCCTAGTGAGCCAGAGCTGGAGCCCATCTTGGTATCATTGGGTGTAAAGTAGAAATCTCTGGAGTTTGGTAGCACATCTTTGGGTATACTACCAGCATCAAGCTTTGACCCATTATCTTCACCACCTCTTGGTATTTTCCCCATTAGCTCTTTGTTTTGGGGTTGGAAGTTCTTTTTGACTTTCACTTTCATTTCAAACCAGTAGATTTACTTGGCTACTCTCCTTCTAGGAACTCCTTACTTGCACCCACCTTGTGGTTTATCATATTCATATTGCATGATAAAGCACTGGCCAATGAATCTGTCATTCAGTAGTTACAAACACAAGTTAAATTATCAGTAAAAATGAGTGAGCTACTTTCACAAGTTGCCATGCATACCCAAAGTCCAGATGCTACTTTTTGTCATGTTTCATAGATGAACTGGTAATTGGTTTTAACTAGATGCAGTTGCTTCCTTCTTTTATACTTTCCCTTTGACATCTTTTCTGTATTGATTTATCTTTGTCCCTTCTGTTCATAAGCCTTTTTTCATAACTCAGATTAGATTTTTATAGAAAATACTAGTTTGTATTTTGTGTTTTTGGTAATGAGATGTTTGCATTTTGAAGTGAGGTCTTTAGGATTCTGCTGTTAAGTCACCTGTGGCTATATGTGGTAGATAGATAGATAGATACTTTATTAATCCCAAGGGGAAATTCACATAATCCAACAGCAGTATACTGATGCAAAGAAACAATATTAAATTAAATAATAATAAAAATGAAAAGAATTAAAATAAAATTAATGTTCGCATTTACTCCCCCGGGTGGAATTGAAGAGTCGCATAGTGTGGGGGAGGAACGATCTCCTCAGTCTGTCAGTGGAGCAGGACAGTGACAAAAGTCTGTCACTGAAGCTACGATGTTGACTTTCTTAGGTGTTCATTGTCCAGCTTAACCATAGTAACTGAAAGGGAGAGTACTGAGCTTGAATATGCAATCCACTTTCTTAAAATATATTTAAATCCATCTGCCAACCAAAATTCCCTGAACAACACTTGGTATCTCTGCTAAAATGTATTATATAGTAAATTGCTACACTCTATATGCATCTGTGTGTGCTTGTGTGTGTGTCCAGTCCTTTCGAACAATCTGATTGGTCAGTTTGGCTTTGGTAATGCCAAAGTATAAAAGCAGACAAAATGTGAGCAAAGAACCTCAAAATGTCTGACAAGTTTTATGGGAAAGCACTCAAGAGAAGGAGCACCTGACAAGGCTGGTTAAGAGACACATGGATAGTGAGAAAAGGCAGTAAAAGTACATGTAGAGCAAGAGATATCAAATATTTTAATTTTCATTCTATTGCCTGTCTGCGGCAGGTAATGTGATTAGTATAATATAAATAGATGTATGCAGTGAGGCTCAGTTATGTAGTTTGTGTGTCAGAAATATGTGTCATGAGCTAAAAGGGCCACATTTGGAGCCAGTTAATGGAGATATTCTTTATCTGAGCAATAGAAATGGTGTCTCGTTATTCCAAAGTCCTGGGTTTATGTCACCACTAAAGAAATTATCTAGAGAGTGTGAGAGGGAGGGAACAGCAGCATCACCCTGAGTGATTCCTCACCAGTGAGAAATCACAAGATGAAGAACGGTAAAACTTAATTTGCACTGAAACACTGGTATAGTTCTACTCAAAAAGAAGAATTTTTGTGAAATTCATCCGTTCTATTTCTATTTCATGTAATTGTTTTTTTTTTGCCGACGTGCCCTGTCTTGCTTTAAAATTAATATTCAGTGGGTAGAACTCTTAACCTAAATATATTACACTGTCTTCTTCATTTGACTCTTTCCATTGTTCATCTTTTCTGCTTTTGGTGCAACCTAGTTATAATTAAAGTTTCTTTCTTTAGTATAATAAATTAATTTTAGGCATGTTGTGTGTTTCCTTAAACTGTTAATGATTTCAGTAATTGAATTTTGTACAATCAGTCCTACCATAAGAGGGGCGAGCACCATCATCGGTCTATTAGCAAGCTGATTAGAAGTAGAATCACGCATAAATCATGCGTTTAACTGGAAGTCAGTGTTAATAGAACTAAAAATATATAGAACTGTTGCCTCTATAGTGAATTTAGCTATTTTCTATTTATTAACTATCCACTCAAATAACAAACTAGCCATCCCCCGCAGCTTTGCCCGTGTATTAGTGAAACAGGACAGTGAGGGTGGTCTGGTCCAGCTTTCTACTCCTGACATCACTCTTCCCTCTCCCCTCATACCACAGCCTCTGTCTCGGATTAGCGCGAATATATCGCTCCTGCAGGCGAACTATGATTCTTGGCGCAATGAGAGGAGTCGCAAAATCAAAACTTGATCTGAATCCGTTAAGTAGTTCTCTCGTGAAAAGTGGACAGGCATATAAACAGATCTAAAAAACTATAAGAAATTTCATGCTTGGACCACAAAATTTTTAAAACTGTTTCTTAGTGAGCACCTATGGGCCAAGGGTAACCTACATTCAAAATTTCAAGTCCAAAGTCCTCATGGTTCGGGAGATTTTGTGATAAGTGAGTCAGTGGTATTTGGATTTTATATATATAGATTGGGGTATTGCAATCATTTAATATATTGAATTAGATAAGAAAAATAATAAGCCAGTAACTCATTTAATCCAATTAGGCTGGTTCACCTTAACATCATCAGGTGCACACCCACATGATCTCGGGTCAGTTTTGACTTTCAATATAACCCAACATACACATCTTGTGAATGTGGAAGCCAAAGAAAACCCATGCAGGCATGGAGGTAATTTATTTATGCCCAGTCAAGAGTTCAAACACAGGAGTGTGGAACTGTGAGGAAGTTAGAACTTTAAATATTCATTGACAGCCTCAGACTTACATTTACATGACATACTCAAATGTGTGTTAACATATCAAAACTAAGAAGTTTTCATTCTTGTATTATCAAAATGGTTGAGGTTTAGTTGAATCCTGTTTCCACAAATGAACCGAGCAAGTGATTTAGTTGTATAGTTTCTACTTTAACCTCCATGAAATAACATGCAATATATTATATAGTTGAATTATGTCACTTAATTTTATAAAAGAATCGTAATCTAGTACTGTGATAATACTGTATCATGTAGTCCATTGCAATTTCAACACACTAGGTGAGCCTCTTATAACGTTTTGGAATTAAGGTTTGACTGTTACTCTCTAATGGATTGGTGTTAAATACAGGACTGTTTCTTGGATTATAGGTGATGTTGCCAGGAGAGGCGTTTCCTACTGCCACCCTGAACCAGACCCTGTTTAGTACAGAAAAGGAGTAGATGATTGAATTGGAGAATTTGTATTGCTGTTGTAAAATAAAATTCAAATTCCAAATTACAGTACTTAACTTTCTGATGTTTTTCAAATATTACAAATTCATTGTTTAGTTGAGCTTGTTAGTCTTTGGATGCATGTGACCCTCATTTTTACCTCAGATATTGGCCCCTGTGTTTTTTTGGACTTTTCTAACAAGGGATGGTTAATAATGAGCAGGTATGGTAGTTGTATTCCACATATACAGAATGATGGCAGTTAGGAGCAATCTTGCTTTTAAACCTCGTGTAAAGGATTAAAGATGAATCCTGTTTAAACTTAAATGTTAGCAAATAACCAATAAAACTAATGGTGACACGTCAGATGTTTTAACAGTTGTAATAAAAAGTAACATGTATAGAGTACCTCAAGGTTTTGTCAAACAACAGGACAATAAAACACTTGACTACACATAAAGAAGTATAAATTAACACCACAAGCAGGTCCTGGTCTAATAAATGGATGTCAATAAAAATATACTTTAAAAAAACCCTGCTGTGTGAGTTGTTTGCTGTATCCAGTCATTTCTTTTAAATGTTTACTCCAGTAGTACAATGGACTTGGCAATATCCGACACAAGACATGAACCTGCGTGGAGTTTGCATGTTTTCCTTGTGTCTGCGTGGGTTTCCTCCCACAGTCCAAAGACATGCAGGTTAGGTGCATTGGCGATTCTAAAGTGTCCCTAGTGTGTGTTTGGTGTGTGGGTGTGTGTGCCCTGCGGTGGGCTGGCACCCTGCCTCGGGTTTGTTTCCTGCCTTGTTCCCTCTGTTGGCTGGGATTGGCTCCAGCAGACCCCCGTGACCCTGTAGTTAGGATATAGCAGGTTGAATAATGGATGGATGGAAGACATGAACCAACACTAATTGGGATGGCCATCTATTGTTGGATATACTGATACATACAGCCACTCTCTGTCATATTGGAACGATTTAGAATGATCATTTATCATGTTTGCAATGAGGAGGGAACCTGTTGTGCATGGAGAATACCTGTGCAGTTAAAGGGAAAATGTGCACTCCATAGACGGTGACCATGCTGAGATTCCAACCTGATGGAACTGCAACGAAGCAGTGCTACCTATTTGTCTCACTTTATACTTTAATGAGTATTGGTGTATAACGTCTTGGTGTTGGTATTGCTTTGTGGAGGGAGGTTGAGGAAATGAAATGAAATGAAAACATAATTTTATGAGATCCATATTGCTGACAGCACTGTATCTGGAGACTTGCGGATTTTGCCAGACTTTAAAGGCTTGAACCGTTCCCTTTTCCACTCTCTTGCTGACATATACAGTATATTGAAAATAAGCTGCTATTTAGCTAGTTTCATAAACGCAGGATGCAGCAGTCTTAAAGGATTTTCAAATCTGTAGTTAATCAGAGAAAATTGCAAGTGAGCAAGAATGTTCTGAGGTGCCAAATTTAAAAAAAAGAAAAATTAAGGGTTTCTTTCACATCCATGCGTAATATTTAAAGTTTATGGCATTTAACAGTACAGCATATATTTAGGTTTGGTTGAAATGGTGATAAAACTGTCTGGCATTCCGATCATCTTTATTCTGGTTTGCATCTTCGGTTTAAGATAAGTACCAAGTTTTTTCCACTTAAGTCAACCTTAGTCGTTATCAAGCCTAGTATTCGACCACAGGCATGTATGTGCAGTGTACTAATAGAAGACATGCAGCAATGGAAACCTATATGGGTAAATTCTAAAGCAAAACATTTGCATCTATAGTTGTGTCCATTAACGTATGCAGCAACTTTCAGTGTTGACGGTAACAGGCAAAATTAAAAACTCACAATTTCTCCCAAGGAAATGGTTCCCCGTAACCACAGTGCCAATTCCAGTTCACTCACAACTACTGGTACCCTGCTCCTCTACGCACATATCTTCTGGCTGCAACAATGGTACAATGCAGCACAATTCCAGTAGATTTATATATTATTCCTTTTCTTTTCTCAGTTTGTGCAGTCAAGCTGATTATGTTATGAATTAAGTGCATTTTTTTGCAGTACCACGACATCGAGGTTGTTCTTGATGCCATTTTCTAAATAGGTTTTTTTTTTTTGCCAAGGCTGAACTGTGTTGCAACGGTTAGTGTTGATGTCTCACACCTTCTGGTCCCGGCCTTTGAATTCCAGTACTGAGGCTGATTGCGATGAGTTTGTTTGCTCTCCATGTATGTGTTTGGATTTTTTTTTTGGTGGGGGACACCGTTTTTCCTTTGAAATCCTGAAGTTTTTCATGCGAGGCTTATTGAAAATTATAAATGTGCACAGTTTAAGTGTAGATGTTTGTGTAGGATACATGTGTAAGTGTGCCCTAGGAAGAGCTGGTGCCTGTTTTGTACCCTTTTCTCTCAGAATGAACTGGTGTAAATGGGTTGAATAAATAGAGCAGCGAGAAGGACTCTATTATATCCTCAAATTTAGGCAACAACAAAAGTTTTTTTTTTTTCCCACTGTGGACCTATCTTCTTTGTCTTCACTTGCTGGAGAACGTAGGACATTATCGGATAACTATTTTTGAAATTTTGTTTCATTCAGACTTTCAGATATGACAGTATTGTGTTGGGATGGCAGAACCAATCATGGAACTCATGTAAATGATTCACAACCTTTTGGCTGAGTTTTAGATAGTTTATGACCCAAGCCATATGTTTTTCTGCAACATGTAATCAAAATCCATATTATATATATACTTTTGCACGATTTCTGTTTCTCAAAAGGTGCATCTCATTTATGTTTTCATAAAATGCAACATAGGATATCCTACTGACATGTCACCTCGCCTGCTTACAGACTACCACCATTAATCAATGTCCCAAGGGCCTTGTTACCAGCTGGCACTGCAATACCTCAAGTCACAGATCTACAAAGCAGTCACACGATTGGTGGCCATGTATGGGGCTGAAAGCTGGCCAGCCTCCTGAGCATGAGCAAACACTCCATGTCCTGGAGATGCAGAAACTAAGGAGGGTCCTTGGCCTCACCCAGTTTGACAACATCATGAACGAAGACGTCTGCAAGATCATGGGCATAAGAAAATGTGTGGAGCATGACTTTAATGGTACGATCACATAGTCCAGAGTAACGTCCTCAGTGTCCAAGACAGCCCAACAATTAAGCTTCCTTGGCAAACGGCCGTGTGGAAGAGCAAACAAACACTTGCTCGATCAAATCAAAGAGGACGTTTGATAAGATTATGTCGCCCCTGAAGATGCCCTAGAGTGAAACAAATGGCAGTTGACCTGGGGCCTCATGTATAAACGGTGCGTACGCACAGAAATGTTGCGTAAGAACTTTTCCACGTTCAAAGCGCGATGTATAACACCTACACTTGGCGTAAAGCCACTCACTTTTCCACGGTATCTCATACCTTGTCGTACGCAAGTTATCCGCTCGGTTTTGCAGACTGGTGGCACCCAGCATCATAGCAGTGCTACTGTTCCTGTGTGGTTACACCTTATTTTCCTGACGCGGCTTTATAAATACACTGAAACTAACCGCATATTGTTTATTAGTGTAACGCATCTGATTGTAATTAACTTGTAACAATATAATGGTCCAGGGAACAGCCATAGTATTCCAAATACCATGACTGCTTTAGCGTTGTTACTCTCACTTCTCCTTCTTCTTCTTCTTTTTCTTCTTCTTCTTCTTTCAGCTCCTCCCATTAGGAGTTGCCACAGCGGATCATCTTTTTCCATATTACTCTCACTGCACCACTCGGAGTATTTATATCACTGTATCTGAGTGTGAATCACAGCAGCAGCTGATCGGAAAGAGAATTATCGGTATACAGTACAGCTTCAAGGACACGCTGTCTCAGCCACTGCAAAATGTTTTAAAGCCTTTCCTGTACGGACCTCGCGATTCAGAAACAGTTTCTTCCCAAGAACTTTAAATGCACTCAATCAATTGCACCTTGTAGAACTGTTTGTACTTATAAGTACAATCACCCCACTGTAAACTTACACTACAGTTATAATATCTCACAACCTGAGCCACTTTATAAAGCGCGTATTTACATATGATGACGATATTATTTTTAAGGTGAAACGCAGCAAAATATGTTTATTAAATTATACACATAAAACTTTAACTTCATTTAAATAATCTATATTCTTCACTGGGAGTGTCGTTAAGGATAGAATAATTAAACATGTACTACGAAGATATTTCAAAGTTCCTTAAACGTTTTGAAGAATCGGCGCTAAGCTTACAGATGGCTTAACTTCTATTACAGAGCTGAATGTGTGGCGATCGGTTACTTGGGGAAAGAAAAGCAAGGACTGCAGTGGCGGCTCTGCCAATATATATTGAATATAAAACAGAAAGACAAAATAACAACACAGCTAAAAACGCAGCGACAAATTTCGGCAAAAGTTAAATGCTTGTGTCATGAGCACGAGGTGGCTATGCAGTGTCCGCAACAGACGTGGCCATCCACCGTGCATAAGCTACCTTACTGACATTGGCGGGCGAAGGAGCCACCGATTCTTCCTCTGCCCAGTGCCACCACAAGACTAGAGCCGCCCCTGAGTACTGCTGCAATAAATTATTTCATCGAAGTGAAACCCATGTTTAATAACGTGCTTTAACTCTTATCATCATAAAAAACGATATAACGTATACATCTCAGTATTTTAGTTATTCAGAGAGCTGTAATATCACGAATGTAATGGATTCTGTGTCCAGTTGGAGGAAGAGAGCCGGTTTAAGAAGAAAGTAGTGATTCACACACACAGAGCACATAGAAGATCAAATACAAAACAAAGCATTTAATGTGCTACTTTAATTACGATGTGATTTGAGAAACTGGTTAATTAAACGATTTTAAGATGAAGTTTATGATGTTCTACTTTAATGATAAAAATAAACTACGTGATTAAAGTGAAAATGTCGAGATTGAAGTTGACATTTCGTGCTTTTTCCCCACCGTGTGCCTTTTTTTCTCCGTACCCTAATAAGCTTTCACAGCGACTTTTTTATTTCCGGCACTGTGCGATTTTGTGAACGTGAGCCTTCAAGTTTCGCCAACATGCTATGTCACTCGATCAACTTCCTTTTGTTGATTATACCACGGTTTATTTGAACAAATAGTATGTTTTTCCTTTGCCTCCACTTGGTATTCGCTGAAATTCTTATATTTTCCCCCATGCTTTTCCCATTGTCTTTTCACAGAAGGCTGAGCTTAAGGGCGATTTATGTTGATTTGCATATTCAAAGAGGCATTATTCTAGGAGGAATTGGGGCAACACATAAAGCACGTGCACGAGCGTTACTTTTCACGCTGATCAGGATTTATGTAGCGGAAGAACGTGGAAGTTGGATGCGCACAGATTCCTGCATCTGGATTTTTCTGTGCGTAAGCACATTTCGGCTTTTGTGCTTACGCCATGTTATAATGCGCGTTCTATGCACGGCGTTATACATGAGGCCCCTGTTCAACAGTTGACCTTGCACAGGCGTGGGATAACATCTAGGTGGATGAAGAAGAATCTCACTTATGTGAGTGTCATTTTAATTTCTAGACCTTTTAAGTAGCTAACTTTGCAGCATAAGGTACAAGTTGTAAGATTGTGCTCACTAGTTAGTGGTAGGTCTCTTGTCATCGGTTGACATGTATTAATTTCGTTACTTCTTGCATAAGTTGGTCATGATGTTTTATTGTTTTGAGCTGTTTCATGGCTTTGATCACCCTTACATATTTACCTAAAATGTCCTGGTATAGCTTTAATATGGTTAACATATGGGGCTACTGTTTCAAAGTGTTGAAATCCTGGCCTGTTTGCTGTTTAAATGGAATTTTCTGTCTATGTGGTTTTTACAGTTTTTCTTCAACATCCCAAAAATATGCATGTTACATGAATTTGGCCCATTGTGAGTTTGCCTACTCAAGGAATGGGGCCCTGTTCTGATTTGCTTCCTGCTTTATACGCGGAGCTGCCAAGGTAGGTTCTGGGATGTTCAACTCTGAACCGGACTGAGTGGGTTTGATATTGTATGGGTGAATGGATGGCCTTTCTTTCCATGTGAACATAGGCATCCCTGAAAGCCTTCATCCATTAATTAGCTTGGCAAGATAATTGCTTTCAGTGAGACTGATTATATGTAGCTAGGATATTCTTTCGAGTATAAAAGAAAGAAAGGAAGGAAGGAAGAAAGAAAGAGATTTTGTCTCTTAATCTTTATTGCCCTGAACACATCTAAACAGGACAATTTTAAAGTGAATGGAGCTGGAGAACTCCTGTTGAAATATGGGATGAACTCTTGGTCTCTGTGTATGATTAAGATAAGTGAATATTTTGAATAGTCTGTCAAAGTCTGGAATACACATTTCTTATACACATTTCTTCATGACGACTTTTATCTTTTCAGAATGCCAAATGGTGAAACCCCCCATTCACCATCAGCAGTCTTTCTAATAGTGTTTACCAAGTTACTATGGCAACAGTTACCACATATTGCATATAACTAACTTTTAATTACTCCAACAGAAGTCCCTCCTAAATTGAAGCAGGCAGTGAAAACAAAGTTCTCTGCTTTATTATTGTGTTAGTTTACTTTTACACTTTGGAAGAAATGCATGCATGTTTTCCTGTGATTGAGTTTTCACGTAATTTGAGTTTTCACAGCTGGACATTTTCTGAAAATGTGAATTTACACAGATTTTTTTTTTTCAGTATTCAGTAAAGATGACAAATAATTGGCTGCCACTTATCTCGGTGGATGGATGTAGGCCGCAAATGTCCTCTAAATGTAGGAGCACTCATTGTGGCTCCAAAAGTTTGTCTGAAGATGCCGCAAATGGTTATTTTAAGCATGCCAGCCGTGTATCGTGTGCTGCTTCTCTCAAGCTGTAATTAGCTACAGGAGCAGCCTTTGAGCCTGGAACCGGAGTGTTTTTGTTCTAAGCAGCAAATTCCTGAGCAGCCACTTGGTTTTTAGCTTCCCTTCAGTTTAGCAAGAGGTAATTAGATGTTAGTAAAGAGTGGAACCAACTTGGGTGTCGCATGAAAGCGATTTGGAGGCACTTCATCAGGGATATGAGCCATACAGAAGCTTCCTGCTTCCCAGAACACTGGCAGCCATCACACCTTTCATTGACCAGGTCACAGTGGAAAAGTCTTTTGGTTTGGTTCCTTGCACTTCTAGCCACTCATATTTTCTTACTTTGACTTAGTGTTTGTGATTTTGTGGTGGCCCCATTTGCTTGGTTCAGACTACCAATGCTGGAGAAAAGGCAGTTTATTTACCCTTTTTAGAGGATCTCAGAAGACTAAACAGAACTGTCTGAATTAGTGTAAGCCATCCAGGTTTGGGGTGTTGATAAGAAATGTAATGATTTAATTCGTGAGGTAGAAGTATATAATAAATAAGAATGGTTGCTTTAAATATTTTATACAGTAAAATATGTGCTTTAATTTAAAAGTTTAAGTCTAAATGCTTTCATTTGTGATGAAAAAAATGTCATTTTTCACCCTCTGAGAGATGTCTATAGAGGGCTAAATCCCTAGTGTTGGATCAAAAGTAAAATCATACTCCTATTTTCTTTTCTTGAAAACCACTCAGTTAATGTGGCGTGCTTATTTGTTTACTCTTTATCATAAGGGTGTAATTTCATGCACAAAATATGGTCCAACAATGGCTTAAAAAGTTATTCAGGGAGGGAAAAGCATAACTAGACATCAAGATGAGTTGAACGATATATCATATATGGGTGTTTTCTTGTACCTTTGAGTCAGGAGGTGCCGCATAAAAAAAGGTGAAGTGATTTCAAAGCATTCATAAGTAATTGTTATGAACACAAAAATCCACCTCAATGGTCCCCAGGGTCCACCACTGGGTCCTAGATTTGGATGCCCTGACTGCTTTAAGACCACAGCTTTTAGCAGCTGCTTTCACAATTGAGGTCTTGAACAGGGTCCATGCAGACTTGATGTTAACCAACCTCACTCTGCACATGGGAGGAGATCTTTCAGAGAAAGGAGGACTCATCATGAATGTGAGCCTTAACCAGATGTTTCCTGGAAATCCAAACTGCTTGTCTAGGCTTCCCTGGTCTATTTGGCCTATGCCTTTTGCTTTGATTCCAAATCACTACCAAGTGGTGATCAGTTGACAACTCTTCCCCTCTCTTCACCTGAGTGTCTGCAACATATGGTCTCCAGTCAGATGGCACTACTGTAAAGACCATCATCGACCTTCAGTCTAAGGTACACTTCAGTATCAGGTACATTTATTTGCCTCCTTGTTTTCAAATATGGTGATTGTTATGGACAATCCGTGAATAACACAGAAATCCAATAACAACTTGCCATCCTTTTTCAGACCCAGCATGCTGTTCCTCCTAGACACGCCCCACCAGGTATCTGTCATTCCTAACGTCACACAGTAAGAATTAACCCTTTCAAGCACCGCACCCTCCTTCTCTATGAAGGCTGAATGCACTGAACAGCTTTTTGGTACATACACAGAAACAGCAGTCAGAGTTTTCCTCTCTGTGACCCCCTCATCCACCAGAGAGATCTCCAATTTCACAGCCCTCATTCATAGATTGTGAGTATACCCACAGCCGTCTGAAGTCTTCACACATGAGAACTCCAGAGTAGTAGAGAGACCACTCCAGATTGAGAAGCATGGTTCTAGAACCCATTATGTGTGGAGGTGACCCCAACTGTATCTAGCTGGTACTTTTTCATCTCCTGCACCAGCTCAGGCTCCTTCCCTGCCATTGCCAGGGTCTAGTTGTCTAGATATTTGTTGTCCTTGCCTGGCACTAAACTAGCATCGCACCCGACCTCCAACCCTTCATCTTGCGGGTGCAGTGTTCCTGTTATAATTCACTACAAAGCAAACACTAAATGAAAAGAGTTTCTGTTCTTAATACATTATGGCTGATCCTTGGCTATTAGGGCAGATTTCTTCATTTAAGTGTTATAACTTTTGTTAGATGTTAAAGAAGCGGTTCCTGTTCACGGGGCAATCTTCTAAGATATCTGGTCTTTTTGCCACTTCAAATCTCACTAAATAGTCTCTTGGCTTGTGGTGCGTCATCATTGTGTTTGTGTGAGCATAGAAAAGTGCATATAAACATACTATATAAATGTGTAGAAGAAAAGGTATAATTTGTTAGATAAAACCTGAACTCAGTACAGCTGGGACCAAATGGTAGCCCTTTGGCGGACATGGGATTTAGGGAAGCCCCAAATTTGATGGTTATTTTGTTTTGTGTAACCGGATGCGTGACTGATGTGATCATTTGTGGCTAGTGTAAGCAAATGAGTCCGCCTAGCAGCAAGCAACGGTGTACTTAACCCCCTGTTTCTGCCGTGACTAACAATGTGTGTGTATCTACTCATTACAAGCATGACTTAAGGACTGTGGATTGTTCAAAAGTTCCTTTTGGTCATGTGACCAGGACCATTGAGACATTTGTGGAGACAGCCAGCTTTGTATGTGAGCTATTTTAAAAAAAAAAAAAGTTCCCGTGAGGGAGTTGGTATTAAACCTGTAATTGTGCTTGGAACTGCCCATGTAAATCTTACTTTTGTTTGTGTGGATAGCATGCAAATACATTGCAGCACTTACTCATACATTCACTGGCTTCTGTCTTTTTCTAAAGGATCGTGAAATTATCTGCTGCAGTCCTTGAAGGTTGCTCAGTTAAATAATTGTTTTTGTATTGTGGAGAAGGACTGAGGCATGTTCTCCGTCTGTTTAGGTAGTTGTGTGATTCACTGATGTCGGCCCAGGCTACCAGAAAGTACTAAAGTGCCTGGAACAATATCTTTTATCCTGCTATTTTTTTTGAGCTTTTTAACATTTAATGTATAATTTCATTTTAAGGGTTGAAGCCTTTTTTAGTTAAGCACTCTTGAGCCTGTTCAATGCTTTCCTTTCGGATAACTACTTTGTTGTTTGGGTTAATGTCGAGAGCGCTGAAAGACACAAAAAGCTCGATTCAAAAGAGATGTCTTGAAATGTCTCAGTCTGTGTGAATGTGATCTTGCAAGTACCTTCTTACAAATTCTGTTTGTATGTGAATGTGACCTTGCATTTTATTTTGGAGTGGTACTCTTCTTTGATGTGTAAAGCAGCTTGTGATGGAATTCTATATGAACTGAACCATGTAAAGACAAGACTATTTGTGTTGCTGTTCCATTTATAAAGTAATGCACTGGACATGAACATGGATTGCACAATGAATTAAACTGATGTATGGAAATTTAAACCTGGCAGATTATGAAAAGTCAGGGCTATGGAGTTTTTAACCTATGACTGCTCTTTCTAATTTTCACCACCTACCCCTGTGTCTCCCAAAGGCGATTTGTGAACTTTGGGTCACAGTGAAATGAATGAATTCCTCATTGATTGACTTACTCTCCAGCCTTGCACTCATTTTCACCTTGTTGATTTACGGTACTTCTTTCTTTTCCTACTGTGTAATGTAATTTGATTAACTTCTCCTTGACACTGATGTACTTATTTTTCTTCATTTTTGGAATGTTATTGAATTCCTGATCTGCTGTACAACTCAAATTGAATCTCCTTTCTTATAAATATTATAGTAGGGTTCACTGACATTTCTGACGGGATGGTGTCTGTAGTCTATGGAAACTTCAGTAGGAACATAACAATGCATGAAGGTGTCCCAAATAAACAATGTTTAATGTGTTGGGTTTGCTATGTCATAAAAGATTAATTTATACTTAATTATCCTTCAAACTGGAAGTCTGCATCCCTGCGGAAATCCTGTGGTACCTGCTTTAGTCAGTGCTTTGAGGCTTAGGACTAAAATATAAGATTTGTGCGACGATGCAAATAGTCTATACTGTAGTCATGCGGTCAGGAGTGAGCCGCCGGAGTGAAGATGAATCGGTGAGAGAACTGCTTCTTGTAAAGTAAATGAATAAACAATATGTTGGTATATATATGTGTGTGTGTGTGTTTAAGTATTATTATCTATTTATGTACAGACAGAAGGTAATATGTACAGTTCAAGGCAAGTCTGAACACACTCAGGAATGATAACCTTTTTTCATCGAGGTATCATTAAATTTAATTTAAAATACAGCCAAGATATTACTATTGTTTCTAATGGCTATTACTGCTTGAAATGACTATTTTCACATATGACTGCAAAGCCCCATTTTTAGCAGCCATTCCTTCCATGTCATAATGGTAAGCTCCCTTAGCTCATACTTAATTAAACATTTTACATGCTAATTATGTTATTAGAGAAACCTTTGTAATTGCATTACCACCACTGAAGCCTATTATTTTGTTCCCTTTTGTTGCAATGTACTGTCATTCCTAAGGTTGGGCTCTGGGTTCAAAATGGCCCAAGTGAAACATCCTTCTCGAGAATCATGTCCGTCTGTTGTTTTTTTTTTTTTTGCATAATGCTGGCTATTTCATGGGACTGATTGTCAAGAACATGATGATTTTATACAAATTTATCTGTTATTGTCTTGATAGAAGAAGGCAAACTGGATCTCCCCATGATAGACAAAGAACGGGAAGGCTCAGATGGGAAACTGCATAAGTGGAGAAGGCCATCAGAGTCTGTAATTTAAAAAACAAATATCTTACAGGTCCCAATTTGACTTCCTCATTAAATACATGCTAATAACCAGCGTTATCTGAAATAGGGAAAAAAGTAATTCTAGGATGCTGACCTTAGAAGCAGAGTTTAAAAAAAAAGCTGTATCTGAAACTGGCAAATAAAAAGAAAAAGTTAAAATGAATAAAAGAACACAGACATTGGATGCAGGATGACTAGAAAAGCATTTTACGGTTAGCATACAAATGTTTCTCTAATAACCAATTAGCACTTACTACTTACTTATAACCTCTACTATTTCTTTCACTTGCAATTTTTGTGCTTACATTTGAAAGAGTCGTGCTGGACTGCCAGTGAGAACTGTGCACCAGTGCCCCCTGTCTCAGCGATTTGTGGTGTGAACAAAATGGAGAGCTCCACCGATCAGCTGTGCAGAGCACATCCCAGAACACTAAGAGTGATGCGCTTCCCTGTTGGCATCAGCTGATCTTGCTCTCTCTGTCAGCCCCCACCTTCTCTGTGAAGTTTTGCCATTGTACTCCACTTCCCCCATCCACCCATCTGGTGCTATGGTGGACTGCTGGTGGTGAGCTGTATTCTGTGGCTCAGAGGTGAGTGCTTTGCAGCATGAGCTAAGCAGAGACCTCCTTCTGTCAGCCACACACAGTCCATCTATGATCACTGAGCATGAGCTTCCCTGCTGACATCAGCTGCTCTCTCTCTCTCTGTGTGTTAACCCCTTGCCTTCTCTGCATAACATCGGTACTACAGGGGCCATTCATTTTATTAGAGTTTTCAGCTATCTGAGGTAGCATTGGTTTACATTACTTCAGATAATCAGGGTTATATATATATATATATATATATATATATATATATATATATATATATATATATATATACTGCGGTGGGTTGGCACCCTGCCCAGGATTGGTACCTGTGTTGGCTGGGATTGGCTCCGGCAGACCCCCGTGACCCTGTATTCGGATTCAGCGGGTTAGAAAATGGATGGATATATATATATATATATATATACATATCTATATACACAGAGAGAGAGAGAGAGACACAAGCCATAATTAAT
Organism: Polypterus senegalus; assembly: GCF_016835505.1. Taxonomy (NCBI): domain Eukaryota; kingdom Metazoa; phylum Chordata; class Cladistia; order Polypteriformes; family Polypteridae; genus Polypterus; species Polypterus senegalus. The sequence goes on from NC_053154.1 coordinate 160,339,021, forward strand.
ACACAACTTAAGATCCATGTGGGTTTGATCCCAATTTCTGCTAGACAATGTGGTATAGTATTTAAAACTTTGAACCTCAGAATTGAACTTGGAAAAACAAGTAAGCTGCCTTGGATAAAGGCATCAGCCAAATAGAGGAAATAATGAAAGAAAGCAAAATATCTGACCCTCGCCCAACAGACACAATCATGTTTTGGAAATATCTTGAATTAAAATGGCAATTTTCTATGAATGAAAATTGCGTACGATGTCTGTACTTGCTTTAACTGTAACTAATGTGGTTTATTCTGTTTAATTAGAGTGTAGTAGTACAGTACCTGCTAATTTTGCCATTTTTACACTAAGATAGATTTTAATTGTTTCTATCAAAATTTGTTTACTAAAGATAAATTATTTCCGACAGAAGTATTTGTTTTAACCCAAGATACCAGTACTCCAAAATTCTGGTACCTTTTGGCAACTGAGAGCCTTTTTGTGATGGACCACCAAGATATTCACCTTTATCATTAAAACCAAAGATAGAGTTCCACTTTTTTAGGGGCGCTAGAGGGTGTTTTGGTAGCTGGGCATCTAGGAGAACTATGCTCAAGTGATGCTGTGTTGGGCTGGTAACGTCACTTTAACAGAGGCCAACCGAATCAACACGCTAATTAAAAGGGCAGTTTCAGTTATGGGATGTGCTGTGGAACCCCTAGAGGTTGTGGTGAAGAAGAGAATTAAAACAAAACTGAAGGCCATTATGAAGAAATCTGCACATCCTCTCTCTGACAGACTAACACTGAATGCTTTCAGTGAATGAATTATTCAGCAGAAGTGTGTCAAGAAATGTTACTGGGATTCCTTTATACCAACTGCAATATGCCTGCATAATGCCTAACTGGGACTGGGACTGCCAAGTCAGAAGTTCTCCTTCTTTGTGATTTTCTTGCTTTATAGTCATTCTGGTGTGTGTTCAGACCAAAGTGTGTATATACAGTACATCTATTTATTTGCTTATGTATCTACCTATTTTTGTGTGTATTTATTTAAGGAGTTTCTATAAAAAGGCAAAAAAAAGAATTTGGGATGTCATGATTTTTTCACCCTTCCTCTTTGTCTTCTATAGTGAAAGTAAGTGACAGTGTTTTTGGTATCCTGTACGTTTCACTTTTAACAATTTGGTACACAGAAACCTTTCTTGTATTCTTTTATTTCCACCAGGAGCTAAGAAGAGATTTTTAAATGAGCTTTTACCTTCAGCATCATCAGATTACGCTCTTCTGCGCCATGTAACAAAAAGAGCATTTTCTCTTCTGCCATTCCCTTGTGTGCAAATCCTTGTCAATGCCACCAGGATTTAATTTTCCATTGCTTTAATAGTTCCACCTGAAATACTAGCCTCCAGTCTTGATCTCCTTACACCTCTGAATTATTTAGCTGTGAAATATTTTTTAAACAGAGGGCTCCTTTCTCACAAGGGTGTGGCTCCCTTTCTGCAGAGTTCAAGTCAGGTTTTTCAAAGGGTTTTTGTGGGTTTGATGCCACAGTGTTGCAAACTTGGCCTTTTGTACTTTGTACAACAATCCATCTTCTCTTGCTCACCTGTGGTTGTGTGCCTGCAGATTTTGTAAGATATGTGGTCAAAAAGGTTTATAAAAAGTTGACCGATTGAATGGAGCGGTGGCTCTGAGGCTAAGGATTTGTGCTGGTATCTGTAAGGTTTCCGGTTCAAATCCAGTTACTGCTAGAAGGAGTCCTACTCCTTTGGGCCTATGAGCAAGGCCCTTAGTCTGAAAATTGCTCCAGGAGTGTTGTACAATGGGTAACCCTACACTCTAACCCTCAAAGGTCATGCGAAAAGGCAACTTTTCCTTGATGATTAAAAAAGTATATCAAATCAAAAAAAGTATAGTTTCCAACTCAATGAACCTGCTCATGGGATCCATTAATGTCAATATTTTGTTTCTTCTTTTAGCTTTCGGCATGTATGCATGATTACAGTCCCCATGAGTTGGTGGTGTGGCTAGTGGGTTTGTCTTTTAACCATCTGAATATTCCAGAAGTTTATTTTCTCTTTAAATGGCCATAATTGTGTTAAATCTAACAGGTCATTAGACTGCCATGATTTGTTTGTTAATTGTTGATTCCTTCCTATGTTCAGTCTATTTATTTAAATATTCATGGGTTATATTCAGGGGTTGAGTTTTGCCAAAGGATTGAAAGAATTTCTTGCTTCATTTAAATAACCTGCTTGACTTAATGAAGATGGAAAATCATATTTCTGTTTTTTAAAAAAAAAAGTCTTTTGGTGTTTCAAATGATATTTTATGGTGTGTTTAGAAAATTCAGAAATACAAATAAACATTTTGCATATACTGTGAGGGGCTCATGGTATGAGTTGCTGCAGTTTTAATTTTTTTTGTTTGGCAGTTGAATGGAATAATTTCTAGCAAGAAAATGATAGGTGAGATACATTGTTGTCTAACGTCCAAGTAAGGAAAGAAAGTAATGGACGTTGTTACAGTCGTCTGTTCACCTGTCATTAGTTTTTTTTAAGTTGCTTATCCAGTTCAGGGCCATGAGGAACTGGTGCTTATCATTGCAACATTGAATTAATGATGGGCACCAACCTTGGATGCACACCACTCCATTGCAGGATAAACTTGGTGGAGTGGTGGCTCTGAGGCTAGTGATCTGCAAAAGAAATCGGAAGATTGCCGGTTCGAATCCCGTAAATGCCAAAAAAGACTCTGCTCTGTTGGGCCCTTGAGCAAGACCCTTAACCTGCAATTGCTGAGCGCTTTGAGTAGTGAGAAAAGCGCTATATAAATGCAAAGAAAAAGAATTATTAAACTAGAGCACAAATCTACACTTAATCATCTGATGTTAATTTAGAGTCACCGATTAAGCTAACTTGCACGGCTTTTTTAGTGTGCAAATTCAGGGGGAACATGGAAGCTACGCAGATGGTGTCATGTACAGAGGTATGGCATGAAAATTAAGGCGGCATTTAAACTACGTGTTAATTTCTGAAACAAGTCCTGTCTAGACTAGTCAATATTTTAAAAATGCGACATTGATATATCTCAGCTTGTAATGCCTCTTTGAAGCACGAAGAAGATGGCTCTAGTGATGCAAGGTAGTATGTTAAATGCAGTACAGAATCGGCATCAAGCTAGAGCAGCCTACTTCACTGTTAAAAATGAATTAGCAAACACTTTCTATTGTTCTGTTAACTTTATATTGCTCTTTGGGTTTTTGAACCCAAATGAGTGGCTGTCAGTATAACAAAACATTTAATAAACAAATTAAAATTATATAGTATATTATATGAGTAGCGAACAACTTGGATGTGGCATAAAATTTCGAGTGCAGTCCTATTCAATGCCTTATTCAAGATAAGCTCTTGATGAACCTCTGCGTACAAATGTCTGAAAACTTACGTGAGGTACCTAGAAAACAACATGACAAATAAATTTTTCCTGGAATTCTGAAATAATGGATTGATCTTCAAATGACAACCTTTAATTTCATAAAGGTAGTATTAATTTGGGCTTGACTGTTAAAAATGTAGGTGTGATTTGAAAAATTAGAGCATCAGTAGTTTTTTACCCTTGATATTTCAAATAATCCATTTAATGCTATTTTTAGGTTAGGTTTTAAGTCTGAAAGGTTACCTGTGCTTAAATTAAATGTAATCCAACGTGTTAACTACATTGCATATGCTTGTTGTGCATTTAATTTGGCTTTATCTTTTCATAAATAAAAGCATATCAATGAAACGATCAATTGCTTTTACTAAGGTATGCAATTTTTGCATCAGTTTAAAATGCAAATTAAGAGCGTATTCCAATTTAGCTGAAATTCATAGACCATGTGTCATAAATAAAATCAAAGCAAATATAGATAGATAGATAGATACTTTATTAATCCCAAGGGAAAATTCACATTTTTTTTATAGTTGCTCCGAGTGTATTCCTTTTCGATTCAAGACCACACATTAATCATATCAAAACTGAATGCAGTCAAATGACCAATCACCATCAAAACGGTTGTTGAAGAGTTGTCAACAGTTGCGGTAAGACGTAAGAAGCATTCCACTTCTAAATTTTTGTTTTCAGATGGCAAGCATAAGTTTCATCAATGTGGAGTGAGTGACCCAAAAGATGAGAAATTTGTTTTAGGTCTTGCCTTATATCATATTGTTCCATTCTTCTTTTGCTAGTCTTGACTGTTATTTTAAGAAGTTTAGGAGTATTCAGTATTGTCATGCCCATCTGCAGGTATTTACAAACCATATTTAGGGGAATGTTAGTGTACGGACACCCCAGGTGACGACCTACATAATCATAGCTGCAACCTGTTGCTGTTGCATGAGTTCTGAGGATGTTACTGTAGCAGCTATGAATTCTTCACTTGTTCCTTCTTCTGTTACACTGGCCCTTTTAAGCAACCAGCAGACACAGAAGGTCATTTACATCCCCAGCTTCCACCTCTTCAACGAGATGGTCGATTCCCTGCCTTATCAATTCCCTGTTCAGCATGTCTAGCGCTAGGTGAAGACACTTGTGATTGGAACGCCTCTTACCCCAACTGTTGACACCCCTTGCCCCACCTATTGACGCTGATTGGTCATTTGATTACATTCAGTTTTGGCATGATGACTGTGTGATCTTGAATTGAAATTCAATATTCTCAGAGCAGCCGCTGAGCAAAATACGATATGTTTGCTTTCCTTTTGTTATGACACATGATCTATGGGCATGAATTAAAATGCAATATACTCTGTATTGAACTTTAAACCTACAGGAAAACTGCATGCTGTAGCAGAAAGCAATTGATTATTTGCTTGATATGTTTTTAATTATGACAATATAAAACTGCCAAAATGAAATGCACCCCGTGCATATTCATTGCATATATAGTTAACATGTTGGATTGCATTTGATTTTGGCACAGATAATCGTCCATAGTTAAAGTTTACTGCATCTACTGTTCTGACGCAAACATAAATCTCATACATTTCTGTAAAACAGTGTTTCATCTTTGTTTATTTTATTCTCTTTAGTCTTCTTGTCACATACTTTTTTTATTTTATGAGTATTCTTTTACCACTTATGTATAGCACATTGTGATATACTCACTATGGAAGAAGCACTTTAAAATGAGTTAATTAATCCATGTGAATTTTATTGTTTACTTGCTCTTTGATTGATGGAATCATTTTGACTTTGGAAGAGGCTCATAAATGAAATATCGTGTATGTTATACAAGACTAAGTTGATGTCTTCTCAACTTCAAACAGAGTAATAAAACGGTTATTGGAACTGGGCCAATTTTGAAGCCTTTATTCTCTTAAACTAATTATGGTGTCTTACTAACCTGAATTAAGTAGGCTGTCTTAGTTTTATCCTTAATAAGTTCCCAAACATTTCAAGTAAAGAGAGTATGTGGATTGCTGCCTTCAGGTTCTTAATGAATACTTATGTGATTAAATTTTCCTACAAGCCTGCGAAAGGTAAAAGACGTGGAGCTTTGGTTACCTTTGTGGGTACCTTGCTCTTTACTTGTGTAGATGTGGACATGGAAACTTGAGGCAGTCACTGATGAAGAAGCAAGTAATGGTGAAAGTCCAGTTTCTTTTATTATCTTTCTATTCTGCTTAGCTACCTTTGAGTTGCCCTCCTTCAGCTGGCGTGCCATCAGATGGTGGCGTAATTTCTACATTTTTGATTTTGTTCTTCTCAATCCAAAGGGTCAGCTGTTATTCTCAAGCTTTAATTCCTACTTTCTGGGTTCCTTGTAGAGAGACGCATTAACACTTTCCATGTACTGGGTGCATAGTTGGGGTTTGGTGACAGTACGCTAGATTCCTGAATTGGGCTTCTGATTTAACCCATTTTGTTTTGGTGGAACTTGCACCCCATTTTTTTGCATGGTACCTATCTTTTGATATATACAGTAGCTTCATGCAACCCTGAATAGAATAAGAAGGTTAGCAGCAGTTATGGGTTGATGGATTTTTATGCGGTATTCAAATTTGTTTAGTTTTTTTGCTCTCATTGTGTTTGTTGAGGTGTTGTTCCAGGTTCCAATTATTTGTTATGTTATGTGCATTGTGTGAAAAGTGCAGAAGCTATAAAATCAGTAACTCTTTGTTACTTAAGGGATAAATAAAAAAAGATGACAGAGCACCATTTTATTTTCATAAAGCCCATGGCAATAACAGGCTGTGTATGGTCACCAGACTCCCTTTCATTGCAGGGCAGTTCTTACTTATATCCTTGGTTAGCCTCCTATTCTTCTGCCATTGTGCCAAACCTGGATAACCTGCCACAAGAGAGAGGAAGAGGATTTGTATGGAGCACCCTCTCTAGATGCCCTTGAGTGACTTCTCTCTGGCCAGAGTAGTCACTTCAATTTGTCGTCCTCCTCCATTTAAGGATCTTGCCAGGAATTTCGTTTCGACTACCTGTGCCTAGTGAAATGATGGCCACACTCCCAAATACTGTTCCCACTTGCCCTGCAAATACTGAAGAGTATTTAAGACACTCTAACAAAATCACTTCCGCCCAACTCTCATCTTCTCTCTGCATCTTTCCATTATGAAGCTTTTTAGCCAGCTTCATAACTACTAACTTCTACTAATAGACCTCATCTGACTAGAATTGTTCTGTACTGCCTCCTTTGAACAGCAGTGTCTGCTGAGAGAGCTGAAGACAATACTTGATCGCTCTCTCCCTTTTTTTTTTGTTTTACTCATTGGCTATTGGTTTCTGTCAGCATCCACCTTGGAAACACCAGCCATCATTTGGTTACAGCTTATGGTTGGCTTTTCCATTACCAAGGTATTGAATAGTGTTTTTTCAGACTCCATGGCTCATTTGGATGCAAGAGTCAAATCTCTAACATGCTGAAGTAGGTATTCCTAGAACAACTTGACTACTTGTTTGACATCTGCACAGTTTGTCCAGCTGTCTGAGCCACAACTATTCTTAAGTGATGATGACTGAGCAGGCCATAACCTTTCTTTACACATGTATCCAAAAGACAGCTCCTTTAGATGAGATTACATGACTGCAGAATTGATAGCATAATCTGTGTGGAATTTGTTATGGCCAGTACCTGGCAAGGGAGCATATCTAATAATTACTGTCTTCACAAATTGAGATCTGGAAGCCTGTTCCACCTAGCCAAGCCCCTCTGGGTATCTCCAGCATTCCATTGGTAAACGTTTTATGTCTTCCCTTTCAGCTTTAGTGTCATTACTTATTTGAGCACAGAACCCACCAACTCAAATAACGGACTGAAGATCTATATATATATAATTCACTAAGGCAACACAACCATGGAAAGCACGGCGGAAGAGGCGTGGATTCACTAAGCTGAGTGAGACACCTATGGCGCACACAGGAAAGAGCCACGCCCACCAACTCCAAGACCATTGGATACGACGACAACTCGCAGGGCCACGTTGTATTTTGCTCTCTCCAGAGTTCCATCTTTTCATTCGCTTACTGTTGTATTCTCACACCAACCCGTTTTAGACAACCGTGTCTTTCCAGAAGTGTTTAGCATTCAATAAATAGTTATGCATGACATTGAGCGTGTGTCGACCCGACGTGGGTAAGCCGTTGAACCCCATTCGGGCTGCAAACTAAGTCCCACTAAGTGCGACTCATACGCTCCCACTGGTTGCGTCCCAACCCTTTGTACACACCCACCTCGCTACTACCGTGGTCGGGTGTCTTGGTGGAATATATATAGAATAGCAGCCAAAACCGCACAGAGCAATGAAAAGTCTACGTCAGTCACAGGTACATCTGGACTGTGTAAAGACGGCGACTCAAGTGGCGAGTTGGAGGTGGGCACATGAGCGGGCAGTGCATACTGAACAAGAAATCAGCACACTAGCATGACGGACGGAGCTCAATGGACATCATTCTTCTTTCCTCCCGTTCCACACTCCTCACCGTGCACCCCCATCCCTCCGTCTGGCAGGAGAAGGCGCAAGGACGGTCCGCCAGTTTTCAGTCACTTCAGACGATTGTGTGTTGGTTCGTTCCGTGCATTGTTACAATGTTGCTTTTCTTGCTGATTTATTACATTACCGATTTTTCAAATGTTAATTTTCTCCTTCTGCTTAAAAATCATTAAAAAAACGGCCTGATTATGCGGCGTATGGTACACCGTGGGTTGGCTAGTTCTTTATATGAGTGCATATGTACATACCAAAGGCATATTTCTGTGGCGCAGTTTGAGTAGAAGATAAGCTCATCCACTGGTATGGTTCTTAATCAATACTGTGTTCAGCTTCTTCCATGCCCAAAGGTCCAATTTCACCATCAAAGATTCAAAATAATTTATGAAACAAAACTATTAGAACAAGCCCCCTATTCTTTTTCTTAATTTGTATTTCCATGATTTGTTTGTGTGTATTATAATTGACAACTAAGATGTATCTGAGACAAGTATAGAGTTGAGTACAATATCATTTACTCTGAGATAGATAAAAACATACACAGTTGCTGTAATACTGTACACCAGACACACCTGTGCACAAGGCCACTTAATGAGATTTGTCCTTCTCTTCAGACTGCTTGGGCATCTAAATGGTATCTCCAGGGGTAGCCGGTTGGCTGCTACACTGTGCAGTGTGCCTATCTAGGTCTGTCAGCCAAGACACCACAGAATATACTGTGCAGATTGGTAGCTCAAAGAGGATTCCCAGCACAGGTTTTTTGGTTTCTGCTATTTTCTGTCTCTAAAACACTAGTGAGCTGGAACAGGTAAGCTCTCTGAGATGCTGTTGTGCACCAGACTGCTTAACAACTAGTTTCATAGGTTTACTGGTCTTTAGAGTAAAATCATTGCTACCATTAAGAAAGAGTTCTCGTTTTGCCCACTCTTCATTTTTGAATGTATACCCATAATGCAGAATTTATCTCAAAGTGTGCTAAAATTTTATACATTTTTCTCTTACTGCTTACTTTAGGCTCTTCTTAGATTGATTTCTACCTGATATAAAATGTTCCTTTATTAACATTTTTGGACTTCTGTACCAACTGAGTGTCCTCCAAATAATTGTCAGCATTCTTCAATTGCTAAAAGTCAAGTGTGTAGAGTTATGTGTTCGGCCGGGACCATATTCATTGTGGCGTGCAGTGTGTACTGATATCACCTCATGGATTTCAGGTTTGAATCAAATGTCTAGTTGTTGTCAGTGTGAAGTTAGCATGTTCATTTCATGTCTGCATGGATTTTTCTCACACAGTCCCAAGTACATGTGTGCTAGTTTGATTGGAGATTCTAAGTTGCCCCCTATGTGTATGTGTTTAAGTGTGAGATCTACAAAGTACTGGTGGTTGAACTTAGCGCTGCCCACATGAATTCTGACCACCAGGATCCCAACAGAAGTTTTGGCTGGTTTGAGCTTGTAGGTATACCGTGATGTTTATTGAAATAATGTTGCTTCAGTATTTCCAATCAAAGTTTTTGACATAATAAATTAGTAATTTATAATGTGACCCTGGGTATGTGAAACTGTTTTACTTCATCTGACTAATATTGTTCAGGTGAGATACCTTGCAAATGGGTTGGCTGCCTGACAGTTAAATGAGTTTTAATCGTTTTTGCCTTAGTAAGTGCAGGCTTTTTGAGTTCTTTGTGAGCTTCATTATCTTAGTCAAACTTAAACAACACGTTGTGCTCATAGTTTAACTCTACTTTTGTCCTCACATCCACTGATTTTCTGATCAAAGTTTTTTTTTCCTGCTGCACACTCATACATACAGTATGTAGTTTGCTCAATAATTATCTGTCAGTGGGGTAAACGGGACTTGGAAAGTGAAGGTTCATACACATTGGGAAATATTCTGACTCCTCAGAGACAGGAATCAAGACGACATTTGCCCCACCATGCCACTGTTTTGTCCATTTTCTGAGCCTGTTTTTTTTTTTTTTTTTAATCTGTGACTTTGCTGGGAAGTGCGACCTGTCGTTTCACAATTAGGTAAAGTAAAGGAAACATTTCTTAATGACTACTCTTCTTGAAGATTACCTTATTTAAAAGAATACCATTACCTCACCTTTTCTATTTTACCCTTAAAAATTAGTTGCTGCTAAAGTGACACATGAAAGGGTCTGTGACTGTCCATCATTCCTACTTTAATTGCTGCTTGTTTTTGTTCTTTCCTTATGAAAATCCAGCAGATGAGTCGAACAGAATCATTCCTGTCTAAACTCCTATTCAGTACCCCCTTAACATGCTGGCACACGTTCACAGCTGTTTTCTTCTTTGAATTTATCATTTTGCTGTCTTTACAAGTTCACTGACCTAAAAGTTTGTGTTGCTGCAGTCTTTTTGTTAAAAACATCAGGGGTAGTTTCATGGAGAAAACGTTGGGTGCCAGTTTTCTTGCTTGTCTTTTGCACATTATTTCTGATTCTGTATATCCATCCTTCAGCCCGGTAGTATTTCATGTATGTTAGACTGTTAGACAGTCCAAAGTATTTCTCTTAAGTGTACATTATTTGCTGCATGTGTTTCCATTTCACTTTGTGTTATTTCCGTCCAGATGGTCCTTCATATACTGTACATTACTTTGCCTGTTAATTACTTCTACAAAACAAATAAGCCGTCATTACTGGATCATATACACTCCTGTGTTCTTAAGATGTTTGTTGTCTGATTCATAACTTTGATTGGTACTCAAGAGAAAAGGGCTGTAATCTTGGTTGATCAGTTTATATTAGTTATTTTGCTGTCTGGTCACTTGCCTTTTTTAATAGCATTCAGATCCTTTATTTCTCACTGTCATTTTCACATTTCGTCAATGCAAACTAAGGCTTAAGATTTAATGTTATTTTAGCTTTTAAATGTAGTTTTGGAAAGTTTCATCCAGAGTCCTTGTCCCAAAGTGCTTTCTTGTTGGCGTCAAGAATGTTTTGCAATGAATTATGAATAAGAGCAGAGCACTCTTAATTTGTTTTGTCATAATGTTTAATTTCCCAGTTTAGTTCTCTTAAATTGGTGAAAAAAGTTAATGGCAAGAACCTTCTATTCTTTCATTTTCTTAACCTGCATAATCAAATTTTAGGATCACAGGGACATATGGACTTTCCTGACAACATCAGTTGAATGACACAAACCAAACCTGAACAAGGGCACCAGGTGATTACAAGGTCACCCTTGCATGGTGGGTAATTTTACAATTGTTAGACCACTAAACCAGGGCACCTTTGGGATATGGGAGGAAAACTGGGTAAGGCACACACAGACAGACATGGTGGCAACTCTGTGATTTGATTTTACATTATTGTAAAAGCACAGGTAAAAATTACTCTTACTTTAACATGGCACAAAACCATATATAAGTTCATTGTGTACATTTAAAAATGCTGTATAATTAAAATATAAAATATGCATTATTTGAAGATAAATTGTGTGGGTTTATTGGCTCTGCCATCTACTGTCTAACCTGCTTAGTCGGCTGTAGGCTTTCAAGAAGTGGAGGCAAACCCAGTAGCTTCAGGTGCAAGGCTGCAGTGAAACCTGAATTTGATGCCAGGACATCAAGCTAACCTGCACAAGGATATTTGTTGAATGCTGGAGTGGCACTGTATTATTGCTCTAGGAATGTGCATGTATACAGTATATGTTTGTTTTGAGTTGCCACTGTGCGTGTATATATTTATACATATGCGCATGTATACATTTATATATAAAATGTATATACAGTATATGTGCTATACAGTACCTGTCAAATAATTCAAAGAGTACACAGCATGTGTTTTGCCCTGACTGGGGCTCATGAGTTGTAACCTAGCTTCCCCTTGCTGGGGCCGAACCTCAGATGTCAGCACCTGACACAGAGCCCCAGATGTTGCACCACAGCGGCTGGTCTGCATATTTGACATGATTTAGATAAGAGTATTACATCCATGAGTCTGATCATAGTCTGATTATATGGGTGGTTATCTATATATGTGTATATTTATCATCCTCTTTAATAAAACCCCTGTGTGCGTCCAGGAAGCTGAGCACACAGTGAATGGCATAGCCGCAGTCGCGCATGATAAGCAAATAAAGGACATCATTGCTGGGGAGACTGTGGACGCACACACACTGGAAGCTGGGCACACAGTGAATGGTGTAGCCGCAGCCACGCATGATAAGCAAATAAAGGACAGCATTGCTGGGGAGAGTGCTGATTGGGTAGTCGCGGCCGCATACATAAAATCCATTGCTGGGGAGACGCCACACATACTGCCCGTGCATGTTTACTAACTAACTATCTACTAACAACATGCCACCCAAAAAAAGGACACGTCAAGTAGGACAAAAGACACAGACACTCAAATCGTATATAAGCAACATCTCCTGGAAGAACGGTCAGCTCAGCAAGTAAACATCAACAAAAGAAAGGCTGAAAGACAAAGAAAAATACGAGCAAATAGATCGATTGTAAAAAAGAAAATGAGCGTCAAAATATTCCCTGTATTGATTTTGCTCTATCCTCTACTAATTTACCCTTTACCATAAGAAGGTGACAATTTCCAGTTACATTAGCCTTTGCCATAACAATTAATAAAGCTCAAGGGCAAACCTTAGAAAAAGTTGCCATTTACTTGCCAGAACCAGTATGCAGCCATGGTCAGTTATATGTTGCATTATCAAGAGTTAGAAGTTTTACAGATGTTGTTGTCAACGTTGTAGATGGTCCTGAACAAGAGTGTTTGCAAAAAATGTTGTCTATAATGAAATTTTATTGAAAAATTACCTGAGGTAAAAAAATAAAAGCATTTTCCTAAATATCTTCTTCAGATATTGTGTATTACAGATTGTTATAAAGTTTTACACTAAGGCAATATTAATTATACTTACTGTATTGTTATATACGTTTCTATTTTATTTTTAATATTATTTTACTTTAGGCTTCTTGCAAAAATATTTTTAAGAAAAAAATTAAGACAACAAACAGAATGAGGTCAAGGTCCCTTGACATTTAATATAGACTGTTCCTAATAATGTTTATGCAATACTGTTCTACCGCCCGTTATTGTAACGGGCTTAATGTCTAGGATATAAATATATATATGCATGTATGTGTGTCTGTATATGTACAGGGTGACACAGAAAAATGGGAACTTTTGGCAGCCATGTACAGTTGGCAGTACTGCGGAACAGGGACCTTGAGCTGTAAATTATCTCGCCATTTAGTAATTATGGATCAAACAAAGAATTCAAGACGAAATTCGTGGTATTCCAGCTGAGATGTTGCAGCGATCAATGGGGAACCTCAACAGCAGATTGGAAGAATGCATACGTACAGGAGGACGGCATCTACAGGACGTAATTTTCAGACATTGATAATTTGGATTACTGTCTCTTAAAAGGCAAGTTGTAGTGGTTCAATTGCTGTCAATACATTTTTTTGTTGGATTTCTTCTATTTTTATTGGGTTTTTCAAAAGTTCCCGTTTTTCTGTGTCACCCTGTATATGTTTATATATGTGTGCATATGTTTTTATACAGTATGTGTATGTGTGTGTGTATATTTTATCTTCAACATTAATGAACAAGACTAATGTCCCAATTATTCTCATGTGCATTATTATTTTATTATGGTATAATACGGAACAAAACGTTCACTGCAGAGTGGGAGGATGAGGGCAAGAGAACCATCAACACCTGAGCTCATAGGGCTGCATATTGTGATCAAGAGGCCTGTTAATTTCAAATCTGGCAAGGTGACACAATGCTTAGACGTCCAGTGGCTGTTTTAAGAATTTGTTTGGAGTTGTAAAGTCCGTGTCATTTCTATAAAGATTTAGGTTAGAATGATTGGCGATTGATAACTTACATATGAAAACTGTCTTGAAAAAATGGTGATTTAAAGAAAAGATTTTGACGTTCCATGACCTTGCATTTAAAGGAAATAAGATAACAACATCAACAACATTTGTGGGGTGTTGATTTTTTTCTCCTCAGCACAGTTGTTGGTTCCAATGCATTATATCAATGGATTGTGCTCTTCAAGTTAACCTGAAAAATTAACTTATTAATCTTATTTTCAGAGTACTAGGCAAATGACTTTTTGTGTTAAGCAAGATGTCTTAATATGTGAAGAAGGTAACATGTGATTTTATTTTTTTTTGTGGTATTATAGAATCCATCACGTGTTGTGCTGTCCTCATTAGGGCACCAGCTCTCCTCTATTAACAGGCTTGGCAGGTGCACACTTACCTGCCTGGCAGCCTGTTTGTCTTCTGACTGGGAAGTTTTTGTGCGTGTTAATGACAGGAAGCCCAGCCGTTTCTCATAACAGATTAGAAGAATGCAGACTGGCTGAGGTAGGATAGATTCCCTAAGGCTGTGAGCAGAAGAAAGCCAAGTATTGTAATAGTCAATTTGCCGTGTTTGCCTCTGCCCAACATAAAATGCAAGTTAGAACAGAAGGCAGCATTGTGGTCATGTCATTGTGTCTTGTGTCTGTGTGATTGGATATATTTAGCTGAGGAATAATGCATAAAGGTTATGTGTTAATTTTATTTTCATCAGACTGTCTGAAACATTTAACTCGGATGTCCTTTTATTCCTGCTCCTTTTCTTATGAATATACAAACAAGGAGCTTATTTCTCTTGGTTTTGTAGCTCTTTAAGAAAAAGTGCCTTTGGGCTGTGCTTATTGTAACCCTTTTATGACTGACAACATGAACCTTTGAAAAGCGTTTAAGTCTTTGGTGGTGCAACAGTTCTTTTGATATTAATCTCCAACTGTGACAGTCTTGACATAGCCTTAAATTTATTCTGCATGCTTCATTCTTATTTGCTGGCCATGCATGCTTTTAACTGCGTCACCAAAGAGCTTGTGATCATGCAGAGGTAACACACATGCTTGTGTCATTGCTCTGCCTGGCATTTGCCTGTACTGCTTAGCACAACTTGAGATAGCTGGAAGACATGTTTTAAACTGAGAATTACCCTGGATGAATGTACATTTCTGCCTTGCCTTTTAAGTTGATGCTGACAAATCTATACAAACATGTCTGTGGTTATCTGCGGAGGAGAATTGCTTATACTGAAGAACTGTACTTTCTTAGGCTCCTGTAGCAACAGTTTATAGAGATGTGAGTGTATGGAATTTCTTCTTTTCAGGGAGAAATATGGTTGTTCAGGTGATTCACTAGGCATGTTCACAACATACATGTTCTTATTAATGGAGTTATTGGCTTGCTTGAGTGTCTGTTTAGGGTGATATCCATAACATACTTCAGTCCAGCGCCTTCTGTCTAAAAACAGTAAAAACTAAGGAGGAGTGATCCAGGAGAACACCATGGATGTCAAACTGTGCTTCCCTTAACATGACTGCAGTCCTAAACAAACCAACATTTTGCCTACAGCTTGTTGGATATGCTTGTCTCCTTTGACACGAACCAGTGATTGTCCTTCTTTTAATTAAGCAAAGAGCTGCACAGTCTTTTATGCATTTGCTGGCCAGCAGGCAGATATACTCCCGGCTTGATTTCTGCAGGTGCCTTCTGTAAATGAGAATACTTGGTGTTTGTCACCATCATTACCAAGATGTAAGTGTCACAGAGGTTGGCTTTCATCTTTTCCCTGCCATCCTTGTTTGTACTGCGGGTGATCAGAAGCAGCTCATTTTTGCTTTTCCTAGTATATGACTCTATGCTGCTTGGCCACGTCTGCCAGTAGAAGGGAAAAAAAGGCTGGTTCCTTAGAAATGAACAGCTGCATAAAGATAAAACACTTCTGTGTGGAAAAAATGCTGATTTGGCCGTTTGGTCTTTCTGTTTTAACATGTCGGTACAGAACACCAGCCCTGGAAGAAATTAGCACTCCCTAGAAATATGGAGAGGAATGGCTGGTATTTGCTGGAAGCGAGATGAGGTAAATTCTCTGAGCAGGTTGACACGCTGGACTGTTTCTAGTCTTGCTTGCCTGCCATGTCAAACAATATACTGCAGACAAGTTTTTTTCAGTATATACTCACATTAATAGGTTTTGTCAATGAGCAGAATGGTATGGAGCTCATTCACCGGGCGTGTGGACTGACAATGTCACATACTTGCTCACTTTTAATTGATTTTTAGCCATCGTTCTTCAGAATCTATATACAGTAAAACTACATTACGTAACCAGCTAAGAATTGAGCACATGCCAAACCGAAAAGCCCTCTGGACTTCAGATTGTTTTTTCAGATTAATTTTATTTAAGGGAACAAAATGCACAAAGTAATGCACAATTCTGTCAGAGATACTCTCATATGAGCAATACAGCAGTACAAATGTGTTGCAAAAAAGAAATATTACGTGCAAGGAAAAGTCCAACATAATAAAAACATAATCTCACCTACCCACATGAGATTTTAGAATGTTACACCTGTTCTGTACCTTGGCATAAACTGAAAATATATGGATAATCTTCCCCCACAATAGATAAATAATAAGTATAAAAGAAATAATTTTGCATTAGAAATACATTGAATAGAATTGGTTGGTTCTTCATGCTTAATATGCGACTTGCTTATTAGTTTTTGATCAGTTTTGTGTAAAAAAAAATGTGATTCCATTACTGGGATGCTGTCATCTCAGTAAGCAAAATGTCATCTGACAGGGTCACAGAAACTGACGAAAGAAACACTGCAACTTTTGAACTTGCACGGGGTGGATGTGCATTCATGATTTATTCAGACTTCTGAACAAGGAAGTTAGAACTATTTCTGTTGTTTCCAGCTGTCTAGGGTCATGAGACACATCCCTAAAATAACAAAAAAAATTGTCTGTGCTCCCATACTGCAGCCTTTAATTCTCACCTCTAATCACCTACACCTGTTTTGCTGTTTTTGGCTTCCTCTTCCCACCCACCTTTCCTTCCCAGGACTCCCCATACCTATATATTTCTTTCATTTCCTTCTCTTTAGCATGAAGTCTTTAAGTAACCTCAGAATTGTGCATGTCTCTTATCCTAAAATGTAAAGTCAAAAACTTTTACAAATAAACTAACCAAAATCGATGTGCCAGCTTATATTAAAGAAATTGCCACTGTGAGGGTGTGTAACACTTTTAGGACAGATTGGGCCCTCTGATTGCTAATAGGAGATTGCACCCACTAGGACATATATCAGGTAATCTGGTATTATTATGTATTGGGCCATCCTACAAAATACTTCATTCGTTTTCTTGTACATATACAACAACTTCTACATTTAGTTTGGAAACACTTTAGTGTAGATACTGAAAAAAATGCGTCTATTATTCATTTACTTATAACAAGACCTTAACAAAAACTTCCTTCCTAGAGCTTATAAGATGTCAGTAGATGATGGGTTATTCATGTCTGTGCAGTGTGACATGTTGGCAAGTTAGTAAAATTTCTTGTTAATATGATGGATTCATGGTGTTATCTCTCTCTCTCGCTATCTTTATATATAAAATACGTTACCATGACTGTTCATTTGTCTGTCCAGGATTTTAATTCACCTGTAGCTTGCAAACCGTTTGACCTATTCACCTGAAATTTGGTACACATATACTACATGACGTCTACTATCCGCTTGCAGGGTAATGACTGACTTCTAAGGTTATTCTTCTTTTTTATTTTATTTTATTGTAGAATCAACTCTCGGCAGTAGTCAGCAGGGCTGTGCATGTGTGCAGATGCTGTTCTCATTCCCTTCCTCTTCCTATCTTAAATAATTCTTGAGGCAGATTGAAAACTTAAGTGCCAGCTTAAGTGAAAAATTAAGTAATTGCAACACAAAAATGGACTTAATCAGTTTAAATGTGAAAAGATGCCAACGAAAGAAGAGAAGCGGGCTGCTGGGGTGGAGAAAACAAGAGCTACTCAGGAAGCAGCAAATGCATCAACCTCTGAGCAAACAAATGCTAAACATACAGAGAAAGAGGGTGAAAACTATGAATGCTCAAGTCAAGTGTATTCTGCAGTGCGCCGTTACTGGTATATATATTTATTATACAGTATATATATTATATATATATATTATTATTATTATAATATATATACTGTATAATAAATATATATACCAGTAACGCACTGCAGAATACACTTGACTTGAGCATTCATAGTTTTCATCCTCTTTCTGTATGTTTAGCATTTGTTTGCTCAGAGGTTGATGCATTATATATAATATATATATATATATATATAATATATATATAATATATATATATATATATATAATATATAATATATAATATATATATATAATATATTTTTTTTATATATTATATATATGTGTGTGACAGGTGGAGTCGAGATGGGCAGGACCATCCTCACTCATGTGCCAGCCTCCATTCGAGACGTTCTACCTCTTGCCACGTTTTAGAGTGTACCTTACCTATGCTTAGCTAGCGATATGTGTTTGTTCATTAATTTTTTAAGTTTGTCCTGTTTCAGTACTACGCGGGCAGAGCCACGTGGGACAGCTAGTACTAAATATGCAATATCAAGAGAAATGTGTCTCAGTTAAGTCACCTCAGAGTACTCCAAAATGAGGTTTTGTTAGTCAGTCACATTGCAGAGAGGAATAAACACTTTACTGATGCTTTGGAAATATTAACTTCCTGTTAGATAATAGTAAATGAGTACTAGATGCATTTTTCTAGTACCTAAACTAAAGTGTTACCTTTACTTTTTCTTGAAAATTGACCTGGTTGTAGAAGTCGTAATATTACTATAGAGAAACCTCCAAAACCCTTAATTTGTACAATGGGAAGATGCATTGGAGGAAAAGTGTAATTTGTATGGAAGGATCTGAGTGTATTGAACTAAATTTTGACTCTGAATTAGAAAAATGTAAAGCTCAGCTTCAGTACCAGTACCTTAGGTCTCATGATGAGAGAGAGAGAGAGATAAAGTTGCACATGAAATCAGCATCCAAGGCAAATGCAGTACAAAACCCATTAAATGAATAGTCCACCCAAAGAGAGCAGCAAGGATTTCAAAATGAATACTCCGCCCAAAAGTTTTAATAGGTTAGTTATCCCATGTACTTTGTAGTAGTGGCTGAGAAAATTTTTTATTGTTTATTTTTGCATTAAACAAAACAATTTTTATGATGTTTTAAGGCAGAATGAATTATAACATAACAGAAGTCAATAGTACAGTGGCAAAAAGTATCAAAAACGTCCATGGAAAAAAGAAAAGAGATTCTCATGTTACTTTTATCACATAATCCGCATATGTCTTATCCAGTTGCTTGCTGGAAACGTACAAAATAAATACTTTTATGCTAAAATATTGTTGAATTACTTTCCAAAATAAGCGCAGACATAAACTTGAAAGTTTTTTAAACTTTTTGTCTTGAAGAACCACCTCTCCCTGTCATTTCTTGGCCAAAGGTCCTGTCTTCAATTCCTTAAACAAAGTTTTACCACATTTGCGATTAAGAACATCTCAGATTTTAGCATTTTTTTGTTGTGATTAGCTACGAGATCTGAGAGTTTAAGCCTTTAGAAAGTCACTTTTTGAGGTAGTTAAGGAGACAAATAAAGCAAGGCCACAACGTGCTTCATCTGTTACCTGTGTAGTCGTTATAACTGCTTGTATGTTGTAGCAAATTGATTTCAGCCATTTAGCCATCTGTTTTCTAACCTGCCTATTAGAGGCCAGAATTTCGGCTACACTGAGCTCAAGGCAAGAACCATTAATGGGTGGGTTGTAAAGTGTTAACAGTGCATTAAAGGACATTAATACTGCCTTTTGAGGTGTGTTTCATAATCAAATTAGCCCTAGTGTGTAGTAAGTATATGGCTTTTAAATGATTTGATCAGAATGTCTTTTATTTTGTTATCATCGTAGAGTACCTTAACCGAGTCAATGTGAAACTAATCAGAATAAAACTATTGAAGACCCTGAGATAAATTAGAATGGAAAAGATGTGTATATATTTATGAGACCACATATGTGATTAATTTGAAGACAACTTTGGTGGACACAGATCATTGTTTTGCTGCACTTGCTTCAGTTAGGATGAAGTTCATGGCAGGACTATGAAGGCACTTGTATGATATAGTGGTGCAGAGAATTATCATATCGTCTAAAGGATCTTTAACTCAAGAAGGCCACTGCAAAGTGACTTGGCCGTGACTAAAATAGGTCAGCGGTCATTACTAGAAGCTGTCCTTGAGTTGCACTGTATGCTGTGTGGAATCTTGATGTGTCAAAATGCCAAGCATCCTTATTCTCGTTGCTTTAGTTACGCTAATCTTGAAGGCCAATCTAGTGGCTGAGCTGTCAACACTCAGATTGATTGCACTCCTAGATGCCCAGCGGCCATCCTAAACTGAGGTGACTCTTCTTGGTAAAATAGTTTTTACGAGCTCTTACAAGTTGCCTCTCGAGAACGCCGTTATTTCTCTTTGCTTCAGTAATGGCTCTGTGCTGTCCTTTAATGTGCAGCTGTCTAAAGAGATATACAGATGAGAAGCTTTCCTATCGGTAGATACTGTAATAACTTATGGCAGATTAAAAAAAAAAAAAAAAACAGAAAAGAACCAAAAATGTTATTTTTTTGCCTCCAACTGGTAGGTTTTAACATGCAGTTTCTAGTGAATACACTCCTAAAATTCTAAAAGAAGAGCCATCCCATTGTGAGCGGGTAGTGTTTATGCAAAAAAGTCCATAGTGTCTTGTGATCCAGCTCAAACCAGTAGAAACTGCCATGAGACTACACAAATTAAAGAAAAATAAAACTTTATTCAATGAGTAAGGAATGCTTGCGTCGACAAAGTCATGCTGATGCTGCCAAAAACCTGTGCAAAGACACTTTTTGGCATAACAAAGGAAAAGGAAATGGCCTCAGCAAGCCAAGCAACAATGAATCAAATTAGCCCCTAAAGTGTGTGTAGCGCCTTTCGGAGTGCCCACAAATCTGAAGGTTTTAGCAACAAAATCTGGAATACCAAAGGAATGCAGTAATCCACCAGCTTCCCAGTGGTAGCAAGCTAATGTCGTTCAGAGGGACAGCCCCACAGAGCCACATGTGGCTACAATGGCTCACACGTCTTTGTTAAACTTCTTCTTTAATTCTCATGAGTTTCCGAGAAAATTAAACATTGCAAAATATCTTGTGCACTCTCATCAAGATCAGCTCCCAGAAATCACAGCTGTTGCAGATGTTGGCCGCCTCAGGATTTTCATTGTTTTCCTGTGATGGCATTTGCATTCTCTTGGTGACTCAGCAGCATGCATTCTGGTGGGCCGTTGTGTGCTCTTCTTTATCCTGTAATGTAGGGCTAAGTATGGCAGTCAAGCAGCTCACAGTTGCTGGGTTTTTGGAGCTTCTTCACTTTTCATTACTGACAAGGTTTCCCTGGAAAAATATCCAAATACAAACTAAAAACCAATTTTCAAAGTGCAGGAGTTTGCAGTTTGAGACTTAAAAGAGCAATGGTTGCTAGCGATAATTTTAAGTGTTCTGTTTTATTGTGCAAGTGCAGAAAAAGTCATCAACAATTCTACTTGATTTATGTGACACCGGGAAATATATTCAGACACCTCCAAAAATGAAGGGATAGAATTATTAGCTACTTAATTAAACACTAAGGTGTGTTTGTCCAGTGTCTCTGAGTAATCGGATTAGTCAGTTTGGCTTTGGTGACACGACAAAAGAGAAGTAAAGGCTTATGAGGCATACTGAGAGAGTTGCCTTCAAAGACAGCAGGTATAAAACCAGATAAGGGGTGAGAAAGGTGCCCTGCAAATAACGACAGAGTCTGAGAAGCAGGCTTTATTGAAATGCATTTGGGAAAGGGAGTGCTGGTGAAGATGCGTTCACTCACACACACGAATATGAAGGAAAATCGCTGAAGGTCTGCATAGGGCAGGAGAGAACAAATATTTTTTAATTATTCTAATACCTGTCTTTGACAAGAACTGTGTCTAGTATGAGGTAAATTCATACATTTAAACTAAGTTGTTCAGTACAGAGTACATAAAACCAATACAACATATACTATAACAGCACACACAAATATAAAAATTTTGTGCTGCAAATATGACATTTGAAAGATCTGGCATTAATGGAGAACAGTCTGTGCATCAACTGGGCACGTTTCATGCAATATAAAATTGTATGTTCAAGATAGCAGTAATGGTTATGTATTACACTGCTTCTTTTCTAATTATATGGAACAGACCGGCTATTGTGTGGGATATGCAGTGCCCTTCCTGAATGGCATTTAGGCACATTTTTCTCATCATATTTTTTTTTTGATATCTTTACTTAATCTTTACAGACCTCCAGATTCTAACATGGTTTGTGCCATGAGGAAGCCTGTGTGTGCATTCAGTGGTACTCTGCAAAAAGTATGTGGTGGTCATTCAGATGTTATTTAGAGTTTTTAGTGAACCCTTCCTTACTTTTGATTGATTTGATCATCCTGCCTTGCATTTTGTTGTGGTCTTTTTTTCCCAATTTTCTTGTCCTTTGCAACTCTCTGTATTTGCTGCGATGAATAGTACCAGATTTCTAAGCCCATGAGTCTCAAAAATAACTGAAAATATCTACTAAAGGGGTGAAAACCATCAAACCTCAGCCTGTCACTAAACGGCAAATTCTGAATCTTTATAAATTAAAAGTTTTATTATCACAGAATTACTCTTGTTAACAATGAAGCTCTGAAGAGGACAAAAGACAAAAAGATTTGCCTGAAATAGGAAACAAAGGAAACCGTGTCCCAATATAAAGGGGAATCGAAAATACAGTGCAGAAGATCTAAATTCAGAAAATTACAGTAGCACAAAGAAATCAAAATCCAACACACTCACCAACCTGCTTTCAATGACTGTGAGTTTTCCTTAACTTTTATAGGGCTGGGTGCAATTCCTTCTTTGTGGTGATGGACAGGTGGCCCCATCTCTTGGGGAACCGAACACAGGACACATCGAACTTAGTAGTAAATATATAGAGCTGCATAGAAACTAAATGACCAACAATATTAAAATTAACAAAAGAATGAAAAAGGAACAAAGTGGAAATAAAAATGGCTGAAACACAATACTTGCTCGGTAGGAGCTAGATCATTGTAGGCATTTATTTGCTCATCTCTGTCCATGGAGGCACGATTGAACAAAAATATCTGTTGACAGTCCATATGTTCTGTGTAGATGTGTATTTCCCTCCACTAGTCATAGGGCCTGTTAGCACATTTTTGCACCTTGTGCCGTTTACTTCATTTGTCTTTGTCTAAAATCTTGTTGCCTCAGTAGTAGTTTGGCTGTGTATAGTTAATAGTCAATGGTGGTTTGTTAAGTGTAGCCTTGTTCTTACAAGTAAATGTGTCAAATGGACCTCTGCAGCCTTGTTCCCCCAGCAATGTGCAGGATTATTTTTGCAGGGTGCTGCAGGTGATATAATACTTCTGTACTCTCCTGTTTAAGGTCTCCTTCTGGTAGTCCTCCAGGAGGAATCCTCACTTTGAAATGTGATCATATGTTGTTAGCTAGCTAAAAAAAAAATCAAACTGTTGATGCAAGAATTATGCAGATTTGTTCTTACTAGTGAGCGCTGTTCTTTAAATGTTGCCTTGGGTGCCTCCACTCTTTTTGGGGACATACAATGTGGTGAAAATGTCACAGCCATAAAAAACAAAAAGAAGACAAAAAAATAAAAATAAAACAACAAGTCTGACTGGATGAACAAAACTATTCTTGAGTATTTATGGGATGCACCTCACGTTCTTTATTCTGAATTCGATGGCATTTTAATAGCTGACAAGGTATTGCACTGTGTTAGCAGTAATTGGCATTTTATCATCTTGGCGCTGCACTGCTTAGGGGGAAAGGCTGGCACTCATCCAGGGAAAATGGATCTGAGTGCCAATTTTTTAAGCACATGTAAGACTGGCTTGGATCCAGCTAGCATTTGTAATCCAAAAAAGTTATATGTCTGTAATAGTGTATATTGCTTGTTGATGCTAAACCACTTAGAAAAAAGCAATTACCTACCAAACTCATTATTTTCTAATAAATATTATGAACAGAACAGTTATGTCTAGCTTTGATCAAAGCAGTGATATAAAGCATGTAGCTTACATACTTTGTCTATTTTTAAAAGCAGTGTACCTTGATATATTTTAATGATATGTTTTATTATATCGAGTAACATTCCTATAATCGGAGTGCTCAATAAACACCTAAATAGAAATAGCAATACAACATCCCAGAAATGTGCTAAATCAGTAAATCACTGGATGGACTGATAGATGGGTGAATGGAGAAAAATACAGCGGAAACCAAAAACAAAATTAACATCTAATTAAACAATAAAAAACCAAAAGTGCTACTAGTTATGCTGTTTCCTTGAGAACCAGGACAGAGAGGTTCATGTTGAAGTAAGAGCTTAGTGTGTTTGAACTTGTTTTTTCCACCAGTATAAATAAATGATAGTTACATATGTTGGAAAGTTACATTGTCTAACCCGCTATATCCTAACTACAGGGTCACGGGGGTCTGCTGGAGCCAATCCCAGCCAACACAGGGAGCAAGGCAGGAACAAACCCCGAGCAGGGCGCCTGCTCACCGCAGGGCGCGCACACACACACACACACACACACACACACACACACACACACACACACACACACACACACTAGGGACCATTTAGAATCGCCAATGCACCTAACCTGCATGTCTTTGGACTGTGGGAGGAAACCGGAGTACCTGGAGGAAACCAACTCAGACACAGGGAGAACATGAAAACTCCACGCAGGGAGGACCCAGGAAGCAAACCCAGGTCTACTAACTGCAAGGCAGCAGCGCTACCACTGCGCCACCATGCCACCCCAATTACATCTGTATTAACAGTTAAAAAAAGTTAAAAATAAGAAAAATATACTCTATTGTCTGCAGGGATGAAAGTTACTTTTTCTGTGGTGCCCCACATCTCAGGACTGTAATGGATGAGGCTGTGCTCACACTGCAGCTTGATTCCAGTTTTTTTCTCTCTCGTGTGAGACACAGATCCTGTCTTTTTCTAGTAGTGTGAATGGCAAAAAACTACATGTAAATACAAACCTTTTTAAAATCTGTTTTTGCCCATACTCTTGGTTCTCCACTCTCTCAGGAGGACTTGAATTCTGTTTTGTTAGTGTTTGTTTGTGTTATTTTTTTAAACCGACTGATCTATTTTTTTTCTTTTCCTAGTTTGACTTTAAAGTCATTTGTTATGAAAGTCTGGATCAATTTTATGCAGTGTTATTTTTTTGAAATAAAATAAATTAAAAAAAAAAAGTCACGTAGATCACTTTCATATATGGTACTAAATCCAATGTAGACATATGCCCCATAAAAGTCACCTAGGCTTGAAAGCAAAACTCTCCAACTAATTTTTTACTTTACCATTCATGCGACCTTCGTCAAATGTATCTACTGAAAATCAAGACGGATCACAGTAACTAGCTCAAAGTGTTAATGGAAAGTGTGGTGGCAAAAATCAGGAAGCGTTTGGGTCAACAGACGCCAGCCTATACAGCCCCATTGCTACTTGCTGTCTGACAGATATAGAGCACCTTAATCCGGTACTATTCTAAAAATGTTTTGTGGCTAGACATTGACATAAGTAATCAAACGTCCAGCATTCTGAAATTGTAAAGCCACTGTTTTTCATCAAAACCTCCACATCTTGATTCTGGCTCCACTATCATGTCTGCATTTTTCTACATATAAACACAGCAGTGACAATTGCACAGAAAGTGACAGTTACAATTTTTCATTTTCTGTTTCTCTGCTGGCATCAAGATCTAATGAATTTATGGACATTGTACATTGAAAACAGTATTAAGTGGGGTGGCAGCCAGAATGCTGTTGGTATTTGCGGTGCTCTAGTGGGTTGCATCTCTTTGATATGATTGTTTTTTATGTATTTGTCACATTCAGAGTATAATCAGGATCTGTAAACACTTGTATTAACCCGCACAGCTAAAGAGAAGATTTAGATATAAGTGAAAAAATGAGAAAACATTTTTTAGCTACACTGTGAATGTAGCCTTAAAGGCTTCTTCAATGATGTGTATATCAGTTAGAGAACTGATTGTATGTCAGCCTGCAGACAAGTGATATGGCCATAAATATGCTCAGTGTATGTTAATGTATGTGTGTTGGTTAGTGCCATTGAAAGAGGCCAAACTTGTGTGTTTGTGAGGTTAAAGAGTACCTCCAGAGCCCAAGAAAGGAACTATAGCCTAATCTAAAGATTTGCCCTATCAGAGGATGGTGAGCATTATTACAAATGTATTAAAAAACAGAAACGTAATGACCTTGATCCTTACAAAAAATGAGTAAATACATGTGTTTTTTAAAATATATCCAATTCCAATGTGACTTGATCGTTTTTTTCCTTTCTTTCCAATGCGACATGATACTGCTGTACCATTTTTTCATATCTCAAAAACCACAACCGCGTCTTTTTTGCTTTTGGTTTTCACCTTGTAACCCCAATGAACTCTGTTTGTTTGATCTTGTCAATTCCCTGACGACTCTCGGATGCTAACGTTGTGGAGGGTATTTGCTCATTTGCTACATTCTTGTGCCTGCATACCACCACCACCACCTCCCCCTGTAAATGACAAAGGTGCTCTTTCAAGTAGCCTGCCTTTCTCCAAATGCCTTTTGTGTGGATTGGAGGGGGCTGAACGGGAGATGTACGCAGAGCACTTTCCCACAAGATTAAAGTACATCAGAGCTGGCAGTGGGATGCCAGTGGACCGCTTGGGATGCCCGGTCTGCCTTGATGCATGCCTTATGAGGGGCGGCTGCAAATGCCTGGGAGTAGATGCTACAGAGCCTTTTTATTGAAAGTCTAAATTCAGAAACTATTTTTGATTTAAATGAAATACTTGCAAATATTTGTTTTTACTCTGTGTTATGGATATAAGTTTTTTTTAGGTTTGTGTATGTTTTTTTTTTAAATTCTGATAAAGACGTTATGGGTTTTTTGATGAGTTTTTTCATGCCAGAAACAAAAACACCTTTCACCCTTCTACTATATAAAACAAGTAGCACTGTTAATTAGATGGTTATTTGTTCTCTTCAGTTTTTGAGATGGTTACAGAAAGGAATTCAGTATGGAGGTAGACTCTAGTGGTCCCTGGCAGACACTGCTGGTGGAGAGTTCACGTCAGCAGTATATTCTTTTGCGTTTCTGGAGCTAGCAGTGAGATAATGGCAGGCAAAATAAGCTCTAGAAATCATTGATGTAAAATCTTCAGCATGAGAGAAATTTTATGATGCCTTGGCATAACTAAAGATGCTCTGGTAAACCATTTTTTGACTTGAAAGGGGATCGATAAGACCTTATCCACAGCAGACTTAATTTAACTCTGTTATTGTTTTTGGCTGCTTTGTTAAAATGTGACAGTTCAATTTAGAAGCTCTTTACCTGCTGGGCACACCCTATTCTTAGGTGGGATTGGTATTGTCAGTATAGGCCAAGTGCTTTTGTGAAGTGAAATGTCATCATCTTACGAAATGAAAATGTGCGTTGTCTGGCAGCATTTTATTGACTGATTGAAAAAAGACGGCACCCTTTTCACCTCAATGGAATTCTCACGTGCTGTTTGTCTCAAAATGCTTGAACATTCTGATTAGAGTGCAGTACATTAAAAGCAGCAGAACAATCACTTCATGTCTCAGCAATGAATAGACAGTGTTTGTAAGAAAGAATTAATATGACTACTATACAACTGGAAAAAATCGATCTATCAATCGATCTATCTAGTGTTGTAAGGGAGATATTGTGAGGATCATTTAAATTCCTTGTCATCAGGCACTTGAAATACCATTGATTATTACCGTTAAGATCATATGTGTGATCTTAGACAATGAAAGGCTTTCAATGTCTGAGCTACCCACTTTGCCAGATTTGTGGAAGCCACTTCCAAACCATATAATATATGTCTTCATTTAACACTATGGGTCCTGTTAAAAATGTGTTTTTAGATGTAGAGCTACCCTGAAAAAGAGGAAACATTGTGATTGTTCAAAGTGCTGAATTCTTTTAAAGACAAGTGACAGGTGTTTGTGTGTGTTGTCCTCTATAAACTGATGTGCAGAATTGTTCTTAAAATCCTAAACGGTGCTATGTCAGAACTCATAATGGGAATATGGGTTACCAAGGTTCATGCAATTCACTATTCCACCGTGTCTATTGAGTGAGTATTCTTGGTGTTACGTTACATTCATTTCGAGTGGTCATTACACCATGCTACAGAGGCCCTTTTATCCCAACTGTTGATATGGATTTTTAATACTGGAATAACAATAACAATTTATGTGTTGAGGGTTTACAGTATGGAAATGTCCTTGCTGGTGAAATATTCTGTCCTGCTGACCTTAACCACTTCAAGTCTCCAGTGTGTTGAAGCCGCCCATTGCAGAGTGAGGTTAATTAGGTATACACTGTGTGCGTTTGTATGTATGCATATTTAACATATATAATATGCATATCTTTATATGTATATGTTGTATGTTTCATACACAGGGTGACTCAAAATTATGTTAACATTTGAGTGGCAGAAACAATTTATTCACAAAACATATTTCATATGCGCAATGTGATTTACAGAAATGTCTTGGCCTGTTTGCCATCATGTTCAACACATGTCCCATATGTGGCACATAAATTGTCCACAAAAATTGTATATAAGTATATACATAGCAGTACCATTAGTGTTAACATAATTTTTACTCACCCTGTATATGTGTTTTTTAATATACTGTATAATTTGTCATAGATGCGTTAGTGTGTCAGTAGGAAAGATCAAATTTAAGGTTTCCAAATATTAATTTTTCAAAAAAATCTATATTTGAGAAATGTATAGTTTATTCAAAAAACGAAAATGTTAAGTAATAGTCCACTTTTCAGATACAGACTACTATGTAGGTATGTAGCCTAGTGCATGATCTGTTAAACAAACATACAAAGTCATGCCACATCATCAAAGATTCTCTCCCAAGCAGAACTTTTACAAGAGAGAGGTTTCAAGATGGGCTGTCTAAGCTCCTCTGAAGAAGCAAAATGAGACATTCAAGGCTAAGAACCAAACATTAAATGGTTAGCCTCAGAAAATGAGAGCAGCAGATGAGAGATGCATCTTTCTAAATCAGAACAGAAGGCAAATGTCATAGAATAAAAGTGTCGTCAGCATAAAGAAACAAGGAGTTCCTCCACAGATTGTTTGACCTCCATAACGTTGTGATCTCAAAATCATGAAAGCTGTCAAGGATTACCTGGAGAGAAAAAGAGTATGTGAGAGAGGGCAAAGTCTGTAGAAGAAGATGGCAAGTTCTCCTAGATGTCTGGAATAAACTCCCAGTTGTATTTTCGCTCATTACTTAACAGTTTTATAGGCAAAAGCTGGTCACACTAATTATGATATGATTAATGTGATTTAGTTTTTCGTCTGCTTTTTACTACTTGTGTTAATATTAGAATCTTTTCATTTCATAATTTTTGAAAGTCTGTTTACTTTACAGTTTTTTTTATATGGACCTTAGATAAAGTACAGAAGAAAGAAGTCTTATCTACTGTATATCTTATCTATATCACCAAAGGTGAATCCCACGTAATTCCTGGAAAGTAATAAACATAGTTTAACAAATTGTTGAAGAAATGTCTTACCAGACAGGAGTCTACAGCTAGTCCACTGTCTCTGATGTAGGCCGCCCCAGTTACAGTGAGGTCCGTAAATATTTTGACAATGACACAATTTTCATAATTTTGTCGCTGTACACCATGACAATTGATTTGAAATAAAGCAGTGAAGATGTGATTGAAGTGTTTACTATCAGCTTTAATTTAAAGGGGTGTACCAAATATATCATATGAGCCTTTTAGAAATGGCAGTCATTTTTTTAAATTGGTCCAAATATTTGTTGGACCTAACTGTATGAGGTGTGTGACGCAAAGAGAGGGTGAATATGAGTGGGAACTGGCAGTGATGTAACTCATCGACCCACTGATGATCATCATATCTGCAGACAGAATGAGCATTGGGTAACAGCTCCAGCTCTTTGCATAGCTTGATCTTACCAGCTGATAAGCCCTGAAGCTGTCTCCAAAATGTGCATGTTACAAATATATATATTTACACATACACAGACACACACACATACACACATACACATATATATATATATATATATATATATATATAGGTCAGGTCAGGTTGGGGAGCATGCACTGGTCCAGTGCGTTGCTGCACCCACCACATGACGAAACAGCTCTGAATCCTGGTTGGCAAGCCCCCCAAGCAGACACGCGGTCCAGTCCCACCCTCTGGAAATGACCTTCTATCTGCTGAGGTGAGGTGTTACATGGACGTTCCCTTTGCCTGGTCCCGCCACTCTGGTCCTCAACAATAAGGATCTTACGAGCTGGATCACCCTCGGGGAAACGCGTCACATGGCTGTAGTGCCATAACTGACGCTCCCTCACAATGCAGGTAATGTGCCTCATTTGGGACTCCATGAGCAACTGCTTGTTCGACACAAAGTCAAACCAGCAGTAGCCAAGGATTCTCCAAAGAGACACATTACCAAATCAGTCCAGGCTTTGTCTCAGGTCACTGGATAGCGTCCATGTCTCGCAACCATATTCATACTTTTGCAAAGATATCAAGAGCGCCACACACCCCTTTCTAGTTACCTCAAGACCTACCAGGCTCTCCCAATCTGTCTACTGACTTCACAGGAAGAGTCACCAGAGACATTAATGTCACTGCTGAGGTAAGTAAACCTCTTGTCACATTTGACACTCTCTCTGCAGACAGACACACTGCTGATGGCTGTGCCCAAGAGGTCATATATTTAGGTTATATATAATAGTTGCTGAGTTTTTTCTCAGCAAATGATGAGAGGTGACCTCAGGACTTGTGGAATGCAGTGTGTTTGTCACACGTTTTTAATTATTTCAAGAAAATATATAGTCACATTTTAGTCATGTATTAATTTTAGTAAATTTAAAAATATCTCTGGTGAGATTTAGTTTTAGTTACTAATAAAAATAGTGTTTTCATTTAGTCAGCTTTTAGTCATACCTTTACTTTTCCTGGCACCTCCACAAACCTGTTAGAATAAACTTATTTTTCCAGTCTTCTCTCAGTGCCAGCATAAAGCTTGTAGTCTGAAGGCAGATTAGGGTAACTGGTGACTCAGTGTGAATGTGCCACAGGTTCTCCTCTTGCATCTAATGTTGATCCCAGCATCAGACAGGGTAGATTGGAAAATTGATGTTAAAGTGCACTTATAATGCGTTTTAAAGTAACTTAGCTGTTTGCGTTTTGTTGTTTTTTTAGTTTCCATATGTGCAAAGTAATTTATCTTGTTCACTCTACCTGAAGGTCACTTAAAGTCCATCCATTTTCCAACCCGCTGAATCCGAACACAGGGTCACGGGGGTCTGCTGGAGCCAATCCCAGCCAACACAGGGCACAAGGCAGGAACCAATCCTGGGCAGGGTGCCAACCCACTGCAGGACACACACAAACACACCCACACACCAAGCACACACTAGGGCCAATTTAGAATCACCAATCCACCTAACCGGCATGTCTTTGGACTGTGGGAGGAAACCGGAGCGCCCGGAGGAAACCCACGCAGACACGGGGAGAACATGCACACTCCATGCAGGGAGGACCCAGGAAGCGAACCCGGGTCTCCTAACTGCGAGGCAGCAGCGCTACCACCGAGGACCCAAAGTAACTTGTGTAATGTATTATTGCTGTCTTAAAAATGCTGTTTAATGCATGTGATGACTGCTGTTATACAAATGTGCCACTCAACAGAATTGTTGGCATATTTCATTAAATGTTATGGCAATGTAGCAGCATTGTGAAGTTTGTGAATGCTAATGAATGGTTGCAGTGTAGATTTTAAATAGCCAAGTATTTTATCATTTCTATAAGGTATAATCTAGTGGTATTTGCACAAGTTGCTTGCTTTGTTTGTTGCAGGATTAGGGATGTGTTTTCCTCCCACTGTTTGTTGGATGCATTCCTGTGCAGAATATTGAAAGCCAGAGAGCTTTCCCTGTAGTCTGTCACATTGATTGTTTTCGGTAATGTTACGTAATTTGGGTTTTTAGATAGGTGCTTCCTCCTGATCCCCCAGCTCCAAATTAATGAAGATTGCCATTTTGTTTTGTAGGAAACAGAGGCTAGCTCCAGCTGTGCAAACATGCCAGACTTAACACACATTTGTTAAATCTGGCCTTATACAGCATAGATTGTGACACTTGTATGATGGGATGCACGACCATTGTTAACTGGAATGCTCTCTTTATCAGCTTGGTTTACATAGACCTACGGGGCAAGTTTTTAGAAGTGCATACTGTTACCGTGTCAATGAAAGGGTCAGTCATGTTGGTTTGTAGAGGAAGACTCCTGTTCTTTACTCGTAGACAAATCATAGCTGCCTCCCTAACTGTAGTGAAGTGAAGTTTTCATTTGCACATTTGTATGTGTGTGCTTGCACCTTCAGCTTTGTTAAACCCCTTCTTAGTAATGCCATTCTCAAACTGATGCTCGTTCAGCAGACTTTCAGGTGACTACTGTGCTTGGTGCTCATACTGTAAATATTTTTTTGCACTTTTGACTTCCATGTGTCTTTTCAGAAACTGTGTGTATCCTAGCAACAAGGACTAGAGCATCAGGCTGGCTCCGCTGTCTTTGACATGTCACCTGAAATTGAGAGCTTTTGATTGGTTTTGTTTCATTGTGCCGTGTACCTTATAACCAGCTTGTATTCAATGACATGTTACTTTTATTTACTGCTTTTTTCACTACATCTCAAAACATTACACATGCCTATGTGCTTTACATTTACTATTGGAATATTGGCTACATAAAACACTTGAATTGCTTTCCCAGGACTCACTTTTTATGTGTTTTAAGAATATTTTTCTAATTTTTCTTAATGACTTTTTCCCACTTAACCTTAGATGCACTTGATGACAATTTTTGCTGACCCACAGCATGGATGCTATTTTACAATTTCTTTAAGTAGCCTTTTATATTTTGTAGTGCGAGTCTGGGTTTTCTTCTAAATCCCAAAAACATTTTAAATAAATTAACATCTCTTAATTGACCTGATGTGAATTAGTATTGTGATTGGTGATAACGGAAACCTCCTTGCTACTCAGGATAACTGAGCAGCACGCAGAGACATGTGTGGCGCTAAAGGCTATGTTATATCACACAACATCTCTAACGATTTTTCAGTCAAAGCCTTCTTTTCATAATCTAAGAGAGTAGGAGGCAGTGATCAGCGCGCTGCCATGAAGCTGTTCACCTAATGTGACATACTCAATGACTAACTTCGTGTATGGTTTGATTTTTGTCTTTAGTTGTAGGGGCAGCTCTGCATGCATGAGAGCTGACAACTAATGAATGCTCATCCAGAGTTACAATGCATAGAATGTAGAGACAAAGAATAACAATGGTTGTCTGAACCTCGTAAATAAAAGAGAGACTAATGTTTCTGATGTCTTGTTTTTTACATGCTAGAAAAAAGAAAAAATAGCAGGGACTGCCACTGAACTTGCCATACCTGTTAATACTTTGTACAGCATTAACTCCATCGGGCAGCACACCTGTGGCTCTCGTAAAAAAGGGGCAAGTGCAGTAGTGTTAGAAGACTGATACTCAGTCGGTAAAGTAGATGTGCCCAGCGATTTTCAGTTGTGTGAATTGACATGGTTCAGTGACACGATCATTGACTGCGACTGGTAAATCTGACTGAATCTTAGTTATTTTTGCTGTCTGCAGCGTCTCTCTTTTTTATCTTTTTTATTTCTTGACTCTATCTTTCCTGCTGTTGTTAATTACCTGACAGTGAACCATTTCTCCTGCTAAATATTCATAATTATAACATTTTCCCCATTATGAATTTCCCTAAAGATCTGTCTGCCTGCCTGTCTGTCTGTATGTCTTTTTTTTGGCCTGCTAGCCTAATTCTTAATAAAATGTTCTGATTTTGCTCATTCAAATGTATATTATCCTTATATATAATTTGATACTATCCGTATGTATGGTGTTCGCGTCAATACCCCGTATGTATGGTGTTTGCGTCAATACCTCGACTCAATACAAGTTAGAACCATGCAATGGGACTCTGCCACTGTAGTTAGAACATAACTTGGCAAACGCAGACGCAGTATTGCATGATTGGCTAAGAATGTTCGAATGCTTCAGTGACTCCGCTGGACGGCCAAGTATAGTAAGTCGGTGTTGGTTCGAGCAGATAACAGTAAGTTCGGTTGGTTTTTGGAACGTTGGTTTGGTGGGGTGTACTTTTCAGGACTAACATCGTCGACTGACTTAAACCCTTTGACAGCTCCGGAACCTTAAGTAATTTAGAACGTATCGCCATTTGCTTGATATGTCGAAATCTATCTTTGGACAGTTCGGTTTTGGCATCCGTCCTTCTGGCAAACTGAGTAATGACGGTTGGGTATTAACAACGGTCATTGTTTAAATTTTAGCCGATCTCATATCTAAAATGACCACGCCAACATGATTATTACTCCGACTCTGATTAGAGTCGTAAAATATGGTTTGTTTTGAAAATTTGTTTGCCGGAAAAAATCAAATGAGGTGCGCCGAAGAGCAGAGTTCACGTCTTGAAGCCCCGTTTAAACAGGAAGCTCTTCATTACATTGGCTGAAAAGATCTATTTTAAGCACACATCAGTGCCATGATAACAAAATCATTTCAAGGACTTAAATAAACATAACAACAATAACAAATTATTCTTTGCAGAGAAAGTATGGATTTCACAAACGTTTGTAGCCCGATTCGATCGGGCTTCCAGTCGCTAATACATATATAAATTGAAAAACTATTCCTGAGTTATTTGAACTAGATGTTGGTGATGCAGTTGTTGGCATGGCTGTCTCTCAGAGTCTACAGTCCAGGATTGAATTCTCAGATAAATAACTGTGGGGAGTTGCTATATTTTCTGCTACATCCCAAAATCATTACGGTAAATTAACAACTCTTAATTGACCTGATGTGAATAAATATTGTGTGACAGTGTCATGAAAAAAAATAAAAGGCTGATGCATGAGTATAATGTGCCATTCCTGATAGTCCAGATTAGTGCTGTGATTTGTAAGCTTTTTCTTATCAAACACTTCAGAGTTTGCCGATTTTTTTTGTCCTTCAAATAATTCTAATAACATACACTGAAAACTGTACACGTTTGTATATTTGTGTTTTGTCGCATTAAAGCTGATTAAGTCAGTGTTTGTGTTGCAATTGCTTAGCAAGTTTTCCTTAATTTTTCACTTAAGCTGGTACATAAGTTTTCAATATGCCTCAAGAATGATTTAAGATATGAATAGTTAGGGGAAGCGATGGCGAAGGTGATAGGAATGAGAACGAGGATAGTAGACGTCATGTAGTATATGTGTACCAAATTTTAGGTCAATAGTTCAAATGGTTTGTGAGCTACAGGTGATTTAAAATCCTTGACAGACAAATGGACAGCCACGGTAGCATATTATATATAAAGATATATTATGGTGGTCCACAAACTAATGCAAAGTGTTAATGTTTGTAGTACCATTTCTCCACAAAGCTTATTTTTGTCCATTAGGGATTGCTTGATTATCTATTAAATGTCAGCCTGTTTGTGAAACATTTAGAGGTTGCATCATTCTGAACATTTTTTTCTGTATTGTTATTTAGGGTTGGAATGTTTGACACCAAGGCTTCGAAGCTTGTATCGTTATAATGAAGCCCACTTTGTTGAAGCAGTGTATCTAAGCATGTATTGAAGCTTCTTTACTAAGTGATTGACCATGTCTGAAACTTCGAATGTCAATGAAGCACTACCAGTGCTCTGACTTCTTTGTAGCTTTGTGTTGGTCCATATGCTATGAATGGGAATGTGAAAGTATCAGTCATATTTTATGTAGAGATGACATTGAATTAAGTATGGAGTCTAGAAGTGTGGAACTTGTTATCCAACAACGAATTAAATACTGTGCTATACTATTCTACTGTACTGGAACTTATAATGTTGCATTGATACTCTATCCTACTGTAAGCAGAATGCCTAAAGAGTCTTATCAGTACATTCCCTAAACCCCTTATTGCAATTATTCCCCAAACACTGATGGAAAAATATTAATCTTTCACAGGGCAAAAAATCCCCTGACAAGAAAAAGTTGTCACTTAATGAATTAGTGGTGGCTTATACACTACAATAGAGGTGCACAACAGCTCTTAGTGCTGATAGAATTGTGTTAATTATATCACTGTCGTAACAGCACTGATGAGCTGCATCAGCCTGGGGTAGAGTCACAAACACTATTAATTGGCATTCCATCATACAAATGAGCAGTTTGAGTGCCAGCTACAGGGGAGCCCGTAGCTCATTAAATGGCATGCCTGCAAATGCTTGAATTAATACTACAGTGGTAACAGTGAGCAGTCCTTCTAAGGTTAGTGAGCTACCCAAAAGAGCGAGAGAATCCAATGGCACTCAAAGCAAGTGAACACTGGTGTGGTGGTACAGTCTTTATAATGACAACAAATTATATATTTAGAACAAAACATTTAAACATTATTTTATTGTAGAAAATTGAAATAGAAAATTATCGCCTGTACTAATGTGGATTTATTGCAGCATTTTAATGTTAACATGATCACCATAAGATCAAAATGAAAGCAGAGTGTTCTTAGGCTTTTAGTGCATACGATTAACAAGGGCTAGTATGTGTGCTTCCTCCGCGGACTGCCTCGAGTTCCTAGCCGTAATGATTTCTTTAAACCACCAGATGTCAGATCTTTTTTGGCACAATCAGGGAAAAAACTTTAGAAGCTTCATGGGGCTTCATTTGCCCATCACTATTGTTACTGTATGCGTAATCTTGTGTAGGGTTCTAAACTGGCTAAGTGATTAATAAACAATTAAAAAAACATTGAACTGGAGAACATTCTAGCACTAAGGCAGAGTTCACAGAACAATCTAGTACTGATGAGGACTTTCTGTTTTAGCCCTCAGCAGAAACAAATGAAAAAGGTGGTGCAAAGCCTGCAGCATCTCTCACCCATCCATCCATCCATTATCCAACCCGCTATAATCTAACTACAGGGTCAGCCCACCGCAGGGCACACACACACACACACACACACACACACACTACTGTAGGGACAATTTAGAATTGCCAGTGCACCTAACCTGCATGTCTTTGGGCTGTGGGAGGAGACCGGAGAACCTGGAGGAAACCCACACAGACATGGGGAGAACATGCAAACTCCATGCAGGGAGGACCCGGGAAGTGAACTCGGGTCTCCTAACTGTGAAGCAGCAGCGCTACCCACTGCACCACCATGCTGCCGCATCTGCCACCATTACCAGATATTCCTCATCGTCTTAAATTGGCAAATGAACCTGAACAGCTGAATTTGGGGGAACTGGTAACAGAAAGAACAACATCCTTCATCCTTCCTTCAAAAAAGCAAAGAATGGTCTCAGTCGTTTCTCTAGAAACTTTGACTACAGTGGATAGATGATATTTTATGAACTGTTGGCATACATGATGGTAATGAACGATGCAGCCAAAAAAAAAATTGAAAAATGCAATAACATACTGACGAAGGATGAGGAACAGAAAGTTTATTCTTGGACTGGTTGAAAACCATCACAAGAAAATTCCAACTTCATCAAAGACGGTGCTAATGTTGTTGGCCTATAAGTTTGGAGCTGCTGTCTGCCATTCAGTTCTGATGACATATAAACTGCCAAATGGAGGGATCTCTAAATGTTATTTATTGTCATTAAAAGTGAATTTGTTATAAATATGAAAAACAATTAAACTAGCCTTGTACATAACTTGAACCTGTTAGTTTTTTTGTATATAGATAGATAGATAGATAAAAATGTTGTATAAAGATGCTCAATAACAAGCTAGACTACATCTCAGCCAGTCAGTAGTGCCATGTGCACAGTTGACCAGCCCATGTTAAGCTGTTACACTTTCCAGTTGTGTGATACCGGGACCCCCTTACTTACTTAGGAGCCTTATTTTTATTGGTTAGTTTCTTGCCAAACTGTTATGTTGCTGCAGTATTTTGACTTTTTCTATCTTTCCAGCTGTGAACACCATATCAAGTTACTGTATCACGGTTTAAGTAGGGGTTTGATTTCCTTTCTATTCCTTTTTTTTTTTTTTTAAAGCAAGCTAGCGATCATACTGAACTTGAACTTGAACATCGATGTTTCATGTCACAGCATATTTCTTTCTCAAACTGCATTACCATGAAGGAAGGGGTGAGGTCATCTTTTTTAGCCTCCCTATAAAGTAAGCATGCCAGTCAGACTGCGTATTTCAAGTGCTTAGCACCAAGTAGTACCCCCCACTACCACCCCTGCGCCGCCTGTAAGAAAGGCATTAGCAGTTCAATTAAAGTGAAGTCATCTGAATATCTGCAGATATTAGCATCCCTAAGTTGGAAAAACAGAAATGACCTGGCATATGTTGCAGTACTTCAGTGAAAGAAACTGAGTGTTTGGAGTCCACAAATAAATCATGAAAACATATTTTTAGTACATGAGCAAAAGAGGTTCTGGTTTTTTGATAGGACTTTCCTGCTTATGCTGACTGCCTTGGCCTGGCTGAGGCACAATGTTGGTTACATTGCTTCTGAGAGTTCATTGTACTTGTGTGCTTTTCCTTGTTACTGGTTGTTTTCCTGTTAGTATGAGGACATGAACTGCAAATCTAAGCAGTTTGGATTTGCAGATCTTAATGCATGGAAGCTGTTTGTTTTTATTTGAAACATTGGAGGATGGTGTCTCCCGGTGTATCATTAGAGGCAGCAAATAGCAAATAAGGAGGAGATTATTAAAACGCACGGCATTCCTCTGGTGTACGATTACCCTGACTGTTTTGGCATTAAGAAATTGAAACTGCAGAATGCTGTGAAGGTTGCTGTAGACAGGGTATGATTAAACTAAACTAATGAGCAGATATTAGACAGGATGACATAATTCCAGACAGTCTATGCCTTAAGCAGCCAGCTTTATGCATACCTGCAGGTACGACTCATGTCTCCAGTGGTTTTCATGAAACTCTGCTGATCAAATTACTGATTTCCCCATGAGTGCTGCTGGCTTGTATTGATGTGCATCCGTTCTCTCGGGCTTTATGAATGTGACTGATGAAAACGTAGTCAGTAGGGAAACCACCTTCCCAGCTGATATAGTTGTCCCTCTTATTCTGCCGTGTTGCTGAAGATGCGTGCTGCTGTGAGGTGTTCTCCAGAGCCAATGATACCAATAAAAAGGGATAAGCCTAAACATTGGCCTTAGTCATCAAAA
The DNA here is from genome assembly GCF_016835505.1 of Polypterus senegalus. Taxonomy (NCBI): domain Eukaryota; kingdom Metazoa; phylum Chordata; class Cladistia; order Polypteriformes; family Polypteridae; genus Polypterus; species Polypterus senegalus. The sequence continues at coordinate 160,378,372 of NC_053154.1, forward strand.
CTTGTCTCATCTACCAAGCACATCTGGTGAAAAGATGTTATAAAGATTGTTTCCTGGCCTTGAAGATAACACAGTGTGCTCCTGCTTTAGTTATAACGTGCATCTTTAAAGCTAAGCATGTGATGTGTGACATTAGTGGTTTACATATTACAGCTTGCTCCCTCTTTACAATACTTTCTGACCTAGCTTCTTGTTTCTAGACACTTTTTGATGGGTATATAAAGGTCTTGGCCAGTCAGAGTACTGCATTTAAATATAGTCTTCTCAGGATACACTTCCAAACATGCAATTATTATAAATTTTTGGCTTGAATTTGGAAAACTAGAAGGGAGAAGAAAATGAATTACCATGAAATCCTACCCTCAGCCAGTGACTTTACCGTCTTATTATTCCTCACACTTTCTACTATGTTACATAAGATGTGCGGTTTGTGGCAAATGTGGTAGTAAGGTGCACTTTCATGACAGTGAAGCTAACTTGGGTACAGGACTTAAAACTATGTGATGCTTAGGGTGCGTGAACGACTCCAGGTACTTTTGCGCAATGTGAAAACCACATCCATCCACACCATAGATCTTTTTTTAAAAAAACTTGTTATTTCCAATTCAGCATCTCTAAGCTAATCCCAGCAAATCTGAGTAGAAGACTGGAACCCAACACGGCCCATCACAGGGTGTGCACACTGTCTCATCTAAACCTCGCACACACTTACTTACCTTCACTCACTTTGTAAAAGCCAGTTCAGAATTGCCAAACATCCTTTGGATCTGCACATGACTTTTTAAGTAGCATGCAATTTGTGTTTCTTAATTAAACCATCTTTATAATTTTCTGTGATTGTGTACTAACTAGTGGCTGTTTACCACATGGGGATTAGTATTTTAGTTGCACTTGGCGCAAACATCTTGCATATGGCAAATGCTAAAGGTTTGATTTGTGGTCGGGATTTGTTTTGGTCCTAACTTTAGAACTGGCTAACAAGCCTTCTCCTTCATGCTTAATGTGTTGTTGCTTTTGATACAATAACACGGTTTTCTAACTTTGCAGAAATGTTTTAAATAATGGACTTGTAGGGGATGCAATTGTAACACTTTAGAGAAGAGTCTATCTAGGTGCTTCTATTAGTCAGTTGCTGCTGTGTATCAAGAACTTAACAAATGCTTTGTTTTATCTTAAGAATTACAAAAGACCAAGGATGACCTATTAAAGTAGAGACAGCCTTCAGTGCGACTATTAGTCATTTTTACATGCAAAAAGTTAGATGTGGCAGGCATGAGAATGTCAAGATAGATGTGTGGAATTACAAAAAGGACAAGATAAATAAAATGACACAGTCAGGGGTACAACAAATGTGGGAGAGATATCCACGAAGGTACAAGAAAGTAGATTGAATTGGTATGGAAATGTAATGAGGAGAGACAATGAATATATGGACAAATGACTGATGGGAATGGAAGTACAGGGGAAAAGAAAATGAGAGAAGCCAAAGCCGAGGTGGATGGATAAATTAAAAGAAGATCAGAAGGGAAAGGGCTTGACTGGCGAGGAGGTGCAGGACCGAGCTGTTTGGAGAAGGGTGATCGAGTACATCGACCCCGCATAGAAGTGGGAAAAGATAAAGTGGATGAAGAAAAGAAGAATGCAGTATTGTAGGACTTTAGCAATAGTGCTGTTTGTGTTACATAGTAGTAACTAAGAAATACACTATAATATGTAATATTATATATATATATATATAATATATATAGCCCTTAAAGCGCCAATTTTAAAGTGACCTTAACTCTATCACACCACTGCCTGTTTATTTGGATTATTATTTATCATAGGTCGATATCCTACATCAAGATACATTGTATACACTATTGATTTTGTGGTTTTGAATGACATACTACATGTGCCTGTGTGATCTATCTATGCGACCAAATCCCTGTTATTTAGTGTAGCCCCTGTCTCACTGCCAATGGATTTGTATAGTTCACACGTCTCTTCTAAGCTTTATTTATCAAAGATTGCATTCATATTTCAAAGCTTTACCAGGGAAAAAGTAATGAAAGCTCAATTTGAATGACATGTTGCACTTATCTGAGTACAATGTTGTCGCAGGGAAATCGGTATTGTGGCACAGCTCCTGACACATTTCCACAGGTTTTAGATACTAAAAATAGTCAGTTTTTCATGTAAAAGTTGAACATTTAAACGTTAACCACACATAAAGTGCAAATCAACTAGCACCCATAAAAGAAGCAACTTACTAAGACGTCTTAGCTCACCACTGAATGTTGATTGATGCTGTTAATAGCTGCTCAAGGGATTTCTTTTTAGCCTTTTTGACTTCAGAAAATGGAATACTGTTTTTGTAGAGCAGCACCTTAAAGCATACATTTTACTTCATACAGATTTCTCATATACGTGCAATTCTGTGAAAAATAGCCTAAATAAATCTATCACAATAGTAAAATGGACGGGGGTGCAGTTGTCAACACACATCGGAGCATGCCAACCTTTTGTTTGCTGCAGTGTGTTGAAAGCAGCTTCCCAGTTCCCAGCCCAGTATATTTTATTTGCTTAGTTACTTTTTGCCTTTTTTTCAACGTATTCCTGTTCATTAGGAATATATACAGCTTTGCAAAATGAATGAATAGCTTTCCATATATTGTAAGCCGAACACTTTGTTGTTTGCCATTTCTTATATATGATTTGTTTCATTGCTTTTTTTTTTTTTTTTTTTGTATTTACCAACAAAACATTGAAGTAAATTGTGCTAAATTTGTCAGGCATCATTCGCATAATGCTTGCTGTGACATGTTGAGAGCATCTCAGCAGTTCCTAGATAGTATATATGTTCAGTTTTGAATGTATATTTGCTTGTTTGCTTGCTTTCTTAATTTTTTCCCCATGTATTCTTGTATTTGAAGAATATACACTGCCTAGAAAAAGTATTCACCACTTAAAAGTTTTCACATTTTATCATTATACAACATTGAAACAGTGGAATTAATGTGGATTTTTTAACCCTGATTTAACAGAAAAAGGCTCTTTACTGTCAAAGTAAAAAACAGATCACCACAAAGTGGTCTAAATTAATTACAAACATACCACAAAAAAATAATTATTCTCATTAAGTATTAACCTCCTTCAAGTCAGTGTTCAGTAATTGTACCTTTGACAGCCATGTCAGCCTGGAGTCTGTGTGCACTTGTCTCTATCAGCTTTGCATATCTGGATCAGAGTTTTAAATTAGGGGATTTGGTGGTGGAAACCCCCCCTTAAATTTAACACAAGAGGGGGATTTCAGACTCTGTGGTATTAATGAGAGGCTGTGGGTGTCAAAAGTTCACACTTTAAACAGCACTTTAATATATCAAACATTTTTATTAATGTCATAACTTCGTCTTTTGGATGTTTACAGTAGTTTTTGAAATTTTGAGTAGATAAAGTTGTCATCCAGTATTTCAAATAATTTCTGCTATTTTAACTTCAAATAAATAGTTGTTTTATTGTGTACTAGCTTTCCCCCTGCGTAACAGAGAAACAGGACAAACTTTAAATATCACTAAACAAACAGGTATCGCTAACTAAGTGGAGGCAAGGTACACTCTAAAATGTGGCAAGAGGTAGACTGACTCGAACTGAGGCTGGTGCGTGAGTGAGGAGGGCTCCGGCCAGCTCCCCACTCCTGATGACATGCTTCCTCCTCCCCTCAGCCCGCAGCCTCTGTCTCTCGGATTAGTGCAAATAAATCGGTACTGCAAGCGAACTATGATACATAGCACAATGAGATAAGTCACAAAATCAACCGGAATGTTCAAGCAAATTATAGAAAAAAAAACTGTCTAAATGCATTAAGTGGCTCTCTTGTGAAAAGCAGACAGACATACAGACGTTGGATTTTATATACAGTAATCCCTTCTCGATTGCGGGGGTTGTGTTCCAGACCCCTCGCAATAGGTGAAAATCTGCGAAGTAGAAACCATATGTTTGTGTGGTTATTTTTATATATTTTAAGCCCTTATAAACTCTCCCACACTGTTTATAAATATTAACTGCACAGTTATACAGCATAATCCCTTTGTATTCTCTTAGATATTAGGTAAGATTCATTGAAATTATGTATATAAACACACTGTTTATATATAGTAAAACCTAAATATTATTTTAAAGATATCAAGCATCTCTGATATCACATATGTTACAGCCATTACGATAGACAGGCCACCAGCAATAAATACGTACAATGCAAGAAAAATAGTATAAAGTACATTTGTGTACAGTGACACTAAACATATGTACATGTACTAAGTACCGGCCTGTTGCTCTGACGTCACATCTGATGAAGACCATGGAGCGGCTGCTGCTTAACCACCTGAGGCCACAGGTCTGCCACGCCCTCGACCCTCTGCAGTTCGCATACCAGGAGAAGGTGGGAGCGGAGCATGCCATCATCTATATGCTACACCGATCCCTCTCCCACCTGGACAAAGGCAGTGGTGCTGTAAGAATTATGTTTTTGGACTTCTCTAGCGCCTTCAACACCATTCAACCTCTGCTCCTAAGAGACAAGCTGACTGAGATGGGAGTAGACTCACACCTGGTGGCATGGATTGTGGACTATCTTACAGACAGACCTCAATATGTGCGTCTTGGGAACTGCAGGTCTGACATTGTGTTCAGCAATACAGGGGCGCCGCAGGGGACTGTACTTTCTCCAGTCCTGTTCAATCTATATACATCAGACTTCCAATATGACTCGGAGTCCTGCCACGTGCAAAAGTTCGCTTTTTGACACTGCTATTGTGGGCTGCATCAGGTGTGGGCAGGAGGAGGAGTACAGAAAGTTAATCAAAGACTTTGTTAAATGGTGCGACTCAAACCACTTACACCTTAACACCAGCAAGACCAAGGAGCTGGTGGTGGATTTTAGGAGGCCCAGGCCCCTCATGGACCCTGTGATCATCAGAGGTGACTGTATGCAGAGGGTGCAGACCTTTAAATGTCTGGGAGTGCAGCTGGATGACAAATTGGACTGGACTGCCAATAGTGATGCTCTATGTAAGAAAGGTCAGAGCAGACTATACTTTCTGAGAAGGTTGGCATCCTTCAACATCTGCAGTAAGATGCTGCAGATGTTCTACCAGATGGTTGTGGCGAGTGCCCTCTTCTACGCGGTGGTGTGCTGGGGTGGCAGCATAAAGATGAAAGACACCTCACGCCTGGACAAACTTGTTAAGAAGGCAGGCTGTATTGTAGGATTAAAGTTGGACAGTTTAACATCTGTGGCAGAGCGACGGGCACTAAGCAAACTCCTGTCAATCATGAATAATCCACTGAATCCACTTAACAGCGTCATCTCCAGACAGAGGAGTAGCTTCAGTGACAGACTTTTGTCACTGTCCTGCTCCACTGACAGACTGAAGAGATCGTTCCTCCCCCACGCTATGCGACTCTTCAATTCCACCCGGGGGAGTAAATGCTAACATTAATTTTATTTTAATTTGTTTCATTTTTTTTTCATTTTTATTACTATTTAATTTAATATTGTTTCTTTGTATCAGTATACTGCTGCTGGATTATGTGAATTTCCCCTTGGGATTAATAAAGTATCTATCTATCTATCTATCTATCTATCTATCTATCTATCTATCTATCTATCTATCTATCTACTGTAAGTAGAAAATTAATTATGGTTACTCACCAACAATAACATGATGACTTGTCCGATAACGATGAGTTTAATTTTACTGCACAACAAAGGAGAGCGTTACAGTTCTTCCAAAGGAGCCTCTTCAGGCGACTGTGTAGCACAGCCGTTGTTCTTCTTCTGGCAGTCTTCAATCCAAATCCCTAAAGCAGAGTACATCCAGACTACTGCCTTATTACATCCACTTACAACTCGTTTTGCACCCTGGTTAAAAGGACACTGCGGCCGTAGATCTTATATTCCTTTCCTACTTTTTAAATAAAAAGAATCGTAGCCTCATTGATGCTGTAATGGTGTCCTAATGCGGTGTAGCTTTTCCCTTCCTTCAACAAATGCAAAACGTTTACCTTTTCGGCAATCGTTAACATCTTCCATTGGCGCTTGGGCACGGCCCCTGAAGCAGTAGCAGGAGCAGATCGTTTTGGAGCCACAATGAAGGGCTTGACTATGCACAAAGATAAACACAAAAGAGCACAAAAGTTAGCTCTTTACACAGCGAAACATGTTGATGCTGAATGAGCGAGACGAGACTTCCTGGTTAACACTGCATTCAGCACACAGGAACTTAACTGCGTGCTCTGATTGGTTAGCTTCTCAGTCATCTGCCAATAGCGTCCCTTGTATGAAATCAACTGAGCAAACCAACTAAGGAAGCATGTACAGGAAGTAAAAAGACCCATTGTCCGCAGAACCTGCGAAGCAGCGAAAAATCCGTGTTATATATTTAGTTATGCTTACATATAAAATCTGCAATAGAGTGAAGCCGCAAAAGTCGAAGCACGATATAGCGAGGGATTACTGTATATTGAGATGTGGAGATTTCCACTCACATATTGCCATGGAAAAACTTCAATCAGTAGAGTCATACAAATCAATCTACAGAATGTAAAATAAAAATATAAGAAAAATGTGTTTTTTTTTTTTTTTAAATTTTCATCCATGCCATACTGTTTTTCTTGTTGGAGTACAGTCATGACTCGGTTCACAACATCCCGACTAATGACATCACACTTTAAGGACAGTGCTTCCACAGAGAATCAATAAGTAAAATTGAGTAGCTTCATAACACTATTGTAAGCAGTTGTACTGCAATATCAATACTGTTATGAAATTATTATTATTATTGTTATTATTATACATACTGTGATTTATGTATTATAATAATGTTTGCCTATCTTACTTGAGGTTAGGGTAGTTTAGGGTAGTCTGTGTCAGGTCAGGTGTGTAACTGATGCATCCTTGAGACGAAAATGCTGTTGGCACATGGTGTTACAAACGTGGCTCTTTGTATCCACAGTCAGTGAGGTGAAAATGGCATCAGACACAGAGATATGCCCTCTACATGCAGCTGGTGCACACTGGGTGATTGTCATGTGCTGCCTACGGAATGGAGCAATTTAGAGAACATCCAAAGTCGGCCAGTGTAGCTTTGGCTTTATGCTTGGGGTCATTGTCTTGTTGGAAAACAAATCTCTCCTAAGGTGCAGGTTTCTTGCAGGCTTCATCAGGTTTTCCTTTAGGACTTCAGTGTGTTTTGCAGCATTCATTTTACTCTCCAGCCTTAAAAGCCTTTCCAGGGCCTGCTGCAGAGAAGCATCTCCAGTGTTTCTCACAGTGGAATGGTGGGTTTTTGATATTGTGCAGTGTTTAGCTTACAGACATGCATATGTTGTATGAGGCTGTGAACTTACTCTATCAATAGGAATGTGTGTCTCACTTTTTCCCAAGGAGAGTTAAAAGTGTGCATAATCTTGTAAAACATGAAAGAGAAGGACTTTCACTAACTTTCATAAGTTCAAAAAGGACTTTGTTTTTAATTATTTTCATTTATCCTGTTCATCATTGTTGCAATCAAATGTGAAAATACATTTCCAGTTTTGTGTTATAGTTTGCTTTGCAGACTATATTGTATTCCCTAATTATGATTTATGGTAATGCCAAAGCTGAGTTTGTGCTGCCTCAGAGGACATAAAGCACTTTACGATGGTGTAATCTTTCAATGCTTTGTAGTCATACAAGGATATGTCCTGGGGCAGAAAACACAAACGTAAAGAGGGTTGTAACAGATGTGTTCATGCACTTGTAAGCAAGGCAATAGAAATTATTAAAAAAAAGTTTCGAAATTATAAAAGGTAATTAAAAAAAAAAAAATCCATTCAGTTTTATACTATACCAATAACGGCACACTACACAATAGCGTGCAGTGAATACACTTAACTTAAGCATTCATAGTTTTCATATTCTTTCTCTGTACATTTAGCATTCATTTGCTCAGAGGTTGATGTGCGTGTTGCTTCCTGTACAGCTCTTCATTTCTCCACCCTAGCTGCCTGCTTCATCTCTTCTTTTGGCATCTTTTTGTGTTAAAACTGGTTAAGTCAGTGTTTGTGTTGCAATTACTTAGTATGTTTTCCTTAATTTTTCATTTAAACTGGCACTTAAGTCTTCAATCTGCCTCAAGAATGAATTAAGATATTAAGAGGTAGGGGAAGTGGTGGCGAAGGTTGGTAGGGATGAGAACAGCGCATGTGCCGCGTGGCCGCCCTGCTGGCTGCTGCCGAGAGTTGATTCTACAATAAAATAAAAATAAAAAGAGGAATAACCTTGGAGGTCAATCATCACCCCGAAAGTGGATAGTAGACGTCACATAGTATATGTGTTCCAAATTTCAGGTCAATAGTTCAAACGATTTGCGAGCTACAGGTGATTTAAAATCCCAGACTGACAAATGGACAGCCACGGTAGCGTATTATATAAGAGGATTTTCTAATAGTGAAAATGAAAAAAAAATCTAATGTTTTTCTCTGTGTACATTTTCACAATTTTATTTAACTGTGTAATATATATCTGATATTAGTGGAAAGATGAATTGATAGTGAAGATGAGGTGAAGACGAGGCTATAAAACACTTTATTGTAGTATGAATTATCATTATATCTTGGTATTTTGTCAGTGTTACCCAGGTGGTCTGTTTTAGGTTTAGATCAGAAATGTTTGATGCTTGAAATAGATGATTAATATAAAATAAGGACTGCTTAAGCCTGCTTTCTAAGTACCTTATGGTCTTTCACTTGTCCCCTTTTCTTCAAGAACCTTAAAACTTCTTGTAATACTTGAGTCCTTTACTTCTTATTAACTAACTCATTAGTTAACTATGCAGTGTTTGCCTATTTTTCATATGTGCTTATTTCATGTTTTGTGATATTTTCTAGTCCTTTATCTTCCTAATACCTAGACCTCTGCATTGACTGTTACTGTTACTGTATTATTATAGATAATACCATATTGGCAAGGAGAGTGCCTGTCTGAATACTTTCTCTAACATGGGGGTCTCCATGGAGATAGATTATCAGAGGGCAGGCTTGCATTATTTGAGCTGCTGCTTTGCTAATGCTAAGGAGAGGCTCACGGCTGCAGAGCAAGATTTGGAGAGGAGCTTCATTTCAAGAGCTAAGGTGTTCACTGAAAGACCTTCCTGTCAAAAGTATTGATTTCTGTATGATATTCTGAGCTGAAGGGTTTTATATATTCTGAAAAATCTGAAACAAGTGTTAGTTTCAAAAATGAACACATTTGACAGTACATAGTAAATGTATTTATGAAATTGGAGGTTGTCACAGATGATTGACAAACATAGCTCAGTTTTAGACGAATGTGTCAGATTGTTGTCCTATTGTAATCTGATGTCTTAATTGCATTATGGATACTTCTTAGTATTGTGCCTGGACATTTGACTTGCTATAAAGGTGTCAGTGAAGTCACAGATTTCTCTTCAATTCCACTCATCTTTTTGACAGACGCTTTTGCTGATCAGTTGCACGGTTTGCTTTCTTTAGTGCTGTGATTGCCCTCTTTAATCCTCAGAGTCACTTGCTGCCATAATTTTAATTCCATTTTACTTCCTTATATTGTATGAGGTTCTTGGATGCCTTTAATTGAACCCCTGATTCAGTTGGGTTGTGTTTCCTGCTTTTGTCCTTCAGTCAGGGTGGCTAATTTATAACATTGGATTTTGTTTTAATGCACTATGGGATTTCTAATGTTGTCATTTAACAGAGGACCCCCTCTGCTTGGAAAGTGAAGATCTTGTATAGACTTTGTGTTTTTTGGGTCACTAAATGCTGCTTCCTATGAGTTTATACCCCCATAGGAGAAGTGGAGATGAATTGCACAAATGTTCTTTCCTTAATAATAAAACATACTGATGATGATAATAATAATAATAAGTTGCATTTATAGAGCACATTTCACAAATAAGCTTTCCCTTTCCTTCAAAATAAAATTGACCCCCAGAAGCTTGAGACTCGTTCATAAACTTTTAATTTATTGTGTTGAAATATACATATTTTGTAAAGCCAAAACAGTTCAGGTGCATTGTTGATGTGGATCTACCCTCGATGTTAAAAATGAAGATATGCCCCTGTTTTAAGGTTTTAAAAATAATTGCTTGTGGCAAGGAGATTTGTACAGTGTTGTAGTGAACAGACTGCTCCCTCAATATTTAAACTCCTAATTAGATTGTTCTCCTTTTGTTTATAAATAAAGGCTAATGTTGTAACATTAATAACAAGGAAGAAAGTGCAGAAACATGGATGTTAGGTCATTTAAAATGGCAAAAGACACCGTGCTCATCAGCTCTTTGATTTTCTTATGTTTTGCACCTTTGGTCATGTCTTAGTTGGGTCTTGTAATTAAGTCTGAGATTAATATCAGACTTGATCAGTAAACACAGTGCTTGATGAGGGGCATTGCTTATATACATCACAGCAAAGCAAGCTGGCATGTGGAATCGATTAGTCAAACTTTTCAGTCTCGCATTGTTTCACAGAAACATTAGGAGCAGATGCTCTGTGCCAATTTGGCCAGCCCCCCATTTAAATATCCAGACCTCAAAAAAAAAGGCTGAGAAGCTAAAGAGTGAATCTTGATTGGAGATTTTCCACTCTTAGTAAAAGTAGACATCAATTATATTTGAAGCATAAGGGGCATGCCGATCGCCGAACACATTTTAATACAAGGCAGAGAACAGCAGTAAGTTGCTTGAAAGCCAGGAGAATGAATTGCATCTGGTTTACAGCTCAGCTCCTTGAGGACTAGGCACTCTGCTTATGGAGAATAATTTCAGGTGTCCTGGGAATGACTTAATTGCATAGAAATCAAATAAGCACATGTGCTGTTTGAAGAGCTCATGTGGTGCATCCTGCACATCCAAGGTAGGTGAATTCCTAGTGCGTATTTTTAGTGGGATCAGAATAGAATGTGTGCTCTGGTAGCAATGCCTTTCACATTTGGAATGAAATTCCAGAATTGGACAAAAACAAAATCAAAAACAGGCTTTTAGACTTTTATAAAAAGTAATAAAAAAAAAATAAGCTCGGAAGAGGAAAACTATTTTTGTCTTTGATGTTTATTATGTAGCTTGAAATACATGGTAATTTTGGTCACATACTCTCAGGATGTTCTTTAGTGAATTTTTGAATGGAATGTAAGTGCATGAATTGAACAAATAGTGTTTGGAATGAAGAGAGTATATGTGTGCTATTAATTGAAAAGCATAGACATAGTATAAAATGTTTCTTTTGTGCTTAGAACTTTTCTTAGAACTCATTCTAGACAGGCAAACTGTGCTTCACCTATTCAAGAATTATGGTTGGATTCTTTAAGGAAAACCATGTAGATGGTAAGAAGCAGCCTTTGTGAGGCTCGCATTACAGACGTTAAAGTGAAATACTGCAAATAGTTCACTGTGGCTTACTTCTTTCTTGCATTTCAGTCCAATTCCCAAAGTAAACAAGGAAGAATATCCAGCTTATTTTTGTATAGTGCTCATCTCTGAGTGCAGGCATGGAACGCTGCAAACAATTCTGAGTTACATTACAAGTATAGATTATACTAAGAGTATCCATCCACTTTTAATCTACTCATCCAATTCAGGGTCTAAGGGAGTCTATCCTTATTAGAGCAGCACTCAGCACCTCACAACTCCAGAGTCCAGGATTTGTATCCCAGCCTGGGCCCTTCGGGTATGGAACTTACACATTCTCACCATGTGTCCTTGGGTTTTTGTAACATAATGCAGGTTGTCCTCCCTAATGTGCCGATTAGTTGGCTAGGGCAGGCTGGATGGTTGGTTGGATGGATGGATGGATGGAAGGATGGAAGGAAGGAAGGAAGCAGAAAAAGTTTAGATCACATTGATTTATTCTTAAGCGCACTTTTACTTATGTGCCCATGCGCTATGCATTAGTTACACATATAGTATGGAAAAAAGAAATGCAACGTCACATAAAACAAAATATTAAAAACTAAACAGAGCAACATCGTGAATATAAAAAAGGATGTCTGTATCTAAACCAAATAATGTATACTATATATAATATTGAGTAGTAATGTGTTTCTTGTTAGTTAGACATTCAAGTAAGAAATTCACCATACTCTGTATATGGGTCAATAATGCTCTTCTCTCTCTCTCTCTCTCTCTTTTTATATCTATCTATCTATCTATCTATCTATCTATCTATCTATCTATCTATCTATCTATCTATCTATCTATATATACAGTATATATATATATATATATATATATATATACATCTCTATATATATATACACATCTATATATATATATATATATATATATATATATATATATATATATATATATATATATATATATATATATATATATATATATATATATATATATATATATACACATCTCTATATATATATATATATATATATATATATATATATATATATATATCTTGTAAGTGCTAGAGGTTGCTGTTGCCTCTTAAACCCAGCAGACTGACATGCAGGTCACAGGGTAAAAGCACCAAGAAGATATTTTTTTAATTATTTCCTTCTTGCACAGTGCCTCCAAAGCACCACGGCCACAATAAACACAATATTCTCTCTCCACCACACCTCCCAGCAAGCATTGTCCACCTCCTCCCGACTTCCAAGGCTCGCTTGCTGGGTATCCACCAGTCCTTTATATATAGTCCTTGACCCGGAAGTGCTTCTGTTCTTCCGTCCATGTGACTTGCTGACTTCCGGGTCAGATGGAGAATTGGATTTTCCTTCAGCCCTGAAGTACTTTGGGACTCCCAACCTCATGACCTGGGAGTACCTCCAGGCTATAAATACAGCACAAGTCCTTCTGTTCCTTTAGAGCTCCCTCTGGCAGCACCCACGGCACCCAACAGGGCTGCACAACCGAACTCCAAGTTCCAGGATGCCCTGCGGGAATCTGGGGCACCGCCAGATCCCAGGGAAGCTGCCATCTAGTGTTTTGGCAGAGGCAGTGACTGGGAAAAGCTGCCTTCCCCCATCCTTCCATCACAGGGGCGTCCCGACTGGGATGAGCTGCTAGCCGTCCACCACAATCTATATATATCTTCATATACATAAAATTATAAAATGTTTCTAATTTCTAAGTGTCTTTGGTCAGCAACATTAAGAAAGGATTATTCAGCCAAGCAAACAATGACAGTTTCATTTGGACAGAAGACATCACAAAGGGGCCTTACTGTTAATGACAATGCATCCTTTCCAAGATGGACCACCACAGACAGTGAGAGAGAAAAATGATGGAAAGTCAAAAACAAATATTGAAATTAATTAAAAGGCAGTATAAAAAAACATGTAGTAGGGATTAGTTTTACACCAGGAATAAAGTAATTATTACTGGATGACCTCTTCAGTTGATATTAGTTTTATGGTAGGAGCTGGGGCAAAGTCATTTCTTGAAGTTGCTGGTATGCACTGGTACTCTGTACTGGCATTTTCCCGTCCCTTGTAGTTAATATATGCATGCTGTTAGTACAGACCCTTTTTTATGAGAAAAATATGTCTGGTTGCACCTCTGAGGGTATATAACTCACCCACCGACCTCCTATTATTCAGCACACACAACAAGTAGTACACCAGTAGTTCTTTTTTCTCTGGGTGGGAGGTGGGGTAAAGTAAATATTATCAGAGGACCTCAGTAATTCTACTCCTATTTAAATAGCTCACATTTACTTACTTGTTGATTGTCACAGGACTAGTTTAACTTGGGGTAATTGTTTATGGACTTATAGAAGATACGGTTCTGTAATTTTTATTAAGATGTGGATGCACAGTCTGTGAAAAGTTACCGACATGAGAAATTTGGGTTGGACTAGAATTATAATAATTACTTTACTATACCTCCTGTTGTAAAACTAAACCTGTCCAAATAGAGCTTTTGAGACTATTGTGACATAGTCCCAGGAGCAACACTAACAAGAGCATGCTGTTCTAAAATATTTTATTATTTTGGGAGTCCATCCTTAGTTCCTCATGGATTTTTGAGTTTATCAGAACATCAGTTCTTATATGAATGTATGATTTCTTTTGTAACTAGCCAAGTGATTACAATACAACAGGTTGTTATATATTCAGCCAGGTGAGCAATGTAAATTGGTTTTATGCTTACTATATTATAATAATAATGATGATGATGTAAAACTGACTTGTCACCAGAATAGTGAAAATACATTATATGTAAGGAGTGGTATTGCAATGGATGCTTTCAATGGGAAAGTCCAACTGCATGGCTTATGAGGCAAGTTACATTTGGAATCTAGTAGTTAGATAGTACAACACTAGTTTTAATTAGTTATTAAGTTTGAAGACTTTACCTTAAAATTTTAGACTGAGATATCCAATTAAAGGGATAGAAAAAACAGACAAAGCATTGCAGTTATAGTATTTTTTAGTATAGTATTGCAATGGCATGGACTCAAACAGTAATTAACAATATTCTTGCTTGCATTTTCAGACCTCGGATGGTGGGCTTTAATTAAAGCATTACTGAAATGGAAAAGTTAAGAATCTAAAGCACATTCTAGACTAAGAATTAATCTTATACCTTTCTTTTTGAGTACAAAGGCAATTTAGCTTGTAGTTATAATGCACTCAAGCGTATGAGTGCAGTGAAATGATGATAGCCGATCTCTTCTTTCCACGCCCACCATCCCCATCATTCTTATAGCCCTTGCTCACACTTGCCATTTTTACTGTTTCTTCAGAAAGATGCTTTACACCTTTGAGCAATTGATATGGTCTTGGTAAACATGTGATCTTGAAAGATATTATCTGCTGTCTGTATTTTTTCCTGTCTGAAAGCCCTTCTTGGAATGCACTGCTGGATGCATATAGAAATACTGCATACTAAAAGACAGAATCAAGCACTGACATGGCTGCAGTTCTGTCTTCTACTGACTTTACCCTCCTGTAGACGTGACAGCCTGGTAATAGTATCAGTAGCTGAACACATGGTGCTTTTTCTAAGCAAAAGAATAGCAAACATTTTCCAGGCTGATGGCTTACATGTGGTGGGCCAAGTTCATGAGATGTTGTATGGTGCATTCATTTGAGTCTTGTACTTCATGATGAGAACTGTTGTATAATAATACTGTATTCAGCAGCAGAAAAAAAAATAAATGAAGCCTTTTTTTTCTTTCCTTTAAACTTGATTTGTAACTGCTAAGTCCATCAGCCTGGTTTAATAAAGAGAAACAGAGGAACAGTTTACTGAAAGACAGAAGGCACTTGTTTCTATGAATTCCAGTCAAAATAGGATAATTTGTTCGAAAACCAGTAACGTTCCTCTTCAGAGGTTTCTTTTCAACTCTCTTAATTCAGAGATTACAGCCCTGCCATTGACGGCAGTTAGCTCATCTGATTATGACACAGTTAACTGTGAGTTTAACGGCATGAAAGTAAAGCAGTCTTGCAAGGATTCAGACGACTTCTGGTGTTTGGCTTCAGGCTTGTCCTAGTGTTGGCTAAAATGCTGCACTGACTGCTTTTGGTAGCTTAGTTGTTCCATAATTGACAGCACTGTTGTGTTTGTCTTTTCAGCAATGAGATGTTAAACAGGTGGATATCTGTGTTGGTACCTGTGCCTCATAAGTAATTTTTGTCTCTTTATATTTTGAAATTTTTATTTCTTTCTTTGTCAGCCATTGCATGTTTTCAGAGAAAAAGGTGAGATCTAAATAAGATTGACAGGATAATTTAAGAGGGCTTTTATACAAGACATCTTGACTCATTTTAGAGTATACATCAACAAAGGGACCGGTCAGTTACCTATTTGCAAGCCATCTGCCCATTTTCTAATAGTGATTGTTTTAAATCAGATTTATGGAAGCTACAGTCTATGCTAGCAGCATAGGTACCATAAGGGAACTAACCCTGGTTGTGTTCTATCTTCTGCATACTGAAAAATATTTACTCATGCCAGCTCAGTTCTTAGAGAGAACACTGTTGTTGACTGCACCTCTTTTTCACTAAAACTTTTGCACTCTATGTCTAGGAAGCTTAATGAGCATTTATTAGGTGCCTAGACAGCACATGTATTGAACATTGGCACACACCAAAGGATTGGTCGTAAAGAGGAAGTCTGAAAGTACTTTGAATGTGACACTCATAGAAACGAGCAAATGGGGACGAGACAGTCAAGGTTGTAGAATTCTATTAAAGGGAAGGAACTGGATAAACTTAAAAACACCCCCTAAAACTGTTTCCATAAAGATGTCCGCAGAATGTATTATGAAGTTCTTGATCTGAAGTTTAAAATGCCCAATGCTGCCTAAGGACAGAGCCTAATTCTTAAACAGATGGTACACCGTGACGTTCCGCAAATAATTTGTGTATGAATGGTTGGAGCAAAATAACCCATTTGCTGTGTACCGTAGACATAGAATGTATTTCTTAATCTTCATTATATTTAAGATAAAATGAAAATGATAAATTTTTCTCTCAAAATAAAAACTAATTGAGGGAAGTCACCAAAAGGAAAAAAAAATAAAATTGAAATGCTCTAAAGTTCATATAGCTGAACTGAAGCTAAATTAATAATGGGATGAGAGGTGAAAATAGTGTAGAAATAAACATTGGTTAAAAAAAATGAGCCAAAATAACCATGGTAATGATAATTAATATCAAAGTAAATAATTAATCTTTATGCACCCAAATCATTAAAAAATAATGTAGAAAATAATGAAAAATTAGAGCTATAATAACCTAGGTAGGAAGAAGTACTCATATAAAACTATTTTTTTCTTTATACACCCAAATTTATTTATTTATGTATCTGTTTTTAAAGAAGTAAAGTGGTTTTGTGCAAAACATATTGTCATTCCACAACAGTGTTGGGTCATTGCTCTGTGCAGTACATAAGTTCTGGTGTCTTAGGCCAAGCTGTTTGTCACACCCGCTGTTGTGTACCTTATCAATACTGTCAGTGATTTCAATTTGTGTCTTAAATTTACATTCCCTCTCACACGTTTAAGGGTGTATGGAAAGAATTGTGTCTACAGTCCCCCCAATTTTCCTCTTGAGCAGGCTTGATGAATGGTCTTCATGGCCACAGGAGGTTGCGTACTTTTGCACAACTGATTCATGAGAGAACTGGCACTGAGGATGTCAGTTGCCTAACAGCTAATGTCCATGTCTATCCAAAGTTATTGCTGTAACATGGCATATTTGGATATATCACAGTCACTGCAGAACAGGAGAGTTTGCCAAACAAAGCCTCTGTTTAGGCTAAGACCACATATGGGTGATCATTGCCCTTGACAACTTCAAGCTGAGATGGGGCCGCTAATTCTGGAAGGCATGCCTACAGGGTTGAGCCAAAAACTACAACGTTCGGCACACAGTTGCCCTGTGGCTATGACAGACAAGTAGTACTATCACTACCTGTAAGCTCACTGTGTCATACAAACACCCAAGACAGACAGTAGCTGTCATACAAAGCATCAAACAATGGTGAATTGCCACACAACGTCACTACCCTTTGGCTTGTACAAATACCTCCTGATCGCTGCACTGAGCCATTCTACCTTGTAGATGGTCTTCATTGGCATCTGCCACACACAGCAGAAAATGGACTGAAGGAATGATCAGCCCTCCATCCTGTGTCACATTCATAGCTGTGAGCTTGTGACCACTGCACAATCCCACCTGAATGAATTAATACCCTTAATCTATGGACACTATGGACAAACTACTCACTATGTGTACTGAACAGCAGTCTGGGTAAGTGATGAGATAAGTGAATCCTACAAAATCCTAAAAACACACAAATATTAGCATCCTTTTCCATTTCACTTACAATACTATCAAATCATCAGTTATAGACTCGGGAACAGTGCACTCATTATTCTTTTTTTTTTTTGATTTTATTGATTTTATTAAAATCAAATAGTATTCCATAAAAATAACTCAAGTTTAGCAAAAAAAGGTTTGAAACAAATCAACCCCCAACCCTTAGAAAGAGAGCTAGGCCAGCAGAGTAAAATTTAAAGCTAGTAAAAATAAATCTACATGCCAAAAGTGTAGTAAAGGCAATTACAGTTTGTTTGTCCCTCTCCAATTTAAGCCTATCTGGGAGTTCACCAAACACGGCTGTTAATGGATTAGGAGGGATTGTGACACCAAGGCTGTCTGACAGGCATTTAAAAATTTTGGTCTAGAATGATGTTAATTTGGTGCAGGTCCAGAACATGGCCTAGTGAGGCTAGAACTTGATTGCAACTTTCAGAGGTTGTATCTTGCCCTGGAAACATTTTCTACAGTTTTAAACGATAGAGAGATACGCTTGATATATAATTTTGAGTTGAATAATTCTGTGCTTTGTGCTACATTATTCTACTTGGCTAGTTCATGGAGTAGACCAAGAAAAGTGAGCTGATGACGATGATTTGAAAGTAGTAGTCAGCCTTCTGAACTTTCTTGGCCAAGGGGCCAAACGGTTTGTCCTTGGATATTAAATCTAAAACATAAAGTGGCCGCCACAGTTTCCAGGGCTGGTGCTTGTGTTAAAACAAGTGTTCAAGGAAATGCTACTGCCTCTCCATGCCCCTGACATGGAAAAGTGGGATAGGAAGTGAAGGTTACATGCTTAAAGTACTGACATTGACTAGACCCCTAGAAAAATGTCAGTTTTATAGTCTTTAGCACTGGGTCAGTGCATAATGTGTGAACTGTATATAGTTAAGGAGTACACCATTTATTGTCTAAGTAGTGCTTCATAATATTAGTAATCAAAATTGCGCTTTGAAAGTCACTACTGTCGGGTCCTCCCTGCGTGGAGTTTGCATGTTCTTCCCGTGTCTACGTGGGTTTCCTCCAGGCGCTCCAGTTTCCTCCCACAGTCCAAAGACATGCAGGTTAGGTGCATTGGCGATTCTAAATTGTCCCTAGTGTGTGCTTGGTGTATGTGTGTATATGTGTGTGTGTGCGCCTTGCGGTGGGCTGGCGCCCTGCCCGGGGTTTGTTTCCTGCCTTGCACCCTGTGTTGGCTGGGATTGGCTCCAGCAGACTCCCATGACCTTATAGTTAGGATGTAGCGGGTTGGATAATGGATGGATGGAAGTCAATACTGTTTATATTGGTCGGAAGGATTGGTGGCGCCAGTGTTCGGCAGCCTCATTTCTGTCAGTGTGCCCCAGGGCAGCTGTGGCTACATAGTAGCTTATCATCACCAGCGTATGAATGTGTGTGTGAATGGGTGAATGACTGTTGTGTTGTAAAGCGCCTAGGGGGGTTCTTGAACTCTAGTTAGGCGCTATATCAAATACAGGCCATTTATACTTAGAACAGAACACTTCAACAGAATACTTTAATTGAAAGAATGTTCTTACATGTAAGATGCCATTTTAAGGGAAAACAACTTTTTCTCATTTGTTCTTCAATACTATTATTCATATGTTATTGTTATTAATTTAGTAGAGGCACTTTCAAGCAAACATTAGGTCTTTGCATTTTAATAAGTTTAATTTTTTCATTAATTTATTTGTAATAGAGGCAACAAACTCAGTCTGCCTACTTTCAGCTTTGCTCTTAGGTGTCTATTACACATATTGAGGTATTATGGTGGTTGTTTTTTTTTTTCAGGGGTGTGCAGATTGTAAAGTAGATTTGCATTGTGTGCTTTTACTAGCCTCACTAATTACAAAATAATTATAAAATACTAAATACACAATACAACAATACTGTCTGTCATGTACAGCTTTAACAAAGAGAAGCTGGGGGGTATGTGATTTTTGTGTAGTGGGTCCCTGAACACGACAGGAAGCCGACCCACACCATAACAATGATGAATATGAAAAAATGAGCTAACAAAAATCTATCATTTGGATCTTCATAACATTCTACCCCTTGGTACGTTCCATGGCAGATTTCCTTTCATGTGACCATCCTACATATCCGTTATTAATGGTTTACTGTCTTTTATTGATTACTTTAGATAATTAGGGGCAGAGCCTGAGTTTAAAATGGGGGCATTGTTTAGAATCACACCTGTAATGCTACATGTAAATATATTATAAGTCATTGGTAATATAACGTTAGAATATAAACTAAAAATGTGGTTATATTAGCATGTTTAAACTTATGAATAAATACGCAAATACCATTAACAATATTTAAATTTCAGATTTTTTTCTATGTTTCTTTGCCTACTTATTGTCATTTTGGCAAAATAAGTACTTTCTTGTTTTTTAAACCAGTTAGAAAATGTATGCATAGAACGCACCTAACATTATACTGGAACTGTCTGATAGTTGGACTGTTGTTAAAAAAAAGTTTTATTTCATTCATCAAAGAGATTTTTGCTTATTTTATATCTGTAAAAATACAGGTTGCTTTAAAGAATTACCGTATATACTCACGTTTAAGTTCTCCCGCAGATAAGTTGGGGCTTGATATTACCATATAATTTCTGGTATTTTATAATGTTGAATGCGAAAAAACTCACGCTATTGGTCCAAGAGACTATGATATGCTAACGCCCACCTGAGAGAGTAATCAAGGAGCACACTGCCTTTTTTTCTATGTTTTGTGCCTATGTGACCACACAGTAATACCTGAACTACTCCGAAGCGACGTTGCACTGTTTTGTGTTATTTGTATCTCACACACTCGTACACCTTTATCATAAGAGCATCCCTTATCTACGATGGAGCGTTCGATCAGAAGAAAGTATGAAGCTGGTTTTAAATTAAAAGTCATTGAAGTGGCAAAAAAAAATTGGTAACTGCACTGCTGCAACAAAATTTGATGCGTCTGAGAAACTGGTGCAAGATTGGAGGAAGAAAGAAGATTAAAAAAAAAATTCAAGTGTATTTTTGAACAAACGTATAAGTCAGGGTCTGATTTTATGATTTGTTGGGTTTCAAGACCTGACTTATACGTGAGTATATACAGTACGGTATTTGAAATATCCATATTATGTCAAATGTGTAAATGACCATTGTATATAAAGAGTCTTCTTCCAGAGGTGAACGTCAAGCTTGTGGACAGTTAATCTCCATTGCGTGGATGCTGGTTGGTTTTGCTCCTATTTGGTGTCTCTGTCTTCCCACTTACTTTGTGTCAGCATAGACAAAGTGAATTTCTATACACTGTAAAACCCCTCAGGGTGCGACTTTTTGAAGACTAAAGACGAGTTTGGAAGATTACATAAGCAAAGGTTCAATTTGTATATGTAAAGTGGATTTAAGATATATTTATGGTGATACTAGTACCTATGTAGAAGTGACTTTTTATGGAAACATATATGTAGCATAACTTACTGTCCTTGTCTTGGGTACTTTTTGTCGCTGCCTTCTGTTTTCTCTTTTATCTGAATCACTGTAACCTATTTGAAAAAGCTCTTGTTAGTTTTGCGCCTACTGCATAAATTTATCTTTTTCATGGAGGAATAAGTCATCTCTTAATGTCAGTTGTTTAATTTTACTGGTCATTTTATTTTTTTATTGTGACTTTTAAGGTTAATTAGGTTTTGTTTTATGGTGCAGAACATTGGATAGTAATGCAAGGAGTAGTCTTTGGGCTATTTTAAAATATAGACATTTCTTGTTGTATCTTTGATTATATCTTTATATACAGTATAATACGTTACCATGGCTGTTTGTTTGTCAAAGATTTTAAATCACCTGTAGCTTGCAAACCGTTTGAACTATTGACCTGAAATTTGGTACACGTATACAACGTGATGTGTATTATCCGCTTTCGGGGTGATGATTGACCTCCAAGGTTATTCCTCTTTTTATTTTATTTTTATTGTAGAATCAACTCTTGGCAGTGGCCAGCAAGGCAGCCCTGCAATCCATTCTCATCCCTACCACCTTCACCGTCACTTCTCTAATCTCTTCATATCTTAAATCATTCTTGAGGCAGATTGAAGACTTAAGTGCCAGCTTAAGTGAAAAATGAAAGAAAACATACTAAGTAATTGTAACACAGACACTGACTTAATCAGTTTTAATGCGAAAAGATGCTGATGAAAGAAGAGAAGAAGCGGAACGCTAGAGTGGAGAAAAGAAGAGCTGCTTTAGGAAGCAGCGAGTGCATCAACCTCTGAGCAAATGAATGCTAACCATACAGAGAAAGAATATGAAAACTATGAATGTTCAAGTCAAGTGTATTCACTGCACGTTATAATGCAGTGCTCCGTTACTGGTTAATAAATATTTAATCACAATTCTGATTTATCTTTGTTATTGCACTTTATGTGCAAGAGTTGTCAACCTTTAGTACTCTTACTTCTTTGCAATGTTGTAATTTAGAGGTGGAATAATTGATTATCAATCCATATCCATGTTTAGTGTCCATCTTTCCATTCTGTCATCCCACCTAGGCAATTACTGGGTCCTTCTCCAATATCTTTATCAAAATAGAAGTGGCATTCAAGTACTTCTAAAGAACACTAAGGAAAAAAGAGCATACATTTATGAAGAAGCAATATGAATAGCCTTTACCAAGCATGTAATATGATATACTGAAGTAGGCAATTGTTGTTCTTGATTTTAAATGATCGGTCAGATGAAGCTTCTTTATTATTACTAGGCAGAAAATTCCCCAATGTAGGAGCCGACCAACTAAAGACATAGGAAGCAGTTTCTTAATCCTGGTAATTTTAAGAAGAGCTAGATTTTGAGATTATAGTGTATTCTCGGGCCATTTTTAACTTAAGAAGGGTTTCGGTATTGGCTTTAAACTTAACTGAAAGGTCAGAGCAGATGTCTAAAATGGGAATTGGTGTTTCAGGCCCATTATCATATCTCCTTGCTGTTTAACAGATCACTTATACAATGGGCAGATAGTACTTCTGTACCCTTACCCTGGGGACATGCGGGGTCTGACAAAAAAAAAAAAAACTTTTAAGACATATCCTTGGAACATCCTACCATAGTTGGGATTATCGTTATGAATAAAATGTAACAGATATGTTTTATTGAAAGGTTTACAGTTAATCATCATCAGATGCGCATTCTGAAAAAAAGCTTAGGGTCATTTTTCAGCATTCATGTCTGGCAGGATGGTTACTATTTTAGTAAGTATATAGCACTGGGGAATTCCATCCATCCATCTATTTATCCATCAATCACTTCATTTTCTCAGCTTCTTTTCTAATCTAGGTTTGCAAAGTATTGGTGCCTGTTCCAAAACCAACTACAAGAGCCTTAAGTGTGTCCATGAGAACTGGACGTGGTGATGATGGATATCCCGTAATATTGTATACTGTAGACAGGGCCACTATCTGGACCACTTCCAAACAGAGAAACCTATACAAAGGACTCTTTTTTAAATGTGTTTCTGTTAGTTAGTTTATAATCTGATGCTCAGCTGAGTGATCATAAAAGAGCTTAGCGGTGCAGTACGTCTAATTAAAGGAAAATGAAATTAACCTACCATGAAACTGAAGTACTCTCACAAGCAGTCAGCTTTGTTGCAAGCTGGCCATTTTTGCACGTCCTCAGTTTGATGTTAGCACCTTGTACATAAATCAGTGGCCCAGAAAACTGCGAGTATTTTATCTTTAGTTAATGTCATTGTTGTTCACGATTTGATTGTGAGTCACTGAGGCATTGTCAACAGTGAAGTCTCCGTGTGATATTTGTATTGAGAACTTTATTCAGGAGACGGAGCGATGACAGTACATGGCAGATGCAATAAATAGTTGACATGCTTGATTATAACCACAAGTGCAAAAGAAAAAGAAGCAAAGTGCAAAAATCTGTTCAGAGTTCGGCGCTGGACTTGCTTCAGCCATGAGTGCACTGTAGTGTATGTGCATTGGATGATATATTTCATCATCCTCACAAAGAACCCTTTAATAATGTGCTTAGTAAATGGCACTATATAAAACTAGTTTCAGTACTGGGAGATTTGCTTGCAAACAACTGTCTTGTAAAAGTTTCCCAAGAAGTCTTTGCAAAGCTTTTTTTTACATCAGTCAAAAGTTAAACGAAACAGCAGCTTATTCTGTGATCAGTTTGAAATAACCCGTTTGCTACATCATTACTGCGGAATAATCCATTTTCAATCACAAGCGCAGTTTGACTCCAGCAGGCATTGCGAAGTGCTGATGGTGTTTCATACCTAAGAAGCAATCCTAAAAGTTGTATTTGTCTGACTGTCTGCACTAGAGTCCAGATCTTGCTCCTTCAGATTTCCATTTCTTTGGACTTATTCAAATGTGGTCTTTATGAGGAAGAAAAAAAATTAGGACTGATAACTAAATACAGTAATTGAAGATGTGGTGGCTGCAGTTGTTGGATTCAGATTGGTAAAAGAAGGCCATACATTCAATTATTTCTCACTGGCGCAAGGCAGTTGAAGCGTAGAGAGAATGCAGTATATAGAAAAATGAGGACTTTAGCCAAGTATATTTAGTTCTCCTTTAAATATGATCAAGGAATAGCATAAATAACTAGCAACAAAAAAAGCGTCTGGCCATTTCTTATGCTTCATTTTGAAGTATTTACCTTGACTGAGTGCCATTCGTTAGAAATGAGAGTTGTTATAGATTTCATTGAGCATTGCTGTTTATTACCATAAACATTTTTAAAACCCATTTAAAAGGTAGGGGTTGACTCTTCAATGATTGATTATTTTATACTTGTGAATCTTTTCTTTTTTCCTGAGACTATTCTTAGAAAATAGGTGTCTGGCTAGTTGTTTCTTCTTTTAGTCATGGGAATACATAATTTAACATTTGAGAATGGTTAAAAGTTTTGCATGTGTGTATTAATGAATACGTTTATGTTTTAAAAAAAAAAGAATGTTGCTAATTTTGCAGTTCTTAAGTAAAAACTGAAGTGTAATCCTAAGGCCCAATCCATCCTAGGGACCTCCTGGAGGAACATGACCATGTTTGCCACAGAATCAAAATAATAGACTGACTACAGAAGTTGCTATTATTACTGAATTGTGATTTTTTTTTTGTTTGTTTTTTTGGCTTTTATAGAACGTCTGCAGAGGAAAGTTCTCCATGAATGTATGTCACAATGATGATGACAGACCAGATTCCACTGGACCTGCCACCCTTGCTGAATGGGGAAGTGCCTCTGATGCCTCACATGGTTAATGGAGATGGGTCTCAACACGTGAGTCACAGTTAATTTGAATATGATGAGTATAACATGTACAGAATCCAAGCAGGGGTACCCATGTATATGTCTGATGAGTATATGTATAGGGTGGTCCAGATCTAATTATGCAATTTTCATTACGCTATAACTTATTAAGTTTATTACATAGAAAATCACCCAAGAAATCCCGGACCATCAAGAATTGTGCGAACTGACAACATGAAGAATCATCTTTGCACCGAACTGGAATCATCCCTGCATAAGTCAAAGTCATCCAGACGATCTGGATCTGCATAGTTAGATCTGGACCACCCTGTATTGGTGCACACCAAGTTACTAAAAATCTCAGCATTTGTTGATACACGGTTTTGAAAGGAGGCAAATCCTGTCAGATCGTTCTTATCATTCATAAGATTTTTGCTAGAGAAATGAAAAGGAAAGTTCAGTGTCCTAAAATGGTCTAGTCAGAGCTGGACATTAGTCCTATAGAAAATCTGTAGACTCGCCAAAAGGGGGCTGTGGTCACAAGTCCCACATAATCCGATTATACTTGAAACGATTCCTCAATGAAAAGAGTCATGAAATATTAAAATGCAGATGTGCCAAGTTATGTAAAATCTATTCTGATAGAATTATTTAAAGAACTATTAAAGGGTCTGCACACTTGTGGAACAGAGGCTCTACAAGGTGTATGGTTTGTTTTTGATACATTTTATTAACTTTTTTTTTTTTTTTTTTAAACTTGTTTCTAAATGTCTCAAATGGTTTGTGTTAGTTTCAAGTTCAGCATCAATTAAAGCTGAACTTTCAAGAGTAGTGCATATCGTTTTGATATCCACTTTATGTTTATAGAAAAATATTTATTTACGTTTCATTTACATTTATATAAGATAAAACAAGACTTGCCCCTTCTTTCATGTAAATACTGACAGTGTGGCGTAGTGTTTAAGGCTTAGAACTTCCAACCCTGAGGCTGTGGATTCAGATCCTGCTACTGAAAATGATGACAATGTGTGACCAGCAGAAAGTCACTTCATCTGCCTGTGCACCAACTGGAAAAGCAAAAAAAAATGTAACCAGTTGTACCTCTAATGTTGTAAGTTATCCTGGATAAAGACGTCAGCTAAACAATAAAAATTCTGCTGTTATCAAAATTTAAGATTTCAGGGTCTTGTAGTAGAGAAAAGCCAAGCAAAATGACACCTCTTATTGGCTAACTAAAAAGATGACAATATGCAAGCTTTCGAGGCAACTCGGACCCCTTCTTCAGGCAAGATGTAATCATTGTAATCAGTTGCCTCGAAAGCTTGCATATTGTAATCTTTTTAGTTAGCCAATAAAAGGTGTCATTTTGCTTGGCTTTTCTCTACATTCATAATGGCTAACACAATACAACACCCTAGTACTACAGAGTCTTGGAGTGAAACAGATTTACACCTCATTTATTTAATGTGAGTAAATTATAAGTGCAAGACCTATTTAAGGTGAAATAGCTTCACCTCGTATACTTACTGTGAGTAGATTATAAGTACAGAATGTATTTGATTGGTGACTTGTGGCAGCTTTTGGTGTGGGCCATCATGTTTTTTGACTGTAATATTTTAAGCATTACTTAAAGGAGCCTGATGGCCATGCTAGAGATGACTGCCCTCTTTCTAACCATTAATAGCTTTGTCTGTCCCAAGAACTAAAAACCTTTTATCAAATACATAAACTTTAACCAAAATATCACCTTTCAAATAGGGTGCTCAGGCTCATATAGTGAGAAGAAACTGGGGGTTGTAGTCTAAATCTTATCAACTAAGCTACACTTCCTGAACGTCTATGTGTTTTACTGTGTAGTTTCTACCAATTGGCATTAGTAAAATTAAAATAAGCATTTTTTCACATCTATGAATGGCAGAGTTCTGCGGTGGGCTGGCACCCTGCCCAGGACTTGTTCCTGCCTTGCACCCTGTGTTGGCTGGGATTGGCTCCAGCAGACCCCCGTGACCCTGTGTTAGGATATAGCGGGTTGGATAATGGATGGATGGATGGCAAAGTAACCTTCAGTAAAAGACACTGGTCATTGTTTTAATTTTATTTATTGTATCTTGCCCAGTGGTTGTTCCAACAATTTTAGTTAAGGTAATTGCCATCAAATCCAAATAAAGTGGGTCGCAGGTTGGGATGTGTACTCAAATTAAATGTTACATCTTTGCAATTCTTCAAACACATTCCTCCTTCTTATACTCAACATTTCTTCCCTGATTCTGTAAAGTTCTTCAGATGGTCCGAGTTAGAAATAAAGGAAAGTTATTCTGTTGTTTAAGCTTCAAACCTACCTGTGAAAATGTTAGTCATTAATTTAATGGGTCTAAATCTGTACTACGGCTCACATTCTTTGGACACATTGTGAGGAGGGAACAATCTCTAGAAAAGGACATCATGTTCGGTTAAGTAGCAGGAAAGCGGAAGAGAGGAAGGCCCTGCACAAGGTGCATCGATATAGTGGCTGGATCAGTGGTTTCAAACATGGAATAAATGGCGAGGATGGCTCAGAATCGGACAATGTTTTGCTCTGTTGTACACAGAGTTGGAACTGACTTGACGGCACCTAACAACAACAACAACAAATGTAGTCAACAAATACTACTGTTTACATATTGAAGTATGTTTAGACCTAAAGAGACCTTTTAATAAATTGCACTCTCTTAACTGCACCAAGTCCGAGCTGCATAAATAAACCCATCAACAGTAAGGAACAGTTTAGTGCTGCTTCTTATACATGGTCATTATATACACTGAAAATATATACTCTGCACCACCAAGGCTTGTTTTTTGAAATATGAAATTATTAAGACCATTTTGCTCCCCACCCCTCAATGTTCTTTTGGACAAGTAAATGTTAATGGCAAGGTTGTGAGAGATAAGAATAATCTGACTTTAGTTAACGTGAATGCTGCATATTTTTAGCCGTAGAGGTAGAGGTGCATTAGCCCCAGAATTGTACAGTATATCCAGTGTTGTATATGACCTATTGCTCTATCTGAATTTCTCAGAACTATTCTGCAGGGGAAAGGTTCTTTATAAATAAACGTATTAGTATTATTCAGTCTCCCAGGAGGACAACAACTGGATTTCAGAATAGCCAGATATTAAACCCATCATTAAACTGAGATACCCAAGGTTTATATAGGCCAGTGGTATACTGATAAAACTTGAAAAAGCAACCCTCAACCTTTGAATGGAATACTGTACAGTGAATGTGGTGCAAAGAAGTCGGAGATCCTCAGCTCTGCATCCTATGAAAAGAGACAAACGACCATTATTGCTGACAGCTCAACTTTTTCAATGACTTCCAGATAAAACCAGCAAGTATTTAAAATGGTTTTTCCAATATGTAATTAACCCAACCATTAAAACAAGCACAATATTGAGAAGTATCCTGATTTACCCAGTGGTACTCTGGTTTCCATGTGCTTTCCAAGAGGAATGGAAGGAAAAGGGAATGCCCCAACAAAACCTTACAGAAACATAGTGAGAACTACATACATAATCCACATACTGTAGATTTGAACCAGAGCTAACCACTGAAGAACAATGAGGCAGCAGCACAGACCAATGCTGGGAGATTTTTCATAGAAAAATGCAATTTTAATTATTAATTATAATTGTAAAATACCTGTGCAAGGAAAGAACTCTCCTTGTAGAATATCTGTGGAAGAAAAGAATCGACAATAATTAGTTCAAAATTATTGTTCAATGTTTTATAAATAGGACCAGGGCCTGAACCAGTGCAATCTCACAATTCATAAAATCACCCAGTTAAATTGGATCAGTTAATCAATGTTTATTTAATGCAGTGCTCTTGACAGCATCCACCATTTTAAAGTACAGCCTGTACAAATTAGTCAGTTGGGTTATGAAGTTACTGTTACGAGTGATTAAAATAGAAGGTGCTTTGCAAGAGTGTTGTGAACCTAACCAATGAAGAGATGCCAGTGTACTGTAACTGAGGTTAAAATCTCTATGCTGAATCTTCAAACCCATGTTGTCCAGAAATGTCTATCAAAGCATACTTGTGCATGTCAACATTGAAGTGTTATTTTGAATGTTGCAGATTTCAAGTCTGAAATGTTTTTCATACATTTTCATTTTGAAATGCACAGTTTCACTGGCTGTGGTTAAAATGGACAAGAATCAAGCAGGTATTTCTTTGAGTTCCAAGCCTTCATTTTGCCGGTAATGTTGCCCATATGAAAGCTGTGCACATTGTATGAACACATTTGTTTTCAAAAGTCTTGTAACATTTATGAGAAAACAAGGTACTGCCCAGTCACCCTTGGTGTTTGGTAGTATATTCATAAAAATTTTACTAATGGAAATTGCAGCTAGATTTCAAGAGCCGTTGATAGTCTCTGTGATTGGGTTTACAGAAATAAGCATTTAGGGAATGAATGTTGTGTTACACTTTAAGGATCATCTAAGTCACATCCACCATAAACTAAACCGCCTACACATATCCAGTTATATGGTATCTGTTGTCAGAAATGTGAAATTAAGTTAACCTAAAAATATATTATTTATTTTTAATTTACAGTATTAGCCTGCACAACCTGCTTAGGCTTTCATTAATAAACTGTAATAAGTAAAAAGTAATGGCCTTGACTGTGCTATGTATAGGTAGATAGATACTTTATTCACCCCCTCGGGGAAATTCAGGTGTCCAGTATTTCAAGCACATCAGCAAAAATTATTACAAATCATTGAAAAAGGCAAGGAGAAATAAATAAATAGTTAAAAGTACAAATGGTCATCTGCAGTGGGCTGGCACTCTGTCTGGGGTTTGTTTCCTGCCTTGTGCCCTGTGTTGGCTGGGATTGGTTCCAGCAGACCCCCGTGACCCTGTAGTTAGGATATAGCGGGTTGGATAATGGATGGATGGATGGATGGACAAATGGTCATTTGTTACAGTGTCGGCAGGTAGAATGGTGACCAGGTCCTGAATCACTTGTGTTGACAACAGAGCTATAAAATTTCACAGCAGTTGGAACAAATCATCTTCTAAAGTGTTCTGTTCTACAGCGCAGTGAGAGAATACCAGTGCTGTGTTTACTTGTCTGACCTGCCAAAATGTTGTGGAGAGGGAGACTGCTATTGTCAAGGATGGCCTGTACATTCTTCCCCATATGCCTTTCTACCACAATTTCCAGTTAGTACACAGTTCTACTCAGCACCACGCTCACCTTCTTCACCAGCTTGTCCAGCCTGTTAGAGTTCTCATCTGTAATACTATTGTTTTGTGAATTGTTCTGCTCATTTCCTATTAATTCTTTTCTTCAGTTTATTGAATTAGAAATTGTATCTTTTATATTGTACATCTTCCTTTTAGAGCCGTGACACCAGCTTTTAATAGAGCTGGTCATCTATAGTGTTACACAAATTGGAAGGAGACAGTGGGGCCATGTGTATTCAGGAGAGGCAGGAGGATAATGTTCAGCTGACAGCTGATTTCCAACATCTGTATCTTTATTTTGGTGTGCAGACCATAAACATCCTGCCTTTTCCTAAGTTTCCAGATGTAATTGTGCTTTGAGGGCAGTTTGTGAGGCGTCTAGGGTGAGATCTTACCTTCCACAAAATGCTGTAGGGAGAAGCTGTTGACTCCCAGCTTCCCCAAAAGTGGTCTTCGAAATTAGATGGATGGATAATTGAGCCAGTAATGGTTTGAGTGTCATCAGTATTAATGTTTTAGCTTGTAGGTTTTTTGGCTGTTTATTTATAGGCAGAACTCATTTTTTCACTTCTTCAGAATTCATTTCCCATGTCTATTGTAGTTTTCACCAACACTTTTGAAAATCCTAGCATAGATGTCTTTAATTACCATAAACCACACCCATTTTCCATTTAAATGTTAATGACAGACTAGGCCCAATCTCTACCAAAAACACAAATTAAAATAATCAACCTGGCATTTTTTAAAGAGGACCCTAGTGTTCGAAATCCTGTTTCAAAGTGTGCCTGTGGCCACTGTGATTAGCATGAACTCAATTAGCATAAAACTGCTGCCAGTTTTTTCCAACATCTCAAAGGAGAAGGTTATGTTTTTAAAATTCAGGCAGAAGCACCATAAATCACTGCTTTACTGGTCTCTCTGACTTGTGAAATGAAGGTTATGTTACTGCGCATACCTAACCTTTTTACATACACTTACTTGTCAAGTGGGATTTCCTTTTTTTTTGTCAGCCCATGTGTGGAAAGTATGCAACATCCTTTGATGCTGTAAACCAATCCCAAGCTCACCCTGTGCATTCACCAAGAGGCTGAATGCTGTGAAAAAAATCTCCACTGTTCCTTATTGCCTCTTCTTCCCTGTTCCCCACGTGGACTTTTTACCTGGCCTTATTAGTCAGCTGAGAGCTTCCAAAAATATGCATCTGATTGAGTAGTGGAATATGTCTAGGGCTTAAAATTTGGTGGTCCTGATGGAAGGTGGGTGTTGACAGTTTGGCTGATTAAGGTTTTGGTGGCCTTGATTTGTGACAAGAATTCTGCTTAATTTTCTTTTCCTAAAAGATTATTTCTGCTCATAGTAACTGTATACTTTGTTCATGCAGGTGAAAATATTACATAAGACATTTACATTTATTTTCGTAGCAGATGGTTTTATCTAAAGTGACTTACAAAGTGTCATGAAGTTGAGAGTCCCAAAGGACAAAGATCCCTGAAATGCTTAAAATGCCCATCAGAGGGGGAAATACCATCAAAAACCCAGCTAATCACACAAAGGGCAGTGTCAAATCTTTATAAATAGATTTATATTTACAAAATTGCTCTGTAGCAAACTAAGCTCTACGGAACACAAGAAGCCAAATGTATTACCTAAAGATACAAAGACAATCCAAGTCAAACAGAGTCCCAATCACCAATACAAAGTAGTTGAAATACAGAGCACGGAGGTAAAAAAAAACCTCCAGAACTTTGCAAAAAATAATGAACAAGCAAAATACACCTCTTAGGGAACCACCCATAAAACACACGGTATATAGGGCAAGATACATAGATACATTGAAACTAAATGTCCAACAAATGTAATATAAAGGAATCCAAAAGGAACAAAACAGACATGAAAACAACAATTGAACCCCAGCAGCTATTCTGGCTGATATATAACACAAAAGAGGTCAACAAAATCGTGAGCACCTCAGTCTTGGGGACTGTTTGTGAACAAGTATTACAGAACAACAGTACAAAATTGATCACCACAAGTGAACAGCTGACAAACACAATCATGGTACAATTCCTAGGTTTCATAAGCTAACAACTAATATAAATTAGAAAAAACAAGAGAGGCTTCAAATGCTTCATAAACACATTGAAAGCATCAGAATTTTGAATACAGGTGGACAGATTTTCCACCAGTCAGGAGCTACACTTGAAAAAGAGTCTGGACTGAGATTTGATGCCACAAAGAGGTGGCAGCATCAGATGCCGTTCAAGAGCAGACCTTAGTGGTCGAGAATAAGCATAGGACCTCACAAGTGTCTTAATATATGTATATATATCTCTCTATATATAAAATGCAAACATCTGTCTGTCTGTATGTCTGTCTGCTTTTCATGAGAGAACTACTTAACGGATTTAGATTGTGTTTTTTTTCTATAATTTGCTTGAACATTCCGGTTGATTTTGCGACTTCTCTCATTGCGCTATGAATCATAGTTCGCTTGCAGGAGTGATATGTTCTCGCGAATCCAAGCTAGAAGATGCAGGCTCAGGGGAGGGGATGCATGATGTCAGGAGTAGGGAGCCGGGTGGGGACCTCCTCGCTGTCCTTTTTCACTAATATGTGGGCAAAGCCGCGGGGCATGGCTAGTATATATATATATATATATATATATATATATATATATATATATATATATATATATATATATATATATATATATATATACTGTATATCTATCTCTATATATATATATATATATATATATGAAAAGGATTTGAACTTAATATGTGCCACTTCAGAAAGCCAATGTAGTGATCTGACAAGAAGAGTGACGTATGACTCCCTTGGCTGGTTGAACACCAGCCTTGCCTCTACATTTTGAATCATCTGCTGTGACCTAGTGATACATGCCACTATACCTGCCAGCAAAGAGTTGTAGTAGTACAGTTGTGACAAAACCAAAACCTGGACCAGGTGTTGTGCTGCATATGCTGTCAAATATACTCTGATCTTGTGGATATTTTATAGAGTGAATCTGTAAAGCCGAGAGACTGTAGCAACATGGTCATTGAAGGACGGATAGTCATTTCTCACCACCCAGAAAACATGTACTTTCAGGACCACATAGCCCTGTAGCTAAGATTAAAAATAATAATAGCTCAATGTGCTATGCTTCAATGCTCCCTACCTAATTGGGATATGGCCCCGAAGAGAGTCTCTTAAATCTTTTCAGTGTACCAAAATAAAAAACACCTTTTTGTTCATTATAGAGAAGCACTATATAAAAAAATGTTTCTGTCATCCATTTGGGCTTAGTGGTTAGGATGTCAAAAACTGCCATCAGTAATAGGATGGGGCTCAGTTCCTAGCTCTTTTCTCTTGCTGTTTGCCCTGGCCTCTCCTACCTGTGTCTGTTGCTATGCAACATTAATTAAATGACTGTCTCATGATTGGAGGAGCAAGCTAAATAAAAAATGGAAGCTCGGATTGTAATGTTGATGTAGCATTCTGTCTGGTGTGTGCTGGCCTATCTCACCCAAAGCTTAGCCTCTCTGTGCATCTGCTACTCTGAAATTCTGAGTCACAGGACAGCAGCTTAATGTTCCAACTTTAAAGTGGATGTTCGGTAGTGTGCAGATCGGAACAAGCCAACTTAAGATATATCTTGAACAGGTAAAATAAAGTTGTTTAGGAGCATGTAATTGAAAACAACTATGGATAGGATAACCAGATGGTCAAATACAGCAGGCATAGAAGTATAAGTATATGTATAAAAGACGAAGACAAGGGTAGAGTCAAAACAGCCAACAGTTTAGACATTAGAGTTATAGGAATAATCAAAGCAAAAGACAAATCCTAGCAAAAAAAAAAGATTACATTAAAAGATTCCAAAAAGTCTATAACAAAAGCAGTAGGGGTGTTCAAGAATGTTGGAGGTCACATAGACATAAAGTTACAAAATGCTGCAAGAAATCCACTGTCCAGGTTCCAACATTTTATCTCCCTGCTCATATGACTGCAGCTAATTTAGCGTAGCATAGCAACAGACAAAGATAGGAAGGGCTAGGGGCGGAGCATCAATCTGTTCCTGACTCCAGTTACTTGCTGCGTGACCCTTGACTAAATTTGCCTATACTCTAGTATAGAAAATGTAAACAATCACCCAACCTCACTTGTGCAGGGCCATTTTAATGTCATCAGTGGACTGCATATTGGAGAAAACAACAAGAATAACAGGAAAAATACCCTTACATAAATATGGAGAGTGTTCTAATTTCGAAAATGGCAAGGATGTGATCTCAAACCAGAACTCTACAACTGAAAGGGAAAATGACTAAGCATTGTGCATTTCTGTGCTGTCCCAAATAAAGTAAAATTATTTTGAAGAATTATGTTAAAGCCCAGTTTTTTTAATTTCCACTTGATTTTATTTATTACTAGCGAGGTACGTTTATTATGCAATTAGACAAACATTTGTTGTTTTTTTTTAACCAAGAACATGAAAGTAATTTGTATTTAAAAAAAAAAAAAATGTTTTTTTATCTCGATTCCAACCTGCTTAAAACTGAAATCTCTTAAACAATGTCATAGAGGTGGATCTTTTGGCCTACGGTACCAGCCATATAAACATGTCAAGCTTGAATGTTCTTGATGTCGCCATGTATGGTATCTCAGTTTTATTTGACGATCCCAGACCAGTGCATGTCTACCTCATTGGCACGTTGTTTGTGAATAAAGATGTGCCTGAGTGAGCATCCTCATGTGGACACATGCTTTGTTCAGGATTGATTCTTACCAAGTACTAACTTTAGCTGTGATGGGCATTTACATGCCAGAACCCTAAAATTGGGATGAGAATTACAGTAATGGATAGATTACAGGCATTTTTACAAAAATCGCAGTTTTATAATATAATGGGGAGGGAGTTGCTGCTCAGATATTGTGTTTCTGTAACACAACAGTACCAAAAATGATTACCAGGCTCAGTAATAAACAAAATCCAGACTAGGGTTGTGCTAAATCTGGTCTTCAAGAGAAGAACACTCCCCAGGCAGCCTAGCCTTAAACTGTAAAGACACTCTTTCTGGTCTGCAAAGGCCCAAAATGAGGCTCAGGCACTTAAAGTTCAAAAAACTCAAAAATGTCCTTTATGGGAGAGTATGAACAAGAATCTGTGGCTTAAAAGGAGGATTTATTGAAAAAAAAATCAAGAAAGGAGAAACAACTGGTAAGGTAGAAAAAAAAATGTTTGCCTTAAAAAAGTCAGCACAAAACGAACATAGGCAGTCTGCAATCCAGAGAGAAAATCTGGAAAATGGCAAGAAAAATTCATAATACCAGAAAAATCCAAATTGTACTTATAATAATGAAGGACCTTCTACAACATTTAGTGACTCTCTGTTGGACCCAAGCCCATATGCAAAAAAAATAATAGGCTGAGGGCAGGCCTAGAGTAATGTTTCATGGTGGGCTCGCCTCTTTTGGTTTCACCAACTGAACATATATACAGTGTGTATATATATATATATATATATATATATATATATATATATATATATATATATATATATATACATACACATACTCACACACACACATACTGTATATAAATACATACATATAGCGAAAAGAGCAAAGAGCCAAAAAAAAGTTTGGGGATTCACAAATTAAGAAACCAAGATATCCACCGAGTACTCACAAAAGACTGAGTCCAAGTCAGGACTGACTGACAAAGCAAAGTGTCTGGCTTTATAGCTGGAGTGGAGGAAGAGGTGTGTCCAAAGGACTGTTGGCTGAAGTGAGGTCAGAAGCAGAGTGGGGACAGGAAATGGAGGTAGAGTCTATTAGAGTGTTGGATTTATGATTAGGTAGACTTTCCTTCTGATGATCTGCAGAGAAGGGAGAATAGATGGTAGTGCAATCTGTCAACCCATAATCCAGCATACCACATTTAGTGAAGCCCATTGACTGCCTCCCATGCGCTTGTGTGTGAATATATATATATATATATATACGGTGCCCTCTTTCAGTTGCGAGAAGCAGATCATAGAATGGTTGAAATAGAGGGCACCGTGGCGAATGTTAGCCGACTTGCTGACCAACCACAAGAGTTACCTGGTAGGTAACCACCCATACAATCAGATTATGATTCAGACTACGAATGCCTTTAATGTAATATATATATATATATTGCCATGGGAGGAAGCTAAAGGGCTTGAGTGAAGGCAGTTCTGAGGCATGCCGGGATGTGGCAGAGTGCACTGACTCTTTTTCTCCCTTTCCTGTAGACTTTTCCCGGGAGATTCCACCTGGCTCTCTTGACGTCACTTCCGGGACCGAGCCAATGGAAGTAGACCTTACCAGCTCCGGCCCCTCTGATGTCACGTCCAGGCATGATCCAATGATTGAAGAACACATGCCCGATCCTTATGACCTCACTTCCTGTCTTCCCCTTTAAAAGCCTGCTCCTTTTCCCTTTTCCCTCAGTATTGTTCTGGACTCAGTTGTATGCACTTCAGTGCTGGTTATTTGATAAAAATGACTTTTGCAGCTGGGATACCATATTATATGGGTGGCTGCCCCAAACCTTTATCTGTTTATGTCTCGTTTTTGTGACAATATATATATACAGTGGTGTGAAAAACTATTTGCCCCCTTCCTGATTTCTTATTCTTTTGCATGTTTGTCACACAAAATGTTTCTGATCATCAAACACATTTAACTATTAGTCAAATATAACACAAGTAAACACAAAATGCAGTTTTTAAATGATGGTTTTTATTATTTAGGGAGAAAAAATCCAAACCTACATGGCCCTGTGTGAAAAAGTAATTGCCCCTTGTTAAAAATAACCTAACTGTGGTGTATCACACCTGAGTTCAATTTCCGTAGCCACCCCCAGGCCTGATTACTGCCACACCTGTTTCAATCAGGAAATCACTTAAATAGGAGCTGCCTGACACAGAGAAGTAGACCAAAAGCACCTCAAAAGCTAGACATCATGCCAAGATCCAAAGAAATTCAGGAACAAATGAGAACAGAAGTAATTGAGATCTATCAGTCTGGTAAAGGTTATAAAGCCATTTCTAAAGCTTTGGGACTCCAGCGAACCACAGTGAGAGCCATTATCCACAAATGGCAAAAACATGGAACAGTGGTGAACCTTCCCAGGAGTGGCCGGCCGATCAAAATTACCCCAAGAGCAGAGACGACTCATCCGAGAGGTCACAAAAGACCCCAGGACAACATCTAAAGAACTGCAGGCCTCACTTGCCTCAATTAAGGTCAGTGTTCACGACTCCACCATAAGAAAGAGACTGGGCAAAAATGGCCTGCATGGCAGATTTCCAAGACGCAAACCACTGTTAAGCAAAAACAACATTAGGGTTCGTCTCAATTTTGCTAAGAAACATCTCAATGATTGCCAAGACTTTTGGGAAAATACCTTGTGGACTGATGAGACAAAAGTTTAACTTTTTGGAAGGCAAATGTCCCATTACATCTGGCGTAAAAGGAACACAGCATTTCAGAAAAGAACATCATACCAACAGTAAAATATGGTGGTGGTAGTGTGATGGTCTGGGGTTGTTTTGCTGCTTCAGGACCTGGAAGGCTTGCTGTGATAGATGGAACCATGAATTCTACTGTCTACCAAAAATCCTCAAGGAGAATGTCCGGCCATCTGTTCGTCAACTCAAGCTGAAGCGATCTTGGGTGCTGCAACAGGACAATGACCCAAAACACACCAGCAAATCCACCTCTGAATGGCTGAAGAAAAACAAAATGAAGACTTTGGAGTGGCCTAGTCAAAGTCCTGACCTGAATCCAATTGAGATGCTATGGCATGACCTTAAAAATGTGGTTCATGCTAGAAAACCCTCAAATAAAGCTGAATTACAACAATTCTGCAAAGATGAGTGGGCCAAAATTCCTCCAGAGCGCTGTAAAAGACTCATTGCAAGTTATCGCAAACACTTGATTGCAGTTATTGCTGCTAAGGGTGGCCCAACCAGTTAATAGATTCAGGGGGCAATTACTTTTTCACACAGGGCCATGTAGGTTTGGATTTTTTCTCCTAAATAATAAAACCATCATTTAAAAACTGCATTTTGTGTTTACTTGTGTTATATTTGACTAATGGTTAAATGTGTTTGATGATCAGAAACATTTTGTGTGACAAACATGCAAAAGAATAAGAAATCAGGAAGGGGGCAAATAGTTTTTCACACCACTGTATGTGCTAACGTGAACAACTTCTTCAATCTTACATACAGCACTGAGCCACACGTCTCATGGGACACATAGGTGCACCCTAGTGGAATGATAAAGCCCTGCCTCTTTCAGAGGTGGAGGTATTTATTCAGACCAGCAATCAGAAGAAGGTCAACATTTGAACCCAAGACTTTTCACGTGACAAAGCTTGAAACCAGCAATGCCTGGCAGCAAAGCTTTTGTTCTGTATATGCTTGATTTATATTTTTGCTGATATGTTTTGTTCATTAAAAGAAAATCACCAGGCTGGTGCCCCAAACTTTATTTTGGCATCTATCCCATCTTTATTTCACCACATAAGTAAAGATCACAAATATTCCAAACTAATTCTTGAATACTGAACAAATGGTTTGTATTTTAGTCCATTTTGAATACTCTGACTGTACAAAAATTTGCAATGTAAACATTTCTAAAGCATCAGTGCAGACTTTGAAATTAAACATATTTGAGCATTCTTGGAATGAAATGCAAACCATTTTAGAGACTGTGTTTCCATCAGGGACGGTTAGTACATAGGCAGTAAGGAGAAAATCAAAAGAGTAGGTTTGAATTTTTTACTGCACCATTCCTCCTCCTCTGCATCATGTGTTTATGTTTTCTTTTTATGTTCCATCTGTTGCGTTAATAAGGCTTTTAGTTTTATTACGTAACTTGCTACGTTACCTGTCAAACACAGGTAATGGAAT
Source organism: Polypterus senegalus (assembly GCF_016835505.1). Taxonomy (NCBI): domain Eukaryota; kingdom Metazoa; phylum Chordata; class Cladistia; order Polypteriformes; family Polypteridae; genus Polypterus; species Polypterus senegalus. The sequence goes on from NC_053154.1 coordinate 160,417,657, forward strand.
ACATTTTTAAATATCTTGCCCTACATGTACCTTCAGGTACTTTCTTCTCTTGACTGGTGCTCCCTCTATTGAGTGCATTCCCATAAAGCCTGTGTTTCCTCTAGGTTGGAATAAGTTCTTTTGCAGTTGCAGCGTCTTAAGTGACCTGAAACTATATAGTGTGGGAAGCACCCCGGACACAGACAGAAGGACATCATTTCAAGTCCAACACACGTTTATTTACACAATAAGTAGTGCACAAACCCAGTGCCGCAGCACCAATCACCCCAACAGTCCAGGCCTCTGTCCACAATGCCTTTCCTTCAGACCGCCTCCTTCTCTCTCCATCCAGACCTCGTCCTCTTCCACCCGACTCCAGCCCTGAATGAAGGGAGGCGGCCCCTTTTATGACCCCCCGGATGTGCACTGGCAATCTTCCACCGACATGCCCCAGTGTGGCGGAAGTGCCGGCTGTATCCCTGGAAGCACTCCAGGTGTCCCTGCTCCTCTTCCCCCCAGCACTTCCTGGTGTGGCGGAAGTGCTGAGGTCCAGGGCTCTCCAGGCATTGGGGCGCCCCCTGGTGGTGACCACGGGCCTCTACAGGGTTGAGCTTCAAAGCTCTGCACCCATGGCCCCTAAAGCAATCAGGGAGGTCGCCCCCTCATGGTCTGGAGAAGGTGCAATTCCTCCTGGGTGTCCCAGCTGGGTACCACCCCCAGCCGCGTGCCACAATAGATATAATATTAAAAGGTGATACCTCTCCCATAGTGATACAGCAGTAAGAAATCACATAAGAGAAAATAACTTAGCGTTCTTTAATGACAGTTTACACAGCATTAGAGATGAGGAAGCCATAGCAAGACTTTTATCAAAGTGGGATCTCGATGTATACAGTCTGCCATTTTCGCCGCAGCGATGGAAGAATTTTCAGGACAGATGACGATATCACTCATCCGTCCATCGGCTTGGAGTTGTTTGCCTGCTGTCCAAATATTTTATACTTTTTTCTTTACGTGCAGGCCCCCACTTAGGTAAATCATGCCATTCCACACAAGGCAAGGAGAGGATTCAGTTAACATACAGAAATTGCACAATGCCCATTTTTGTACTTGTCCCTTTCTCTCTTCAAATGCTTGCCTAGCAGTTCTAAATGCGGAGAGCCCCAGGTGTGCTAAATCTGGCCTGCACATGTGAGTGGATTTATAAAATAATTTTTCTACAGAACACAGTGACATTAAACTTATGTTCTGATTACAGCCTGTCTCTCAGATTTAGTCATTTTGATGCACCATGCTCGCCTCCCATCAACTTTTATACTTCCCACGTTCGAAGGCGACTCTCAGCATGCCTCCCACACCTTTACTCCTACTTGTGTCTCACACTTGCACTTACTCTTTTGATGACTTTGCAAAAGCCAAACTGACGAATCATAAACAAAAGCAAAACTAACTAATCAGATTGCTCTGCGGGAGGTGACATACAGAACGTAGCGTTTTATTATATAGTAGATAACAGTCAGTCATTCTCCAACCCGCTATATCCTAACACAGGTTCACAAGGGTCTGCTGGAGCCAATCCTAGCCAACATAGACCGCAAGGCAGGAACAAATCCCGGGCAGGGCGCCAGCCCACCGCAGGATACACACACACACCAAGCACATACTAGGAACAATTTAGGATTGCCAATGCACCTAACCTGCATGTCTTTGGACTGTGGGAGGAATCCCGCGCAGACATGGGGAGAACAAGTAAATTCCACGCAGGGAGGACCCAAGAAGCAAACCCAGGTCTCCTAACTGCAAGGCAGCAGCACTACCACTCCGCCAACAGTAATGATAAAATTATTAATATTATTTGTAATAGTATTATTATTGTTGATGATAATAATAAGAATTATTATTCCGCAAAAATTTTTATTTAAGGTTACTTACATGATACCTTTGTTTTTCAGTTCCTGCACCACCTGATTAATGGACACACAATAAGCAAAGAATTGAACTAGCATCCTTAAGACCAATTCTTACTTTTTACATATACAGATCTGCCTTCCTTAGTGGAGACAAAATTATGTCATTCTGATGTGAATCTGCATGACTACTCTCATTTGGGGAGCCAATTGTTGCATCTGCATGGACAACTGCTTATTGATTGTGCTGCAAATGGCACATACACAAACAAAATGTCACATACCTCTAAAAAGAATGTGATTGTTTAAAAAGTGTAGAAACCGCATACTCAAACACCGTGGGAAAGCTCATCCTTCTACATAAGTGTAGGTGTGCTTCACTTCACTGTTCGCTGAAAGTTCTGACAGTGCTGCATACTTGTGCATGAAATGTGCCTGCATACTTGTGCTTAGTTGCCCTTTCATACTTTGTGTTTGAATCCATATGGACTCTGACATTTGGAGGTGCAGCACTAACCGCTATCAATTTGAAGTCATCTGGACGAATGGCAAAAGGTTATTCTAACTGCGAGTGGAAAACTGTATGTGGAAAGCATAAACTGGCTTTTAGCATTTGAAATCCAGTGTTACGACATTTATGCCATACTGCCTCTGTGCATTTGCCAGTCATGGTACGCAGGAAGTGCTTGGCTGAGGCATCCTTAGAATTCACCATAAGGGTGGTCCCATGCTGCAGCATCTGCTCTGCACCTATGCTTTTCAAGTGGAGTCTCTTCTCTTGTCTGTTGTTTTGTCAAAAAGCAGAAAAGCCATAGTTGTCTTGTGTGAGAGCTGTGTATCAGGGATTTTGTCTGGTGATTTAATAGGCATGCCAGTTATAGTGATTCAGGAATTTAATGGTAAAGTAGAAAGTAAGAAAGGAGAATAAGCAGCCTTTTTTTATATTTTCTTCAAATATTTAGAGCCACCTGGGGGCTGTATTTGGATAGGAAACTCAGGGTGGGTGTGCTCTGTAGTATTCCTTTACATATGTGCTTGGTTTTGTGTGTGTGTTTTCAATGAGTCAGCATGCTTTTGTCTTCTCTTTGATCTTCTGCATTGCTAGGAGAGATGCTTCATCAGCAACAACTTCCTTTTCTTGTCTGCACATTGAGATGCCTCACCTCCCTCCCTCCCTTATACTCTTCTTCTTAATCCCTCATTTTTGTGCTGTCATCTGTGGGTTTCATGTCTTTGCTTTTTAACCATTGTGGAGATGTCTGTGCTTTACAGTGGTGACTCTGAAATCTTCCAGAAATGTTGAATATTGCACTTTGGCCTCTTCATGAACTTTACATGCCTGCTGTCCATTTTCACACAAAGGTTAGGATGTGAATCATTCTCTGCTCTGTTATTCAAGTGACAGCTCATTACAGCATGAAAGACATATGTTTTGTTTCTTTAGTAAAGAGGGTGGACATTGGTTGCAGCTGATGTTTAGGAAAGAAAAAACTGTTAATCTTTATCTGCTGAGATAAACTTATAAGCTGAAACTGAGGAAATGTGCACTTTCTTACTGCAAATCATATTTAACAAATGGAATGGGACTGGTGATTAAATGTGTGCACACTTTTGCAGTACACTCCTGGCAGTCTTGTGTGCATTGATGATCCCAAAGCACTACATTAACTATAGATAATTGCTGCACAAGAAAGTGTTTAACTGATCATTTTCTGTACAGTGCATTGTCGCACCCACCACGCGACGAACCACCACAGGATCCCAAATTAGGTCCCGAGTGCAGTCGTGCAGAGGGCGACACCTAAGCACTACACTAGTTCAAATGGAATGGAATAGTGTGAGATGTGGCTGGGGTGCCAATCCTTCCACCTACCTCTGAGTTTTCCTTGCCCGTTGGAGTACCTGCTTGCAGGGATGGATTCAGGTTAATGTCATACCCAGGATGGAGGAATTGAAGGTTAAGAGCCTTGCTCAAGGGTCTTCAGAATTATTAAAAAATATATTCCTAAGTGATTAAAGAAATTCAGAGATAAGCATTCATATGGAAAAGGGGAACAAAGGGAGAAGTACTGGTGGTTGGCTGGTAAAGAATAGGTTTCCGTTCTGATTACAGTTATATAGCCTGAGGTACTTTAAGGTAATTTCCCTAATTCAGGTGAACTGGTACTCAGTCCCGGGATAGTTCCTGCCTTGTGGCAGTCTGCCCAGTGTAAAAATGAAAATGTGAATGGATAGATGAGTCTGTATAAGTGGCAAGAATTGCATAAGTAAATATTTAATAAAAATGACTAAGCAGCTTTTTTCTGACTCTTTTGTTCTAGTTTATGTAAAAATCAGAATGGGTGTTGATAAAAAAAAAAAAAGTTTAATGCCCCGCCCACATGAATTGGTGTAGAGAAATGACTAAAAGACTAGCTGCAGTTTGTTGAAGGGACTGGTGGTCAGCAGCACTAAAGGCTCATTTATCCTCCCTCCAGCTCTGTTGCATTCCTTTCTGCCTTCTGCTTTGCCTTGTGTTTTATTTATTTCTTAAATCAAGTTGTTGCTCAATGTTCTTGATTTTTTTTTAAGACTGACAAGGTTAGAGGAGAATGGTCTACTGACTCTGAAATGCCTTGGTACCTTTGTTTCATTTGGTGGCTTTAGGATGTTGCTGTCCAAAGCTGCCGTTCTTTTTCTTGGTCTGGAGTTCATGCTGTAGATTACTGTCTGGTTGCTGTGGCAACCAGAGCTGCAGAGATTTTTTTTTTTTTTGTACTGGGAAACTGCAGCTTGTCACCGTGCATTTGAGCTCCATTGAAAATTAAGTTCCCATGCAGAAGCACATGGAGGGCAATGGCAGTAGCACTCATGTGCGCTTCCACTTGTAGACGCTGGAGAGCTGAAGGGCTGATGTGCAAACCGTAACTGAAACTCTGCAACATGTATCCCAGCAGTGGGAGGGTAAGGAGCTATGCATTCTACACCCGAACTTGGGACTCCCGGCAAGTAAGATGTAAACTATGTTTAGTACTGCTTGCTATTCTGGAAGTGTTTTTAACATGTGCTGTATATGCTCTTAAAGCTTGATAAAGTTACCAGTTTTTAACCAGTTTTTATTAGATATTTTGCAGTGTGTGCTTGTTTATATGTGTAAGAACTGAATAATCAGTGTATACTGTATGTGAGTGTATATAATATTACACAGTGTCTGTTTGTACATATGTACTTTGTGGCAAAGATATATTAGGTAAAAATTATGAGTAATTTACTAGAAAGTGGCCTCTGGTTTCCCTTCTACATTTTGGAACAGGATGGGGAAATTTGGTCATTGAGGTCAGCATTTTAACATAGCCAATGTGACAGTGAGCAGTCTCTCCCTTAATTTTAAATCTTATTTATCTGTATGTATCTATAATATATACAGTATATTCTAAACAACTTCAAGCAATCTGTAGATTTTCTGAACACACTTTACACAGTACAGGATCATGAGGATCTAAAGCCTATCCCAACTGCAGCTGTTGCAACATTGGATCAAATCCCAGTTGGGACGCCAGTCCATTTCAAGATACACTCCCACACTCATTCATGTCGAGCCAGTTTAGGTTCAGAATCAACTTAACGTGTTGTGGATTCCTTGCAGGAAATTAATGTAATTGCAGAAAGAACATTCAAATGCAACACTGCCTTCTCTGCCAATGTATATTTCCCTTAAGAAAACATGGCAGGATACAATTTTAGCTTTCTTTTAGATTTCAGTATAGTTTTGGTTTATTTTCTGTGTTCATAAGAATTAATAATGAATGCTTTGAAAACATTTTGTTATATTTTTTTTTCTGCACCTCCTGATTCACCAATACGAGGAAACCCCAACATATGTTATGTTGCTTGATTCATCCTAATATATAGTTATGCAAAACATCAGGCTTTATGGGGTTCAACTCCTATTTTTGGCCTTCTATACCCGGGAAACCCATAGTTTTTAGGCCATTTTAGGATGAGGAAGTTACATCTTTATGATAAAGAGGAAAGCAATAGATGTCACAGGCAATGGTGACCAGAAGGGTTGTACTGCACATACCACATCAACCAACCCAAAGGGTTCACCTCCTTACTAGATATGAACGGTCAAAGTTAGTTCTTTTTGCAAAACTTTGGGGGAAAAAAATGGGAATCAGTAGTATAAACTTGTCAGGTGTTGTTTTTTTGCTCTTTCGATTTTTACTGATCATGAATATAATCTATTTGATATCTGATTCGTTACCAGAACTCCTAGTCCTGTAAGAGCTACTCCCAGATGGTTAAAAATGCCTCATGTTAAACCTAAGCATATGGGATGTTGTTTTTTGAGTCAGTGGTTACACATATGATGTTGTTTTTAATTTGTCATCCTTTACTAGGGATCTAGCCCTCTATAGACCTCTGTCAGAGGGTATAAAAATGACAAATTTCATTTACAACTGAGAATATTCCGAACATTTAAATTGTGACATGCATTTGAATGCTTCAGATATATGACGCAGCTGTTTGTGTTTATTACATCTTTCTGTTTCATGAAGTAAATCATTACATTTCTTATGAATGGCTAATGCTTATTCAGACTTTTTGTTTTTTTATCAATGGATTGTATTTATTTTTGCTCAGTTTAGGACAGGTCAGTAGGTTTGTTAAACAGAATTATAAAACTTGTGATGAGTGAGCACTTGTGTTAATTTCAAGTACATGTATTACTATCCTTTCATTACAAATGTGTTACTTTTTAACAACCTTTTAGAACAAAATATTCTAACTCGATACATGTGATTGGAAACAGCAGTGTTCTTAACACAAACACTAATGTGTGGCAAAGTTTTAAGAAAAATGAAACCATACCAAACCATTTTAGAAGCTTGATTTATCCTCTGCAGTGTTGCAGGGGGCTAGAGCCTATTTCAGCAAGCACTGGCTTCAGTAATACTCTCATTAAACAAGGCCCAATTAAGAAATTGGTTGATATTCAAATAGAATTTTCTAGAAATAACATTTTTTAGCCATAATTGACTCTCCAAGACGGTGTTTACTATACCTTACTGAATACAACATTGCTGAGAAGAAAAAACTGTCAAATCTCATACTTCCTCAGGTACACACTGCATTGTCTTAAATAGCAGCAAGGTAGAGAAACAGAAAGGTCAAGGAGTTATGAATTAAAGCAAAATCTCGTTGCTTTTGATTTATTCATGTGCACACAAGTCAAATGTCTTTATTAGCTTGATTTTGTTCTCAACCGTTGATTGTTCAGATTTTTGTGGATATTGGCCAGTCTTTAAAATAATCAGAGTTTGGAAATATCCATCAACAGTATAAGAGTGGCTCAGTGCCTCCCTGTTTATACAGTTTGGAATAAATGAATGGGATGCTAGTATAATTGTCAGAGTGCAGGAACTTAACCTTAATCAGAGCGGGATTTCCCTTGGATAACTGTGCATGGCCCTCTGAATGAGGGGTGCGTGGAGTTGTTTTACCCTTGGAGAATCATGGATGATCATCTGAATGAGAAGGTGTGATCAAGGATAATCCCGGAAGCAATGAAGATTGCTTAATAATGAAAAACTGGGAGTCGAAGTAGGTATCCATTAAAAAATCCAGTACATCTGGATAATGCAACAGTATTCAATTCACAAAAAGTTAGTAATTTTGAACCTTTAATTGGCAAAAAACATTTTTAATGTCATTTTAAATGACAAAAAGAGTCAGAATGCAAAGTATGTTTCCACTTCCTACTTAAGATAATTCACTGCTGGAGGATTCAGAACAGTTCTTCATTCACTGATTGTCATAATGTTTTTCTCAATGGAACTGCTACTAACCTTAATCCATAATACTGTTCTAACCATCCATCCATTATCCAACCTGATATAGCCTAACACAGGGTCACGGGGGTCTGCTGGAGCCAATTCCAGCCAACACAGGACGCAAGGCAGGAACAAACCCCGGGCAGAGCGCCAGCCCACCGATGGCACACACACACCAAGCACACACCAGGGACAATTTAGGATCACCAATGCACCTGACCTGCATGTCCTTGGACTGTGGGAGAAAACCCACGCAGACACAGGGAGAACTTGTAAACTCCACACAGGGAGGACCCGGGAAGCAAACCCAGGTATCTTTACTGCGAGGCAGCAGCGCTACCACTGCACCACTGTGCCGTCCTGTTCTAACCAGCCATGCCCAAATTAAATTTTTTTTTTCTTCCTTCAGTCCTAGCAGGGCACAATTATTCTTCACCAGTGGTTCAGTCTGCCTGTTTAAAAATACCTCAGCACTTTATTTCCATTGTTTTTCATCAGTAGGAAGTTTTGGGCACCTAGTCACATCCTGAACATCTAATTCAGTGTTGTTACAGGTCCGCCCTCGGAAACAAGCTTGGATGGGCAACAGGCGAACATTTTACCAAACCAGCAAAATTTGATATTTACTGCTTTCTTTACAGGAGCCATGTCATTAATCTTGCGCTCCTCAAGATTGAACCTCCACTGGTAAAACCACAGTCCCTCACATGTATACAAACATCAAGACAAACATTTATGTTACGAAGCATTTGCATCTGGTTAAATTCTGTCCGTTAATCTTTACTGAATTGTGAAAATCTACTATTTTTAGTACTTTCAGGATTCATTCATTTACTTTTTGTCTGTTAGATATTTAGATCACCGTGGAAGACAAAGATATTTTCAGTTTTGTCTATCACGCTATTTAGAGTAGAATGCTTTTCCCTTTTCAGTTTAAATAGAACATTATAGAAAGAGTGTAGTAAATCCACTGCCTCACATAGGGCAGTGGTTTTTGGGGTTTATGTTACTCTGTGATTTTAAAATTTGTTTTTTTTTTTAAACTGTAGAGCAACCGTCTTGAATAGAGCATAATTTTGGATAAACCATACTGAATGCCATGCCCACCAATGGAAGTTTTTATCTTCAAAGCTGATAAAGTTTTTAAAGATTAAATATTATTTATTTTATTAACAAATAAGGGTACATGGGAAGTCATTTTGTTGGAAAATCTGCTACAGACTCATATTATGTACAGAAATCAAAGGACTGGAGTGACGTTGTGCATCGCATGCTCCTTGATCACTTACCTACACTAATTTGACTAGATCTTAAAAAATGCCCAGGATTGCATTGAGGCTTGATAATCATTCTACTTTTAGCTTATCTGAAAAAGGTCAAGGCTTTGGATACATTTTTTTTGTTGCAATGTACTATAGAGACATGTTATGAGAAGATGGTACATTTTATCAGAGCTCTCAGTCCTCGTATCCATTATATGTTTATTCACATAATAAATCCTTTTAATTTTTCTTTGGTGAAAGTGCCACAATGTCTGACACCGGCCATTAGATTTGGAGGGTTGTCACATTTTACTATCTATTCAGTGATTTTTTGCACAGTTTGCCCCGGATAAAACCACTTTGTCCCTTTTTTGGTTGGCTTTTTCAGCTGCATAGAATCATCTTCCTGCTTTCTATATTCGTTGCATTTTGGTTGACTATTCTGTAACACTATCCATAGTTAAGTCCACAAGAGGGGCATGAATGTGTCATGTAGTTTTGTATTGGTGAATAAATTTATGTAGAGTAATCTATTGACATGTTCATATACATTCACACACAAAAGAAGATATTGATGTAAAATCTCCAGCTCATATACACTCTAATTAGTGACTGGGTATACTTTGGCCAAAGCGACACCGCACAATTTAACCCTAATCTAACCCAACAGATTAAAAAAAAAATTAGATATGACCCAATTTGAAAACAGTCAAATGTTGCTTCTGTTTTTGTTAGTTTGCTTTATATTTTATGTTGCTTAAAATTTGACAAGGCATTACCACTCTGTTTTGAATGTATGCAAGGCTGAGAGGAAAGTATGTGTTAACCTCTCATATTTGAGTGATTGCATCTTTTGTACTTTTTTTTTTATCAATTATTTTTTGTCTTTCCCTCACTTGTATTGCAGGTCATTTTTGTGCAAGTCAATCCAGGAGAAACCTTTACAATAAGGGCAGAAGATGGCTCCTTACAGTGCATCCAAGGTAGGATGACAAATGGCTTACAGTATCAACACTTGAATGTGATTTAAAGTCAGATTTTGAGAATATTTTCCTTTATTTGCTAGATTTGAGGCTGTGAGTAGGAGATCTAAAGTGAACACATACTGTCTTTTCAGTGCAAACATGGCAGCAGTGAACTAGCTCCACAGAATATCATACATATAATCTCTTTGTTGACCTGCATTGTGATTTCTAATCTGTGTATCAGAATGTAGTAGTGCTCAGGTCACATCTTGAACTCTCATTTTATAGCTGTTAAATGTCAATAAAGAGCAACCACTGCTGTCTTTGGGGGGCCGTCCGTGTGCTTGAAGGCCTAATAGTGTCTGCCACCTTGGACTTGGTATAAATTTGGTAATGAGGTGGCTCAGTATGCAAGTAAATGCAATTTACTTAAAAATGAGGTTGTATTGTAAAAACTGTTGAATATAAATTAAGGTTTATTATGCTCCTATTGTGTAATAGGCAAGTAAGACTGCATCCAGAGATGTTCGGGCAGCTTTGGTCACCATGGTGCAAAAAAAGACAAAGCAGCTTTAGAATTTCTGTTGAGACCAGCAAAGAGCTGCATGCTGGGACTGCAGGATATGTCATGCTGACAAGCTATGGAAGTTAAACCTGTTTAGTCTTGAGCAGAGAAGGTTGCATAGAGATATAATCCAGACCTTTAACATTCTCAAAGGCATTGACAGAGGTGATCTAGCAGAACTCATTCAATTAAAAAAGCAAATCACATACTCAAGGACACAGATGGATTTTAAGGGGGAGCAAATTTAAGCTAGGACGCCCCTCTTCACACGAAGATTTGTTGGAATATGTCATTTAGTAGAAACAGAAATCCTGACAACTTTTTAAGAAACGTATGTTGATGAGCTTAGTGGACTGAATGGTTTCCGGTTTGGGAATCTCGATATATTCTTATGCATGCGACTTTATCTAACTATGTGGCAAATCTGTGTTTATTAGCAAAATTCTATGCTTGTCTACCTGAACTGAGTCGTGCATGGAATTTTGCCAAACTGGAAATAATTGCTTGATATTTTTTAAACAAATCTCTGCTGCTGTCTCTTTTTCTCTTAATTCTTTAAATTTTTGTTTTGCCTGGTTTTAAGATTGGCCATTGTGTTAAAAGAGTGGAGTCTTAAGTAGCCATTTTCTGTTTTGCATTTTGGACCATTTGCCAAAGTACAGTAGTGTTGTCAATAAATCAATGATAGTCTTTTAGATTAAATTTTATCACAAGGTTTCTGAACTGCTTTTTGTATAGAGTCTAGGGTTGAGCCATATACCGGTACTAAAAAAGTACTGAAAACCCCAATTTTTAAAATGTTATGGTGCCGATGCTTTGTTAATTTACTTGCCACCTCGTGCTCAGTATTGGCATGATTATAACTCCAAGAGGGACCCGTAATGCTCTTTGTTTCTTCAATTTAGTTTACATGTTACATAAACTGGGACCCCTTTCTGCTCTGTGAATTAATATATTTGTATAAATGCACTGAAGACTGCTCTTGTGTACAATATATTATTCAAACACATTATGACCACATGCGTAATGCAGACATTTTACCCATATCTGCAGACATCTGCAGGACTGAACTTACACTCACACCTGTAGAAAACTAGTTTTTGAGCACCGTCTTCCTTTACAGTTCAATTTTCAGGTTGTGACTTTGGCCGGTGAGTGACTTTAAATTTAATCATTCACTTCACGCCCATAAGGATTTCCAATTCCTGATGCTGTACAATTGTTTGTTGTTACTTAATAATAACCAAATTAAAAGTTGTCAGTATAAATGGTTGTGCTTACGCATGCACAGCACGGAGGTGCGTGTGTGTACAGACTGGCGCAGTGAAGAAGCTGTCAGACAGTGGAGTGGAGGAGTTATCTATTACTTGCTTTGGTACCGTTTTGATGCCGGTCCTGAAGTCTGAAAGCTTGTATCGATACCAAAGTAAAAATTTTAGTAACAGTTGTAATAAGGCGCTATATACACGCCCGACCCGGCAGAGAGGCACGTACAAAATGATAACAAACTTTTATTTAATTCTTCAGTCGTGGGACACGTCTTCCCTGTGCCACACAGCCCAACACAGTTTAAAAAGCACAATTACACCACCAAAACACTCTTTCTCCTTTACCACCACTCCTCCTAAAGCTTAGTCCTCCTCCTCCCGACTCTGGCTGGCCCCTTTTATAGCCCACCTGGAAGCGTTCCAGGTGCTTGACCACCTGGTCCTAATTGCACTTCCGGGTGGGGCTGAAGACTCGTCCAGCCGTGCGGTTGACTCCATGCAGCTCCCCCTAGCGGCCATCCAAGCTTCCAACCAGGCTGTGGAAGACTCCATCTCCCATGGAGCCATATGAAAGGTTGGGGGATCACCGTCCGTCAGGGAGGCTGCCACCAAGCGTCCCGGGGGAGGTATTGAGCTGCCCATGGTTGCTCCCCCGGAACAGATGCAGCAGGGGCGTCCCGGCTGGGCATGGGACCCGGCTGTCCATCACACAGTCTTAAAACTAGTAAAGTCCATGGAGCAAGAAATCATCAGACATCTGTGTGGAAGATCATGAAGCATCCTAAAGATCATGTCACAGTATCTCCATATGTGACACTGTGCTGCCACACTTTACAGAGATGCTCACTCCCTTTTTTTCTTACCCTCTTTCTGTATTGTCTTCATTTCCTTACCTTTAATGATATAACCTTTTTTCTGTCATTTCTGATGCTTTCTTGCCTATGTAAATGGTTTTCTCTCCGGCCTTCCTGTTTGTTGTGTAGCATCTTATTACTGGGTTCTACTTTTAGTTAATTATTACTTGGCTGTTCCACTCAGTTTTTCCTCAGTGCTGTTGTTCTTCTGATTATTTTTCTGGTATGCTATCTTTTTGCCTCACTTATTTATTTATTTTTTATTTGCTTTGCTCTTTGTTATAATGACTTGTGTTTTGTTCAGTCTCACCAGCTCATTGAGTTGATATTTCAGCGCTGACCCCTTTTTCTTACTTTAGTGCCTTGCCGCACAACATTCATAATAATAGCGGCAGAGTGAGATTCTCTGCTTTTTCCTAGTTTCTCCTTTGTAGACCTTGCAGACACGTTGGCAAGGAGAGGACCCTACACGAATGGTTAGCAGCTGCTTCTGATAAGCGAGTCAGGGGCAGGAGGTTTATGATTCATTGTAATGACTTACTTGGGTGATTTTTCTTTTCATTTTTTTAAGTCACTGCCTTTGCTTTTTTTTTAAGATTGTAAGCAATTGAGCCGTTTGTAAAGAGTCTGAAAAGAATATCAAAGGTTCTTGGTGTTCCAGAAGAAACAGCCACATGCTGATATAAAAGTGCACCACAACTAGCTGCAATCAGGTGATTTTAAAGGTCTGGATGTAAATCCCACTTCTGCCAGCATTTTAACTGTACTTGTACCCGATTAGGTATAAATAAAACCACTGATGTCTTAATTTTCGTGGAAACTGAAAATAATGCAAAAGGCCCACTATAAAGTTTTTTCTATAGGGTGAAGCAGAAATGCAGTCTGTATGTACATGTGGCTTATGATGACTTGCAAGAGCAGCACATTGACAGAGAAGAGTGCTTAGACTTGGTAAAACCAGTCCAGCTTCTTATCAGAATGCCAGTTTGCAGCTGGCTTTGCTGTGCACACCAGTCATTATCCTGTAGTTGGAAAGGATCTGCTTTGTCATTTGTCTCAAACCTCAAGGCAGCACCCTACAGTTAGGTTTATATTAGGAAACAGTTGTTTAAGTTGTGGACTCTGGGCCTAAGGAAATCATCACAAATATGTCTGCCAGCAGGGCCTGCAGCCACATGTTTGCAGAGGAATCTGTTGATTTACTTGAGCGCGTGCGTAACATTGCGTGGTCCCTCATGGCAGCCGTGTCCAGACTACCAGTAAATATCCAGTGTTTCTGCTCACAGACACTTGAATGCACATGCACAAGTGCTGTCAGGGGAGGGACAGCTGGGACAAACGCAAACCACAGTCTTCCTGTCAGGCATTACAGCCTTGACTGCTCCATGTATATTTGGCCAAGCAGTATACTCCCTGCTGGCTGTCTTGGAGTTGTTTGTTTTGGGATGCAGCAACACACTTGCAGCACATTTAGATTGCTTGGCAGCTCTGCTTTTCACCTTTAGAGCGTACAATTCAGAAATGTATTGACATGGGTTGAGATTCTCAAGTCGGGTTTTGGAAGCTCGATGAGAGTTATGATGCTGTGATTTAAGTGAGCTAAAGAGGCCTTTCCTGTGACCAAGTGACATGAGCTCTATAGTGGGTGATGAGACCCCATCACTCTAGATCAGGGGTCTCCAACCTTTTTTCTCCTGAGATCTACTATTACAAAATGAAAATGGCCGAGAGCTCCTCATGTTTTCTAACATTTATTCTCATAGCTTATTTCAACCCAAACAAACTAAATAAGTTTGTTTTGCCTGAACATTTACAAAATGTTGGTGTCCACAACTCACATTTTGCAATAAAACATCACAAAAAATATTTAGTTCACCTAGAGGTGCATTTTGTATGTCTAAATGCATTTTCTAGTGTATCTCACACTATTTAATTAAAGCGTGAATGCTGTCATAAAAAAAACAAAACAAAACAATGCAATTCCAAATCCACAGATATGACTTCTTCATTTGTCATTTTGTCACATGTCACTGTGTCCCTTTATTCACAGGTCCAGTTGCACGTGTGATGTGTTTTTTAGTTAGTCAGATGACTGACACTGAGGTGTATGGTTTGGAGTGGAGCCACTCAGGGTCACTCTTATGGAGTCATTTAAATGTTTGTCTGTCAGTCTTGTTCTGAACTTTCATTTCATGACATTCATGTCACAGACTCACAGATGTACGTAGACCCAAACCAAGCAGACATTTTCAGAGCTGCTTGGTGAAGATTCTTATAGTTATCTGGCTCTACTAAACTCCAGAAATGCTGAGAAAGCTTGTGATACTTTAACTGCAGATTATTTTGAAGGTTTACTAATATATAATATATAAAATCCAGTGTTTGTCTGTCCGCTTTTCACGAGAGAACTACTTAACTGATTTAGATCGGGTTTTATTCTAGAATTTGCTTGAACATTCCTCTTGATTTTGTGACTTCTCTCATATCGCTATGTACCATAGTTCGCTTGCGGTGCCGATTTATTTGCATGAATCTGAGATCCACATGGCGGGCCAAGGGGCGGGGCCTTCCTCACTGACTCGCCAGCTTCGGGGCGTGTCCCTTAACTCCTTTTAGCTAGCGAACGAGAAAACAATTGAATCCAACTTTGTTTGATATTTAAAGTAAAGTGTTACTTAGGTCTTGATGAGTTTGAGTCCAGATATTCTCTAAAGGGTATGCCACGTTGAAAAGATAGATTGCAATTCAGAGTGTGGATTGTGATTTTGTGTTAAAAGGATCGTGATATGATTTTTTGGAAAGATCGCCCACCCCTAATTTGACTAATCAAGTTTTCAGATTTATGTAGGATTCATTAACCCTTTGGCAAGCAACTTGGAAAGGGTGAGGAGCTACAGGTAGCTCGCAAGCGATGTGTTGGAGACCCCTGCTCTAGGGCAATCCTTTGCAGGGGCATTTCACACAGTGCAGATTTTTACTGAGCAGATACAACTCTTGAGGTGTGTATATGTGTGGGGATGGATAACCTACTAACGCTAATGATGTTCATTTACCTTTACTTACTACGCTCATGACTTTATCCAAGGTGACTTGCAACATGAATGATACAATTGGTTACATTTCTTTTGGTTTTCCAGTTGGAGCACAGGCAGGTCAAGTGACTTGCTCAGAGTCACATAGTGTCAGTAATAGGATTTGAACCCACAACCTCTATGCCACACTTTTCTTTGAAGAACATTGATACTCGTATTTGTAGAAGTGAACTTTTGCAGTAATCTTTGGTGCACTGTGTTGAAGGTTTCTTTCTACATTCTTTATGTATTCTACATTGTAGTTTCAATAATTTTTATTGCGGAAAGTAAAATAACATGGAAAGAACTTCTGTGAAACCTGAAACAGCCACTTATTGCCTGGAAGTGACTGTAGTGATTTATCCTGTACACTGTCTGGAGCTCAAGGTCGGAGGCATAGTAGCATTACAGAAAGTACATCCACCCTTCACTTTTTATATCAACAATCAACCATTGTTTTAAATTGTATTTCACGGCTGAACTGTCTTAATATTTATCTCACTAAAATAGTGGTCATCCTACACTTCACCTTGATACGTGTGAAATCTTCACTACATCTCAGATGTATGCAAATGGGCATGTGAGTGCTATTCAGAAACTTCAAGTATCATGTACTGGAATAGAGATTTGACAATAAACTTGGACGGAAATCAGCTGTCTCCACACACAGATGTAACAAGAAGTTCAGTACAGTCGATACTGTAAACATTAAAACAGTACAGTAAAGCATATTAAGGTGTAGGGGCTAAGACATCGGGCTGTAAACCACAAGGTTGCTGGCACAGTTTTTAACCCTCAGAACATTGTCGGTGTTAGGTATGGGAGACGTGGGCAGCCGCCTTGTGTGGCAACTTGCTGGAGGTAGCGCTAGGTGATTAGGCCTAGATTAGTGATTACAGCCTGAACCAGTCAATCCATTAGGGGTGCTGTTAATGAAAGTTAAGGAGCGGATGTACCAGACACCAAGTGGGACCCTGGGTTGTCGAAGTCTAATACTGACTACCCGCTTTGGGCTTCGACAGGTACTGCCTCAGAAAGTCACTGTGTTCAAGCTGTAAAATAAATAAACACAGCTATAACCTTTGAAGAAAGTGTCAGCCAAATACACAATATCTGTAATAAAAGGTGTACCATTTCAAATTATCAGGGTTAAGAGGATGAAAGATTTTAAGATGTGTGAAGATGCAGGTAGAGTGGGATCAAAAAAGAAATTAAGAGGAGAACTGATGGAAGCATTTCAAACTGAAGGGTGTAAATAGAATCGATGCCAGTTGTTACTTTGATATGACTTCATCAATGAGAACAGAGGCACAGTGGGAAGCTGGCTTAAGACTAAGCACTATTTCATAAAATTATGAATCTGTAGAAGCAGTCATTCAGCATTGTAGCTATAAGCAATACCTTGATCTGGTTAAGTTGGTTATGCTAAGAGTTAATAAACTGTATTGGACAAAACAGTAGTGGACTTTGTTTTTCTAAAATGAAAGGTGAATTTTTACATCCACCCTTCTGCTAAAGTTGTAATGAAAATGTATAACTTTCATTGTATGTAATAAAAAACAGAAATAAGCTCTACATGATGTATTCTTTACCTTACTAATTGCTAAGGTACAAATGCTCTTTGTTCCTGAAACCTTGTTGGGGAAAAAAACTTCCAGTATAGTTATCATTACACTTTATTACTAGGTTGTTGTACCGTGTTAGCCATTATGAATGAAAAAAACTGACACCATTGTAAGAAGATTACAATATGCAAGCTTTCGAGGCAACTCAGGCCCCTTCTTCAGGCATCTTCTTCAGCTTTCTGAGTTGCCTCGAAGCTTGCATATTGTAATCTTCTTAGTTACATTATTTTCTACATTACACTTAAAAGAAATCTGATTTGTTTTAAAGATGTCAGTGTGAGTGTGAACAAGACTGTCTTTTTTTATTTCTTCATCTTTTCCTTGCTAATAGGGATATAGTGCAGTTAAGTCTAAAATGTGATCATCAATTGCTAAGTTGGTTTGCAGGACTAATTATCCAGATTTGCGGGGCTAAGCTTTCAGATTTCTCTGTGACTGCTTTTATTTGCTTAACATCACTTCTATCACTGTGCAGTGCTCATAGTCAATTAAGTTGGATCAGTTACGGATACCCCCTATATATGCAGCTCAGTGCATTTCCATTAAACACACTTTTACTTACAATTGCATCGTATGCAGTGATAACAAATTTAGAATGAAAAGATAAAATGCAGCATAATGTTGAAACATGAATATTGAAATTTGTCAACCTGCATACTATTCATTGCCCTACAGTGTAAGAGAACTCGCTGATTTCTGTTATACATCGTGCCCCTTCCTCATTTTGCCACATGCATTTTTGTGAATATTAGTTTATTTTACTTTGCTTAACAGAAGCTTCACTCTACCTGCACAAATACTTTTCATTTAGCATTTTATTTTTATATTTATTTATATTTATATTTTGTTATTTACTCTTACTTCTCATATGTGGATGTGACATTTTAAGACATTATACTGATAAGTGACTGCATAGTTTCTGTAAACCCTTGCCGGGGTTCATCTTCCTTTAATTACACATTGTGTTCAAATGGTGCATTGCGGGTAGGAGATAGCAATTAAGCAAAGTTTACATAATTAACACAGTGGGGGAAGCTACAAAGGATTTAAAAAAATAATAATCATCTTTCAGCTGCCACTAAGGGGTTTGTGGCAAAGAAGGAAAAAGGGTAAGTAATTACCACTAAGAGCAGAAGATAAAGATGGCAATTTTTGGTTTCCTTTTGAACTGGATCACTTTTGCTTGTACCTGACTGTTACCAGTTACCTAAAATAGCTGTGTATTCTGCTATAAGAAAATCATCAAACTGTCATCGGTGACAAATGGCACCTTCAACAAAATATCACATGTCTGCTTATGCTGAATAACAGTTCATGTCTTAGTAGCTTATCATAGGGTTTATTTAGCTAGCTAAGAAACTGACTAATGTTAGCCTGACTGACTTTGATGTTGATAATATTAATGGCTATGGGAAGTTGTTAAAGTTCTCAGTATGCTACTGATGTATTAAAGGTCTCCTTTACAATGATTTCCTTATTCTTTTATAGAAGTACACCACACCGTCGCATCTTTAAATATAAACCAGATTTACCCAAACCTGTATGAAACATTTTTTTTTCTTTTGCTTGGATTTATTATTATTATTATTATTATTATTATTGGATTATTTAACGTTTTAAACATTTTTCTTTATATAAAAGAAAATAAATTGAATCCATCCATTATTTAATTTCACAATTTTTTTCTGCAATTAGTGAGGCTAAGTCACTATTCACTTTACTCATAAGGTAAAGTGTCATTTTCTGTATTTCATAAACTGGCCTTAGTCTCTATATCTATCTCTCTCTCTCTCTCTCTCTCTCTCTGTATATATATATATCTATATATATATTTATATCATATATATATATATATATATATATATATATATATATATATATATACATACAGTGGAACCTTGGTATACGTCCTTAATCCGTTCCAGACTCTTTGACTTATACCAAACAGGACGTATACCAAACAAATTTTTCCCATAAGAAATAATGGGAAAATGATTAAACTGTTCCAATGAAAAAAAAAATCCTATTGCTCTTGGCATATTATACATTGATGGGGTTGTATAAAATAATTTAAACACTGCTTAATACTAAAATACATAAATACAAAAGGAATTAGATGAAATAAATGAAAATTTTACCTCCCTTTACTTTTTAATAACATCTTTGTTTTTCACAATCGCAGATACCGTCGTTCTCGGCAAACGGTATGCAACAGCCTTGCCACCTTCATACTTTTCAACAATCAATTCAAATTTACATGAAAAAAACAAAAAATCACGTAGTGACGATGCAGGTTTGCTGTATGCTCCCATCTGCTGCCGGGGAGCCCTTGAACCCTACACAGTCAGTAATGTGCCTCACTGCCAACCTCATCGGTAACAAAAAAGCATGGGGGTGGTGAAAAAGTGCAAAGTGCTTTTATTAAAACAAGTAACAAAACAAGGTGTTTAAATTAAAGTGCAGTCTCCAAAGTTCCAATAAATAATCCATAAAATCAGGAGTGAAACGTGGAGGTTAAAAACAATAGAAAAAAGTCTTCTTAAAAACAACGAAGTTAAAAGCAGGAAGCATTCTTTAAAAAAAAAAAAAACAAGAAGAAGCCCGGTGCCTGCTTCCCAACTTGGGATTCGCCCTACTTGCAGCTGACCTTCGCTCTACCTGCTTCAGCCATTTCATCCATGCGCGCTCTCTCTCTTTCTCTCTCTCGTGTCCGTTCTTTCTTTTTACTCCCCTTCAAGCCAACTCGCGCTTCTGTTTATCAAGATAAGCAGCCCCAGGAATAATCATGAATGCGGACGGTCTCTCACAAGTGCACTTGTAACCACCACGCCCCCTCACCAAGCTGCAAGCCCGGTGATTATTTATTTTAAAGCTGGACTTTGACAGGAGCTGTGGACCCGCTATATCACACACGTGAAAGTTCACAGAGAGTTATAGCGAGGGTTGTTCACTGAATGCTAACAACTGGCACACTAACGCTTGTGGGCAGTCGTGGCTTTGTCTCGAGAGAGGTAAACAAAGTTAACACGCGAGTTGTATTCCAAACAAAGGTCGTATACCAAGCAAAATTTTTTGTGTCCAAACAGGACGTATACCAAGTTGGACTTATTCCAAAGCAGACGTATACCGAGGTTCCACTGTATATATAGTGTGTGTATATATATATATATATATATATATATATATATATATATATATATATATATATATATATATATATATATATATATATATATATATATATATATATATATATATATATATATATATATATATATATACTGTATATATATATATATATATATTATATATATATATATATATATATATATATATATATATATATATACAGGCCGAGGGGAGGGGACACGTGATGTCAGGATTGGGAAGTCGGTCTACCACTGAATTTTGGAGTGTACCTTGCCTCTGCTTAGCTAGCGATACCTTTTTGGTTATTGATTTTTGAAGTTTGTCCTGTTTCACAACCACATGGGGGAGCTGCGGGGGGACGGCTAGTTATTTATAAAGTGCCCCTGGATTTAAGGGTTAGTAAATGAAATGAAAATCGCAGCCTCGAATCACCCAGGACAACCCCCCCAATCTGCCTCCGCCATCAATATGTTGCATACATTATATTTTTTACTTCTGTCCAATTTATATATTATTCTTATTCTAGAATAAAGTAATTGTACCCCAAAATAATTTTAATTGTGCCCTAAAGTTCTGATGAATATCTTTGTACGTTGTGACGCGCCGAGTTACTGTCTTGCACCCAAGAGAAGATGCTGAGTCCAAAGGCTTCAAGAAAACCAACTTTATTTCAACCAAAACAGGAACAGTCAGGGTAGTTATTCAAATGGGAGCTACCACTTTGATACACACAGACACAGCAAACTAGCAGTAACGGGGCCAGGTCAGTGGCCTGGTTAGAATGTTCCCTGCATTAGCCATCAGGCAACAGATGCGTTATGCACCTTGGATACAAACTTGAGGTTGCCTCGTTTGTACTACAGACCTGCGGCTGCCTCACCAATGGACTAGCAATCTTCGACAGACACGTCAACCGTGTTTCGCTGTGTAGCCCAGTTGGGGAGGGTCTCAAAAATCTCACGTATCCATTGTCTTTAAGTCTACCATTAGAAAATCATGTATTAGGGCCGGTGTAGTCTTGCAGGGCAGACTTGATTCCCAAATGAAGATACACCTCTGAGAGCATCCCATTTAAAAAGTTTGTAGTGATTAAAAGCAAAAATCTGCCACTGCAAAGGATCTCCCACAGTGCTTCTTCCTAAAACACTCACTCTCAATTTCTCCTGTCCAGGCACTTTAAACTGCCAGAGATTTAGGGAGAGAGCTAAAGATTTGATGATGAGAGAAAATAAAAAGCTAAAATAGTTTTTTATCAAATCAGGAGCTTAGTAGCACAAGGACACTGAAGATTTATGATCAATTTGTACAGAGGAGACAAACACATTACAGTACATATATGCATGTAGTCCACTGCAGCTACCTGGCTCCACACAATTGAGAAATACTTCTGTCTGCTAAGATATCGTTATGTCATTTTAACTATTGAATCACTATATCGCATAACAACAGCAAATCAAACATTGTGGTCTATGGATATACTACACTTTTAAACACTGTGGATGTATTCTACATGTAGCCTGTTGCGTTTGCAATTTCAAGTCGATTGAAATTTATCTTCCTTTACTTATTCATTTGGATGTGTGGTCAGAAGGTGCGTGTTGTGCAGCTTTGTCCTTGCTTTTACTGGTATCGCCTGGCCAATTTGTTGATTCAGGTGTTTTGAGTGCTGAAATCTGCATCTCCCGTGGCTGTTTGTTATCAGCTCTCTTAACGGCAGTCCTATTAGTGGAATGTGCCGCACAGTTTACTTTGGATGCATATTTTGCAGTTCGTATTTTCACAAACATAGCTGCCAATTCTTTCAGCCTTACTTTGACTCCTAGACTGTTGTTATAAATATGAACAACAGAGAGCACAAACAGCACCTACAGCAACATATCTTTCACTTTTACAACTAGTCTTTGACTGCAAGTAAGTATTCTGATGTCACTGAAACGTTCTTCGCTTGCAAAAGGTTATGTTTATTTTTAGCATTTGCAGTGTGTTCTCAGCACATGTAACAAACACGTATATGTTGTGACAGATTGAAGGCGCTATTGTCCCCTTGAACCCTCAGATCAGAAGCCAGACACCAGGTAAAAGTCCAGTAAGTTGACTTTTTATTAATATACAGTGCACAAAGCACCCTCCTTTCCACAATACTCATCCAATAATTCCTCCACTCCCAGATGCGTTGCCACCCTTCCACCCAGCTCAGCTCAACTCTGGGATCTCTCACAGTCCTTTATATAGTCCGTGACCCGGAAGTGCTTCTGAACCCCTGTCCATGTGAATTCCTAGCACTTCCAGATCAGATGAAAGCTCTTCTTTTCAATCTTGGAAGTACGTCATTCCTCCTGTCGCTGTGACTAAGACATACTTCCGGGTTATAGGGCATGTAAGAGTCTCTGGGCCTCCCTGCAGTGTCCTCTGTTGGCCCCTGTAGTATCCAGCAGGGCTGTAGATGAAAACTCCATTGTCCATAATTCCCTGTTGGCATTCGGAGCACCTCCATGATGCAGGGAGGGGTCCACCTGGTGGCCTGGGGGTATTGGAAGGAATAACTGGCCGGCCATAGTCCACAATGTTTAATTAAGGGTCTTATCAGGAAATTGTTCAGCTTTTGATAGTTTATTGTAATTAGAAGCTTGCTCTCTGTCAGACCAGGTTAACGAGGACTCCATTGCTTTTTACAGTTCAAAACATCATCTCAAATTTGAGAGCCATCTTCATGAGCTCTTGGACTAGTTCAGAAATGTTACACTCCATTTAATTGTTCTAACCAATGGTCTTAAGCAAAATTCACTCATTGCTGTCTCCAGATATATTGTTCATCTGACTCAAGTGAGAATAAGGGTTGGTGTAAATGTGATAACCGTACATCTTTGAACCAGGATGACCTTGAATTGTACGCAACCAATAGCAGATGCAAAAAGTGCCTTCAACAATGAAGAATGACGTGTTTTTCATTTTTACAGACACCTTTGTGACATCGACAAGAAACAAACATTTTTTCTTCTTGAGGCTGACAGTTGGTCTAAGTTGTCTTCGTGGATGTGACAGACAGGGAGATGCTGCCATTGACAGTTTCAGAAAGGCTCTTATACTCTCATTTGGAAATATCTAGAAGTGACAGGGGAAACACCATTAAAATGAGGGAACAGGTTATGCAGCTCAAAGAAGGTGTGTCAGTGTGTTTTACATCCTACTGATGCTAAGCCCTTCAACATCAGTGGAAAATGTGTGAGACCTCAAGCTGCAGACTTCATTTATAGTGTCTATTTATGAATGACTGCTTTGTATGTGGGACTTGTGCAGCCTGGCCTTCTTTTTTCTTGGTGTTAAGTCATCATCCTTAGTAATTCCCTCTTCCCCCTTTAAACTAAGGACCAGGGGATTTTTCACTTGGAAAGGAGATTCAGTCAAACCCACATAGTCAAACAGCACATTGTAATAACGACAGATGTTGTAGTGATCTCTTTTCTAGCTTGTTAAGAGAATTTAAGTGTACTTTGATATGCTTAGGGTGGCGCAGTGGGTAGCGCCACTGCCTCGCAGTTAGGAGACCAGGGTTCGCTTCCCGGGTCCAGAGTTTGCATGTTCTCCCCGTGTCTGCATGGGTTTCGTCCGGGTGCTCCGGTTTCCTTCCACAGTCCAAAGACATGTAGGTTAGGTGCATTGTGGTGATCTCTTTCCTAGCTTGGTGTATGTGTGCTCGCCCTGCGGTGGGCTGGCGCCCTGCTCAGGATTTGTTTCCTGCCTTGCACCCTGTGTTGGCTGGGATTGGCTCCAGCAGACCGCCATGACCCTGTAGTTAGGCTATGGCATGTTGGATGATGGATGGATGATATGCGTAGGAGGTCTGCTCATCTAATATATGGCCTTTCATGGCAGGAGAGCTTGCATGAAATGCCAGTTGTGTTCCTCATTCCATACATGTCTTATACAAGTCAATGGATAGTATCAGTGCCCGTTCCCAACCTCCTCCTCCTCCTGAGGAGTCACAATGGCTACTAGAATAGGACCTAGCTATGCCAACATCTTTCATCATTCGTTGACACATTGACACATAGACCACTGTATACCTGAAGGAAGGGGTTATTAGTTATATTATGCTAAGTTAGATATACTTGCACCTTCACAGTTGAATGGTGTGATGCACAGAAGAGTCTTGGGTTCAAATGCCAAGAACAGTTATTGTCGGTGTGGACATTCTACATATAGCAGTGTGAGATGTTTATCCATGTCACATTGCCACTTTTCTTCACATGTCACAAAAATTTACATGTGGTGTTAAAAGGCCTTCAATTAGTGAATAAGCCCCGGCCCAGAAGACCCTAAACTAGATAAAAAGTGAGTTGGACAATGGATAAACAGACTGAGGGACATTCAGTTTAGACTATTGTCATCTGTTTTGTATCTTGAGCCTGGTCATCAGTGATATTGATCGACTGAGAGCTGAATACCTCCAATTACAGACTATGAAACAAATTCATAGATGCTGTTTTTTTTAATTTTGCAGGAAACCTTTGATTTGTTTCTTCAAGGCTTCTGTTAGTGACAATTTCAGTTTGTTTCCCATGAGTGCAGAGGGAATCTATCTGCTGATAAGTTCAAGATATAAGAAGCTATTTGCCTGGGAGAACATTTAGTTGTGGCTTTTCTTTGCTATCCTCCCGTCTTAAGTGTTGCACCCTTTCTAATGTCTTGTATTTCAAAAACATAAAAATTGGTTTAGGAAACTGAGCCTTTGCTATGAAAATTTGGCATTTGCTGCAGCTTGCTGTCATTTTCCTTTTTCTTAAAAGTACAGATTTGTTTTGTTTGAGTACTGACTGCTGGGCTTATCCCTAGAACCAGTTAACTCGCTGCTTGTTGCACTCTTCTGCACCGCTGAGCTCTGTGATTTGGATTTCGTTCAGTACGTCTTTAAGCAGAGTGACTTTTTTTTTTTTTCTTTTAAAGAACGTTGGAAAAAATGCTAACCAGAACTCCACTTGAGCTTAGGAACCTGCAACTTGAATATGTAGCATCTGTCTCGGACACGCATCTGGATTTATAATGAGTGTACAAGAGATAGAGAAATGACACTGAAAAATTGAAAAGGAGTGGGCCATCAACTGTTTAGGTAGTACGCTAATCCAGTGTAACACAAACATTGCTGTGTATGGCCTCAATTTTACCTGGAACTCTACAAAATATTTCTCTCTTTATTTAGCTGTGGGTTGGTTGGTTGGTTGGTTGATGTTGGGGCAGAAATGCTGGAAACTTTCATGTTTAATATTTATCAGTGTTATGAAGCATTACACAATTAGGTGATGTTTTTCTCTTGCTCTTTACTAACACAGAATGGCATTGAACAAGCAGGAAGTAATTAAAGTGTAAAGGTTATTGTTTTAAAATTTTGTCTGATACATTAAAATTCTCTGGTGACAACTGAACAGCTTTTTAACCAAGCACTATTTAACTCTTTACCAACAGACATGTCTCATCACTTTTCTCTGCAACTTCCAGCATTCCATTAAAGTGTATGGACTCTTTGCAGCAAATAAAAGCAAATCGGATCTGTTTTCTTGTCAAGCAAGTCGCTCTTCTGTTTCACATTGTTACACTTCAAAAGCTTCTAGGCTCCTTACTTTTCAATTTTACAATACAGTCTGGATTCTTTACATCTAATGGGAAATTTCAAAAAAGATTTGGCGCTTTTTAACATATGCACATTTTATTACAACACAAATGTTGAGAGCAGGATTATCATACTTGAATAGCAGTCTCTAAATTAGGACTGTTCTTGTGTGTTTCCACCCATTACCTGAACCACTTGATCCAGTTCAGGTTTGCTGTGAACCAGAGCCTTTTTCTTGGAGCATCAGGTGTAAAGCAGGAAACCAACCCAGTAAATAATGCCATTCTAAATGATGGGTGCGTCCACCCACACTCACTCATATACTGTAGTCATCAGTCATCCTACTCAATGTGTTTTTGGTAAATGATAGGAAAGACTGAGAATAGAATATCTCAATAAATGATATGCAATTGATTGTGCGATTGTTTATAAAGAGTCATTATAAAGATTATGAGGTCATTATTGTCACATACGCAGCATACAGTTAAATTCTTATTTTTTAAGGGTTAAAGGTTGCTTTATGCAGAAATGAAAAGAAGATTAGATACATTGTTTTGGCTGCATAGGAAACAAGTAATTGGCATAGTTTAGTTGGCAAATGGAAGGAGATCAATGGAGGGTCCTGTGGAAGAATCATTTTGCAGAATAGGGAAATTTTGTTGCATCACTTGTGGGAGAGAAAGAGAATGTTATGGTGAAATGGGAAGACCAGCAGGATGCAGGTTTCATTACAGGGGTTCCTCTTAGGGTGACTGTTACAAACTCTAATACTGGGTAGGTTGAGGATCCTGTCCACAATATTAGAAGGGTATCCTTTATCAATGAAGAACTTCCTCATTCTGTGTGCTTCATGAATGAAGTCATCCTCATGACTGCAGAGATGATGAAGTTTAAGGAACTGTGAAAGAAGTAGAGAGTTTTAAGTATGCCAGGAGTGGAAGGAGCTGTCGAGGAGGTAACTTGTGAGTCAGTTGGCAGAGGTTTTAAGTCCTGGAAAACTAATAAGGAGTAATATCTAAAAATGGTAGAGTTGTGATAGAAATGTTGACTTGTGAACCTGAGAGATGGAATGGAAGCTAGTAAAACCATTAATGAATTCTTGTAGTTGGCTTCTGAAGCTAGAGACGGCACCTTCACAATCATCAATATATCTTTTTTCACAGGTCCGGTACAAAGCCTAGGTTGGAAGAAAAGAAATGATTTTCTACTGACTGACGAAGATTTTGGCATAGCTAGGTCCTATTCTAGTAGCCATTTTCACTCCTCAAGAGAAGGAGGAGGTTGGGAGCTTGAACTGATACTGTGTGTTGGCGTACCCACCACAGAAAGAGAAGGCATTTTAAAATCGGGACACTTGATTACGGAAGGGATTTTAACAGCAACCTAAGAATGTTTTTTAACTGTGATCCTTCCCTACCATATCCCTCTAATGTCAAAAGTGTATTGAAAATTGACTTTATGATAAAGCTCCCAGGAGAAAAAGCAGTATTATAGAAGTTAATGGGAATGATGTGTATGTTTAATAAAAATAATCAGGCCCAAGCACAGTGTTGAACAAGATATTTTGCTCAGCCCTAATGAATTTTTCCACAATAGGTATGTTGGATCCTGATCAAAAGTCCCACAGCATTTATAATATAATCCACATTCACCCAGTGCAGTCCTGATTATTTACATGCACACTCATGCATGTTCATTACAGTGAAAAGTCAAACAAACTAAAATTGCCTTAATGAGCCATCAGGCAGAGCTATTTGCGTCACCAAACTTGAGCATGTTAATGTGTACTGCTTTAGTCAGGACTCTTATAATTCCTGAGTATGTACACAGTTAAGATGCTTTGTAATGTAGTTCCCAGATTTTCAGTGGGTAACATAACTATCAGGCATCAACTTATTCCACCGCTTTGTCTTTAGCTTTATTAAATATGAACACTGCTTCATGCTAATCAATACAATCTTTTTAATGACAAAGAAGCATAAAAGTTTTTTTTTGTGCAGTCATGACAATGAAAAGCAAGAATATGAGAAAAGAGGAAAGATTATGTACAATTTTGTGGCCTTTGGACAGAAAAGGAATGTAAGCAAGAAGTTGACCATATGCATTTTGTACTACTACAGGAGTAGCTGTGTCATATGAATGCAGGTTTCTTCCCAGTAGGCTGCAGAATCAGGAATTTGGGATGCTGATGTCTACTGATCACTGTAATTGGTGGTGGGAGCTGATTAAGAAATAAGTTAGGGATTATCATACATCCATAGTTTGTAAAAGTGGAAAGTATTGGTAATAACTTTAAGACTTGTACAAAGCAAGTTGAACCATACTCCATATTGCCTTGTGTATTTTATGGAGTTTATTGTAGTTAGAAATGTAAAACACAAAAAAAGAGGTACTATCTGCCGATTGTGAGCCAGGTATTTAATGTCACTCCACTTTGACTTTGTCGAAAGCTTTCTTTTCTGGCACACAGATGCAAATAACATTTGAAAAGGGGTATTTGTGTGGTCGTCACTTTCCATTTAACGTTTTCCTGGTATGCATACTTATTGAATAAATAAGGCAACAAGTAGAGAAGTGATAGAATTCAGTGCAAAAACAATGCTGCATACTAGACACATGTCAGATCATCTTCTAATTGTGTGTGAATGAACACATTCAATTAAAGGTGGAAAATGGTCTTTGATTTAGAAACTAGTCATAAAGGTGAATTTGTGAGGTTTTGTTTTAGATGATCTATATTTATTTTTTTGACCATTCAAGCCGTTTATATTGCCTCTAATGTCCAGCTGTGTTATTTTGATTTTGATGGAGTTTTAAACATGCACTGCTTTTCCTCGAAGCAAGTGGACAATGACTGCAGGGGCACTAAACATGAAAAAGGGGGCACATGGTGATTGGTAAAGAGGATAAATGGAACTGTGAAAAAAAGAAAAAAGGGCATGGATTGTTCCCATACATTGTAAATGGCTGCTTTGTTTTGTCTCTTTCTTTGGATAACTTGATCTTCCTTAAATTCACCCAATGAAATGTGATTCCTATATGTTCTTTGGCTGACTTGTCATTCATAGGAGTCACCACAATCCTGCCACTGTCCAGCTCTTGGTAGATACATTTTTTCACAGAATTACTTCCTGGAGTCAGGATCTGAATGTGGATCACATGCTTACACCAATAAAAAACAGACTCTGCTGACCACCCTTTTGGTTGGACAGGGATTTCCTGTTGCTCTGTCTGGTGTCCAACAAAAACCCAGGGGTGTACCTCATACTAATGGGAAATTTGAATCTGGGCAAACATGTTTGAGCACATAAGTATTTCTAGCATTCTAGAGAAAGGTGCTTCATCTTTGTCTCGTTAGCTCACTGATAAGCAGAACCCGAGTGAAAGCAATGTCAGATGATTATTGCTCTTCTGTGGGTATATTTATCAAGCTAAACCCTCAAGGCAACCAATAACCTCTGCATACATCCTTCTTAGGCTGCTCAGAAACTAAAATATCTCGCCATCCTTTACATGTGCTCAGATTTTCCATAGGTTTATTTGCAGATGCTCATTCACCGGTAACTGTGTATATTCTGCCCATCAGCTAACTCAGTCATGGCTAAAGTGCTTTCATTAATTCTCTCATTTTTCTCTTTTAGCAGCAATGCCCAAGGCAAAACAGTTGACAATCTATTAGCTGTCTATTTAAAGCATACTGTGTGTATGTGTGTGTATGTATTTTGTATGTGTGTATATTGTGACAGATAGGGGGTGCTCTCGCTCCCTTGAACCCTTGTCCACGACTCCAGACACCAGGTAAAAGTCCAAATGATGACTTTATTAAATCGCCACAGTGCACAAAGCACCCTCTCCTCCACTATATTCATAAACCACACAATAATAATAAACAAATACAATAAACCAATCCTCCAGCTCCCAGACGCGTTGCCACCCTTCCTCCCAGCTCAGCTCGTCGTCTGGGAGCTCCCTCAGTCCTTTTATATTCCCCGACCCGGAAGTGTTTCCAATCCAACAGTCCACAAGTCCTTATTCCTTCTGGGTCAGGGTAAACAATGCTTTTCCTCACCCCGGAAGCCCGTCACTCTTCCTATGACGAACTTCCGGGTCATAGTGTGCAAAAGAGTCCACTGGCCTCCCGACAGCGAATCCCAGTGGCCCCCAAGGTATCCAGCAGGGCTGTGCATAAAAACTACATAGTCCATGAGGCCCTGCTGGAATTCGGGGCCCGTACATGCTCTCGGGAGAGCTCCTCCTGGTGGACTGGGGGTGAGGGCCGGAATATGAAACCGGCCATCCATTACAATTCCCCCCCTTAGCGACGACCACTAGGACGGAGCGTCCAGCCCCGCGAGGGACGTCCTCCTCCAGGAGGACCCGTCAGTCGGGCTTCGTCCGTGTGCTCCGGGTCCCCCAGAGAACCTAGGGGGAATGGTGTAACGGTTGTTCCTCCAAGGACAAGCTCGCCAAACGTGTCCCGACTGACGACAGTTGTAACACTGCCGTTGTCCTCCCGGTTGTCTTCCTTCCCGAGACCGAAAACATCTCGGGAATTCTGTTAACATCTCCCTTTCGTTCGCCAAGGGAGGTTTTACAGTCGCCTTGCAGCTCTCGACCCATTTTTCCATCTTGTCAGGAGACCCACTCTTTACTTTGGGGATCTCCTGTTTACTCTGGGGCTTGGACACAGCTGGGGACTCTCTCTTAGAAACAGAGAGCCCCTTTGCTGTCTGTACGCCCGTTGATTTATGTTTTTTAGGAGGCGGTGTCATCACCACCGCATTGCTCCGGGTAACAGTACTGTTCAGCTGTACCGGTACGATCGGTGCTTCCCCTGACCCGTCTGTCATCACGCCCCACTCTCTTGTCGGGTTTGCAGTGCATTGGAATCCGCTACTTATTAACCGCGGTCACAGTTTGCACTGCGTCCCTTTACACTGTATGGTACCGGTCTCACTCACCTGTACCGCCACATCCAGCATGGCGGGAGCCACCCGACCAAAATGCCGTAGATAATCCCTATCACTTCCAGCAGTGCTTCGGCCGTCGCTCCCAACTCTTCCATCTGTTTCTTAATGTCTTTTAATCTGTATAATAAATCATATATGGGCTTGAGCAGTTTCTCGAGATCCCGCAGTTCTAAACTGTTATTTAGTTCGGCCAGAGGTAGGCTATTCTTCTCGTTTGCCTTACCTTCCGACCGGGAGCCAATAAGAACGTCCACTCCTCGCATGTGTTCTGCTGGGTCGCGCAAAGGATCCTGGGACTTGGAGTCTGTATAGAATCGGGTGGCTGCTACCGGCCGACTATGATCTACCTTTTTTAATTTGTCGGCGGACCATTTAGTCACGTCCCGTTCCTCTTTACTTTTATTTATAATCGCCGCTGCTTTGCTGGTCTCCCCCTTCCCCTTCAGGGAGCTCGGATCTGTCGGGGAATAAATGACCTCACCGATGGACCGAGGTTGACCTTCTCCTTCCCGACTTCCCTCGAGTGAGATCACATGGTTGGTTTCGGTGAACAGGCAGGTCTCTTCCTGGTCAGGTGACACCGGTTCATGCTTTCGGCTTACCCAACCTGCCCCAGGATAGTCCACGTGACTGTTCTTGGCGAATGGGCTTCTTCCTTGCAGATCCCTAGAGTGGCTAGACCTGTCAATATAGCGGCCATCTTGCCCGGGTAAAAGGTATGCCTCCATTTCACCATCGGGTTTCCACAGACAGGCCTCTGTAAAATAAGAAAAAACAGTTCCCGGCGCCTCGGGCGTTTTCTCAGCACCTACCTCCGGACTAAGGTAGTCCGGCGGGTCCGATATCTGATAGCCTTTCTGCTGCTGCCGTACCGCTCTGGCTTTTCCAGCTTCTATCAGCGCCCTGTCTTCCTCACTGCCTGTCAGGTATGTCCACATCATCTCGGCCTCAGTTAGGGTCTGTTTCTTCGGGTTAATCCACTCTTCTTGCCTGTTTTCTTCCCCATTGCCTCCTGATCCAGCAAGGCTTAGTATTGCAGCGCTTTCTGTAGCGAGTGGCGTTTTCTACCGCTAAGTGCTCTTCGATGGGACCTTCTTAGGGTCGTCTGCGCACACAAATTTTGTTGTAAATGCAGATCCCCTGCCAACAGACGGGCAGAGAATCCTGCTGACTAAGCCAGTGTCGCAGTAGGGGGCGCTAGTGCTCCCTTGAACCCTCAGGTACCACGCCAAACACCAGGTAAAAGTCCAATAATTATTATTTATTATAATAATTAAGTGCACAAAGCACCACCACTCCACTATTCTCAATAAACAATAACCAATCCAATAAATCACAATCCTCCACTCCCAGACGCGTTGCCACCCTTCCACCCAGCTCAGCTTGTCGTCTGGGAGCTCCCTCAGTCCTTTTATATTCCCCGACCCGGAAGTGTTCCCAATCCAACAGTCCACAAGTCCTTATTCCTTCCGGGTCAGGGTAAACAATGCTTTTCCTCACCCCGGAAGCCCGTTGCTCTTTCTGTGACGAACTTCCGGGTCATAGTGCGCAAAAGAGTCCACTGGCATCCCAACAGCGACTCCCAGTGGCCCCCAAGGTATCCAGCAGGGCTGTACATAAAAACTACATAGTCCATGAGGCCCTGCTGGAATTCGGGGCTCATACATGCTCTTGGGAGAGCTCTTCCTGGTGGACTGGGGGTGAGGGCCGGAATATGAAACCGGCCATCCATTACAATATCTATTGTAAAACAGATAGAGTGTTGGGGTCCATAATTGGATTCCCCATTTAATTGGAATGGTTGGTATAAGATGTAAAAAACCGGGTGGTGTGCTTCTGGGCTTCTTCTTTCTGAAAGGCTAGGTTTGTTTCCTTTGGAAGCAGGTTCTTGAATAAACGCTGACCTCCGGTTTGCTTGTTTAAGTAGTAGATGGGGTCTTCAACTCTAATCCTGGGGGGATACTAGACAGGTTTGCATTCTAACCATTTTCTTGATTAGTGACCAGTTTGTGCTACTAATTCACTTTTTTTGCCTTAATTGAAATTGCCTTGCTGTTTAAGACATTGTAATTGTTTCATTTTTTTCTTAATTAGCAGCTAAACAATAATCAGATCCAAACAAGCCAACACATGACCAGCTAACCAGTGTCCATTATACAATATCTGAAAATAAAGGAAGGTGGTAATGGTAATCTGCTCAGGTCTATGAAACATGTTGACAGTGCTCTTAAGGAAAATTAACCGTTTTGTAAATGTCTGCTGTGGCAGAATCAGAACATCAAGAAGCCATGGAATTATATAACTGGTTTAGTTAACAATGGCTTCTAATTAAGAAACTGGTTGGTGTGAAATAGTTGGAGTTTGACTTAGCTGGTCATCTGTTGGCTCATCTCACATCTCATTTTGTTTGACTACCGTTTAAAAAAAAAAAAGAAGAAGCTATTTAGAAGACCCAACTCTTAAAAAAATGACTATTAAAATGATAGGAAAAGAAGTCAATTATCAACAAACATTGGGTGCTAATGTAGAAAATGGCAGCCATAGTAGCACTCCGGTATTGGAGAAAGATGCCCTTTGTCATTGGTTCTTCCTACACCACTCTCTTCCCCTGTTATTCTTACCAGTTAACAGCCCCCGTAATGTTCCCTAGCTATGTGCATCTGACAGTATGTATGTATGTTAATTTATTTGTATATATAAGGTGTGACTGTTAATTCCCGGAACA
The DNA here is from genome assembly GCF_016835505.1 of Polypterus senegalus. NCBI lineage: Eukaryota > Metazoa > Chordata > Cladistia > Polypteriformes > Polypteridae > Polypterus > Polypterus senegalus. Next base: position 160,451,419 of record NC_053154.1, read on the forward strand.
TATATATAAAGTGCTTTACAACTGTGCAAATTTTAATCCTCTGAAGACTTTTCACTTGTTTTACTTTAACTGACAGTAATGATGATAACTTGTAATTACATTATATCTGCTTTGAATGAATCATCTATGCATTATTGAGCCCACTTCCTCTAGTTCAGGGTACCAAATATCCCAGCAACACAGAGCACAAAGAACGAACCATTATGGACCCCACTCAAAACCATGAGGCCAATTTAGAGTCACCAATTAAACCAGGATTAAAGTCATTTGGGTGAGAGGGAATATCCAAGTCAGATAAAAAGAAAACTTGCAGCAGACTCGGTAATTGAGCAGAATTTGAACCTAGGACTGTGAAGATGTGTGGCAGCAGCACAAATTCATTAATGGATTTCTTTCAGTTAGAAAAAAAGTAATAATTCAATCTTTTAAAAAGATAATCACTATAATACATACTGATCATATTAATTATATATAGAATTTGTCCATCATATAGCATTTTCTGTATTTTCTGTTATGATGGTATCAGCCCTATTTGAGACATATGAACTCAAAGGCATTGTAGACACTCAGGCTATTGTGTAGTGTTTTCTGTACATGCGTCCATTAAAGCTCTCAAATATTGCCTGCATGCAGGCAGTTAGGCTGCTCCAGACAGTTAGAATGTGACCTGGCAGCCAGTGGAGCTTCCTGCTGACGTGGCTTTCCCTATCAGAGCCGCAAGAGCCTATGTCTGTCTCGCTGTCTAGCTCTCCCTCTCTCTCTCTTGCACGCTCTTTCTCTCTCATGCTTGCTCATTTGTGCTCTCTCTCTCTCTCTGACTCTCATCTCGTTCATATTAGCTCACATTGTTTCTCAGCCGCTTGCTTGCTCATGTTTGTATTCAAAGGGGTTTTATGGGCACCACATGGAGTGCTGGCAAAATATGGTGATTTTTACACAAACATGAGATAATTAATATATTCTTATCAAGCATATGACCCCAAGTGTATAACTTGAAAATTAAAATGCAATATAAACACAATACTTGCTTTAGAAACAAAAAGGGAAACTATGCCAATGTATCACTTAAGAAAAATATCAAGTAACAAGGCTTGAAGGAAACTTTCATTTTTTTTTATTTCTCACCTTTTTTTATCAACTTCATCCACTGTGTTCCTTCTCACTCCATTCATGACTGCTGTAGCATCAGTTGAGCTTATTTGTTGTTGATTGTGCAAGGTGACTTCCTTAGTTCTGTTACCATGAAGTATAAATGTGCATGTATTCAATATCAGGATAATAGAAGACCACCGCTATTGGTCACCCTTGTGCCCCTTTGTATTAGCAGTCACTGTAACTTGGTCAGTTCTACTCTATTGTCTACTTGCAGTGGTGACATTGCTGCATGCTAATTAGCATATGGGTGGCCAGACAGTTTTTGACGGGAAGTGTGGCTAAGGCATTGAAGCACAAGGTTCTTAGTTCAATCCTTTTGTCTGACTCACCAAGAATGTCACATAACTAACTTCTGGTCCTATTGCAAAAAACAGATATAAATCTGAGTAGTTGCACTATAGTTTGTAGCTGTATAAGTGCTTTGAAGTAGTGTTTATTATAAAAGTGACATTATACAAAATAGATTTTCTTGTTTGTGGTAAGTTGTAAATTGCTTTTAAAATAAAACGTGTTCTTTTCTAACACCCCAAAACAGTGTGACCCACTTTACAACATGGGCAAAACAGACACACTGTGCTCGATGGATGAGCAGTGCTATTCGTTCAGCTGTCGGCCATTTATTGCGTGCAAGTAAATAAACATTGAAATGGATAGCCATAAAATTGCTCAGTTTGTTACATTTAAATGTCTGTTCCCTGAGGTTGACCATTGTGGTCAGCACATGCCTAATCTGTTTAAACCAGGCTGTCTCATTTATGTTATTTCTTTTTTTTTACTCTTATTGCAATAGCCCTTTCATTTTATTGGTGTTCTTAATGCTGTCAGACAGCTTAACTGGAATATGTTTGGGTTATAATTAAGTTGCTGCCATTTAGAAATATTTTTTTCTTTTAATGAGATAAGTATATAATGGTCAGTGTAGTAATAATCTGAACCACTTTTCACCCACAATGTGCAATTGCAAAAATTTTCATTTCACACTCTGCTTGTAATGATCTCCAACCTAATCAAGACTTTTATGCAGTTGGGCTGCTAGTACAGTTTTCATGGTCATACCCGTGACCTTGAACTTGAAGAAATTTTAATTTTGGGGGGAAAAAATACTAGAAGTACCCTGCAATTGGCTGGAATTCCTTCCCTTCTAGGGCTGCTAATCAGTTTGTGCCCAGTCTGATATCATATGCAACGGCATCCTGTGACCATAAGCTGGATAAGCAAATTAAAAGATAGATGGCATTATGTGCTTGTGATTATTTTCCCCTCATCACCATAATCTTGAAAGTCATGCAGTTAAATGAGTGACATATAGAATACTTGGCACAATGTCTTATTTTTCAGGTTCTTCTGTGCATTGTGGATGTGTATATAATAAAGGGGAACCATTTAGTCTGGTATCTGATTTATTTCACATATAGTTAAGGGTGTACAGTCAAAAAGAAGGCCAGAAGATGACAGTAATTTATTTTGTCATACACACCACAAGTTATGGAGAAAGTGTTCATGGGACAAAGGAAAAAAAAGCCCACAGTCCTTCCAGCTACACAGAAAGTCTCAATTATGAGTGGGTTCCACTCTTGCTCTCACAAATGTTTCCCTCAAGCTCTGCCCCTAGTCTTTATTACCACATTATAGTGGCATCAGGTCATGTGTGACCACATTTTTATTAGAACAATTCAACCCAACAAAGCTTGCCAGTCCTATCTACTTAATTCCTCCAACATAACATCAAGCCGCATTTTGAATATCCGTAAAGTCTTACTGTCTACCACACTAGTTGGTAAGTTATTCCATGGATATATGCTTCTCTATGTGAAGAAAAACCTTCTAACATGTGTAAAAGTTTCCCTTACCAAGCGTCCATCTGTGTCCCCATGTTCTTGTTAACTTGTTATATAATGTTAAGCACTTCAATCATGTTACTTGTCAGTCTTCTTGTGCTTAATCTGAAAACGCCTGTCTCTTTTAGTCTTTCTTCAGCAGTCCTGGAATCAGCCTAGTTGCTCTTCTCTGGACTTTTTCTAGTGCTGCTATGTCTTTTTTTTCTCTTTCCCCAATCCAGGCTTTCATAATGCAACTTGCTCAGTGATGTTTGTCAGTTGCGCTTCTGCCATCTCTTCAGAACCCTAGTGGGAAAACGATATCTGATGGTCAGAAGTTATTAACTGATGACCAGATGGTGATGGATCTACCTGGACTGGTCAAATTCTCCCATCTTGATAAGGGTTTGGTATGCAAATTCTCTGTTTGTGGGCAGCTGAAATCATTTGTGTCTGTTTACAGCCTCTTCCTTAGATTCCCATGTGTTACAGAATGGCAGTGGAATTCATCTCATTACAGCCTCTATGGCACATCCCTATTGGACCTTGCAAGGTTAAACATGACAGTCTGTTATGGGTTTTAAGCCCACCTCCAAGAATCTTCAACTGCCACCACATCAAAGAGAAGCTTTCCAATGATTGTCTTGTGTAACTGCTGAACAACATCTGTCCGCATTCATTCACTTTCAGACATAGAACTGCTTCCATGTGGGGGTTGGGTGTCATTCTGATTTAAATAAGGAGAAAGTTTGTACCTATAGTTCAACATTTCTTTTTTATTATCCCCTTATTTCAAACTCTTTAAAAAAAAAAAAAAAAGTTTAGTGGTGAAGAAACATCTTCAAGTTTTATACTGTGTTTCCTGATGTAGTTGAGGAAATAAATGAATACTGTAGGGAGCCTATGTGTGTAAAGTGGCATATAACTGGTTAATAAAGACTCGCAATGCATGACTGCTCTCGACAGATTGTTATGCCAGCACAAACAAAGTCTGGATCCTGTGCTGTCGCAGTTCACAATCAGACTCTCCTGAAATTCATTATTAATGCAAATACAGGACAGTCCAGGGCATGATGACACAGACCTTTTACTTTGTGCTATTTTGAACATTGCTGTTTGTTTATTCATGTGTTAAATGTAATGGAGATGTATGTTTTATTTATTTATTTATTTATTTAGTTAGTTTTTATTTATTAAAAACCCCACTGAAACCCCAGAAAATGCCCTGTTTTGTTTCCTGTAATGTGTTTGTAATATGCCTGTGTGATCTGATTTGAAATATGAGTTAATGTAACTTGGGCTAAGCAGGATTTAGAAAGTACAAGAGTGAGGTTTGCAGCAGATTTGACTGCCATATAGGGAGTATAACAATAGCTCCTACATTATTTACCCCGACCCTCTTACTGAGACGCAGCACTGATGCAGCTTATCTCTACCATACATTTATGTGACCTGAGTTGGCACTGAACACCATTGCCACATAAAGAAAGGTTGCCAGATTGTCAAAACCATGTCAAAAAATACATACATATCCCCACAAATCTTCATTTTATATAGCACCTTTCGGTAGTAAGAAACTTGTTCCAATTTTTTTTTTTAATAGCAGAATTGTATTTTTTTATGCAGTTGGTGCTCAGGGTGGATAAGATACTTGCTGAGGGTCACACAGTGATCTGGGGGTTTGTGGGTCAGCCTTGTGATTTAAAGCCAGTTAGGCACAGTGCCTGCCAATGCTATTTTGTGTGGTCTGTTTTGGAGAGAAATCCTCTGTCCACACTTAAGATGTGCCAAGTAATGGTAACAATAGAGCAACTACATCACAGTTGGCCAAGGTATCGCAGATGACCATACAAAAATACAGTGGTTAACAGTAAAAGAAAAATGGCATTAAAAATTCAACTTTACTGGGAGTGGTTGCCTCTCTCACTGCATCTGTATAGTGGAAGGGCTGATAAATGAAGAAAGTGATGTTGGTACAGGAGCTTCAGGGGCTTTCTACAAATAGAATTTTAGTCACTTGTCGCTATGTATAACACAACCAAGACTTTGTCAAGGTCTTGTAACATGACAATAACTCACAGATGGGTACATCTAATATGTATTCTAATGCCATTGGTGCTTTGCATGTCTTATAAAGTTAAAATAAGGTTTGTATTAAGATCTTGTTACACAGAAACTGCTAACCAGTAGATGCAACTTAAACTCTGTTCTTGAGGGGCCACAGTGGCTGTAGGTTTTCATTCCAGCCACTTTCTTATTTATTAGCCACTTATTGCAGCTGGTGAATTCCAAACCTAAATCCCATATTTTTTTTTCCTTAACCAGCAGCACTGATCTGCTCCATGTTAAAACAAAATGAAAGATTCTCTCAGAAGAAAAGAATAAACAATCTTATATATAAACGTCTAACATTGGAAGTGTGAGTGTCTGTCTGTCCGGCCTGGAAGTGAGAAGTGGACTCGCGGTAAGGGGCTCGGCCTCAGAGGAAACAGAAAACTCGCTTAGCCACTAATAACACAAGCGGGGCCAGCATGTCAGCAAAACGAAACCTCAAAAGAAAGACAACGTTGCTTAGCCGCTAACATCGGCAAACTGGTATCCCTTTTACTTTTCCTTCCGCCGCTAATGCACAAGCCCAGAGTAGTTCCTTTCAATTACCAGACATCTCTACATTTCAGTTTATTTTATGATGATTTTAATAGATTCTAGGACCCCGGGCTTTTTACAGCATGGGCTTACACAGCTAGTATTAGAACTGTTTGAGTGGCTTCACTGTTGACATATAATACAAAAAAGTAACATATACCATTAACAGCAATATTTGGCTTTTAAATATTAAGTTGCTTCCAGTAAAAACATGAAGTCATTGTAGCTCCTCAAACTCATTACGTAGGTTGACCTTCCTGTAATACATTGTAACTCAGAAAGTCCCTTCAAAAACCGAAAGTGTAATTTGATTGTTTTACCACTTTGAAAAAGAACCCCAAAGCTGCAGAAACAATGCCTTGAAATATAGCTGAAAATAGCAACCTGCGAAGCCCTAGGAATTGGTTAAATGTAGTACAGGTGGGCAGGAAACCACCAACGTGGTAACACCGTTTGGGTGACATGAAATTGGTTGTAAAATTTTTGTTTAAATATCACACACAGCTGTGGCATATGGAATTCAACACCAAAAGTGAATTATTCCATTCTTCAATTGGAAAGACCTGTTTGCACTAATCATGATGCTGAGAATGTGCTGCTATTAGAAATTATGTATGACCCACAGGTTAACTGTACTATACTTCACACAGTGATATCTAGGGAAAAAAGTTTGAGTTATAAAACAGCAGGCAGTTAAAAATGTGCCCTGCTGAAAATTTACTTTAGATGAGTGAGGAAATATGAGTGCTTGTCTGAGTGTGCCCTGTGCTCACCTTGCTTCTGGGATAGGTTCCAGCTCAGCCTGACCCTAATTTTGATTAAGTGGGTTTGGTGAATGGATGGGTGTTATTGCAGTGGAGTTGTCTCATATTAGGAAGAGATTAACCGGTTGACTGCTCAATGGACTGGTGCCCATTCAAGACTAGGCATATCATGATTCCAGAAGTTTTGGATTTAGTACCAATCGATACCAGTAAAGTTTTACGATACTCAATACCTATTTAATAGCACGGGAAAAACTTTCACAGGCTTTTTAATTAAAAGTAACACAATTATTCAAGTGAGACAGCATTGTACCTTTTTTGTATAGAAATATATAAATACTAATCGTAACAACAACTTTAAAATTGTGGCAAATCAATCAAGTAACCAACATTCATAAATACAATGCAAGGCTTAAATTTGAATGTGTCATAGACCCGGAAATCCCTCTAGTGTAACAAGTGAAGGTGGTGTTATTACCGTAAGGTAATTTCAGCACCGGGTTCATCATGGGCTACCTGATTCATCTTACCATGTGCACATTCTAATTTTATTCTTTGACATTTTCTAGCCTGAAATTGGAATATACAGCTTAAAGTCAATGCTAAAAATAAAATTCAAACATATATTCACACTGTTAAATTTACTCTATAAATTCCAAAAATAACACAGGATATTTTTATTTGAACAAACTTTTTAAAGCTGTTTTTGTAACAAAATACCTTAAAATCTGGTTTGTCAGAGAATCACTCCATTAAGTTTGTAACGTTTGCTTTTGTGAGGTTTATATTTGCATCATTGGCCTGTTAAAAATTTCACATGTCACAAACCCCTGGCGCATTAATTGTCCAAATCTGTCCCTCTTTTTTTTAATAATGTAATATTTTGCGTTCTGAAGTAATAGGTCTAGGTTTCAGTCACACATCAGGGTGGTACTGACTTTAAGTAGTAATACTATAAAAATACTGGTATGTTTTCAGCATTTTGGAATCAAAGTATCGATTCTTTTTACATTTCTACTCAGGATTGGCTGCCACCTTGCACCAGTGCTGCTGGATTATACACCTGCTTCCTGCAACCCTGATATGAAAACGTTTGCTAGTAAATACAGTAGTTAATGGATTTTTTTAAAATCCAAATTGTAAATCCACAATGTAAATTGTGTCAGGAGCTTTGTCGCTGTTCTATTTTAAAAATGTGACATTTTTTTTCAGCTATTTCTAGAAACCCCATAGCATTAGTAATAAATAAGAAAATGACCATTTTGAATTGGGTACTTAAGATTTCAATGGTTCTCTTTTAGAAGACATAAAAATCCAGGTTTTGTTATGCAATACATTTTATACGGTGCCTTTAGTCTTATAAAGTCTGATTTCCTGTTGATGTAAATGTGAAGTAAATATGATTGCACATTTGGGGAGTTCCCTAATGAACCATAAAGTCTGTCACTTAAAACCAGCTAAATAAAAGATGATGAGGGAGAGGTGGTTACTGGAACAGAGCACTAAAGACACATCAAAGAATAAAAAGGTCTCATTGAAACGGGCAATGGGTAGCACCTAAGTGCCAGTCTGTCCCTCAGCATGTCCCCAAGTTCAGGTTACAGCAGAAACAATTCAGCCCTTAAATGGTGACCTTCAGGATCAAATAGATTTAATTTCACACTAAATGGATGGATAGACGGAACAATCAGTTAAGCTTTCCCAGAAATTCCACTGAACTGGATTATAAGATGTTTTGCTTTTCCCATTACCTTTTGTATGTTCACAGTAAATGCTTTTTTTTCATGAAATACTGGCAGATGTGCTTTTATGACACTCTCTTAAAAATTACTTGCATTATTTTTATTACCTGTATTGTACAAAAGAAATGTTGCAAGCTAAGTGGAGACTATCCTATCAAACTTGCTTTGGGTGATGTTATTCTGTACTGTACAAAGCAAAGATTAGTACATATGAGAAAACTTTTATCCATAGCTTTGACTTTATCGTGTTAAAGGAAATTATATTTTTTTAAAAACATGTCCAGTTTGTGAGTAGCTTTTTAATGGGCGTATTTTTTATGGTGGTGCACAGAGTACTCTGGAGCCTTTAGCAGTCGGCTAATTCTTTCTAAGAACTGAATATCAAGTGACAACAGAAGATATAGAGGAAATAGTTACAGTTAGTTGTGTGCGAGCCTTTAAAAGTTCATGGTCTGTCTCAGTGTTATAGAAAATTAAGGGGCAAAGGCAAAAATAACCCTGAATTTAACAAGTTTCCCCATTAGAAAAGGAAAGGTTAAATGAAGTATCCCACATATTATTAATAATTTAATATATTCTAATATACAGCATACATGGGCTGTCATCCCAGCCAGGATTGGCCCCATTTCCTTAACTGGCAGGAAAGCCAATACAATGGAGAGATCAGGGGAGGCTATGTATCAAGGCTCTATGCTCCCTTGACCTGCTAGATGATAGATAGATAGATAGATAGATAGATAGATACTTTATGGCAGCATCCTTTGGCTTCAGTACCAATTTGGGCACCTGCAGGGCATGCTGGGAACTGTAGTCTAGTGGGGGTAGCCCTGTTGGGATCCAATGGGTACCACCAGAGGGTACTGCAGGGAGTTGCACTTCCTACTTTATGGGACTTCATGACTCGGAAGTGCTTCCAATGGGCAATCTTCTGGTACCAGAAGTACTTCATTAAAAGGAGCAGCACTGTCTTGTCCAGCTGAGTTAGAGCTGGGAGAGGAGATAAGCAACACTTGTCTGGGAGGAATAGCAGAGCAGAACAGAGGAAGAAGAGAGAAGCATATGGCTGGGCTGAGGTGTTTTGAACTTGAAACTATGTCAGTGCATTCATGTCTGGGGTTTGTGGTGCCCCCACTCGAACACATTATATAACATCCATTCATCCATTATCCAACCCACTATATCCTAACTACAGGGTCACGGGGGTCTGCTGGAGCCAATCCCTGCCAACACCGGGCGCAAGGCAGGAAACAAATCCCGGGCAGGACGCCAGCCTACCACAGAGCACACACACCCACACACACACACCAAGCACACACTAGGGACAATTTAGAATCGCCAATGCACCTAACCTGCATGTTTTTGGACTGCGGGAGGAAACCCACGCAGACACGGGAAGAACATGCAAACTCCACGCAGGGTGGACCCGGGAAGCGAACCTGGGTCTCCTAACTGTGAGGCAGCAGCGCTACCCACTGCGCCACCTTCAGTAAAAATGTATTTAAGAAATTGATCAAATGAAAATACTGCAATATTTGACTTAGATAAAACTTGTACAAAGTTGTGTGATGCTAAGTCTGAGGTACTTCTAAAGTTCAGGAGTATACAAACTAAAAACAGGGGGCTCAAGTGCTTTGTATCTGCAAGATGGAGCAGACAAGAGAGGGCAACAATAATATATCCAAGTGGAGGTGTGTCACATAAAGTTTTAAATTGGATTTGGTGTTCAAATGGGAGCCAAAGCAGATGACTTAAAACTTAATTGATGCTTACCTCAGTGCTTTGTAAGAATAAGAATGCGAGCATATCCTTCCTGTTTTGTGGTATATTTCTGTTATTGGTTACTTTATGGTTTGTTCATCATTGTGTTATCTGACTTGTCAAAAAAAAAAAAAGAACCCTAGAATTTTGGAACCAAAGTGTGCATGCTGACTGCTTTTATGTACTGGCGCCAGTTTCTTAGCAGGATTTTAAAATGACTACACCAGTAAGGTGCATTGTTAATAAAGTTTTGTATTGCTCCGTGTTTCTGTTTAAAGTAGTTTGACATTTGTTACATTCCTTACCCGTGTTTGCAGCACAAGCTAGGAAGCACTCATTCATCTTTTTTTCCATTCCAATAATTAAAATCTTGTTTTGAACTCATAAAATGTTCTCTGATTTCCTCACCTACCATAGATCAAAGTGGCTGAGAGGAGGGTTTCTGAGCTCCTTCTTCCACGTGTTTTGGCCTGGATCTTAGCAAGATATCAGCGCGTGTAGCTGAACAAAAAAGACGTGCAATTCTGAGAAGTGGCCAAACAAGCCTTTCAGAGTAAACTGTAGCTGTGGGGTATCCTGGTGTTTATGAGACCTTTTAAAGCGCAATGAGGGTCTGTTTGTAGGGCATTGACAATTAAAAACTTTTATTGGGAAATGTATTTTTAATAGGAGTAAACAGAATTTTGGTTCCAGTTACTCATGACAAGCAACCTCTCCTTGGCCAATTACGTTTTTTAAAGCAGAGCAGAAAATATTTTTTTGCCCCACTCACTGAAATCTGGGCACATATTATAAACAAATAGTGAAAAAGACTATTATTCTCATGAAGGGAAGAAACAAATTAAGCCATGTATACTGTAGGTTCAATTTCTTTTTGTTTTCATTAAAATACTGATCCAATCAAAATAAATGTTTCAGACCTAGCAATAATCTGCTAAAGCCAGTATTAAGTTATTACCTTAAATCAACATTTTAGTTACCACCTTTATTTTCCTATTTTGTGTTTATGCAAAAAATACCAAAAATCTTATCTATTGTTGCTTGATTTATGTATCAAAGCCCCCACGTTTCAGATAGAGATTCAAAATATCACCTCAGCCATGAAGACAATATAACAGCAGGCACCCTGAAGCCACTGATGTAGAAGAAGTGGCACACATCATTGGCTGCATGGACGTAAAAGACAGCAATGGCCACAGATGATCTTTTCACGCTGATATCGAGAATAGACTTTAAACGAGAGACCTGCATAGTGACAAGTAAAGGTTGACTTGGCACGGGAGTAAATTTGTAAAAGTGTTGAGCAATGGAAAGAAAGAGGGCGATCGCAACAGAGTAATAGATGTGAAGCAGGGAGGAACAGCACTGAAGTAAAAGTTGTCACTGCAACACTGATGTCCCCAAACCCAGTACGTAATTGCTGCAGTTTTTTGTTCCAACCCAGTTGCGTAAAGGAATATTCCATCCAAAAATATGTATATTTTGATGTTAGTTACCCAATGTAGATCGTCCTGTTGACCAAAAAGCATTTTTAAACTCTTTTTGGTGTACAAATGACATATTGAAAATTCAAATTCAACATTAACCTGCAGTGACCTGTACTGGACAAGAGCAAACAATCTTGAAAAATGTCCATGTAAAAAAGAAAAAAAATTCTCACATAACTTATAAGTCACATGTCCATTATCCATTTATATGGTCAAAACGTACAAAACACAAGCATTTTTTGCTAAAATATTATTAGCAGTTACCTCTTGAAAGCACAGCTTTGATGATCAACAGGAAAGACTTAATTCCCACAATGCTGTTCATTTCAATTGTAAACAGGATTCTTGACCAATGAATGAGATAGAGAAGTGGATCATTAATATGTACTTTCTTCACAAAAGCTTAAGATTACAATTTTTTCTTGTCCAACACTACAAACTTTAGATCATTACAACCATCCAGATGAGAACAGGCCATTCACCGTAACAAAGTTTGCTGTTGTTATCCACTTAATTTTTCTAAAATTACATCAAGGTGACTTTTGAATGTCTCTAAAGTCTTACTGTCTGCCAAACTACTTGGTAGCTTATTCCAAGTGTCTGTGGTTCTCTATGTAAAGAAAAACTTCCTAATATTTGTGTGAAATTTACCCTTAACAAGTTTCCAACTGTGTCCCCGTGTTCTTGATGAACTCATTTTAAAATAACAGTCTTGATCCACTGTACTAATTCCCTTCGTCGTTTTAAATACTTCAATCATGTCACCTCTTAATTTTCTTTTTCTTAACCTGAAGCTACATGGATTAAGTAGCATATAAAAATACAATTTTTGGGAGGAGTATTCCATTAATTAGAAGCCAGTGTTTGCTTTTTTATTTTGTGGATTGTTATAGTTTTCATTCTGCCTTGTGAAATCATTCTTAATTTAGAGATTTCTCTTTTCTAAGAATGCCATCTGAATGATTTGTGTCCATTAGCAGATAGTAATCGTACTTCCGTCATTTTTTTTTCCCTATTTCATTTCTTTCCAAATCTTTCATATACCAGATATTTAATGATTGGCATATAATACTGTAAACAGAACCAAGTTAGACTTTTTGCTCTGGTGTAGTTCTAGTGGGTGCCCACTGTGGCTGCAGGGTTTTATCCCAACCAGTTTCCCATTTTATCTCTAGTTGATCTTCTTAAATTAGCTACTCCTTTTTTTCTTATTATGTAGTGTTCTGAAATGCACAGTAGTACATTTACATTAATAAGAAATTTGGAAATTGTGTATGATTGCCTGGGTAATAAATGTGTGAGTTATTTTTTCTTTTTTATTTGGGTTTTATCTGTGGGATTTGCTTTGCTGATTGTAATTTATAATGACAGTTAATGCTGAGCAGAGGAGATGCCAGGACAAAAGACACTGCAGCTACTTATAGCTACGGTATTTATTAGTAAGCAACAGCCTAAATAAGCCTAAAGAGAGCACCATAAAAAATAAAGACCAGGATGATGATGATGATGATGATGATGATGATGATGAAAATTGTAAAAAAAGCAAAGATTTTAAAATACAAATATATCCTCACGTAATGTACATAAATAGTTCCAATAACATTTTAGCAAAGTTGGTTGGAATTAAATCACAGGATGCCCTTAGAGCTGAACTTGACATGCAGTGAGATAGACAGTGAACTGCGGGAACATTTGCATCCCATTGTTAATTGAAATCTGGTTAGTAGAACAAGAAGCAGTTAAAACTATGAATGGAGCTGTTTAAGACAAAAAGAAGCGAATAAGAGGTGGGAATTTTAACAAGAGAGTTAACCGAAGTGAAGCACAACAATGTTGATTTAGCAGTAATTGCCTTGGAATTGAGAAATTAGGTTGGGACAAAAACTTGTACCCACTGTAGCCTGCCAAGACCCTGCTGTAGGATATATGGCTAGACATGTGCATATACTATCAGTAACATAGCTTTGCATAACATTGGAAACATTTCATCAGCATGCATTTCTATTTTGAGATAATGCAACTTCCATGTTTCAGTGGTTGGTGGATTGGCCTGTTCAATAGTTGTGAGCGCTGTGCTGGTGATGGTGTCGTCATTGTGCTTTGTGTTTGCAGCAGGATGCAGGGTAGCTGTTTGTTCCACAAAGCAGTTCATTTTATGAATGAGAGCATTTAAACAGTCATCATGTAAAAGGAGGATAGAGGGAGCTTTTTTTTTTTTAAAGTTGTGTTTCAGTGAAATAGTGGCAGTCATGCATGTTAAATTATTATGAATGTTAAAAATTACTGATGCCAATTCATAATTCATTTTTTTAATGCTTTCATATTGAAGTGAAATGTGTTTTTCTTTATAAAACACTATCAAGTTTTTTTTTTTAATGTATTTAAGTTTATAATTAATTAATGAGCTCGACACCACCAGCTTCCCCATTAATTTGTGTGTTTCCATTCATCTGTCTGCTTCTTACCTGCTTATGCAGTTCAAAGTTGTGATGCGTTACAGCCATATTCAGTGTTGAGCTGAAATTGTGGACTGATGGTGACTGATGCAGCAGTGCTTATATAAACAGTCCAAGTTTATAGTCACTAATTACTATAATAAGTGTTTTTTTATCTGCATATGGAGGTAACACTCATGGAGACAAGTGAAAAGTGAATACATTACATACAGGTTGCCCTTGTTCAAGAGCAAAACATTGGATTTGTGATGCTAACCATAGCATCACAATTTAATTTGATTTGTTACAATTTATATTAAATATCAAACTAAGAGTATTCCTGAATCTGTCTAATCAAGTCAGTGTCTATAGGCTGGAACAGCACTGGGCACAAGACTGGAAGTAGCCCTTGACTGTGGTATCCGCCCATGACTGGGCTCACTCATGTACACATCTTGTCCACACTCACTCAGAGCCAATTTAGAATCGCCACCACCCTCGACCACCCCCCGAACCTCTCCTTAAATCAAGGCGAACTTGTAAACTCCAAATGGACAAGGACCAGCCACAGGATTCAAACTTGCGATGATCCTAAGGGCAGCAGAGGTAACCACTGTGCCACATTTCTTCTCAAAATATTACATTTTATGTAATGTTAATGGTTGTTCTGCAGTAGTGTAGTTTTTGTGGAAAATGTGTGAATTGCATAGCTTCAGAGGAATTCTTAAATTAAAAAAAATGATTAAAAAGGACATTGATACAGTCAGGTAAGACATTAATTGCTATTCAAGTAATTATTCAATTTAAGTCAGTTGTAACCACAAGGGGGCACCACTGAGCCCCAAACCTCAAAGACAATAATGCCCAAACACACTTCCCACTCAAATAAAGGGTTTTATTGAGATCCAACACCTTCTTCACTAGAATAATGACAAAAGTAAAGCGGCAAGCATGATTCTCCTTTCTCCTCCAAGAGTGTAGCCCACTGCTTCCCGACTCTGACTCTCCAAATGAGGCAGCAGTCATCCAGAGCACTTCCGGGTTATGCGGAATCCAGGGCAGTCCTCTCCCAACAGTTGCGTCTTCGGACTCCATTTCCAATGTAAACCTGCGGGTGTCCTAGTTGGGTTTAGCCCTGGGGAATATTGCCACCTGCTGTGTTGGGGAATGATCTGATTCTGGTGAGTCCATTTTCCTCTGTCCTTCCATTATGGTCTCCTGGCCGGGGATGAAACCTTCTGTTATCTCAGCCAGGATGCCTGTCCTTCCTCCTTGGCACCCACACTGTATATAATTTTGAAAGTGATACATACTCCTCCACATCGTTTCCTCCTTTTTCCGAAAGAATAGTTGATTATCGTCTTTAAACTGGCCCAGGATATACTTTATGAGCATGTGGCCTGACAGCCTGCCATCCCATTCAAAGTTCATTCCTGCCCGTCATCTGTTGCTCTTGGAGTAGGCTCCTACTTTGGAGACCGTAGAACTATACCTTAAGGTACTGCCTGTTTTATGAAACCCCGCATCATGTTGACACTAGATTCCTGTGGGATAAAGCAGACAAAAAATGGAAAGTCAGGAAGGAGAAACCAGATTTGTAGAAACCACTCCGAAATGGATCCTGCCCCCACTGCGCCAGGATCCAGACTTCTTAGCTACCTGATTTCACAAACAAAACTTTGATGGGAATCATTCTCATTTTCTGACCACAACTGAAAATGGAAGGATCTAGCTGCGGAGATAATGTGAAGCAAAACATATTAGTGACTTATCATCAAACAGCAGTTGGTATTATTATTGTCATATGTACAGAGTCCAGTGAAATTTTTATTTGCATGTTCGTCCAACATGAAATATGTCCCTACTCAATGGTGATGTGATAAGCAAAAAGGTATTCAAATACATAACTTCATTTTGTTTAGCTCTATTGATGTATTCCTTCCTCCTTTTTTCCATACCATTTATGTAGCAACAAACACTTCAGTCTCCCCACTTTTGAATTATTTCCAGGCTAAGCTCCGACACTCCACCACACAAAAGAGGGGATAATGACTGGTTTGGGGAGCATTCCCTGATGGAATTAATAAACTGTAAAATGTTCACTCTTTGAAACAAAGTTGAATGCAAAGTCCAATTTGCACTTGTTGACTCAACAACAACATCTTGTGCTCATTTACAATGAAACACCCTCACTAAAAACACTCTGGATCTGCAGGCCTTTTCTGTTTGTTCCGTGTGACTTCATGTGAAATGGTTCTCAGAAGAATAAAAGCAAAGGTATCTGTGGAAAGTCTGTCTAGTGAGATTAAGAGTCTTTCATATACATTGTGCCAAGCGAGAACATCAGCCCAGTGTTACATAACACATAAAGTAAAAAAAGGAGAACGCTTAATCCCACTATTAATAATAGATTAGTGTGATGTCAGATTTTAAAAATGGGATATTTTCTCATTAAGAAGTCTTGCCCAGTGTGTGTATTAATGGCTCTGCTCTCTATACACTACCACTAGCTCCTTTCCAACAATCAGCAGTCCACCTTGGGGAGTGTACTGTAGGTAGCAAGAAATATGAGTGATGCATGTTTCATATGAGCCTCCTCACAAGTCTTACAATTGGATCATTTTGCTTGGACATCTTCATGTCATTTCAACTATTGAATGCCCTTTGATACTGAAAATATTTATTTATGGTTTATTTGAAACATGAAAAATTGAAGAAGTATGCTGCAGAGGTCTCAGGGCACCTAAACTAGTTGCAATTTGTCATTCAGTGTTGTTTGGTATGATGGTTAAAGACAGCACACTCTACTTTACCATTTTGGAGGATTCCTGAAGGTTAATACTTACTATACACATCCACAGAAAAGTTGAATTCTGCACTTTAATAGTGTCATCATTACCATTATGTCCTCTTTTTACTCTAGTGAGACACACAATACGAGGTGAGATACAAAAATAACTGGATTGGGCTTGGGGTTTTCATGGAAAACCATCTGGAGGTTGGCCAGACATGATCATAGAAGTATATCCCCTCCTTACACACCCTCTCAAACCGCTGACCGGTTAGGTGTATCCTCTGAATAGCCCAGTCAGTATTTGCACAACAATCGCTACACGAGTTGCCGCAATACTGTCGGGTGAAGAAATCGAACAACGAATCAACATCAAATTTCTCGCGAATTTTCTCTTTTTCCATAAATCCGTTTTTGACTGACAATAACATTCCTGTTCTCGTTCATCCTCCCTATTTGCCCAATTTAGCTCCCTGTGATTTTTACTTGTTCCTGAAAAACAAAAGTGACCTGAAAGGATCACATTTTTCTTCAGTGGATGAATTGAAGACAAAAATGGCAAGCCTGTTGAAGAGCCTCAAGCAAGAAGAGTTCCAGCACTGTTTCCTTCAATGGACGATACGTATGGAGCGGTGTAGAGATCGGGAGGGGGAGTATATAGAATGTGACAATGTTTTGAATGCTGTAATTCATCAATGAATGTATTTTTTTTTTACCAATACAGTTATTTTTGTGTCTCACGTCGTATATTCCAGATCTCAACCTAGTATTAAAAAAAAAACAGAACACTGACTCCACTCAACTTGTTTTTATCACCAAAAAATGGCTTTGCCAAAAAGCGAGTCCCATGGTGCTCAAAGACTAACAAAGCTGTAATGGGAGTCCTCCACTTGCACAATGACCATAGTGTGCTGCGCTTCTTCAAACATTAGAGATACAGGGCAACTTGTACTGGAACTGGCTTATGTAAGGATAAAGTTCTTAAACACGTTACACCAAAGTGAAGGCCTTTGTTAAGGGTGTAGAGTAATGTAGTGTGTCCAGTGAGCGAGCACACAAGCAAAGTATGTTGGCTCCTGTTTGCATTTAAATAGAGCGGAAGAGGCCTCTGTTCTGGAACGAACTCAGATTACAAATCGTGTAATGTCTGTGAACAGCTCAAAATGAGTAGGAAATGCATAAAAATGTATATAAATACTTGGCAAAGGGAGATGGATTGGCAATTACAAACAGATACCCACAAGAATAGTTTTTGTGAATGCCACACTCCACTGGGTACTTTTCATTGATTGCTGGCTTTCACACCATCTCGTGTACCTTTTTATTTGTAGAATGCAAGCTGAATTTAACAGGGAGAGAAAAATTGCTTGTTGAACCTTTTCATGTTTGGAAGCAGGAGTATCCAGGAAGAAGAGAGTGCGAGAGGTTGAATAAGCTACTTAGACTTTGCGCCTCTCAGCAGGTTCTGTGCAGACTGTTTGATTAAGGCCAGTATTAGTGCTGATGCCACAAAAACAACAGTAGAACTCAATCCAGGTTTCCAGGATCCACATCATATTTGTGTGTTACACCGTTATTTGGGCTTTGACCTCCCTCTAATATCTGCAGTATGCACAATCTTAAACAAGTGAGTTCCCCCCTGGGTAAAAACACTTGTTTCACCTTTTCCTGATTGTGTATTTCCTTACTAGCACAGAGTAGTTCTTTTTCATGGTTCCCGGTGCATTTCCTGTGTCACAACTTATCCGATGGCTGACCTTTTAAAACTAAAGCAAGCTGTTCCACTTAAAGGATAACAACAACATAAATCAAAAAGGAGAGAGAGGCTAAGGAACATATTTAATCATTATGAAAACACACACACAACCAAAGAGGTGGAATATATGACCACACTGTTAAAACTCCTACTATTATTGTAGTATATTTAGAAAGTGAAACCTGTTGATTATTTACCTAGCTGTGAAATGCAGGCCAGATATTATTTTTTGTGTCATCCACTTCGCAAATGGACCCAATAGTCCAGTGGCACAACAATGAAGTTCTTATTACATATTCTTGCCTGTGATTGCCCCAGCAGTTCAGTTTGTTGTGTCATTACCCAGCACTGACTCCAAATTTCCATTTATGCCTGAGTCATAATGATTCAAAGTCTGTTAGACCCACATCCTCAAGAGGTTGATAAGAAGTGGAAATTGTGTCACAAATAAACCTGAGTAGTTTTGAAGGGATATTATCTTGTCATGGTGGCTCTGAGGCAAGGGATCTATGCCAGCAATCAGAAGGTTGCCGGTTCAATTTCTGTAACTGCCAGAAGTGATTAATTTCTGTTTGGCCCTTTAGCGAGGCCCTTAGTCTGCAATTTCTCCATCCAGGGAAGGACGTTAACTTGCGTCCAGCCTGGAAAGCAGGTCCTCCAACTTATAGGGGAAAACTTTGTGGTTGGTGGCAGAATTGGCACTCCAGTCACTGTATTATATATAAAAAAATAAAAAAAAACTCACACTGTCCCACTCCCTTCAAACTAGTGTGGTGCTAAGGTGTCACCCGTTGCATGGTGGTGCTCAGGTCCTGATTTGGGACCCTAAGGTGGTTTTTTTGTGTGGTGGGTGTGGCATTGCGTTGTATCAGCGCTTGCTACCAACCTTCTCCTTGGTGTCTGTGCACAGTTTTTGGAGTACATTACCTTCAGGTCATTGCTTTCTGTTTCTTTCACATTTGTCTCTATCAGTAAGTTAAGAAAATGCAAAAAGCAGGCAGTGCCAGAGAGAAATATTCCCTGTCCTACAGATCAATGCAGCTGACTCTTTGCCTCCCAAAAACAATCTTCCACGCTCCTCACTACTCTTGTGTGACATTGCCTAATTTGTCTAGCACTCGCTATCTAGGATCTGGCCTTTCTGGCCCTTGTCAACAGCTTTGCTTCCATTCTTCTTGAATATAGTAATGTTAGCATGATTTTTATTTTCAGCTGTGACATGCTCATAAGTGTGAGGCTCTGCTTAGACAGTAAATCAGATCTGCATAACAGGCAAGTGTGCTTGATGTGACTGTCAAATAGAAGTGAGGGGACTGTAATGGGACATCTTCAGTCTGAAAACAAGAGCTGTGACTATCTGTCCATTTTCTAAATTCAAACATATTCACTTCTGTGCTCTTCCAAGAAAAGCAGAATAACTGCACATCTGGTGTCACACCTGGCTTATCAGCTGCTTTCACACAGTCTCCCTTGGCTGATAAACACGGAAGTAGTAAAATACGTTGCAGCAGGCTGTTTATCCCAAATAGTTTTTCATTGTCAACATTTTCTGTTCTGAATTAGTTATAGCCTTTCTATTCTTAAGGGATATTAGGGTCATCCAGAATGAATAGAAAAAATAAGTATAGAATCTAGGACAGTAGGTTAAACATTCTTTCATTAAAATTAGCCTTCACATCATCCTCAGACTGTTTTACCAAAACCATCTTGATTCTGTGAAACAAGACTATTGATCACAGTTATTTGAGACTTGAGGCATTCCTCTTGTAGATTTGTTTAAATACCAGTAAGTTCTATAAATATTATTGATTGGCAAATTGATATATTTATTATAAATTAGAAGCCTGAAGGATTAGACGTCACAGCCTCTCCAGGTAACCCAGTGCTGGAGTACAGTAGCAGAAATTCCATCTAACAAAGTTGTCAGCTTTAGAAAATTAAAGTGCAGATTTCCTGTTGGCTGTACAAAAGCAGACCAACTCTTTTGTCTTTGCGTGTTTTTTTTAAGGGATGCTCAGGATTTAACCATCCTGTCTATTCACTCTTTGCATACTGAAGTCAACATCACATGATGTCAGATTTGCCAACCGTATTTGCTGATCTTGTTGCCAAACCACATAGGTTTTAACGACTGAAAATTGCTGGATGAGTCTAATTTACTGACTGAGTGTTGGCCATCCAGTATAGTCTTGCTCACCCCTTTTTGTGGCAGTCAATAATGTATTGCCTGATGGAGCTGGTGACATAAAGAATTAAGTGTGGCAAATTCAGCCACAATTATTAAACACAAGACAACAGACAGATGAGCTTCTGTTCTGTTTGCGAGGCTCAAAATAGATAGATGGTCAAAATAGATAGATAGATAGATAGATAGATACTTTATTAATCCCAAGGGGAAATTCACATAATCCTGCATTCCTTATTCCGCATTGATGCATTATATGAATTGTATTTCCAGATGAGCATTCATTGGTTGTCAGCTCTTATGTCCACAGAACCTGCCGCTATGACTAAAGACAAAATGAAACCTATGAAAAGTGGCATAATGTAATGTAGGCTTAAGAGAAAGCTTATGATCGTGCAATTTGTGTGACATTATTAAGAGGTACTACAATTGGGATGAATAAAGTATCTATCTATCTATCTATCTATCTATCTATCTATCTATCTATCTATCTATCTATCTATCTATCTATCAATAATATGGGGTATGCGGCCACTTCTACATGCAGTTCGATAAGTGTGTGTTGTGTTTGTGTTCTTGCCATTAGGCTCAATACTTTTAAAAGGGTATCCAGTTTAGAGACCCGACAGTTACTTTTTTAGCTGTCTTCAGGTTGAGTTGTCTTCTTGCTCCCATTTGACTGTAATGAAGAGCTACTTAACATAGTGTAACGTGGTTGGAATTAAAATCAGCACCTCAGTATCTAAAGCACAATCTTCAAATTGAAGAAAGGAGTTTACTTGATGCTGATGAGAGGTGATGGTAAAGTGGGGGATTGCCTCCCTCAGTAGAGGAATTTAAAGGTCTTGAAGTTTAGTTCATGAGTTAAGGTAGACAATTGATTGCAATGGCCAATAAAAGATGGGTGCAGTGACCCAAAATGGCCAAATGATACTGCTGAAGCAAGAGGCAAGTCAGTGACTGAAGTTCTCAGTTTGCTAGTAAATCTGCAATATATTTTGATCCCCACACAAAGTTATGATGTTTGGATCATGACAAAGAATGACATCAGCATGCAGTTGGTCAATGTGAGTTTCCTGTTTAGGGTTGCTGATCTTACTCTCTGAGGACGAGGACAGTGTAAAAAACAACAATATGTGAGAAGGCTGGAGCAGAGCCACTGATAATTTGGATAAAGAGTAGCGAGTTGATACGTTTTGGGAAGAGACCCAGAACACACCATAGGGAAAGAATATTTCAACTGCCTTGGGGAGAACTGCTGATTTCCTGGTGTTAGCATTCTCAGATTCACTCAGTATAATTTAGGGTCAGTAGGACTGTAGACTATCCTGGCAGCATTTGGCACAAGACAGAGGTTTAAATTTAAAGTTTAGGGTTAGTAAAAACTGAAAAACAAAGAATTTTTAGAATATACAAATGGGCCCTCCCTCTTCAGGGAGCAATTAGGAGGTTACAAACTACAGATGTTCTGCAGCAATTAAAGTAAATTAAGCCTTGCAAATTGAAGCAAACAATTTGCACAGGTGTCCCAGCTTCTGTTGATTGCTTTAAAACTCTCTGTCTGTCTTAAACCAGTGCTGGAACAGACTGCGTTACTAAACCCTCTGAAGTACAACTTGGACAGTAATCCAGTTATAATGGCAAGGGAATGGCAATTAACAAATGAAATAAGACAGGACATTGTTATCCTTAGAAGTGTAGGCCTTTCATTTCGAGAAAAATAATCAAAGTGCCAGTGAGAACAGTGGTGTTTGAAACTGCTAGAAACTCTGACAGGCCCCAAGTCACAACCCAATCAGAAGACAAGTTTCTAAAGGGTCACCAGTTTGCATGATAGGCAACTGACAGCACAACATCTTAACGGTGGTCGCAAGTCTCAGTTTCTACTGTGAAGAGGACACTTTCTGATGCAGGTTTGACAGTGTAAGTTGCAGTAAGAAAGCCATTCCTTCAAGGACAAAATAAGGCCCTGAAATAGTGCTTGTGGACTACTGCAGACAGGAAGAATGTCTTATGGACTGATGAATCAGAATTTGAAATATTTGGTTCATCACAAGGGTGTTTGTATGCTGTCGAGTTGGTGAAAGGATGGTGCCTCAGTGTGTGACACCAACTGTCAATTGTGGAGGAGCAGGTGTGATGGCCTGGGGTTCTTTTGCTGTAGGCAGAGTTGATGACTTGCACAGAGTGACAGAGTGGCTACTTTAATGAATCAAAAGTCTGAATAAAATTTTGTGCACTTAATGATTCCTTGACTTATTTGTCATTTTTTATTTGTTCTATGCCTTTATTTCACGAAAGACATTAAACTGCATGTACTTCCATAAAAAAAGGTGTTCTAAAATGCTTGAACGATAGTGTATATGTGTATATTCTTTAACTTCTTCGACAAGTCTTTTCTTGATCTGCTGAATTTTTACAAAATACTGAAAGGTGAATGGAAACGCATTTCAGGAAGCATGTACTTGCCAAACTGGCTGATCAGAGTTGTAGAGGTCTGTGTATGGCCTACATTGACGTGACGTGAAGTGATGTGTAGTCGTATTTTTGAGGAAATGCATGTGTGGTTATGCAGGATATGGTGAAGGCTTGACATAGAAGTATAAATCATACTTAAGAAAAACTAGTGTTGTGTTCTGATGCTCTGTCCCATCCACCTCAAGGTCTAGTGGGTTGTGAATTCAGAGATGCCCTTCTGCACATCACAGCTGTTAAATATTTTAGATGTTTTGGCCCTTTCATTGTTTTCAATGAGACTGACCATTCTTCTCTGACCTTGCTAATTAACTAGCACGCAATCTCTCCTCATTTAGACCAGGTCTCTTCCTCATTGTAATGCTTAGTTAACAACTACAGGCCTTTAGTCTGCTTGCTATATACAGTGCATCCAGAAAGTATTCACAGCGCGTCAATTTTTCCAGATTTTGTTATGTTACAGCCTTATTCGACAATGGATTCAAATCATTTTTTTCCTCAGAATTCTACACACAACAACACATTATGAAAACGTGAAAAAAGTTTACCTGAGGTTTTTGCAAATTTATTAAAAATAAAAAAATTGCGAAATCACATGTACATAAGTATTCACAGCCTTTGCTCAATACTTTGTCGATGCACCTTTGGCAGCAATTACAGCCTCAAGTCTTTTTGAATATGATGCCACAATCTTGGCACACCTATCTTTGGCCAGTTTCACCTATTCCTCTTTGCAGCACCTCTCAAGCTCCATCAGGTTGGATGGGAAGCGTCGGTGCACAGCCGTTTTAAGATCTCTCCAGAGATGTTCAATCGGTTTCAAGTCTGGGCTCTGGATGGGCCACTCCTTTGATATCTTAACTGTGTGCTTAGGGTCGTTGTCCTGCTGAAAGATGAACCTTCGCCCCAGTCTGAGGTCAAGAGCGCTCTGGAGCAGGTTTTCATCCAGTATGTCTCTGTACATTGCTGCAGTCATCTTTCCCTTTATCCTGACTATTCTCCCAGTTCCTGCCGCTGAAAAACATCCCCACAGCGTGATGCTGCCACCACCATGCTTCACTGTAGGGATGGTATTGGCCTGGTGATGAGCGGTGCCTGGTTTCCTCCAAACGTGACGCCTGGCATTCACACCAAAGAGTTCAATTTTTGTCTCATCAGACCAGAGAATTTTGTTTCTCATGGTCTGAGAGTCCTTCAGGTGCCTTTTGGCAAACTCCAGGGGGGCTGCCATGTGTCTTTTACTAAGGAGTGCCTTCCGTCTGGCCACTCTACCATACAGGCCTGATTGGTGGATTGCTGTAGAGATGGTTGTCCTTCTGGAAGGTTCTCCTCTCTCCACAGAGGACCTCTGGAGCTCTGACAGAGTGACCATCGGGTTCTTGGTCAACTCCCTGACTAAGGCCCTTCTCCCCTGATTGCTCAGTTTATATGGCCGGCCAGCTCTAGGAAGAGTCCTGGTGGTTTTGAACTTCTTCCACTTACAGATGATAAAGACCACTGTGCTCATTGGGACCTTCAAAGCAGCAGAAATTTTTCTGTAACCTTCCCCAGATTTGTACCTCAAGACAATCCTGTCTCGGAGGTCTACAGACAATTCCTTTGACTTCATGATTGGTTTGTGCTCTGACATGAACTGTCAACTGTGGGGCTTTATATTGACAGGTGTGTGCCTTTCCAAATCATGTCCAATCAACTGAATTTACCACAGGTGGACTCCAATTAAGCTGCAGAAACATCTCAAGGATGATCAGGGAAAACAGGATGCACCTGAGCTCAATTTTGAGCTTCATGGCAAAGGCTGTGAATGCTTATGTACATGTGCTTTCTCAGTTTTTTATTTTTAATAAATTTGCAAAAACCTCAAGTAAACTTTTTTCACGTTGTCATTATGGGGTGTTGTGCGTAGAATTCTGAGGAAAAAAAATGAATTGAATCCATTTGGAATAAGGCTGTAACATAACAAAATGTGGAAAAAGTGATGCGCTGTGAATACTTTCTGGATGCACTGTACATTGGACTACATCCACCTGATTGGCTGTTTAGAAAAGCATGAGCCATAGCATCTAAAAGGATTTCAGTTTTAAACTGATTTTTTAAAATTGTTTTCCTTGTGTATGATACAATAAACCTAATGTTCTCCCTGTGTGTATTTGGGACTTCCTCCTAATGTTTTGCTTTTTCCTCCATCTCCCAGGGATTTGCTAATTTTGTCATATTATTCAACTGAGTGCGGTATTTTGATGGACTGGCACCTCATTCTAGGGTGGTTCCTGCCTTTTGCCTAATGCTGCCAGGATACACTCAGGCCTCCATTAAAGTAAATTTGCAACTTAGAAAATGGATGGATGGAAATCTTCCTCTTAGCTTGACTTCGTATATAACATCATGTTTTTTTTTATTTAAAAGAAAATGGTCTTCTTGCTGTATAGTTCAACTTGACAACAACTTCTTTTAATTTTAATGTTTGATCTTTGCCTAATTCATAATCATACTCAACAAGAATGCATTTGTTGAGTACTGTGCCAGGAGGCGCAGTGCTTTACCAGCTTCTGCAGTATGTCCGCATTGTCATCCTAGGATGTCGTAAGCAGGTTGATGTGTGGTTGTTTTCTTAAAAACTTGTTTCTAGCATGTAATTAGAAGTTAAAGAGTGGAAAAGACAGACCTGAGGACCCAAGCGGGCCTGGCCTGAAGTTACAGCTTTCCTTACAAAATAACTTACATGTGCACAAGACAACCCTTAGGGCTTTTTTTTTGCCACATGGCATTCATTTGCTTACAGACTGTACTCTGCATGCTTAATAATTACAATTTATTGTCCTTCGGGAAACAATATGCTTTACCGCACAAATAAATCATTTGAAAATTACATGTGTGTGTGTTGGTTTTTCTTAATGTTGTCAACTTTTGCAAATAACTACAGTATGCTTTTTCTTATGTTATCTAATCCTGTTTCTGTCATGTGGGCTTCCTGCAAGAAGTATCAATAGTGAAAAATGAGTCCGAGCATCTAATTAGAGATTCTTGTAAGAAAACTGATAAGCTGAAATTGCTGTAAAGCAATCTTATTTATTCGCTCCATGTAGAACAAGAAACAGCAGGCACAAAGCAGGATTGTCAGCATTTACTTTCTAAGTTGGCCTGAAGGTCAAGTCTGAAGTAAGGAAAAATGTCTTTGCTTCATGTTTTGAAGGCAAAATTTTGGGAAGGAGCTTGGAAGCTTTGGCAAGTTACCTTTTGCTGGAAATGAACAGTGTGCTGCTGTGCTGGTAGCGTTTTTGTTTGTGCAATTCTGGATTTACTGAATTAATCATTATCTGAATATACTCTTTCATCAGTAGGGGCATTTGCTAAATATAATGAGTAAAGAACGTTTTGACAATTTAAAGAAATACCTGGTTTTTTTTTTTCTCTTACACTTGTATTTGGATTATGTCTCACTAGTATGAAATCCCCTCATTATTTTTCTGCAGTTCCACTTGCACAACTGTCAAGCTTATTTACTAATCCTTTTTTTCTAGTACCTGTAACTTTCGGAAACTTGTTTCCCACTAGCATTCTTCTCAATTAGTAACCTGGTTTCTTTCAGTGCTAGTTTATCTGTCTGTGTTGATGTACATTATTGCATGCCGAAAGGATGCTCTGTATAAGAGGTTTTAGCACTATTTTGTGATATGTGCTAATTAGGAATTATGGAACAGAGATGGCTGCAGAGTAAGTTGACTGCTGACTCTGAGTTGGCCTTTTCTGTGTGAGTGCTCTATAGTGGACCCCCTTTGCATCAGGGGGCTGTCTTGCACCAGATGCTGATGGGAGGATAGGCTTCAGTAGTTCCCTAGCTGAACCTAGAAATAATTTCCATCCACCTGTTTTAATAATATTTATTCATTTCATTCTTACAAGGCATTGGATTCTATTCTGTTTGTGTATGCAGAAGACAACAATTGTTTTGGCATGTTAAGTGAAGTAGAAAGTATCTAGTTTTGTTAAAAATAATTAATTCTTAATGAGGGATTTTTTTTACTCAAGTTAAAGGTTGCATTTCTGTTACTTTTTCAGGGTGAGATTAAGGTAACTTACATATACAGTATATGTATATATAGTCGCAGGTGGCTGGGGGAGCAACCCGGCCGGGACCCCTTGGAGGACCGGAGGAGGACTTGCGCCTCCCCCATACCACGTGGGGGCGACCGCCTTGGTGCCTTTTGGGGCCACGGGTACAAAGCTTTCCCCGTGTAGGGACCTGTGGTTGCCACCAGGGGGCGCCCCAATGCCTTGGGAGCCTTGGACCTCAGCACTTCGGCCACACCTGGAAATGCTGGGGGGAAGAGGAGCAGGAACAACCGGAGTGCTTCCGGTTACACAGCCAGCATTTCCGGAGGATTGTCAGGAGTCACCTGAAGAACATCTGGGTGACTATAAAAGGGGCCGCCTCCCTCTGTTCAGGGGCTTGAGTCAGGAGTGGAGAAGGACGGACCTCAGGAGGAGAGGCAAGAAGGCGGCCTGAAGAGTAAGGCATTTGAATTGGCCTGGACTTTTGGGGACTGTGGGGGTTTGTGTGCACTTGTAGATATGGAGTACTATAATAAACATGTGTTGGGTGACTTCAACGTGTCTGCCATGTCTGTGTCCGGGCCAGCTTCCATTATATATATATATATATATATATATATATATATATATATATATATAAGGGCTAAATACGTATCGTGTGCTATTTGGCAGATATTGTATCACATATCTATGAGATACTTGTCACAACTGAGAGGATGTGATAAATATTTGTGACAAATAACTACTGACTTACCACAAGTGTTATTTGGTAGATAACAATCTCAAAAATTCAGATTCAGATTCAGAACTAAGAATGTAATATATATAAAATCATTATATGTTTGGCTGTCATGAAATATAAAAATGTGCTGATATGAAATATGTAATGTGAATTGACTTTACAAAATCACCTTGAAAAAAGAAGTCAGCCAAACATACAATAATAAAATTTATAGTAAGAGGCCAGACAAACAGCGATAAACAGTTGGGCCACCACCCTAGTGGACTTGTATAATTGAAAGTAAAAATATGCAAGAAAATCCACAGTAAATATGCAGACATCTTTTCACACACGAGTTCTCAAAGTGAACTGACTTTGTCGACTTCTGTCTGGAAGAGGCATGTCCAGGTAGATGGACACTGGAATTCATATTGAAGAAATGGTCCCAGTGGATTGCATGGAAGCAATGGAGGAGCTCTTGTAAAGTCTCCAGCATGTCCATGTACATTTTGCCTTGGATAATCCACCAAGTGTTGGGGGAAAAGATTTTTTAGTCTAAAGCTAATGTTTATATCCGGTAACGAAATGTTGGTACTTTTCTGTTTTAAATTTTGGATTTTTCTATATTTTTCTAGGTTTTGGTTTTCCATGCAACCCTAGTCATAGTTGTGGAAAGCAGAGTCCTGTTTCAAATATCTCAAGTGAAGTTACATATCACAGCAGAAAGTTGTATTTAGACTTCCTTGAGCTCTAACACATTCCATGCTGGTCTAACATTATATAATGTAAGAAGCAGAAAATGTTTAAACATCTGTAAAATCTTTTTTTTTTTGTTCTTTTAGCTAACATATTTGAAATGGGCTATTAAAAATCTTGTCCATGAGCCAGAGTCATGAGAAACAAGGGCATAAACAAGCCATGGTTAATGGGACAGACTTCTACTGCCATCCATCCAGTTTTTGGACTCAGTCATTCAAGAGAAGGGTTATAGGAACATCTGCTTCATAACACCAGTGTTCAAAATTTCACAACAGCTGGATTGTATGTTATAGTGCTGTAATGTCAAATTGCACTAGTCAGAAGAATTGTTTAGTATGTAGCACCCCATCGATATGGTTGAATATGAAATGCATAGGCATTTATTTTCTTTATTTGCATAATCAGAGTCTCCAAAACAACTCTGTAAAACATAACACATATTATATGCAGATAAAACATTGAACACATTGAACAGAAATGTGGTGAATAAAAAATTATTCTGAGACTTCTCAAAATATTAGCCTTAATCTGTTTTTCTTTTTCTTCTCGCACCTGGATTAAGTAGTTTTGAGAATGTTATTCAATTGCTTTAAGAGGCTTTCAAATAAAACATTTTTGAATATTTTGCAAAAGTCCTTTAAAAAAATGTTTTTTTTATCCCTTTCAACAAATGAAAAGTTTCCCTATTCTTAGTAACATTTTGTTTGTGTGCTTTTAGGGCCACCAATATATAGGGCCTAAATCAACACAGATTGGGGTAGAGTTAGAAGCATTCTAGACAAACAGGTGACATAAGAGAGGCCCTGCAACTTCTTGGTGGTCTTCTGCTAACCCATGCAGCAGTCAGGCAATCTGAGATTGGCCTGGCCCTTTAAATGGGTGTTGGGGACCAGACTTTTAGGAGCACATCGGGCCACTGGGAAGAGTTCTGACCACATGAGCTCCTTAGAGTTTAAAGTCCTTTCTGCTCACCAGCTGGGTGTGCATAGGAACAGAGCAAAAGTAGACTGGTCTCCCAGTTAGTTATGGGAATACAGTGTACACTCTTTAGTTGTGTCTAGATGGATATTGTTAGGTTTGTTGTTTAACTTTATAGAATCGAATATCAAAAATTTTATATTCCTGATCAGCAATCTCAACATAGCACGAAACAACACTCCACATGTCTATATTACCATTCCCAATTTTTTCCAAAGTTTTGTAGAAAGGAGTAATTTTGACCCCTTGTGCCCAATTAGGTGGTGAACCCCTGGGGTCGGTTAATGTGGCACGCACAACTTCAAGTTGTTCTGATCAAAACACCTATTGGTTTACTCTTAATCATAAGGGTGTAATTTCTTGCACAAAGTGTGCTCCAGAAATGGCCTAATAATTAAAGTTTTTTGGATCTGGAGTGCCAAAAACAGGGGAATCCCAAAAAGCTCAACATCTTGTATAACTAGACATCAAAATGCATCAGACGGTTTCATACCAGTGAGTCAGGAGGTGCTAGAAAAAAAAAAAAGAAAAACTGAAGTGATTTCAAAGAGTTCATGAGTAATTCTTTTAAACACACAACACACACACAACATATAAACAAGAACATTTTGAGCTGAGGAGCTGCACTGATGTTCATGATGCCAATTGCAATCTTATCAAATGCAAAACTCAATTGTGTACTAGCGGATAGTGCATTTTTTTTTTTTATTTGTTCCTGTTTTGTACTATTGTTGGTTTATAGATGTTATTTGTAGTGTGGACAATCTTATTTTATACAGTAAAGCAACAAGTGAATGTGCAGTAGGGGAAGAGAAAATTACCCTGGTTTGTGGAGTCAATGGGGCTTTTAACCAAATAACATAGTAGCCTACTGCATGTTTTAATATGTCATCAGAGTAACATTTCTTCTGAGGGTGAACAACATGTGTTATTAGATTGCTTTTATGTTTTCTTCAGGGGTCATACTAATTTACATTCTCTACTTTTAAGTCTTATATTTTGTGGCCAGAGCTTTGATTCTCATAGTTGGATTTTTTTAAACATATTCAGGATATGCAGGACATTTGGGGCACTAAAAGCTTTCTTTATGTACAGTGGTGTTCAGTTGTACTTTTTCATGGGTTCAGGCAGTTGCTTCAGCCAGTTTTTTCTTAATTAGAAACCAATTTTCAATGTTAATGTAACAGGCTATTTAATTAGACATTTTGCTCCTTGTTTCTTAATATTTTGCTGTGTTAGAAACTCTTACGAGTGTATAATTTACTGTTCTACGAAAACCAGCAAAAGTGTTTTATAGGTTGAGGAAGATTAGAAACTCTCCATCGCTCAACTTTTGCTTTCTTTCTGTTGTTTTCTACTTAATGATGAAAACACATGAAAAAAAAAGAAGCAAACCACTTTACATTCTTAACAAGCATCTGAAGTAAAATAAATCAATAAAAAATGAGTTCACCCTCTGAATAAAAAGATCCAACATCATTAAGTATTTTTTAGCATTTTAAAGAGAATTAAATGTTACACAGTTTAAAAAGTATACTGTATTTCATAATTTTGAAGTGAATTTAAAGTTGCAGTATAATTAATTTTGCCAGTGATGCTGGGCTAGTCTTCCCGCATGATTCAGAATTTGATTACTATAAATGTATTTTTATTATGTTGAATGTGTTTAAATGTTAACTATCAAATTTGTTTATAAGAATTACAGAAATCTCTTAAGGCTTTTTTTTTTGGTTGGGCTTCTCCTGTACCAGTACGATACAATACAGCCCCCTACACTTTTTAAAACACTAGTTATTTAATGGCACTATATGGTTCGTTTCTGGGTTGTGTTATTCTTCATAGAACTATTGCTTAATGAAGCATGTTTTTATTCTGGGACAGATTCTTTACATATGAATTTGATCGTTTGCAATTTAAAAAACTTTCTAATATGTAAAAAAAAAGAGATCGGGATTGGTCTCCCCTAGACTTTCTCGTATACTCAGATATGGGGATGGATATTTGAGGAGTAAACCGCAAGACAATGATTATATTTGTATATTATGTACATTAAAGAACCATCAACAACAAATCAAATTAAGAATATACTAAACAATTATTATAAAAGTAAAATTGAATAAATCGGACTCTGCAGCTGCATGAATAACACGTAAAGTACCAATTATCGTTAATGGAAATAGCCCAAAAGTTGATAGAAATCAACATTTTGTATTTAATACTTTAATAATATGCAAAATTTGGTTGACCTAAGTGAAACGTACACACACACACATACACATAATTTCTAAAATGGTATTTTCAGACTCGGGGAGGTCTAAAACATCAAGAGTCATTAAAATCTCGATATTGAATTTTTAGAGGATTCCAATACTTTCCCTATACTTTACATACAAGGAAGTCAGGGAGATCTAAAACGTCGAGATTCATTGAAATCTCGACATCAAATCTATGAACGATTGCAATACTTTCCCTATACTTCGTATATGAGAAAGTAAAAACTAAATCCTTAATGTATGGTAGAAAACCTGGATTACCCATACCCATTGGTATTTCACAAATCTGCTATCATCAATTCATGGTTATTCACTGTATGGAGACTGCTACAGATCTAAATAAATATTTCTTTCTGGAACCGTCATGAGGATGGGTTTCTTGAGAAGCAAAAAATGGGACTCGCTCTGATGAACCACTCTGGCACCTTTATTTTTAAAAGTGTAGACCTGAAAAACCCTTATTTTTAGGCCATTTCAGAGCACATTTTGTGTAGGAAATTACACAACTGTAATTATTATACTGTACTGTACTGTACTGTACTGAAGAGTAACCCAATAGGTGTCTTCAGCAAAAATTATCAGAAGGACTTGAAGTAGTGCATGTCACATCAACTGACCCCATGTATTCACCTGCTAATGGGATACAAGGGGTCCAAGCTACTGGTTTTCCCAAAACTTTGAAAAAAGGTGGATTGGTAATGTAGGCATGTGGTATGTTGTTTTATACTATTTTCAGGTTGATGATCACATATATGATAATATTTTTGATATTTGATTCTTTACTGGTGGTCCTAGCCCTCAAAGAGCACTCCTAGAAGGTTAAAATGGACATATTTTAATCATAAGCCTGTAAGGCATCATTTTAGACTATTTCATGGTCAGATATTATGAATATGTTATTTTTTTCTGTTACAATCAAAGATTTCATCAAACATTTCACTTGAAGCACACATCACAGTATTTGAAATATTTGACATAGCTATTCTTATTTATATTCATACTTCATGACGTAAATCATTACATTTCTTAGGAACCAATCCCAAATCAGGGTGACCTATGCAAATTTTTAATTTCTGAGATTGCAGATAGAAAACTGGGAAAAAACCTCTGATTTAAGTGAGAGATTCAGTAAATGACAAGAGCTAAAATCAAATTAGAACGTTTAGTAGGAAAGCCTGCAATTACTTAGGCCCTTTAGAGTCAGAATCAGAATTCACAATGTTGGCTAGGTAGACCAATATGTACTATGAATTTGTCTTCATGTATTGGTGCAATATACAAGGATAACCATCCATTCATCCATTATCTAACCCGCTATATCCTAACTACAGGGTCACGGGGATGCAAGGATAACATTAAACACAAAATATAACTATAAGAAGATAAAATATAAAATGATAAAATATGATATTGCTTTCATGGGCAATACAAAAAATAAAGAGATACTGGGATTAAAATGTCCTGGCTGACTAGTAGTATGCAGGTATACAGAGATACTGAACAGAAGCTCAGTCCTGAGTAGTCAGAAAAGCCAGACATGGATTGGACCCTGATAGCTTAGCAGAGTTATTGATGAAAGTGGTCCCTTTTCAGTTGTGAATGCATTAATAATTCAAAATGTGCAACTGTAATTCTTTCCTCATGATGTGTAAAAAGTCTTTTAAGATGTATTCACTATCTCTTCTTTTCCTCTTTCTCTTTAACATAAATGCATCTCCTACAAGGTGGTACAGTGGTTAGCACTGTGACCTCCCAACTTTAGAGTCCTAGGTTTCGAATTATGGCCCAGGCACTACCTGTGTAAAGTATGCCCATTCTTCCTGTATTTATGTGGGTAGGTTTCAAGTTTTTTTCTCCTACTTACTCAATAGAAGTCAACTGACTTTTCCAACTCGGCCCAGTAAGTAGACAGTATGCTTGTGTGTCTTGCCCTTCAGTGGACAGTTCCTGTTTGATGCCCAACACTGCCAGGTTAATCACCCACTACCTAGAGCCCTGACCTGAATAACTGGGTTAGAAAATTAATGGGTGGATCGCTAAGAAATGTATGCTTTATTTTCTATTGCTTGTTTTGCTGTGCTGCTGTTTATTATTATGGATGCACCACAAAATAAAGATTGGGAGATTAATTTGCGTAGTCACCCTAATTAACAACAAGACTGCCGGTGTAAAGCACTTACAGTGTGTAGCTTCTTCTTTTTAGAGGCTTATCTCAAAATGCGTGTGTCAATGGGAGTGTTAAATTAAACATGCCAGTAATTAGTTTATTATGACTGAAGGATGCAGCGGCTGCTGATGTTTCAGCCTTGCCCCCAAGGGCTGATTGACTGAATCTTTTCTTTTCTAGGATTGAGAATGATGAGATATACTTATTATGTAAATTTTGGTTGGTTATTGCATGCCAGTGTACTTTAGATAATTGCCACACATGCAATAAAGCCTTTAAAGAGGCCCTGAAGAGTTGTTAGTAATTATATAACAGTTGGGCATTTATCCTTCTGAGAGGCACTGACTTTCTACTAAAATGGTAAGTGTGGACTTTGTAAATATCAAGGCTTCGTTGTGCCACTGTAAATTGATTTTCCCTCTTGACTGTTCACTCTTCTTTACGGACGGCTCTGAGGACATTAGGTTTGAGATGCTCGGTAAAGAACAGTGTAGTATATTCGGTTACACTGAAGTGGTAAGTCCGCTTGCTGCCATCCAGTCGGAATTCAATAAACCATGAAGTTAATGTAACAAATAAATGGCAGATACATTCAGAATTGGATTTGGGGTTTTGTTGCAAGTTATTTTCATGTGTGTAAATCCATAGTCCTGCCTCCTGCTAGTCCAGTCTTCTCTGTCTAAGGGCTTGAAGTGGAGCTGGCTTACTGTTTGAGATTTAGTAAAGACTAGTAAAAACACCAGTAAAAAAAAAAAGTTTGTTTTTTTTGTACTGTGCAGACATTTACTGTATACCAGTGGTTTCCACTGAACATCATCACTTCTACCTTACCAGATCAGTATGCTGCATTTGTAGCCTTGGAGGACTAGTTACAATCTCTTGGCACTTTAGTGGTCCTTTTCCATGTTAATCACACCAATGAAGAATTCTCAGATGTACTCGGGCTTTCCTAGGAAACCTTTTTCTAGCATGAATAGTCCTATTTTATGATTTGTAATCTGAATGCTAATGTATATTAGGTCATATAATGAGAGGAGTTGAAAGGTGCTATATGCACTAGAGATTGTGGGATTGAATGCAACACCTGTTGCATGAGACAAACATTGAAATAAGCGTTAGCATGCAAGTATTTTATATGGAAGTGCTCTGCTCCCAGCTCATTGTTTCCTGAATGGCTTATTCACAAATTATTATTTTCTTAGAAATGTCAAGCTTCCTCCATAGGGTTTTGAGGATAATAGACAGGAAGCCTAGGGGAGATTATTAATTAATCAAATTTGTTTACAGTCCAACAGATGTGACATTTTGAAGGTCTGCCTGAGTAGAGATGATGAGTCATTGCTATCTTGGTTATTTAGCAAGGCACAATAATTAAAAGCTAGCTCATGAATAAGCTAATTCTAGATGAATGCAAATCCCAGGGAAGTATGATGACACCACCCACTCATTTACCGAGCACGCCGCACGTACTGTGGGCTGTCTGACGGAAATGAGTTTGAAATGGAGTTTCATATCCCATTTACTTGTGGGATGCTATTAAATGCCTAGATGGGGAGCTCACCATGTATGAGGGAAGAGGGCCTTTACCACCTTTACATGTCATGCAGAAGATAACAGTATTGGGAATATTCAAACAAGCTTTAACACATCATTTCCTTAGTTTTCCTTGTCTCTTTTATGCCTTCTACTGACTGACTGATTTTCACACTAACTGTTTACAGAGCACCTTAGCTGTTCCGTTCCTCTCTGACTTTTGCTTGCATATTCTGCTTGTTATGGGAAAACACTGTTTACTGTGCATTTGGTGCAATAACATAGCAGATCACTCTGAAAATTCTTAAACGTGTGTCAAACAATAAGAACAGCAAAAGAGATTTGGAAGATTTCTTGCCTGTGCATATTTGCAACAGTAAAGCATTCTCTGGTCTTCACTTGCCAGTAACCTTATTGCGAGGCAGCAGCTGCGCCACTGTGCCGCCCCATTACCAGCTTAGGGATCAAAAATTCACATCAGAATTTGTGGAGTGGTGCATATTTTTGGGTATAGAAGAATACCTTTATTGGTTGATAGGTTTGTCCCAAATATAATTGCTTAACAGTTACTAAATCTTAAATCCACTTGGTGAAGTATTGGAATGATGTACTTAAAATGGATGACGGTGGCCATTCCAAGTTGATAGTAGTCCATTTTAATAGGTAGAAAAAATCAAAAAAGAGTAACATAGGAGTCAGTCTGCAGTCCTAATCTCAACCTAACTTGGCATCTTTTAAGCTGAACTAAAATGAAGAATTTGCTCAAGTCTGAAATATCCTTTGTCAGAAGTGTATCTCAGTGGTGCTTTATTGGAGAAATACTGTGGTCAATACTAGCAAATTTGTACATGCAGAGTGCTTCACCGTGCCCTGAAGTAATCATTAAAGCCACTAGCAGGCCAACATGTTATTAATTTCTTGTAATCTGTGTGATTTGAGATATGACAATGTGTAGCCGTCATTCAGGCTTTTCGTGTACAAATTGTGGTTAAAGAGCATTTTGGTCATTAGTGTCATATTGAAGATTTTTTGTGTAGTTTCAGTCATATTAATTTAGTTTATGTAATTGTAACAATGTATGTTCTACTTTAGTCTATTGTCTAGGTTTAATTAAATCCATCTAGCCATTCTTTTTGTCCCCAGTTTATTTTAATCAGAGTTGGGGAGATGCCAGACACAAAAGGTGACCACAGGACAACATAGTGTCAAGAAGCATTGCCACCAAGTAGTGGTTTTACCCCAGTTACATTCTGTTGGGATGTGATGCTTTCTTTGTGTTATTGTAGTAAGCTTTGCCTTCCTGCCACTAGGAGTTAGATTAAAGGAATACTCCACCCGAAAATTATATTTTGTTTAAATGTTACCTAGCCCATGTGCTTTATAGTGACGACTGAGAAAAATGTTTCTTGTTTGCAGAACTTAGGCAAGAAAATGTATCATTCAACGGTCATGGTAGGTGACCAACACAGTATACTGACAAACAATATCAAAATGTCTATGAAAAAAATCTTATGTTACTTGTGTTCACATAGTACACATACACAGTCATCTATTTGTTTGCTCAGAACACCCCACACATGTATGTTTACTAAATTATTTTGAAATAAACAACTTCTTGAAAACGTTCTTGTGAACACAAATGAAAACGAGTATCTGAATTGAAGACCACCTCTCTCCCTCATTCATTGGTCAAGAGCCCTGTCCTCAGTTCAGAAGCACAAGATTGTAGGAGTGCATTATGCTGTTTCCAAAGCATGTTGCTTTTCTTCCAGAAGTAATTGTTAGTTATATTTTATCAAAAAAAGTATATTTTTTGTACAATTTAGCATTCGCCAAGATAAGAGACATATTATGCAACACAAGTAAAGAGAGAATATCTTTCTTTTTTTTTCCTTTTGCTGTTCTCCGGCATTGGTTTTTGTTAAGTTCCATTATATGATAAATATTTTTCTCTCATTCAGTATGAAAATGTCTTGTTTTACTCAGCCAGCACTGTTAAGCACATGTGGTGAATAACATGCGAGTATTGTTTTTGGCTGTAGTATTCCTTTAAGCTGATGATTGAACAAAATGAAAGATATTTGCAGTTGTTGAGTTTCTTATGTGTTTTTCATTATGAATGTCTTAAAGCAATTTAAATAAATAAATAAATAAATGATGCATATAATCAAGCAACCTAACTTGTATCTTTGCTCATGTGGAGTTATTTATTCTTCTAATCCATGGCAGCAATGTGTTTCTACATAGCACTCCAAGTATTATTATTACATGGCTTAGACAAACGAAAGGCTAAGAAATGGAAAACTATCAGTTTTTTTTCTAGAATTAATCATAAACAAAAATGGCATGTTTTAAATTTACGGTGTCTTGAGATGGTGCTTATTATGAAAAAAGTCTGTTCAACAGACCAATTAATTTAAAGTCAATGGGTTCAGAGCTCACCCATCATTTTATAGACAAAACGTCTTGAAAGTGTTTAGTCAAATTGCTTGTAGTTACTGTATATAAGAAATCATTTTAAGACACGGTGCCTTTCTTGGTGAAATGTTCTTCAAAATGCTTTGGAAAAACAAAACTGTACGTCAGTGTGAATGTAACAGCATAAGATCATTGGGGGAGATGAAATCTACCACCTATACAGCCTTGCTCAGTATATTCTGTTGTTTCTTTTCAAACCCAATAGCTATGGTGGCACCATGATAGACCATTTAAAAATTCTAAATTATACCAGAAGCAAATTGAAGAACATAAAAAGAATATAGCTTTCTTTCACTTAGGTATAACCAAACAGGCACTGTAGTTTTAGTAAAAAGAATCCAGTAAATTACAAGAATAAATAAAATATTTTCAGTTCAGTCAAACTCTTCAATTTATCCAACAGAATATGGAGCTATAATTTGAGTAATATTGTAAAAAGAGTTCTTGAAAATGTAGGGCTTGAATAACTATTCTAAAACTGAGACCAGCTTTGTTGTATGGGTTGGAGACGGTGGCACTGACCAGAAAGCAAGAGACAGAGCTGGAGGTAGTGGAGTTAAAGATGATAAGATTTGCATTGGGTGTGACGAGGATGGAAAAGATTAGAAATGAGTACATTAGAGGGTCAGCTCAAGTTGGATGATTTGGAGACAAAGTCAGAGAAGCGAGATTGTGTAGGTTTGGACATGTATAGAGGAGAGATGCTGAATATATTGGGAGAAGGATGCTAAGGATAGAGCTGCCACGGAAGAGAAAAAGAGGAAGGCCTAAGAGAAGGTTTATGGATGTGGTGAGAGAGGACATGCAGGTGATGGGTGTAACAGAACAAGATGCAGAGGACAGGAAGATATGGAAAAAGATGATCTGCTGTGGCAACCCTTAATGGGGGCAGCTGAATGAAGAAGAAGAAGAAGTAACAATTCTAAAACCCATCCTTTGTGTAACTAGCACTTATTACATTGCTCTTTTTTGTGATTGTTCACAGAAGATCAATAAGTCTTGCAGGAATACATCAACTTTGTACTTGTTTATGGGTCAAGCTAAATTTGACAGTTCCGCAAAAATGCTCATCTTTGGCAAATGAATGAAAACTGCAGGACCTTGCAAAAAACCCATATAGACACAGGGAATGTGAGACTCCAAAAAGTCAGTGACTGGGCCAGCTATAAAACAACAGTGTTAACGACTGATTCACAATGTTGCCTGTGTTTTTTATATAAGTTGATGTGTTTATAGACATAATTATATTAATCACATTGGCCCTTATACTGTGCCAATATTCTGTTATGGTTTTATTTCATTTTATTTTCCAACCCACAAAATCCACACCAGGATCAGGGAGTTTTCTAGAGCCAACCCAGCTAGCATAGGGCACAAGGCAGGAACAAACCCTGGACAGGGAGCCATCTCAGGATGAACACACACACACACACACTCTCCCTCCATCATGCTCCATACGCACACTAGGGTCAATAATTTAACATCACCAATTCACCAAGCCTGTATGTCTTTGGACAGGGGGAGGAAACAAAAGAACCCGAAGGAAACCCATGCAGACGTGCAGAGAACATGCAAACTCTACACATGATGCACCCAGGATATGAATCAGTGTTGTGTAACACTGAGCAGTTTTTACTTCACTTGTCTTTACAACTGTCTTGTGAAAGAGCTGTATTCTAAGGTGAACATTGCTGTGAAATGTTCAAAATGTAAATAATTGGCTGAACATCGTTTTGCATGCTGTGAAAACTGTGCTTTGAAGAGGTTTAATTACGTTGAACATGAGTTGGCAAAGTGAGATGAGTATTAATGCTTGTCGGTTCCATTGCTCAGGTTCAGTTTCTATCCTTGTATCATGACAATATGTGTGGTCCGTTCATTGGTGGCTGTAAAACTGTCTAGGTATGAATATTGAATGTGTTATACTGACATCCCATCCAGGGCTGATTCCAGCCTTTCCTATGATGCTATTGCATTGCATGACCCAGTAATACAGTAGAAGATGGGTTTTCATGTGCCTTCTTGAATGACAGTGAGAATTCCTGGACCAGAGAGTCCATCCATCAATTTCTGATCCAGAAAATCCTAAACCTGGTACAAGAAAGAAACCAAATGTAGATGGGATCTTAGTCTAGTACAAGGCACACTTGTAGCTACACCTACTAATACTGATGGTTGATTGATTGATTGCTTATATGCTATTATGTCATGCATGCATCTAATGCAGTATTATTAAAATCTGACAACAATTCTGACCATATTAACCATTGGAGATTCGCACCCTAGAGACTCTTCCATTTTACCTGTTTTATAACTATTTTTTCAACTACTTGAAAAGTACTTTGAGCCACCATTATATGTGAAGATGTGTTATAAGTAAATAAATGCATATTGGTGGTATTGTTACAAATTGTTTCAGCTTGCTGTCATCTTCTCAAATGTGAACCTTGTCTTATACGCTGTTGCTGCTTATATATTTTATACTGTACCTTGCTAATGAATGTACGTCTCCGACATTTGAATGACAAATCCATTGTTACCTTTTCTTTGGAAGCAAACAGACAGAATTGGGCCGGGTTTTGCACATCCTGTTGCCATCGTTCTTGATTTGAGATGTGATCGCATTTGGAAGTTATTAGGTTTCTCCAGTACAGTGTGTGCAACCCTAATTAGAAAGGAGAAGCAACACAACAGACAACAGAGTGATTTTTTTTCTTTTCTCCCTCTTCCAGACTTTGCTAAACAGTCCCTGCTTTTTCCAGAGTTTACACAGTGCATTAACTCCACTCCCTCCCTTCTAGACATTATGTTAACAGTGCACTTTGGAGAGGGCCCAGAGTAAAAAGTAGGTCAGGCTAATAATCTTAAGCACTCATAGAGCAGAAGGGTCTGAGTGTTACTGTTTCTTTTACAATCCACTGAGTCATTGTGTAGCACAGTTATCCCATGGATGCTAGTAGACTATATGTTGTGCTTAGCTTTTATGGAGGACATGGAGAAGCAGCACACAATGGCTCTCTTTTATCCTTTCTGCTTTTATTTCTGTGCCTGAACCGGTGAGTGCGCCCAAGTCCAAATTTTACCCATTTTCAAATTTGTTCATTAACATTGGTCATGTAAGGATGCTGAGCTGAGATGGGTGAACCAGTTGTTGCAGATCATCCTATTTCCATTGCTTAGTTTGTAGATTATAAAATTGTAACCACCAAAACTGTACAGAGCATTGCCATCTGTATTCCCTTTAAAGTATCATCTTATATTTCCAATTTTTCTGGAGCACACCTCGGAGTAACTGAGTCTGTTATATTCCAGCAGTCTGGTTTCAAGTAGGCAAGAATGCGCACCTTAATAATTCTAAGTCCTTTGTTTCAAAAAGCTTGCTACCGTATCTGCTCATTACTTATCTGCAGCATGGAGCCACGTTTTTCCAGCCGTTGTAAGCCCTGTACAAGCACTTGTGAAATATTCAATGACCTTTAGGATACCATTTAGATATGTAATTTACAGTGGATATCAAAAGTCAACGCACTGTTGGCTTATATATCAGCTGTTGCAGATGGAAAGGCTGAAGTCAAGACAAATTATTTTAACGCATTTTTTTTCTCCTTCAGTAAAGTTTTATAGCAAACAATATGTAAGTGAAAAAACTTTTTCAAGGAAAAATAATCAATTATATATAGTGTCAACTGCCTCAGTTATGTGAAATATAGACTTCAAAACTGTGTTTAGCAATTGAATCCATACTTGAGGACTCTGCCATGTCTAT
Source organism: Polypterus senegalus (assembly GCF_016835505.1). Lineage (NCBI taxonomy): Eukaryota > Metazoa > Chordata > Cladistia > Polypteriformes > Polypteridae > Polypterus > Polypterus senegalus. The sequence goes on from NC_053154.1 coordinate 160,493,158, forward strand.
TACTTGTTTATCTTGTGATAGACGGCTGGGGACCTTGCCCCACCGGCAGACCTGGAGAAGCAGGGGACTGGGAGAGGGGCAATTCCTACCCCAGGAGGCCAGATGGCAGCCCTCCGGGATTACATGTGAACCACGGAGCTGGGAAGATCAAACCTGTGGAGACCCGTGGCCACCGCCAGGGGCCTCGTGAATGGTTCCAGAGCCATGGACAGCAGCACTTCCGCCATACCAGGAAGTGCTACCGGAACAGGAACCAGGTACACCCAGAGTGCTTCCGGGTGCCCATGCAGCACTTCCACCACACCAGGAAGTGCTGTGGAAAGGTTGTCAGGGAGCACCTGAAGCACATCCGAGTGCATTATAAAAGGGGACATCTCACTCCATTCAGGAAGCCGGAGTCGGGTGGAAGAGGATGGAGCTTGTGACTGGAGGAGTGGAGGCGGCAGAAAGTATAAGTAACACTAAAAGTAAACGACTGAGCTGTTGTGGTTGTTTTGGTGCACACTAAATGTGTGTTTTTTCAGACATTGTGTGTCCTGGTGTCTGTCTGTGGCCAGGCTGAAACCTCACAATCTGTACTATGTGAGTTTGCATTTATTTATGTTTTTGTATTTCATTTTATTTAACTATTTATCCTTTGTAATTGTTTTCATTAAGTTCTTATAAATCACTTTGAACTACATCTGGCATGAAAATGTGCTTCAGGAATGATTGTGTTCATATTTGTGTTCATATTTGGCTAACAGGTACGTTTCGTTTCAATAGCTTGCAGTGATCGAGTTTCTTGTAAAACCAGAAAAGGCCACAGCTAGCTGTTATGCTCATTTTCAAGATGCATACAATTGGACTTCCCGCTTTGGCATTAGAGGCAAAAGAGTATGGGCACAACCAAATCACTCTAAAGATGGCTGCGTAAATATTACCAATCAGCTCTTTAGTGGTTGGCCATAAACTGCCTCTGTTGAGAACAAAACAAAATGACGGTGCTTTTTAGAGAAAATCAATATGTGACAATCAAAGAAGTGGAGGTGATGATAGGAGTAGATTGCAGTGCAGTCAGGCTGTTTATGTATGGCTCAGAAGAAAATTTACTACAAGCAGATTGGCTGAGTTCATAATTATTTGGAAAAATGCATTGACTTGGGTGCAGTTTTTTTATAGAGGAAACAATGAATGTAGGTAGATGTGAGTGAAATGCAGCAATTTCCTGTTTAAATCTTCATTTTACTACAAAACTAATAAACCCATTAATTTTAGTATAACTCAAAGTGTGTATGTATACATCTAGATATATACAATATGTATGTATTTATTTGTGTGGCAAGTGTACAGTAGTAGTAGTACGAATTTCTTAAGTAAATATCATCATCAAAATTTTAAGACAATTACTTGTGGCTTTACACCGTGTTGTTATTTGCCCATTAATTACACTTGGTTCAAGCGGTGCAATGCTTTTGGAAATTAAAAAATAATTACCGGTAACAATAAACTCTTCAGTGGGCTGTCACCCTGCCTGGGATTTGTTCCTGCCTTGCACCCTGTGTTGACTAGGATTGGCTCCAGCAGACCCCTGTGACCCTGTGTTAGGATATAGTGGGTTGGATAAATGGATGGATGGATTAACTATAAACTGCTATTAACAGATAATGATTGTACATGTTAAGTATGGTAGATGTGCAATTTTCATATTCCACTGCTTGAAAAGAACCCATATAAAATGTTTATGGTGTCCTCTCGTCCTTTCTTGTTATCAGTCCCCTTTTTCAAAGTCTGTCAAAATGGCAACTACTATCCAAACGTGTTGTTCCAAAGAAAGAGGAAAAAATATGTTCATCTGGAATAAACATTCAGCCATTCTGTTTTTTGTGGGATAGTTTTTAGTCACACCAAAGCTAAAATGATGCAATCCTCATTTTGAGTCAAAAATGGGAATAATTAGTGATGAAAAAAATAAAACACAAATAATTCATCTGCTATTATGGAGCAATTAAGTATACATTTTGGTAGGATGAGAAAGTGACATTACTCATTGCCAGATTACGATATTCTAAAACATGAGCCGGTGAGCTTGCCAGAGGGACTGCGAGAGTAGAGGAATGCAGCCATTTGCCAGCATAGGAAGAGCGGAAGGTACATCTAGGGAAAGTAAGTCTGCAAAAGAAGTCATGCTGATGCCTATTCGATCTTCCAACCTCCCTGGGGTCTGACAAGAGTTCCTGAATGGTTGTAGTTTTGTTTGTTTCTTTCCTCAGACTCCAGATGTGCCATTTATCACTCTTGTTGTATAGCCCTCTGGTAACAAAGCTGACAGTTCATCTCTTTGTTGTGCCATTTAACATGGTTAGCTGGCCAAATGAAGATTAAAGTCATCCTTTAGTTCCTTGCTTGTTTTTAGTTCATGTTCCCAGTAGCAGCACAGGCTGGGGCTTCAGTTAATCACAATATACCAGGTCTAATGAGTGTCCTGAGAAAGACTTGCACACTTTGCTTGCCTATTTTACTTGTTTTTTTGTTGTAATTCTTTTTACCTTCCAAATAAAACAATTTTTTTATTTTATACACTGATGTGTTTTAGTATTTGCATTTATGAATATACAAGAGGTATACACTTTATTAAAGTTAACACCATACACAATGCATGCAATAGCTGTACTTTATGCCTGTGCAATTCCATGGCCGGAGCATTTCCTGTGCAGTTTCAGTAGACAGCACAGCACCCCTGTGTTTCCCTTAATCCCAACATCAGTTTCTTTAATAAAGAGGATAATTACCTTTTAGCATGAGTATGGTTCACATTATTTCTTTCTGAAAGAGAGAACAAAGATCTGCAGCAGCACACAATTTACACAGCTGTACAGGCTGGACTTCATACAGTATGTGTAGATAGGCGGCAGGTCTTTAACAATTGATCTTGAGGTCATGAACGAGCTGCTTTGTACAGAAAGGTCAAGCTTTGTTTAACACAGTAGAATACATTTGTTTGTACTAGTCTCAAAAACATTTATAAAGAAACACAGATTATTATAGTTTAAGAGGAATGAGATAATTTCTAAAATGCACAGTATTATGTAGAGGTGAGGATATCAGTAATGGAGCCCCTATATAGTTAACAAAGCAGCAGTCTGAATGGAGAATATTGTATATTAGGCGTGTAAAGATGAGTCGCTGTTTATTATGCCACTGAAATTTTTTTGCTGAAGTTCATAAGTTCCAAGACTTTCTGATTCACCCACCATTTTATTTTAAATCCAACTGCATTTGCAAAGTGAGAGATGAATAGGTAAATCTTACATGGTCTGCATCCAGAATGAAAAGAGATGCCACTTGCAATCTGTTTTTATTATTATTATTATTATTATTATTATTACCACACTTATTTTACCTTCATCTATTTGTTGTCTGGTACAAATCTTGTAATCGATGTTTAACCCACTTCCTATTGTCCATATGACTTGAAATTTTGCACACTTACTCACTTCCAGTGACAATACATGAATCAATCATCAGTTTCACTAATTGATCAATTAATCCATGTTAATTAAGAAATGAAATTTTCATATGACAAATAGTTAAAGATATCACCAATAGATTGCGCTAGTAACGGATAGAAATATTTAAGGAAGTGATAAAAATATTGATTACAAAATTATACTAAAACAAACTCAAGACTAAAAAGTTGAAAATAATATATATATAGCCGCGCTTCGCAGCGGAGAAGTAGTGTGTTAAAGAAGTAATCTAATTTTGCTTGCTTTTCAGTGGGTACAAAACCATGCTTTAATCAAGGCTTCCGTCGGGTAGTCTTTTGAAATGAAATTTTCCTTCGATCAGTCGTAGGAACGCGCTTTATTCCAACTCTAACATTTTTGTAGCTCTAATGTGTACATCAATGTAATCGATGTACCAAGAAATCATGCATTGACAAAAGTTCCCCTTTGCTTGGAATTGAAAGTGTGATTAAATGCGTTATTTTTTTTAACGCATTATGGAGCATTGAAGCTTCTCAGCTGTGCTTGTGCTAAGAAAAGGAAACATTTTAAAAATAACAGCATAATTGTCAAAGTAATAGTCTTGCAACCGTTATGAGTGTTGCTGTCATCAAGGATTTGATTATCATTATTTCTTGCAATCAGGTTCGTATTTGGAGGATGTGTTGTGTTCAAGTTATATTCCATGTTTGTCAACCGTTGTAAAGATAACAGGTTTCATTCATCGAAGTGTTCACCACCCAAATCGGTACTCGTCAATGTAAGATGTTCAACAGGCATTCCCGGGATTAAGTTGTGGAAAATGCCTGCGAACATTTAGCGGTAGCTTGTGTATGAACTTAATTTAATCTTTTCCTGTCCTGCAAAGTCAGTTGACGTGAGCCACACGGAGTACATGCATCGAAGCTTCTCAGCTGTGCTCGTGCGAGCTCGCGATGTCAATGGGTTTATTTAATGTTAGCTAAGACCCGGCACTTAAAAGTTTCTTGCTACAGCAATTTTAACTCCATTACAAAGTGATCCAAAGTCTCGTTTATACCTCGTGTCTTTTCATTAAACTTGTATCTCGCGAATACCACATTCGTTGTAGGCATGACAAATGGCAGCGGGAGTGTGTCTATAAACTTAATTTAAACTTACGGTTCACACCGTGCTTTGTTTCTGCAGTAGCCCGTATGAATATGCTTGTATGCATCACTCGCTTCATAATCTTTTCCTGCCTTCTCAATTGTGAAATGGCGTTTTCTGTTCAGCGCTCTTTGGAGCTCTTCCTTGTTTTCTACGTACTGCATTCAGAGTCATTTCACGTGATTACGTGGAGACATGATGATGTCAGATGCAACTCCGCCCCCCACGGGCATCGAGCTGAAGTCCATTACAGTATATGTAGAAAAATAGGTTCCAGTTATGACCATTATGCGTAGAATTTCGAAATGAATCCCTCCCAACTTTTGTAAGTAAGCTGTAAGGAATGAGCCTGCCAAATTTCAGCCTTCTACCTACACGGGAAGTTGGAGAATGAGTGATGAGTCAGTGAGTCAGTCAGTCAGTCAGTCAGTGAGGGCTTTGCCTTTCATCATCAAATCAATATTTGGCAACGATTTTGGATGATCCGCTGTGGCAACCCCTAACAGGAGCAGCCGAAAGAAGAAGAAGTACATGTTTTAACTTAATATAAGTGTGTTTTTTAAAAAGTATTATATATACAGTATATATAATTTGTTATTCTTGGTTGTAGGTCAGTCCAAAGGAACAATGAAGGCTCCTTTTCTAAGAATATGCTTAATATTCGTTTATCTCCTTCACTCTGCTCAGTTAATTAGCCTGTTGTTCTTAATACTCAATTAATTAATTACATACTTTTAGACTGCTTCTTACCTGGCACTCTTATGCTCACTAATATGTTACATTTCACACGCTGTATGTCAACCCATATTTTAATAGATAAAAGGGTGAGGGCACACTTTATGTGCATTTTACTGGCTTTGCTGCTCTGGACAAAATCCTTGTGCCAACATAATTTTGGCAATCAAAGCAATACCCTGAAACAAAAACTTAAGCTTTAGTCTGTCTGCATAGGCATGCATATACAGTAGTATATACACAGTACATTCCCCAATATCACATCCTAACAAATAATATAACTATAAGCCTCCATGGAAACACACACATTTTTAGTGACTGTATGAGACTGCCAAGGCTTTAGATTAATCTTGCTTCTTGGTTTCCACCAAAAAGAGAGTGTTAGATGATGTTTATTTCTGAAACTAATATAAATAAGTTTAATTTAAGAGAGAGTCTGTTAATTGGACCATTGTTTCTTTTTCTCAATTAATTAATTTCCCAGTTTAGACTGCTTCTTACCAGCACTCTTAATGCTTACTGAAATGTTACATTTCACCTGTTTTATGCCAACCCATATTTTCGTAGGCAAAGGGGTGAGGGCATACTTTATGTGCATTTTACTGACTTTGCCCCGCAGGACATAATACTTGTGCCAAGATAACTACTCCAGTCAAAGCGATACTGTGAATTTAGTTTAAGAGAGAGTCCTTTAATCTCAAAGACGGAGTTGTTTCAGTATACACTCATTTTGTTTGTTTAGTGCTGAGTTTTAGTACCAAGTATGATTGATCAAATGATCCATAATTTGGTAGAAAAATGTTTTTAAGCAATTAACGGATGGAGTATTGGGACAGCTTGGCAACAGGGCAACTGATTGAGCTTGTGAAGTGCAAAACGAACATCTAATAAAAATAATACTGTCTGTCTATCTCTGTCTACATTATTCTGTGAATCCTTATATTATATTAGCTTGTATATGCTCTCACATTTTTCCATATTCATAATGAAAAATGGCGCAAGTAATTTAAGATGCAGCATTGCAAAACTGCAGATTGTTAGATTAGATAGTAAGAGTGTGGCACAGTGGTTCAAGCTTTGGACTTCAAACCATGAGGTTGTGGGTTCAAATGCTGCCACTGACACTGTGTGAACCTGATCACATCACTTGACCTGCCTGTGCTCCACTTGAAAAAACAAAAGAAGTGTAGCCAATTGTATCCCAGATGTTGTAAGTTGCTTTGTTTAAAGGTGTTGGCAAAATAAATAAATATAAATGTAGACAGTAAGAGAATTAATAATCCAATCACTTATTGAATCTACGTTTCTCAATTTCTCTGAAATTGGGCACAAGGGATATATGAACCCAGGACAGTGTGTCAGTCCATCCCAGGGACACATTCGTGCACAGAGGGCTCATGTAAAACTCCTAAATAATGTGTGTTTTTTTGGGATTTGGACAGGTTCCTGGAGTGCCAAGAGAAGATAATCCATGTAGACAGTTCTGGCATTCTAACCCAGTTGTCTGGAACTGTGAGGTTGCTGGGCTAACTAATGCACCACTTTGCTACCCTATAAAAATGTTAAAATTGTACTAAATGTTAAAACTGCTTAGTTTTCTTTAATAGTAGGAACCCTTAGACTAATGAAGTATTGACATGAGTAGTGGAATTTATTTAAAGTAAGAAGAGGATAGGAAGAGTGAGAATAGAATAAAAATTGAACCACAATCTGGTTGCATGATTGAAAATAAACTTAAGTTGAAGTTTTATTTGTAATATGGTAGGGTTATTTACTTTTTTGATTATACTGAATGAATAAAATTTGTTGAAAGCACTAATCATCATCAGTATCCACTGATCTGTCAGTTTTCTAGAGTGCTTATCCAGTACACACTCTGCAAAGAGAACAGATTGCAAAAGCTTAAAAAATAAATCTGTGGAAGAAATAACCATTGCACTGCACTGCAGTAGCAGTCATCGGGTAGTGACTGCTAAAGGTATCCTATCAAATAAATGATCTTTTCATGCTTCACACCCTAGGTGTTTATAAGTTGTATCTGGCAAGTGTTAAACATTATGTCTGGGAAACGGCCAAAACTGATAGTGATGTTTATGCCTTTTGATGTTTATCATGTGCTTCATTCAAATGTATTACACAATGCAGTTGCAATTTCAACTATCTGTATAATATTAGCCTATCATTGGAAAAGTGAATGAGTAGCACTGAAAATAAAAATGTCAGATGACATAACCAGATATGAAAAAAGTGGGAGCAACAAAACTACAAGGAGAAAAGAAAAAGATGCTATGTGTCTAATCTAAAGTGGTTGACTTGACTTTTGGCTTATTGCATGAAATTGATCCTTGAAATTTACCCAGGTGAAGGTATAGATTTTGTCAATGACAAATCATATCCCAAATCAGAGATATGACTATGCTGGATAACGTTTGGTCAATAATGCAAAATCAACCTATTTACCTTCTTCATTATATGTGTATTCGTCATACCTTAAATTATAATTCAATAAAAACTAATCTCTATATATAATCTTCATTTGGATCTTGATCTTTGTTTGTCCGCGAATGAATTAGAAGAAGAAGCACTAGATGGCAGTAGAGAGACAGCTAAAACATAGGCATTGCATTAAGAATCTCCTCCAGGCTTATATACTGAAGACTGTAGTACTCCAGTCACACCTCTAAACACAGGCATTCAAACTAAACAAATTGTTGTGCTTTAAATTAACTAAAGAGATCTTCATTTAGATCTTGATCTTTGTTTGTCCGCGAATTCCACGCATGTGTAGACCACCTTCCAGTTTAGTATGTTGTTGTTACTCACAGATGTCAACAATGTGCCGGAATAACGAAAGGGGTGGTGGACAGTGTTACGCTGGTTAGCTCCTGAGGCCTGGTTAGAAAATGAGATTGCCGAAGATAAAAGGTGCGTGCCTATGTAACATATGAATGAAAGAAAGACAGTGGGTAAAATTAGTGACAACGTAACAGCACGTTCCAGAAATTATTATTGTTACGTTGTAGCCGGCGAGTGCTGCGTGTCTCACAGTTGCACCGTGGCTTGCTCACATGTCAGTGAAGTGATCCCTATTTATGCTTTAAAGAGCCTGGATACCTATGTGTCCCCTTTTTATAGCCATTGCTCCGTGTATATTGCCTTACTCTTTGGATTGCTACAAAGCAACCTGCGAGATTGGAGAAAGGTTGAGAAGACATCGTGAGAGGAAATGACAGCATCGTGAAAACGAGACGGACTGTGAACGGACAGAAGCAGAAATGCTCCTACACCACCACATAATTACGATTCGGACAGTGCTTCCGAGTAGGCCGTTCCTATCGAATCAATATCCAAGGGTTTTCTTTTGTAATTTTGTTTCCCTTATAAAAAATCATAATGCTGTGCGATGAAGGGCCCAGTTCACGACTGGCAGCCGCGTTTAAACAGGGAGCCCTTCACAGACAGCTTTAACACGTGCAACGTAGTTGGCCGCACATGGCTAGTTTTGTTATATTGTAAGATTTTACACTACTCATATGAAAGGTCTGAACCACATGATGGGAAAAAAATAATATATTTATATAGCTCTATCTATGTGTGTGTGTATATATATATATATATATATATATATATATATATATGTTTGTGTGTATGTATATATGTACTGTATGTAGATAGATAGACATATAGACCTACTCTGAATATACACAAACAGTCACAACATTAAAACCACTGACATTAATAATATTACTTATCTTGTTACAATGCCACCTGTCAAGAGGTGGGATATATTAGGCACCAAGTAAACATTCAGTTCTTGAAGATGATTTGCTGGAAGCAGAAAAAATGGTAAAGTGTAAGGATCTGATCAAGTTTGACAAGGGCCAAATTGTGACGCCTAGATGGCTGGGCCAGAGCATATCCAAAACAGGTGGTCTTATGTAGGTGTTCCCAGTATGCAGTAGTTAGTGCCTACCAAACGTGGTCCAAGGAAGGACAATTGTTGAACCGGTGACAGGGTCATGAGTGCCCAAGGCTCATGGATGCGCATGGGGAAAGCTACTGTGGCACAGATTGCTGGAAAAACTTCATGTTGACCATTACACAAAGTTGTCAGAACACTTAAAGTATCACAGCTTGTTGTGTATGGGGCTGCATTGAAGTAAACTATTCACAGTGTCTATGCTGACCCCTGTCCACCGTCAAAAGTGCCTACAATGGCTGAGCTAGCATCAGAACTGGACCATGGAACAATGGTAAAAGGTGAATTGGTGTGATGAATCACATTTTCGTTTAGATTATGTGGATGACTGGGCGCGTGTGCTTATTTTCCTTAGCAAGAGATTACATCAGGATGTATGCATGGGTAGAAGACACGCTGGCAGAGGAAATGTGATGCTCTGGGCAATGTTGTTCTGGGTAAACCTTGGGTCCTGGCATTCATGTGGATGTTACTTTGACACATACCACCTACCTAAAGACCACATATACCCCTTCATTGCAACTCACTCAAAAGCACCATCCTGTTCTCTTATCATATTTTGAAAAGCAGCATTTCCATCAGCTATTGAAAAAAATGTGCTTTATTCTGTTCAGTCATGGCTTGGCTCTATTCTTTAAAAAAAAAAAAAGCTGAAAATTAAACATCAAAGAGTTCATACAACTGATCACTGATTAGTATTACAGACTTAATGACAAGATGTATTTGGACAACAGTGATAACTTTTACATAAAATTAAGGCTATGTATTGATAAAAAAAAATGTTATGTAATCAGTTTATCTCAGATTTATTTTCACATGGTGACAGCCCTGGTCTGCTGAAGTGATTGGCACCGCTGCACGATATTTTTCTCCTGTTCTAACTGCGCTTGTTTCACCAAGGGGACCCCCTCACGGTACTCTTTAAATTGCACTTGTTTCACGAAGGGGGAAAACCCCCCTTCAAATGTTGTCTTTGGCTCCTTAAGGAGCTTAAAAAGGTAAACCTGATCCCAAAGTTGAGAAACGCTGCTCTAAGATAAACTCTGTATTCCAGTGAAAAAAAAAAACCAGCAGTTGCTGCCATTAAAAACATGACGCTTTTATCAATGCTCTTATTTATACTTTGTCCATGCTGATGAAATCATCTGGGGTAGTACAGTAGCTGATGGGAATTGTGGTCCCCACTTTGGTATTTACATAAGGCTGCTGATAAGATGGGTGAGATAGGTAATATATATTGAATAGTTTTCTTACTGGATTAGTTGTGTGGAATTGACTATAGTCACAGCACTTCCTAAACACACTTTTTTGAGCTTTGCTGCTCTTTTCACTTCAGCAGACACCCTTTATTTGCATAAATTGGCACGGCCATTGCTTTGTGCATTCGCTGTCAGCACTGTTGCGAAACAGGAGACACAGTACATTAGAATGTCTCACTTACTAGAGCATTCGTAACAACAAATATCACCAGGTTTTAAGCATTTTTGTGATTTTGGGGTAATATTTTTAGCTCTCTTTTTATTGGAAGTGTTGGACAAAAATATGTAAACCTTATTAACAGTTATTGAGAGAATAAATGGTGGACTTTATAAATGGTCATTTCTACTGGAAGTGAAGGTTTGTTTGATCAGCTGATTCCAATGGGATTTCTACAGCTAGTTTAAATGGTTAAGATCTGTCAGGTGCCTGCGTTAATTAAGAACAGGAAGGCTGAGAAAGAGTTTCATATCCCAAGAGATAAAAATAACTAATGGTCACCTCGTCAGTGCGGAATGGTGGCTCTGCGGCTTGGTATCTGCGCAGGCAAAGGGAAGGTTGCCGGTTTGAATCCCCTAAATGTCACAAGTGATTCCACTCCATTTAGCCCTTGAGCAAGGCCCTTAACCTGGGTATGACGTCAACCTGCATCCAGCCCTGCCAGCAGATCCTCCAACTTTCAGGGAAAACTTGGGAGTTGGAGGCAGGATTTGCACTCCAGCCACTGTTTGAGCTATTAAAGAATTATTTAACTATCATTAAAACTCTAATGTGTGTATATGTTATACAATTACAATTGCTTGAGTATGTTTCAATTCCACATTTTAATATTCAATATGTATTTTTATTGTATATACTTTTAATGTAATTGCACAATACAGACTGCTCACTGAACTGCAGTGCCCTCAATGGCCCTGTATGTGTATTTGTGACAAATTAATAAAATCTCGATCCTTATCGTCTGTCTGCACAAGGTTTTGAAGTTGGCGGAGATTATGGAGGATAATGACAAGTATGTTTTAAAAAATTTGCAAGCATTCGAAAAATATATATATAATTCCAAACTTTTTTAGCATTCCTAGTTTATTAGAGCTTGTGCAATCAGATGCACTCTTTAAGTACATTTAAAACAAATGTTTGTTGCTTATTTTATTTATTTATTTATTTTTATATTTTATTAAAATCAAATAACATTCCATACAAGCAAGTCAAGTTTAGCAAAACTAGATTTGAAACAAATCAACCCCTACCCATGAGAAAGAGTAAAACTTTAATAATAGTAAAAATATGTAAATAAATAAATGAATAAAAAGAAATTAAATGCTTATTCTAAAATGTTATTGATCATATCCTGCCAAATTTTGAAAAAGTTTTGTACTGATCCTCTAAGTGACAATTAGATTTTTATCCACTGACTTAAAAGAGTTGAGTTAGCATTCTTCTGTTTGTTGTTTAAATGTTTTTTTTTTTAAATAGAGAATATATTACATTGATGCAAACGTTGTATTGCCACGTGGATCCTGTTCATAAAGAACAAAATAATGTCCATGAGGTCGATCAATCCAATTGTTTGAAAATGTTTATACTTGTTTAGATGCACCACATATGCATTTGTGTGGTCTGATTGCAATGCAGGCACTCCAGCTTCATTCTTTGATTTCTATTCAAAAGTGGAGGAACTTAGAATAAAACCCCCAAGAGCAGTAATATTAACAGTAATGTATGATGGCTTTGCAGTTAGTGGAAAAGTGTTCCTGGTGTCTGTTTTCTCAAAATGATCTTTATATATTTCATAAATAATTTGCCAGGGCTGGCAAAATTACTTCTATACCTCCAAGTTTCTAATTGTTTGAACCTACTTAAGGTTCATTTTTGCTTTGCTCCCTCTCCCACCACAATCTGTCATCTATGGAGGTGGAGCAAAAGCTTTAGATTTGTGAAAGATTTCAAACACCGGTTTTCGATGGATCGCAACGTTTTAGGGTTCCCTGATGCCAAAAACATCGATATCTCAATGATGGGTGTGTGTCTGTCTGTGTGTCACAGTTTCTTGAGGACAGTCTAGAGCTAAAACGGCTAGATTGAAAAATACCAAACACGAAACTTAAGCATGTAAAGAAATGACGATGTGCTGATTAGTTTTTGAGTCAAATTGTGCAAGAGAAATTAATAATGAAATTAATTATGGATTCTTCTCATCTATTGCTCTCATAATGAATTATTTTATGTTAAGAAAGATCACCATCAGAGTGGTACATAATAATGTTATAGAATAGTTCAGGTAACTTGGCTTCTAGGGTGCAAAGCCTACTGATGCTTATGTCCAAATTATTTTCTTTGCTATGAAACTATGAAATTCTTTAATTGGCACTGAGATCTAAGTTTTCTGTGACTCTCATTCTGATGTAATTCTAGTATCCATCATGTAAATTGTGAGAGGATGCACACTTTTGATTTTCATCTATATATCCATTCATTTTCTAACCAGCTTATGTAGGCTTATAAGTGAAGTTTTCTCTTGTGGCAACATTAATGCACGAAGAGTAAGTAATAATCTGAAGAGTGAATTGAGATGATTTAAAAAGTATGAGTGCTGTCTCATTACTGACAAATACTTGTAAATATTTCTTAATGTGCTCCATCTATTACAGGTAACACTTCCACTCATTTATACCAGCTCAATTTAGAGTCACTAGTAACCCCGCCACCCTTGGCCAGTATTGAAAATGGCTCAATGAGATGGCTTTAATCGAAAAGCTTTCTGAAAGTAAATATTGACACCATATAACTTTTAATCCTTCCTCATTCATTCTTTTTCCTCGGTGCTTCAGAATTGGGTGGCAGCTGAGTGGGAAGGCAATGATGTCTGATTCGGTTAAAATCTCTTTCTTTCGTTGATATCCTTCCTTCTTGATATAGCTGTTGAAACATAATATAAAAATGAATGTTGAAGTCCCTTCCCGGGGTTTGTTTCCTGCCTTGTGCCCTGTGTTGGCTGGGATTGGCTCCAGCAGACCCCCGTGACCCTGTAGTTGTGACATAGTGGGATAGATAATGGATGGATGGATGGATGGATGTTGAAGTTCTCATCTTTTTGGACTAATTTACTTGCAATTAAAAATTCAAAAAATGTTTATGCACGTCAATTACCCTGCACATCCTGTAAACATGGGGAGAATGTGCAAACTCCACTGAGACAGTGACTGGTTTGGAATGTGAGCCAGGAACTCCTAAGCTGTGAGACAGCTAAACACTGTCAGTGTCAGATTGTCTGTTAACATTTAAAAGTTCTAGAATAAATTTTGAAATTGGTAAGCATTCTATTGAAGTAATAGGTAGTACTCCGCATTCTAATTACTGGGCAAGAGTTTGGTGAGCTGTGTGTCTGCTGGTGCCCTGAAGCACTGAATAAAACTACTTGATTATACACAAGGATTGGCGTAGTTAATCAGATTTTTGAATTTATAACACAGCTACAATCAAAGGGTTTTCCATTATTAAAAACTTAATGTTTAAAATATAAGAAAATTCTACACTAATGTAACTGAAGTGAAACAAATTAATAACACTGTGTCAGCCAATGAGAAATGCCAATTATAATGATCTAGAAACAAGACTTGCCAAGGTCTGAGGTCTAAAGCTCAGTTCCTGGAAAGTCACAGCGGCTACAGGATTTTTTTTCCAGCCAGTTACTTAAATAAAAGCCAGTATTTGCTGCTAAAGCAACAGTTTACTTAATTAGTTGGCTAGTCTCCGTGAAACTACTTAATAGATTCTTTCTTGCAATCATGGCCGTTAATACACAGAAGTTTGTTCAGTCTGTATGCTTTTTAGTTTGCACACGTATTCAATGTTGCTGTTATTCTGTCTCTAGAGCTGAATGTGAAGTTTCATCCTTTATGCAATGTGGAACATTCTGATATCATTTGAAAGGCCATCTTTCTTCTCTGATTTCTGACATTTTAGATTTGCTGTTCTTGTTTCATTCTTTGTTATTACTACCTACTATCTTGAAAGTCTGTCATTTCAATCTGCTCCTTTATGCATACCTTTTGTTCATGTAATCTATCAATGTATTCATTGTTTCTGACACAAAGGCATAATGATTTCAAACTCTTACTTCAGCCTTATTTCTTGCCTAGTGAGTCGGATTGTATCTGAATTTTTCACAAATGTACTCTTATGAATGTCTGGTTTTAACCCAGGTTTTAGTCCAAATGAGATGCCGACATCATGCGGCGTCAGACTTTTATAACCCCTTTGGCTGAAAGGGGTGGGGTGAATTCTTTTTGTTGCTGCTGGGGAAAGACTAGATGAAACTGTTAGTAACAATGCTTCCTCTCACCCCCATACCTGTGTGTGGAGAGTGCTTTGAGTAGTAAAAAAAAGTTATATATTTGTAAAGAATTATTATTATTATTATGTCTGTGACAAGCCAGGAAGATGTTCCTCTAAATTGCATGTGTGACACTGTCTTCGACAGGTACTGTGGCTAGTATACTATATGTGTGCCTATAGTGCATTATTTTTGATTTGATATATTTTGGTAGTCCCTGAGTGGAAATTGTTTTTTGCGTGACCTTTGGGGTTCAGAGTGCAGGGTCAGCCTTTATACAGCGACCTTGAAGCACTTTTCAGGTTAAGGGCCTTGCTCAAGAACTCGACAGAATGGGATCCATTCTGCATAAATATTTAAGTATCACAGACACACAGTTCAGTGTTACTTTATTGTTGTGTACTTCTGTGAATCAGTTTTTGCTAGCATTTTGAGTAGAGGCCTTTTGAATTATACATTGGGAACGATTGTCAAGTGTTGTTTTAGAGTGAGGCGGCACAGTGGCGCAGTGGTAGCGCTGCTGCCTCGCAGTTAGGAGACCCGGGTTCGCTTCCACGGTCCTCCCTGCGTGGAGTTTGCATGTTCTCCCCGTGTCTGTGTGGGTTTCCTCCCACAGTCCAGAGACGTACAGGTTAGGTGCATTGGCGATCTTAAATTGTCCCTTATGTGTGTTTGGTGTGTGTGTGTGCGCCCTGCCCAGGGTTTGTTTCCTGCGCCGTGTGTTGGCTGGGATTGCTCCAGCAGACCCACGTGACCCTGTAGTTAAGATATAGCAGGTTGGATAATGGATGGATGGATATTTTAGAGTGTATTGTTTGTGTATTAAGGGAGCCTGTCATGAATCATTCTGCTGATTTTGTGACTATTGAAGTCTACCCAGTGCATTCTTCTTGTTTTCTTAATGATGATGAACCAGCTTTCTTAAAATGTAGCAAGAAATTTAGCATTCCCTACAAACTCTGTTAGAAAAATTCAAGGTAAAACTCAGTTTTCTTCTGTTTCTTTGTACTATATTCTTGCATGCTTTGTAAACTAGCTTGTACTATACAGAGATTCATTAAAAACTTTGTCATTTTTAACACTAGAATCACTAGACTGTCTGTCGTTACGGTCCTGCCTTTGTCCATTCTGATAGCAGTCACTGGACATTGTATCTTTGATTTCCGGTACAGCAAATAGTTCTGAGCATCAGCCACAGTGCCAACTATGGTTATCGCTGCTCTTATGATTAGAATGGAGATAAATGCCATCAACTCAGAGAGGAAGAGGCAAATGCGTTGTACGACATGAACGTCTTTGAGAGAATAAAACTGAATATTAAAAAAAAACAAGCTGTAACTTTTACAAGTAGCCAAAATTTACACCGGCTATTACAGACTCAAATCAAATGTATGTTTTTATTAAATTGTAGTAATAATAATAGCAGCTCACTACTCAAAACACAGAGCGCCTGGTCGTGAACCCAGAACCTTTTGGTTATAAGGCTTACCTCTGCACCATCCAAGAATACATATCAACTCCCTGTCAATTGACATTTGAGCTTGGGTTTTTAACTCATTGTCAGCAACATATAAATTTAATGCTTTTTTTTTCTTTGGTTATATTCTTGAATAAAAGCACACGTGTTTACTTGATATTTGGACTAAAGTCTTCAGACATTATACACTACACATCATTATTAGTATAACATGGAAAACATTTTCTGCTTTAGGTATGTGTTCAGCATTTCTTGTCTTGCATTTCCTTTCATCCTACATTTACCCAGATCTTTGTAGACATGGAACACACATGAAATGTATGTATTCCAAATAACGATATACTGTATTATTTACCCTATACAACTCCAAGCCTTGGCTTGACCTGAGAGAACTTTTTGCCCACAAGCTTAGCTCCATCAAGACAAGGGAAGGGATAGCAAGCTGCTTGCTGCTGGTCTTGAGCAACACATTTACAAAACAAAAGACGCTGATGGAGAGGTGCGAACGGATTTAAGGTGGACCGGGATTGCAAGTTTTTTCGTAGGCTTCAGGGATTCTAGTGTTAATTCATACTGATCAGTGTCTTAAATCGTAAATGAGGAATCACCCTCTTGCACTACGTTCTTCTCTCTGATTCAGAAATACCTAATTGTATTATTATGATTGTTTTTAACCACTACCCATTAAATTGGATTTACAATGGTTGGGTCTTGCTTCAGTGCTGAATGACAAATGCTTAACATGGAGTGCTTAAAATATCGGATGAAGTTCAGCATGATGATAGCTGAGAAAAAAGAAATCTAAACTCAGTCTAGCTGATTCCAATGTGCATGTATTTTCATGTTCAAAACAGTAATCGTAGAATAGGATTTTTTGATAAAACTATAAATAAAACTGAGCAGCAGTCCAAGCCTGTATAGTGTTACTTGTACCTGAACTTGCATCGCAAATGTTACGGCTCCGACTGAATATTAAATGCAGGTGAGCTGTCTTTATACCACTGCTGGATAGCTCAGCCAGATAAAACTAGTATGTCTAAGGGGCTTTATCAGCTTGTTTGGACTTGAAAAAGGAACCCATTTGCTGCTAATTAGCAGAGGAAAGAGAACATGAAAGAGCAGTTTGATTCAGTTTTTCAAATCCACCCTTGTCTAGCAGACTCAATAAAATGCCTTGTCTCCATGGTGACAGGCTTCCCCTAGCAAACAGAATCTCGGAACAACCCGTTTATCTTCTGTTTCAAGAAGGCATTAAGAGGTAAAACAAGTTTAAATGACACAAAATAAAGCTACTTGTGTGCCCAAATCATGTTTGAGAGGTCATACTTGAGTCAGTATCATCTCCCTTTTAGTCGTCAGAGTTGCCTCGCAAAAACACGTCTATGGAAATATTATATGAAGAACCAATAAATAGCAAGTCTGTTTTGGTGCCCTATACACACACTCCTCCAGTCTCTTTGTAAAGAGCTTGGATACGGTGCATTACAAAGTGATGGCAAGATAACCTTAGAGAGAAACATCAAAGACCAGCTGCACTGTCATCATGGCATTCTTTTGTATTTTAATTTTAAAGCTAACAGCTGCACATGCAGACTGCATATGTTTCTCTGTACTTTGTGTCTGCATTTTGACTGACATTTCTTCTCTCCCTTTGTCTTTGCCTCTCTAATGTGCTGTTCTCTTAACTTTATTGTCTAACAGCTTAATGTAGAATGCATGCTAATGAAGTACTATGATGCATTCCTGTTGTACTTAATTATATAAGGTATGATTGATAATTTAAATTGTGCAGGATGGGTACATCTAGTAAATGGTCCCAGGTTTGAATCCCAAACCTGTGTCATTGTATTTGCTGAGTGGGCATGGTCTCCCCTTGTCCGTGTGGGCTTTCTTCTCAGTACTCAGATGAGCCTCCCGTGCCCGATGCTTGTTACTTAGTGATTCCAAGTTGTACTTGTGTGGTCCCAGCACTTTTTCCTACCAAGCACTTGGTTTTGCTGGGATTGCCCGCAGAGCAACCGTGAATTGGATTTGATGGATTCATGAATGCTTTCATATATTTTTTACTTCCAGTACAATGTTTTGGATCCACCATTTCTTATGGACATGCGTAATAAGCCAAGTGGGTATGTGATGGTATTGCCATTTTTACATGCTTAACATGAGTATGGTACACACAAGAAGGAGAGCTGGTATAGTAAAGGAAATGGTTGATTTTTTGCAAAATTATTAATGAATAAAGAGTGTTGCTGTCAATGAACCTAACGTGCAGATAAAGTAAACTCGGAGGATTAACTGGAGAAGTGTGCTGGCACAGTCTCATAGGTCTCTGGTACTATTTCTTTTTGTGCCCAAACGTTCCGCTCCTTTGCCAGAAAAGTTCCTAAAGATGTCAGCACTCTTAACAAGTTAATATTAATCACCTGGATTTATTTTTTGGCTTACACTAATGGGCAATTATGAGCATCAAGCCTGTCAAGGAATTAAGTGTTGAGTTCATAGCCATTCCCCCTTATGTTAAAGGACCTGTTGTGTGCTGCCCTTTCTAGCAAATGCCACTGAACACTCAGTATTTATCTCAGCAGCTACTGTTTTGGCAACCCCACTCATAAAACGTCATCCCCAGTATTTTTCTGATTACCAATCTTGAAAAACCATCCTACATGAAGGGCTTTTGCTTTTATAGGCCTGTTGTTTCCTGCTTCCTCAAAAGGAGTTCACTTATCCATGTGACCTTGAATTGTATTAAATAGGTTCAGGAAAATATGGATTAGGGTGACTGGATATCTTCTTAATCTCTGATATGTCTTCTTTATACCTAGTACTGTATAATATAGGTCTGGCCAAGACTTATAAAATTCCAGCAATTTTTTCCAGGATTACATTTTGCTAGTTGGTCAAACTATGTAAGCAAACATAGGCTAATATATTTTTGTTCATTCAAGCACTCTAGTAGATGTTTTGAAGGCTGAATAAAATCAGAAAACATGGACAGGTTTGTTTAAAGATAAAAGCAAGCATGGCAGTTTGACAGTTAGGAAGAGTGGGGCAGAGCTGCATTATGATTGAACACCAGATCATATGTCCAAAAGATATCCAAATAAAAGTGAAAACTTACAAACAGAAATGTGTGTGTGTATATGTATATATATATATATATATAGTTTTTATTTATTTATATATGTATATTTGTAGAAAATGAATCACGTTCTTAAAATAGTTTATTCTTAAGCTCTCAACACCTATCAGGTGTCATTATTAGAAGAAAATTACTGGATATACTGGAAAAAATGGAATAAATAGCAAATGAGGAAGTGGGGGTTCAAGGGAAGGAGGATCAATAAGGTTGTGTTTGGAGGGTGTTGGTCATAAAGTCTTTTTTATTATTTAGGTTTTTTTCTTTTTAAGTGTCTAAATTCTGGGTTCATGTCCAAATATCTGTTAATGGTGTTTTCATTTGAGAACCATGATTCAGCCAGCTCTCTGACACTTTTAGTATTAACCCCTGAATTTTACTTGCATCGTGTCCCAGTTAAACGTGTGTCCAGTGGAACTTGTATGTGCGTATATCAGAGATCGTGGGTCTTTGCTCCTGACAGTTTTGTGATGTTCTTGTTGTATAAATGTTATGAGTGTTTTAAATGTTTGTCCCACGTATACAGCTGAATGTACTGTGTACTGTGTTTTATGTCTCTGGTGCAGATTTCTTGCTTTGGGCATTAAAAAGAACACACATATATATATATATATATATATATATATATATATATATATATATATATATATATTTTTTTTTTTTTTTGTGGCGGCTGGCGATTACTCAACCCGGTCAGGACACTTACACAGAGGGAAAGGATGAGGGAAGGCAGCTACTGTGGGACACTGCCTCCCCGAAGACACTAGATGGCTATTTCCCTGCAGCATAGCAGTGCCCCAGATTCCTGCAGGACACCATGGCATCTGGTGTTCGGCTTCTCAGCCCTGCTGGGTACTATGGGTGCCGCCAGGAGATGCTGCAGGGGGACCTGGGTACTTGTACTTTTTACATAACCCGGAGGTACTATTAAGTCATGAGGATAGAAGCTCTGAAGTACTTCTGGGCTGACAGAAAACTCAACTTCTCCATCTGACCCAGAAGCGTGGGAAAGTCACATGGACGGAAGAACCAAAGCACTTTTGGGTCATACACTATATAAGGGACTGTTAGAGGCCCAGCAAGTGAGCCGGAGTCAAGAGGAGTAGGTCAAAGCTTGCTGGGAGATGTGGAGTAGAGAATATTGTTTGGTTATTGATTGGAGTCTCATTTATTATTGATATATTGCCTGTGTATAGTGGTGGAGGTGCTTCAGGGCACAAGAAGAAAGGTCATAAAATACTTGTTGGTGATTTTACCCTATGTTCAGAGTGTCTGTCTGTTGGTATATAATATTTATATACATAAATATAATATTTATAAATATAATATTTATATACACACACATATAAAGAAAATACAAGGACATATTGGGGCACTTTCATATATATGATATATGTGATCCTCATATATTTTCAGGAGAAAACAAAAACATCGATTTAACAAGTGTTGTGTCTTTGCTGATGGGAGTCCTAAAGCAGTTTGAGATGATGGTGTTTTTATGGGATCCAAGTAGTAAGAGGGGGGTCCAGTAGAGCATGTGACAGAAATGATATCAGTGGTGGAGCGAGGGTCAGTCTTCTATCCTGCAGAAGAAGGGGAAGAAAAAGCATTAGACAACAGTGCCAAACACAGGTCCAGAGGAGTATTACCATCATCAGAGCCCTTCAGCTGCCCCCAAGACACACATATGAGACTATATATATGGACAATAAAGATCGGAAAGTCGAATGTACTGATGTAGTGCTGGCATGTATGTGTCAATAGAAAATCAAAGTGTTAATATTTAACATGTTTTATTGTTTTTTTTCATTAAAAGTAAACACTTTGTAACTAATTAGGACTTGAAAGGATGTTTTAAAAATATTTACAGTTTGAAGTAGAGCTATAGTTTTCCTTGTTTACCATTAAGGAGGTGAAAAGGTACCCTGAAAAAGTTTAAAAAGTTGGTTTCAAGACTCAATCAATTTCTAAATCAATTTAGTTTGAAAAAATAATAAAGATTCATTGCTTTGGAGACATGTATTGAGTGTCAATTACTCCCCACCTCAACCTCTTATTGGAAAACCAAACTATTGTCACTGTAATATGGAAAACTTGCATGTTCATTGGCACACAATGCAGTCAGCAATGTGTCATTCCAGGACAATAGCAGGATTTATGAAAGTTTTTTTTTTTTTAAACACGAAGCAAGTACGTACAAGAATGGCCTGAAATGACAAACACAGCTCTTAATTTTACTGATATTGTTTCCCAGTCACATGCTTACCAGAGTTTTAATTGTGGAAATCCTCAGAGCTTGTACTTCAGGGTAGCAGGGGAAAACCACATATGCAGCTGATAGCGAGGTAATGCACAATGCGTGTTACTCAGTTAGTGTCTGTGCAGTCCTGTAATTTGTGTCGGTTTCTACTCCACTGCTGTCGTGAAGAAAGCGTGCCAGAAATGTGCCTTTGATCTCTGCACGCCCTAATTGAAATTAAACGCTGAAGTGAGTTTTTGACATTTGCTTGAACAGCTCCAGCACCAGAAAGCGACTCTCAGAAGTTCACCTGAATTGACCTGGCCTTGGAGGCACAAAAGGCAGCAGTGTTGCAGTGCAGCAGAAAGTGATGCAGACTGCTAACTTGAGAAACTGTCTACTTTCCATTCTGGCTTTTACTTGCTGTTTACTTTCCTATGTACGTTATATGGTAGATTATTCTGTATATCCGGGTCAAAATGTTGATTTGAACACACAGTTTAACCACTATTAGGCTGATGTCTATTTAGTAGTTTGTGTCAGGATGTGGGTGTGTGGTTTTGTTAACTTGGAAAAGAATCACACAGTCCGATTGAAACTTGGCACACTTACTACAATTCTAAAATGATTGTAGTCTGTTAATCTTTGAGCAAATCTGCACCAGTAGATTCTGTTCTGTGTTTTATTTTTGTACATGTTTTATTGAGAATTCCACAAAACTAAACACAGTCTGAAAGTAGTTGTAGCCAATTATATGTGTTGGTTAACAAACTGTTAACAAAAGTGTACAGTTTTTGATGTAGGCATATATTTTGTTGATATTAAGAAGGATATCCAGCCACGATAAATTATTTGTGTTGGGCATGTCAGATTTTTATTATTAATAACAAGCCATTGATGAAAATGGCCTAGATAGATAGATACTTTATTAATCCCAAGGGGAAATTCACATACTCCAGCAGCAGCATACTGATAAAAAACAATATTAAATTAAAGAGTGATAAAAATGCAGGTATAAAAGACAATAACTTTGTATAATAAGAAAAGTTAAAAGCAGGCCTGTTTGTTTAGTTACCTTTTTCATGCGGCCCTCTTCTTTACAGATTTTAATCTGCTTCTTTTGGTGAGCTGTAAATTCAAGATGTAGTAAAATGAAAAGAGTATACATATGGCAATTTTTAGGATTGTTTGCACATGCTCTTTATTTTAATGGGAAGTGAGGACAGGCACTATATACATTAAGGATGCAAAGGCTTATATTGTAATATCTACTGTACAATAAAACACTAAGGTCTGTGTGTCCAATCCCTCTGAGCAATCTGATCAGTCAGTTTGACATTGATGTGATTGCTTATTTTGGCTTTGGTAACAAAAAAGGAAATGCGAGTGTGAGACGCACGTTGAGGAGTAAAGCTGTATGAGGTATGCTGAGAGAGTTGCCTCCAAATACAGCAAGTGTAAAACTGAACAAGTGGTGAGAAAGGCATCTTAAAAATAATAAGAGTCTAAGAAGCAGGTTTTATGGGAACATGTTCAAGAACCGCAGTGCCGGTTAAGAGACGTTCAGACATACACAAATACTGTACAGAGGAAAGGCGTGAAATGTACACATAGGGCAAGAGAAAGCAAATATTTTTCAATTATTCTATTGCCTGTCTATGACAGGTGCCATTGCTAGTCTTCTTATACTGTATAATACGCTACCGTGGCTGTTGGTTTGTCTGTCCAGGATTTTAAATCACCTGTAGCTCGCAAACCATTTCACCTATTGACCTGAAATTTGGTACACTTATACTATGTGACATCTACTATCCGCTTTCAGGATGTTAATTTTATTTTTTTTTTATTTTTATTTTATTGTAGAATCAACTCTCGGCAGTGCGCAGCAGGGCGGCCGTGCGGCACATACGTACATGCATCGTTCTCATTCCCTACCACCTTCATGGTTACTTCCCCTCTACCACCTCTTCATATCTTAAGTCATTTTTGAGGCAGATTGTGGCACTTAAGTGAAAAATTAAGAAAAACGTACTGAGTAATTGCAACACAAAAACTAACTTAATCAGTTTTAACGTGAAAAGATGCCGACAAAAGAAGAGAAGCAGCGGGCCGCTAGGGTGGAGAAAAGAAGAGCTGCTCAGGAAGCAGCAAGCGCATCAACCTCTGAGCAAATGAATACTAAACGTACAGAGAAAGAGGATGAAAACTAAGAATGTTCAAGTCAAGTGGATTCACTGCACGTTATCGTGCAGTACGCCGTTACTGGTAACATAATTAAAGGAGAAGTATCTGTGTGTTTTCTGTGTGTCCATCCTGTGGCTATGTCTCTGTCATTCCAAAACATGGCGCATCCCAAACATTTGTTGTAATTAAATGCATTGCATTTGCCGTTCCAACAGATGGCATATCACAAGCATAAACACTGCTTTTATGACTACCATACCAAATGGCATATAACAGAGACATATACATTGCATGATGCACTGGAAACATTAATGCTGAGGTCTGCATTGATTACTTATATCTCAGACAGGAGGCACAGCTAGTGTAATAAATAAAGCTGAATGTGTGTTTTTAATGTATGCAGATCTACACCTGTTCATTTCAGACAAAATTTTGCACATACCCCCATTTTAAACAGGTAAAGTTTTGTTCTGAAAGCTTTCCCCTTTTTTGGGATTTTTGGCATTTTTTGGAGTTGGCATTGATATGCAAAGTTGCCCTCCATGGCCGGTTTAGTCAATGGAATGTTGGTTTGAGGCCAACATTTTTTCCCCCTGTGGAGTTTTAGTGACCACACCTGCACTTTATTTAACCCCGGGCAGTGCCAGGCACCCCTGCTAGTTTTGTCATGAATTAGAAACTCCACACTTAATAATTTATTAAAGTACGAAATAAATGGTTTTTGAATTCATAGAAGTGTATTTCAGTATTTACATTTAATAGGGCTGTTTAATTTCATGTAGTGGACCATATATTGTCAGTCAATGCAATTCGTCTAATAGAAAATTAAATGCATCATCTGTAATAACAATCTTGGTAATATACAACTGATGTATTAAAATATTTTGTTTTTAATTATATTTCCTAAAAATGATCTATTTGGTTTTCTTTTAAATAATAAGGACTTGTCAAGCGTAATTTCAACTTTAATACATTTTTACGTTTAACTACAGCAAAAGCTGGCTTTTAATCTCCACTGTATGTGTGTGCCCCTACTATATTCACAATTCATTGCTTCAGCAAATAATAGATTAGCTTTGTGCTATGTAAAATAAAATAGACTGGCCTTGTTTTTTTATTGATGCATTTTTTTTAATTACTTCTGGCTTCATCATTAGTTTGTTTCAAGTGATTGTGGTCAAATGAATATACATGTGTCTGTTTTGCAGAAATGACATCCTCTTTGTTTCATCCATCAGCACATACACAGTTGCTTTTGAAATAAAGTGAGCAGGCAGGGTGCATCACACACAGGAAACGTTATAGGCTCACTGAGCTCCCTCCAAGAATGATGATACAGACAAACTGGAAATGTTTTTCAATAAACAGTTAGAGATTTGCTTTTAACTTTCCTTATCTGTTTAGTTTTATACTAATAATGTCTTTGAAGTACAGGATAGTGCTTTTCATCAGCTTTGCTGTTACTGATATCTTTTCCCACAGATCTTTTAATTGTATCTAACACCAGCCCGGGTCACCTAAACCAGGTTATTTTTAAACATTTTTAAATCATTCATCTCTCACCCATAATTTATTTGCATCTAACACTATCACAAATCACCTAAACCCAGGTAATTTTTAAAATGTTTAAACGTTCAAGTCCAGGCCCTTCGTCTGCCCTTTGCTGCATTATCTTCTTCAGTGTGTTCATGCTGTGACTTCTTCTTTTATAGACTGATAGCAAGGTTCTTCTATTTTCCTCCTAGTGAACATCACTGACCTATTTAATAGCTTCTCTATTTATATCTTCTAGACATCCTATCTCAAAAAAAATAGATCACAATGATTTCCACATTCCACATTTTCTGAGTATTTCACATCCCCTACATCTTCTTTATCTTTTGCTATCTGCTTCACGATCCTGAACAGATTGATTCTTTTCCTCCTTCTGCACCTCAACTGCAAACTTCCACTTCACCACCTCTGGTGCTTTCACAAATACTTTCATAGCATTTCTCTTTACTTACTTAAAGATTGCCCTATCACCTTCTGCCTTCGAGCTGTAGCTTTCCTTATACCACCTCCTCTATTGCCTTCTCTACATCCACACTACCACCACATCTCATTGTCACTCTGTGACCCCTTACTCCAACAACAGACTTTCTGTCATCTTCAACCAGATATTCTTAGTTGATTTGAGCTTGCCAGTCACTGTTGCTGCCAACATCTTAATTCTCATACTCAGCTCTGTCAGCTTTAAGGCCTTCCGCTTATCTTTATTCGTGTGTCTGACTAAATGATCTCCTACAGCCAAGCAAAGCTGGTAAACCCACTCTCCATCAGGCATCACCTTTGCATTTTTTCCATGCCCCAAACACATCTCCTCACCCATTTCCCTGATGTTACTAAACTCCAGAATCCTTTCACTACCAACATTCCTCATACTGAACCAGAAAACCCCACTGACACCCTCATAATTATTGGCACTCGCTCCAACATGCCCATCCAGGTTGTCACCCAACACAGTCATGGCCCCTTGAGGTTCCACCAATGTAACTGGTCCAAAACATATTTTTCACTTCAACACTTTGCCTTTTTAGTTTCTGTTGTTTTTATTTTTCATGAAAACAGGACAACTATCAATTTTTCCTGTCTTTGTGATCACAATAAGTGTATTCTTTTAAAAGGTCAGAAGTCATCCTAGTATTTTAATCACTTATACTCCCAAGTTAAATTACTAAATAATGGAGAAAATGTTGCATGTAGTATTCATCCATCCATCCATTATCCAACCCACTATATCCTAACTACAGGGTCACGGGGGTCTGCTGGAGCCAAACCCAGCCAACGCAGGGTGCAAGGCAGGAAACAAACCCCAGGCAGGGCGCCAGCCCACCGCAGAGATAGTATTCAATCCATTCTTATTTTACCTTGCTTTTTCGATGTAGTATTATTGCAATGCAGATATGTTTTCAGTAGCATTAAGCACAAAATAAGAGCCTCTCTTGGATGTGATGCCTGGACATCACAGGACACACTTATGCTTACACATGTACCCACTTGGCCAATGTGGAGTGCATTGGTTTGCCACCTGGACTCATTAATTAAAATCTAGGTCTTTGGAGCTGTGAACTGGCAGCACCAACATGTGTGCCACCACATGACCACCAAACATTGGTTTATCCATCTGCTTTCCAACCTTCTTAATCGGTTTCAAGATTATAGAAGCTGTTGCCTATCAGTTGGTTGCTGGGCATACTTGCACACACACAGAAGTAAACCTTTGTGGCAGTCTGAAGTTACTAGTTGACCTAATACAAACACCCCCGTACATACTTGGAAAACCTCCAGAGACGTACACGGGTAACAATATGCAAACTGCACAGGGCTGTGATTCAAACCCCACTTTTGCAGAAACTGTGAGAGAGAAACACTGTGCCATCCTGAAGCCTAGCTGATGTAGCAACTTTCATAAATTTAAGAAAATAATTAATTTATTATTTTGGATTTTCTTTTCTTGTTATTTGATAGGGTTTATGCTAATATGAAAAGAAAAGCTGTATTGTAATCTGGAATTGTTTTATCTTGAATTGGGTCCCACCCAGTTGCAGTGTGTCTCAAGGGAATCACTTCCAAAGATGTGGAACACAAGAATTACATTAAGACTTTAAAAACTGTTGGCACACAGTTGTTGGAATTTTTATTATTATATCATTGCCTCTCATTTGACTGAACTGCCTCAAAGCATTATAATATAATATATATATATATATATATTTTATTTAGTGCTAGTATTTCAATTATAGCTTACGGCTTTTGTTTTCTTAGAGCCTGCCAGGTATATAATACTTGCAGAAAACAAGAACAGACAAGCCAACCACCTTAATGAAGTGGTGTATCGCCAGAAGCTATACATAAAGCTAGCTCAGCTTTGATTATCCGCAAGAAAAAAAAAAAAGAACTTCAGGTTTACTTACTTTGGCGTCACCTCTTAAGAGTCATCACTACTGCAGCTGCTTGCATGGTTTCTGTAATTTACTGTATAGACTAATGCACAACCAGCCGTAAATGACTGTATTAAACATTTCAATAAATAAATATTGAGGTATGCAATATTGCTTGAATTGAACTGCAGGTCATTGGAGTTTTGTAGTGTTTAGTTTGTATACCTGAATGGCACTTACAAGATATTCTACCAAACCAAGATAGTTTGAAAGATCTGGTTTTCTGCCTGAATTCTCCTGCTCATGGTATATTAGTAAAGTCGGTGATGGAGAAATCCTGGGAGCACATCCAAAGAGGTTTTAAAGGAGGGTGGTATATTAAGGTGCTTATTCCTAAACGATGAAGCATAGAATTATGAATAAATTAAGAAATGTAGAAGTGTGCAACATTATTAATGGTAGAGTGGCACCTGGATGTATAACATGCCACCTGCCTCAGAGTCATGATCTTAGTGCATTGGCTGCCATTTTGATAATGTGTGGTGATTGTGTCAGTTTCTGTAGCTGATATTCGCAAATAACTTCAGTGTGAATATCAGGAGGCCTGCGTTGGGTGCTTTCAGTGTCAGATGATGGGTAAAGCTCTTTAAAGATCTCTCCTTTTGGCCACCAACTGCTTCTTCTAAGAGCAAGCACCCAAATGAAATGTCTTTGTGCTCGTCAGAGATAACAAACACAGGTAGGTTGGAGAAATGCCCATCCAATTAGTCCGTGCTTCACTGTTTATACATTGCAGATACAGATGTAACCTACAGGAGAGTCTTCAGGTATTTAAAATAGTGGCAAAAATGTCTGGATAAAAATTGACTTGCAAACAAAAACAGTGATTTTATATTCTTATTTTTATCGAAACATGAAAATGAATTCTAACTTTTGCTTTAGCCCACATAGAAAGTGTAGAGTGTGGACTGCCTTGCCTTGGTGGAACTTCTTGTTGTGATGGTCGTGTTCCAGGACATGTGACAGGCGTACAGTTGTGATGTTTGTTTTGTATGTATTTCAATGAAATAAGAAAAACAGCCTTCAACTTTGCAGGAGAATCACCTGACTAACAGGATCATTTACTCTTAAATATTCAAGCTTCAGAGACCACTTGGGCACTTAAAGACTCCATTAACCTGTCCCGGTGAAAGTCGGCACTGTGACTCACAAATTCCCAGCTGCTGCTAATGATTTGCTTTCAGTTTTTGGAGCCACAACAAACAGCTCAATCTTGTGCTCCTAAGGCTGTTCTTTGAGGCTGAAGAGGATGCATGTTTTTGTTCAGAACGTTTTAATTAAACACCCATTTTTGCAGTTAATCTCTTAATTAAGTGTCTTGTTCATCCTCCTCATTTTGCTGCACCAGACATTTTTAAGTGTTTGCTTTAGTGCAGTAAGAAATGTAGTTTTTTGAACAGGAGGGCATTAGTAACTTTTTTTGTCTTATTTCTGTTTTAATATTTTAATAAAGGCAACTTAGTGATGTAGTACTGATGTAAATTGTACCAGCCTAGCTACTCTGTAATTGGCTACCTTGTTATTTGCTCCTCAATATTAATTTGCAATTAATTAAGAAAAAATAATTAAAAGCTCAAAATGTTTCATCTATATTCTGTATGAAGTTAAGAAATATATTGACAATATAAAATACCGAGCAAACTTGTGCTTGTCCAGCTCCTTGTATAATGCACTGTGGGTGACTTCTGTCATCAAGGCAAGTCGGCTGCCTTAGTGTCTTCTCAGACTGTAACAGACAAACAGCTCTCAGTGCATTGAATTTTCCACTAACAGTATGACTGCCCTCCTTCTTTAAAAAGAATAAAAAACTGAATTCAAATCTTAGACTATTGGTATTTATTATATATATATATATATATATATATATATACATATATATATATATATATATATTGATATATATACATATATATATATATTGGATATATATACATATATATATATATTGGATATATATACATACATATATATATCCTTTCACAAAATCATGTAATCCAAAGCACTAAAAATTAAAGTCAATTTCAGCCATTACTATTGATCTATCATTCTTCAGTAATTCCACGGTCCTGGTTTTAGCCTCACAGATTATTTCTGAATGACATTTAACTGCGGATGCTACTGGTTTGTGTCCTAATGTGTCAGGATTCTGCAGGTATCTTCATGCACACTGATACAAGCCCAAATCCTCACAGTTTACTATCACCGTGTAAACCAGAAGCTAATGCTTTTCAGCGGTTCTCAAACTTTTCGTATTTCGTGCCCCTTTTCTACCTGGAATAATTCTGCACCGCCTGCATAATATAAGATAGTTGAGAATAACCCATGATACAACTAACAAAGGTATGATACTCGTGCGGTGTCGCAGTATCCTATCATTTTTACTTCCATTAGATTTGCATGTGTTCGGCTAACTTTGATGAAATATTTGCAATTTTTTTTTTTAAAGTGCTTTAATAACTGTTAAAATGCCTTGTATGGTTTTTGGTAGTAATTATAATCCCAAAAACAAAGAATAAATTATTCATTCTTATTTAATTATTTTTTTTATGTAAAGAAACGATTAAAAATGTATTAATTTTTAAAATTCTCGTAAACGAGGACACCAATGAAGTCAATCTGCAAGAGACGAACGTATTTTCATCCGACAAATTTTATACCGCTGTTAGTTGTATCATGAAAGTAACCCAATATGCAGTAAATTATTTAACTCAATTTGGCAATATTGGCTACGCTGCCAATGTGGTGCAGTCGCGCCGCATTATTACCTGATCTACTGTTTCCTGAATATTCACGACAGATACCGATACGTCTCGAACTTTCTGGTTCGAAAATACGCGACTATAAAAGCAGCAGCAGTGGCACTGCTCGTCAGTTAATCATTAAATGTATGCCTTAGAAATCTTTTATTTTAATTTTAGTTATAATGCATTCGTTGTGATTATATGTTTGCAAATTTAAATTTGAAATAAAAATATAAAAAATTAATTTTGATGTCTTGTTCATTTATTTGACGCCCCTCTTGTACAGCTTCAGCGCCACACAGTTTGAGAACCGCTGCTTTAGGTTGTGAGAAGGAGGCATAGTCACTTGAACTTGGGATTCTTGATTCTCTGAAGAGGGCCACATTTGTCAAAACCTAAAATAAGTACATTTTATATTAAATTAAAAAAAAAAATGTTGATTTTTGCTCAGGCTCAAATCCCAAGATGATGTTTAAAGCATACCTGATTACAGTATGCTGTCAGTCTGAAACTCATGAGTAGGACAAAATTTTAAAATGGTCTTCTCACATTTTGCTGCTGTAGGTGTCAAAAGTGTGAGAAGCAGAATTTGGCAGACGAAGCTCACAGATCAGGCTTCATATCAAATTTTACTGCTGTCATAGACAGAAATAGTACACAAAAACGTCCCGCTGAAAATGAACTGTCGGATATTTTGCAAATTGACAAATCAAGTTCCAGTACCCAAGACTATAGAAATTTGCCCTGTTGTTCCTAATATGCAATAAATGCCTAAGAACTGTTGTAGCATCCTTAGTGTTATGTTTACCCTTGAGTCAAAAGGACAGAAAATTTTGCAAACACAAAAAAATGTTATGTGCAACATCCATCCATCCATTATCCAACCCGCTATATTCTAAAACAGTATCATATAAATACCAAAAAAAAAGGTTGTCTAGTGTCTACTGCTGTAATGATGCAGAATTCTGTTGAAATGAGGCTGACCCTTTGCCTTGATGTAAGCATCCTAACGAAAGCAGCCTTGTGTAAAGCTCAAGGAGCATTTGCCGAAAATAACCAAGACCATCATTTTGAGATAGTAAAAAGTATTTTTCTAGAGAAACTTAATTGATTCAATCACAGCATTGACACATCCTCTGACCACATCCTCAGAAATTAACGGCAACGCGTGCACGAGTTGCAGTACCAGCAAAAATATGGGTGGCGTGTGTCTGCAAGTTTTGGTTTGTAACAACAGCATTGTTGTTTACTATACGTATGTGATGGCAGCCTTGCAGCTCCAACAGGTTCAATCTGCGTGCTTCTATGTTTGATGAATGGTTCAATGCAGTGCAGCAAATCATAAAACTTAAATGCTAACATGCAGATGTCTTCATGGTGCTTTTTCTTCATCCATTTCTCACTTAGGCAATGCAAGTGTTGCATATTCCCCATCGTAATGATACAATACATTTAAAGGTATTACATACTGTCTTGACATTCTGTATCACTGTTGCATCTTTTTTTCTACTATTTTTTGCACCTTCGCAACACCTTCAGAATGCAAATAATTTTTATTTTTAACATCAATCTTGCCTTAACTCACAAAACAGCGAAACCAGACATTGTTTTCTCTCCATGGTGATTTCTCACTCTGACACCTGGTGGAATCCTCCAGATTTCCTTAATGTACATGAGCAAGTATAGACACTAGGGAATCCATTCCCGGACATTTTTCATTCCCACATTCCCGGGAATGAAACTGATGTAATTTCCGGTAAACCGGGAATGGCCAAGCTCGCATATATAGCGTGTAAAAATCGATCAAGAAATAATAGAGTTATAGTTGAAAATAATTAAGTGCCACTTTTTTTGGCCCATGTTGTAGTGTGTTGCCGATTAATTCAATCAACAACAGACCAGCAGCACTCAGTATCCTGGCTCCCACTAAGACTGAGCCCAGTGGACGGGGAGGAGTCTGTACTCTGCAGCTCACGAATGCCAGGACGAGGCAGACTTCATTGATGTCTGTCAGACAACAGCTTTGAACAGCAACTTGAAATTGCAATGCATCAGAGTGTTGCATCCGCATTATCTGTGCCAAGAAACTTGCCATCACAGAATGATGACATAAAACTGGATGCATCAGTAAAAGCTGAAATGGCGGCGTTTCAGAGCAACGGCAAGCGCGGGCATTGTTTAGAACAAGTGTATCAGTATCTGATGACTGTGCCGCCTACTTCAGTGGAGGCAGAGCGTGTCTTTCTCAGTGGCTAGCGTACTCTGCACGAAGGTGTGCTCTCGCCTGGACGACCGCATGCTGGACACGTGCTTTCTATGCTCTTATTACTGCAACTAACTAGATACATGTACTTATATGACTGCATGAACTGCTTGTAGATAAGTTTAGTCTTTTATTGGTGTCAACATATTGCAATAGTTTTATTAAAAATAAGTGTCGGTCATTCTAAAACCGTTCACGTGTGAGATGCCTGTGCACTGTGTCATCCCTGGGAGCCTTGGATTCCCGGGAATGACATGCAGGATTCCCAAATTCCCGGGAATGGATTCCCTAATAGACACTACACTGCTTTGATAGCTGCAGCATCTTCAAGCTCACGCATCACATTGTGTTAAGCAGAGGCCGTAGAGGTGAAGTGGAAAGCAAAATAAACTGATGTACTGTATATAGTTGTGGTGTTTGACGGGATGCATTTTTCTATAAAATCAAGGAAAGAATTTCAATGTCTAACATTGTGATGATTCCAGACTTTTAAATGAAAGAACCATATCTAAAGTGAATATTACTGTAAAAAGGTGCTACTGTATATCTATAACATAATTGCAATCAGTGTCAGACAAAGCCCATTTGGTGCCTAAAGGTGGGATAGAAGGACATCTTGATGATGAGTTGCCAGTATTATTATTTCTCAATGACTGGAAGGTCTCCCTTGGTGTACGGAAGGCACACCCCTTTAGTAGCACAAATAGCTCCCCTTTGTGTATATACCATGGACTTTAAGGAGCATGCGCACTTCTACTTTCTTAAACGGCACCCACTCAGTATCATCAGAGTTTGATCTTTGGTGTCTGGAGCCAGTAACCCTTATCTTTCATAAATGGTGCACCTCAGGCTGCCTGTGTTGCCTAATGGAATGATCGGTTCTACTTACAGTAATGTTATTCATTATTTTTCAGAGGCAATTTTTCCATTACAAGTTTGAAATATTAGTGCCTGTTCCTGCCACATCAGATGCCAGAAAGGAACTAACTCTGGGTGGGATGACATCCTGCTAAAAGACACTCTTGAGTGCTTAACACTCACTCTTCCTCATAATGGACTAATTTTAGGCTTTTGTCCTTGTCTCTGCATTAGGGTTTAGCAAGTATACCATTACTGAAAATGTACCAAAAAAACAAGTTTTTGAATGGCACTGTACCAGAATTTTGTTGTTTTGGCCACAGAAGTAAATGGTACGCTCTCAGTCATTTCTTAGTATTATCACATCAGACATTAATTCTAACCCCCTGATATGTTAGTATAAATGCACTGAAGACTCCAATGTGCACCTTGTATTGATTTGCGTAGTGCAGCAAGATGGTGAGTCGTGCAATTGCACAGTGGAGAAAGGAGGGTACAGTGAGACAGAGGAGGAGAAGAGGGATTTCAGTTTCCCATTATTTGTGTTAGTGTTGTTTTGGTACGTGGTAAAGTAATCCAAAACCTGCTATTGATCCATAGTCAACATTTTAGTACCAGTCCAAAACTAGTCTTCCATATTTCCCTTCAGGTAGATTGGTTTTAATTCTGCATTGTCATTTACCCACAGAGACCTTCAAGTTAGGTTAATTGGTGATTCTAAATTATCCCTGCATGGGTCTGTGGGCGAGTGGACCATGCAAAGGACAGGTACATGGCCTAGGATACTTTTATTACTTGCACCAGGATAGGCTCAAGCTCATCTGCAACCCTGAATGGTGTACAAGAAGTAAAGTCATAAAAACACGAAAAAAATGAACAACCTTAGAGCTGACCATGGTAGAAAATGTAAAAGTTGTACAAATTTCTCACAGACTGTGATCGTGCTGTAAAACGAACCCAGGTCTCTGGAGCTATGAAGGAGCAGTGCTCAAGACTGTACTACCAAGAACCACCCATGTAACAGAGGCTCCATTTTGATGGCTAATTATCCTAAAACACCCAGATTTCCAAACATATCATATGACCTTTTCCTGTCAGGTGCTCACCGTAATGAATGGGGTTTCCATTCAAATGAAAGGCATTTCCAAATGAGATCATTCAGTGATGGTCATTTTTGAGAGCACTGCAGTTGGAAATCTGGTCATTCACATTAGCTTATTGATAATGTTCAGGTTCTTCATGAAAGTGCAGGTAACAGTGCTGTGAAAAGTATATTTATTTAATATATTTTAGTCCTAAACTCCGCAGCAAGATGGATGTATTATGACATTTTACCGCTGAGCCTTCTCTATGGTTGCACTTCTGGAATTTTGATTTGTCACGGTCATCACACATTATTATGTTATAAAGGAGAGTCGGGTCATGGCCATGTGTCAACCTGAAATCTGTTTTATGTGATTCTCTACACTGTATTTCTACATTTACCTCTCTTTCTTCTCTCATATGATCCCGCAAGGGCTGCAGCGCTGTAAATGACTTTATTATGTACTGAAATGGCCTGCTGCACTGCATGCTGAGCCTCAGAGACAAAGAGCAGCTTGTGCCCGTTGCAGCCAATTCCAGGCAGTGTTGTGAGAGCGAGCTGGAATGCTGGCATTTGTCTGACGAGCAGAGAGGCTACAGAAACTGTCCAAACAGACGCCTGTTTGCCGACTGGGAGCACTCGAGCAGTATCTCAATGAAACCTGTTGTGCTCTCCTTAGCAGGCAAAAAAAAAGGAAACTTATTTTTTCCAAAGTTGGGCTCTTGTAGCATCCCCTTCTGAAAATGTTTTCCTTCTGCCTGTGATAAATTAGAGTAACACATCTCTGCTGAAGCTTTGAGATGAAGGGGGATGATTTTCCTGCGACATTCCTCTCAAGATTAGACAGTTGCCCATCTCTCTTTTCTTTTTTTTTCCCCAGTGATGTGAAAGGCCAAAGGAATTTAAAATCTCTTTTAATCTCCTGTGCTGCAAGTCCTCCCTCTGTTTACTTTAATGATGTTTCGGCGGCTTTGTAAAATCATGAATCTGAAACATTCTGTTGCAAACTGGCGTATCCCACATCACAACCAATTGAGAGGCTAACTATGATTAAGTGTACCAAAAAATTATTCTGCTTTATTGAAAGTTCACATTTTTTTGTCCTTTCACCTTGCTCAACAAGTGCCTTAACCTTCTTTTCAGGATTTTCTGCTTTTACACTCACTTGCAGATGGAAACAGGTAGAATCATTCTTCTCATTTCAAGCTGGGATGATAGTATCACAGGCGACTCTTGGCAGGAAGCACGCACAGTCTGTAGACTTGCTTTCAGGGCTTCTGTTATTATGAGCAGGAGCATGTTGCTCCTAAGTGATCTTGCTAACAGATTTTAACATAAAACTACTGATAGCACATTCAAAAAATTATATTGCCATTGGCATCACAGGAGGAGAATAAAGCAGAGCTTTATTCTTGCTGGGAATGTATAGTCCAAAAGATAACTTTCAAGGAAATCCAACCTGTCAGTGGCAGTCTGTATGCAACAAGGTAGCCTCCAGGCTTAAAAATGTGTCTATCTGAAATATGCCATTTTATGCGGTTATGAGGAGGGATTAACATGGAATACATGGCATTCAATAGTCTTGCAGGGACAGACATGATTCTTGAAGTAGAATACACATCTTTGGACCGCTTGCTAAAAGATCTGTAGCAAATAGAGATAAAATCCACCACTGAAAAGGCTATGCCCCGAGTTTTTCCTAAAAACCCACCCCTAATTCTTTCCTGTCCATGCACTTTAAAAGGTCAGGGTTGCAATGTAGCGTCCCACCAGGAAAACAATTTATTTACATGTATTAGACAAATACATAAAATAACTGTGAAAAGACAGGGAGAGAGCAAATAAACCTGAACAAAAGACTTGACACTGAGAAAAAATTTAAAAACTAAAATTTCTGTCGTCAATTCAGGAGCTCAGTAGCACAAGGTAGCTGAAGCTTAATGATTGTTTTATATATAATGTACTGGGATGCCTGGGTTGTCTACAGCTGGGATACCCCTCCTTGAACATGGTACATCTGTAGTCATTAATTGAGGATGGGCTGACCTATCAGGACACACAGCACAGCAAAATTGTGCAGTGTTTTATTTAACAATCTGTTTAAAAATTATTTAAAAATTAAATAAAGTGCAGTGTAATTTTCTTGAAATGGATTAGTCAATAAATTATCCTTAATAAAAACAGTGTCCATGGTGGAGTTTAAAATTACATAAATTAATAATCCATAAAATTGAAAGTTTAAAGCAGAGTCCAGATCGGTCCATAAAAATTTGCTTGAGCCTTGGTGCATCCCTCTAAAACTGCCCTCTCGTCTGATCACCTTTTAAGGTCTCGTCAGCTAGGGGTGATGTCCACCGGCAAGTTCGCTCATTCTTCTATATGGCTTGAGTTCCCGCCACCATCCTTAGGTATTCACCAGGGAACCCTGCAAGCCCTCTTCCCTTCTCAGATCACCATTCCTCTGTGTTCAACAGGAGTCGCTTGGATTGGTTGGTCGTCCTTGCTACTTGGGCAATCGGCCAGAGCGACCTTGCCCTATGAGCGATGTCTGCTTGTTCAGCCTGAGGCCACTTCCCAGCTTGCTTGCCTTTATTCCACAGCACCGGCCACAGTCCTACTTTTGTTTGTTTTGAATGCATATTTTGCAATTCATATTTTCACAAACTTGGCTGCCGATTCTTTCATTCTTACAGTGACTCCAACACTATTGTAAAAACTGAACAACGTAGAGCACACTCAGCACCTGCAACAATGTATGGTTTAATTTAATTATTTATTAACTCATTAATGTACAGTATTTAAATGCCAAAGTATAATCTGACGTTACAGAAAGGTTTTTCACTTGCAGTGGGTCACTGTATGTGTATTTTAAACATATCCAATGTGCTCTCTGCATATGCAACACACATTTATATGTTTTATAGTGGTTATTTTTAGGAGAGAGTTTGGCTTTAGATAGTTTATCAAAATCAGAAGTTTTCTGTTTGTCAGACCAGGTTAACAAGAGCATCTCTGACCTTTTAGCTCAAAATCACCGCCCCTACTTTGAGCTCCGCCTTCATGAAATGTTGGATTGGTTTAGCCATGTGACACCCAGCGTGACATCTAATTATCTCCACCCAGTTTTTATGCAAACTTCAGTTGTTGTCTCTAGACGTATACATTATACATCTGGCCTAGAGAGACTGGGCCTACAGCAACAGTGAAGGTGTACAGAGATGGCTTCTAATTCTCTATCTGCTTCTCTTTTTTTTTGTTCTTGTAATTTAGTTATAGATATCAACGCATTCCAATTATTTATAGTTCTGTGGTCTTGTTATACAGTATTTTCCCAATGAAGCTGAACATTTTTTTTGGTAAACAAGACTTCACAACAAACTTCACAGATGAATGTTGTTTAGCCAATGATTATTCTAATCTTAAAGCACATAAATCGATGCTTATTTTTGGTGGTCTCTTATCGAAGCTTGCAGTGAATGCTCTCAGCTGGAGTACTGAAGTAACATTTTCGCAGATATCTTGCCTTCTTATATTAAAGTAATATAAATCGATTTCATTGTAAACGCATAGAAGTTTCAATATGTTATTTAAAAAATTGGGAGCTAAAGAAGTGCAATAATTAAAGGAATAGTCCACCTAAAAATGTTATTTTTTTATGTGTTACTTACTGTATGTAATCTCAAATTATCAATGAGAATAGAAATTACAAACTTTCTGATTGAATGGATGTCTACCAGAACCAACATTGGAATACAGCAAACAATAACATCCATGGGAAAAATATCTCACATTACATAATCTACACATCAAGCCATCCAGTTGTATGCTCAGAATAGGCAATATATAAAATATATATAAAATATATATATATATATACTGTATATATATATAAAATATATATATATATATATATATATATATATATATAAATATATATATATATATAAAATATATATATATATATATAAATATATATATATATATATATATAATATATATATATATATATATATATATATATATATATATATATATATATATATATATATATATATATATATATATATATAAAATATTCTTCCGTAGGCTTAGACCCGGAGGTGACGTCAAGATGGCCAACTGGAATCTCCCATGAATGGTCTGCAGGAAAGGGAGAAAAAGAGTCAGTGCACTCTGCCACATTCCAGTCTGATTCAGAATTGCGCTTACTCAAGCCTTTTAGCTGCCTCCCATGCGTATGTGTGTGACTGTACATATATATATATATGTGTTTGGGCCAGTTACCATCTCTGTTGAGTTTGCATGTTCTACCTGGGTCTGTGTAGATAATCTGTAGGCGCTCCACCTTCCTCCCTTTTCCCTATTAATTTATTTAGTTCATTTGTAACTTTAAATTTGCATGTCTGAGTGTCCTTGGTGACTGACACTCCATCGGGGTTGTTGTTGTCTGGCTAATTCTTGATGCTGCAAGAACAGGTTTGAGTTCTCGATCCTCTGCATTTTACAGTCATTTAAGAAGAAGAAAACAGATAAATTCATTGTTTGAAATTTTAAATGTGGGGGACATGGTGCAGCTGAGATCGTAACTTTAATCTAAACCCCAATGGTGTCACTCTCTGTATGCATTCTACATACGCTCATTGCATATGTATGACTTTTTTTTTTACTACAGTTTTCCTAATATAGCCTACAATCATGCACTTCAGGTCAACTGGTGATTCTAAGATGGGCTAACTTGAAGACATTTTTGAATGTAACTTGGTATGGGCACAACTGCTGGTGCTCACACTCGGTAACAGAATTAGGTGGCTGACCAACACAAATTCTGATTTGTTTTTTATTTAGTTATGTTATTTCTTTATCTATATATTCATGCTTGCTTTGATTAAAAGTTTTCCTAGGAGCAGACATATTTGCCAAATGTGTTTTGAGGAAGTTTGTAGCTGAATGTCATCTGGTTTATTGTCAGTGTTACATTATTTTCTAGATACTTTTTGTATTCTTTTTAGGGTCATTGGCAACTGGCATAGGTGTGTTGTTCCTTCCTAACAGTGGATGCTACAGAAAATGAATGGATGAGAGGGTGAACATTTACTCAACAAAAAGCAAGCCTGAAATTTGCATATAGTACTTCCTGGAAAGAAAATTCTAACAGGTTGCCATGGCTGTCTAGATTGCAGAAACTCTTCCTTTGTTGTTGATGTTTCTCAAACTATTTATAGAATGCTCTCTGTAAAGTGGACTGCAGCATATAAAGGAAGGTACAAGTAAAGCATGATTGGGCTCAACAGAAGTACTCTATTTTCAAGGCATTTTGAGGAGAGCTGCTGCTTACAAAATGTGCATCACTTGATCTGGCCATGTTAGTTATAGAACTGGGGACATCCTGACCAAGCGATGTAGGTCATCAGAAGAAGTCATAATTGTTTAAAGCAAGTCTGTGTTTTAGTTCAAGCATTTATAAACAGAACGGACGGAAACTGTAATGAATGCTGCAAAGTACCATCTGCTTTTT
Organism: Polypterus senegalus; assembly: GCF_016835505.1. Classification (NCBI taxonomy): domain Eukaryota; kingdom Metazoa; phylum Chordata; class Cladistia; order Polypteriformes; family Polypteridae; genus Polypterus; species Polypterus senegalus. The sequence goes on from NC_053154.1 coordinate 160,533,561, forward strand.
GTCTGCTTGTGTACAAACTGGCTGTCTTTTTTTTGGTTATGAAGGCAAAAATAAAATTTTGTTTGTGTGAGTGGACCTCCCCTGTGGAGACACACATGGATTCCCCGAGTGGTCTTTGCCAGCAAGGGATGAAAGAAGGCAATAAAATACTCTCTCCACACCTTTCATGTTCAGTCTTGAAATTCAGTCTGTGTGAAAGTCATAAGAGAATAAAAGAATTCCTTTAAACAGAAGCTGTAAATGTGACTTTTAGTTACATGTGGACCTTTATCAAATAAAGTCTTTTTCTTATTGAGTGGAGTGGTGGCTCTGAGGCTAGAGATCTACACCGGAATCGGAAGGTTGCCGGTTCGAATTCTGCAACTGCCAGAAGTGACTCTACTCTGTTGTGCCCCTTGAACAAAGCCCATAACCTGCAATTGCTTCATTCTGTGTATGACCTTAATCTGCAAACAGGTCCTCCAATTTGCAGGGAAAACTTGGAGGTTGGTGGCAGGATTGGCACTCCAGCCACCATAAAAATCTTTGCACTGTTCCAGTGTGGTGCTGAGGTGTTATCTGCTGCACTCAGATCCTAATTCAGTTGATTCATCATGTGAAGGGTACAGTGCATCCCCCCAGTCTCTCTCTTACTGAATATTATCTCAAGGCACTCTGTATAGAGTTCATGTGAGAGTAACAATTGAAATGACAACACTCATAAAGTGATCACATTGTACATCAAGGTGACTTTTTCTGACATGCCAACTAGGGCGAGACCTGTTTCCCCTTGATTGTGTCCTTGTAGTACGTGTTTGCAGTTTTTTAAGAGGCAACATAAAAACATGTGTATGTTTGCCTCTCACTCTATCACACCACATATTTTCACTTAATCTGAGCCATATGCATGACATTGTTTTTTTTTTTTTTTTTTTTCAGGAAGAATGTTCCTTGTCTTTAACAGTTAGCATTTGGTACAGTTGAGGATGCAGATGGGCAGATTAAGAGTTGTCTCAGATCTGATCTTTGTAAAGATTTTTTTTAATTTTTTCGCCACAGATTTTCCTCAAATCGTCTCCCAGAACAAGGGTATTTCCATATGTATTTGTTAAGAAAACTGATATTACCTTTTTTATATTGAATCAAGATGTGAGCACATGGTAATGATAAAAGTTTGCCATGGCTGTCTAGATAGCTGAACAGAAACCCTTCCTTTGTTGTTGATGTTTCTCAAACTATTTATAGTCATTAACACACAAGAACTCTCAAAGGCGTCTTAGTATTGAGTCTTTAGATGTGTGCTTCACGAGCAACACAGCTACATAGTTTAAGGCTGTTTGCCCTGTTATTAATCTCCATCCCGTTAACACAGATGGGCCCACCTAATGTTGCAAACATATGCATTATTAGGGCCTGGAGCTGTAAGTGTAAAGTTATGGTCATCGAAAAAAGAATAAAATAAAATATAACCAAGATGTTGGCTGTAAAAGTACAAACTCTGATTTTAATTAACCTACAAAAATTGTGGTCAGAACATCTGTGCTTTTAAACAGCTGTTGCCTTCTGCCTTTTAAAGCAAATGCTTGACTGGTCATATGCCGGACATTGCTCAATTATATTCCGGAAAATTTTTTCTTCCCTTACATTTCAAATTTATACCTTATTTTTTATGTATTGGTGCATATAAATGTATGTTTTGCCAGTGTAATAAAACAGCAGATTTTAAGAAGGAAAACAACAATTGCTGAATCATATGGATGATAGACAATATATCATTAATTGGTCACAAATTATGCTGTTTTAAGGGGTGGGGAGACTAGCTTGCATCATGGGGTTTCCAGAAACAGATGATTTGAGCAGGTGTTGGTTGAATCAGAATTGTTAAGGTTAAATGGATGACCACTGGGTGCGACTAATTGTGCACCTGCAAAAGTTCACACGCCTCTGCTAATCATCTGGAGCAAAATATCTTCTTATAGTGTGGCAAATGGCCGAGTGAAATATGCCTGGTGAAATCCGACTTTGGGAACACGAGGACACTTGAACAGCACAATGCATTCTTTGTTTATGAAACTTAATTCGGCAAAAACAGCTGCATTTAATGTTATATAAAATCGTTGATCTTCTCACACTCTATGACTTTCAGTGTCTCTATCCAAATTTCTAATGCTGTAAATTGAAGATGTGTAGTGTATTTGAAAATGAGCATTTTGAAGAAAAAATGGTAAATTCTACACATCCAAGAAAATAATATAAAACAGACTTTGAGTATTAATACTGATTTTGTCAAGAGCTAGAGCAAGTCCATATGTCAAATTCAATTCAGCTTACCTGATGCACCATGGACATTGAGAACTGGATGAGACATTTTAGTGCACATGGTGCATCAGGTAAGACTTCAAGAGCTTCTGTTAAAAAGCCAAATTTCTCCCTATCTACCTACCTACCTCTGTTTTGTTGAGAAATCTATCTGAAGTATATATAATACACTCCTGTAAGCTCCAATTAACCAAACACAGAAGCTGTTTGGGATATGTGAGGAAAGACTCACTGCAGAAAAGTTCAATCAGAGGAGTCACCATAACCTGTACGTCTTTAACAAGGACAACACCAGAGGAACCTGGAGAAGATGCACAAAGTCCATGACTCATTGCCACAAGGCTATCTTTATTTGAATTCAAGTAGGTTCTCTATTCCTCCTTTAATTTCAATTTGGGTTACAGGAGTCAGAGCATCTTTCAGAGCAGATAACAACAACAACAACATTTATTTATATAGCACATTTTCATACAAACAGTAGCTCAAAGTGCTTTACATATTAAAGAATAGAAAATTGAAAGACACAATTATAAAACAAAATAAATCAACATTAACATCTAAGATCTCCTTAGCAAAAAAACTGTTATTTTAAAGGTAAATGGTATTGTATTTTTTTATTGGTATTTTAATGTACATAGTTTATAAAGAGTTTACTTACAATCCATTTTTTTCAGTAGCTGTGTTTTGGTAAACTGAATTCACTCTTAACCCCACGCTACATACGTTTGAGAGGGTTGAAAAAGATGGTTCTTGTGCAGAGGTGCCACAGATAAAAGCTTCTCTGTCTTAAAATACTTCCTTCATTGGTTCCATATTCTGATTGAGTGAAGCACTATTGGGTTGTTAGTATATTGGCAATGACTTGTACTTATTGGGTTACAAAGCAAGGAATTTAAAGGACTGCTGCAGGATTTTATTTCTATTGCGGACCAAGCCTAGGTATGTTCATCTATTTGTGTCAATGTCCAGGTTTTTAAAGCTTGTATATTTGCTGCCCGGTAATAAAATTGAAAGGTAGGTAGGGCCTAACTCTTAATAGATGCATTTATGTGATCAGATGCTCTCCAGTGTATCATGCACAGCCTTATTGACTAATGCCAGGCTCCACAGAGCATCTTTTAAGTTTTTGTGTAAATGAATGTGTTACAAAATAAAAGCTAAAAGCAAGCCGTTTTTGACATTTGATGTGCATCAACATGTTTATTTCTAAACACGATCAAATGGTAAAGCACCATCATAATGTTAATGTCAAAGTGCATTAACGTTTGTAATTATAATGAAAGGCAACATACACAGTAAAACATAATGGATTTGTCAGTCATGAAGAACACAGCATTAGTGTATTCATCTTACGTTTGTAGACTTACAGAGCAATAGATGTGTGCTAGTATGGACTGTGCGCTTTAAAAATGAAAGATAAGCTAATGTTTCCACAGCTAAGTAACTAGCTTTGTAATATTTTGTACATTTCTTGGTCATTGGTACCTAGGCAGCACGTTTATCTTAAGCCAGGAGAAGTCTTCATTGAGATGGACAAAACCCAGGTGCAGATGGCCCAGCAGCATTCCCACATCCTGACCTTAGTGTTAAGCCAGCTTCCAGCACTGAGCCTTTTCACAACATTTTACACTTCACTGTTTACTTTGGACATTCTGATGTTGTTTAGTAAGAAGCAAAAAGAGGATGGGTGGCCAGCTGGTCTTAGACTACCCAAGTTTTAGGACAAAATTATATCACCCTGGAGGGTTTCTTTTCCTTCATTTCATTTTGCTCTTCTCTCTTTCTGTCTTTGCAATCATTTTTTTTCAATTTCCTCATTGGTAGTTTCTGTTATTTTCTTATTTCTCTGTTACTGTGTCTCTCTCTGAGTCAGTCTGAATGTTGCTGTCCATGTCAGCTTAATGTCCATTTTCAAACCGACCCTTCGGGTGATTGTGAATCAGTGCGTGAGTGAGTCTTGAAATGGATTGGTACACCATCAACCGTTTTTTTAATTATACCAGCCCTAGCTCCACATAATTGAATAAGTGAGTATGGAAAATGTAAAAAGAAAATATGTGATAATTTAAGTCATAGTCTGCATCTTTTCATTTTCAAGGGATTCCACTTTTTTGTCAGAAGTCTGCTGATTCGGTCACTCAAGATACCTCTTCTTGAAAACCCACAGATGCATTTTAGGATGCAAAGTACCACTTGGGGGTTGGGGACTAACTGCAAAAGTCATTTGGAATCCTAAATGATTTATCACCCTTCATTTGAAGAAACTTGGCTACTGTGGCCTCCTGAGACGTGAAATGACTTTTGCAGCTTCAGGCGTCTCTCTTGGAATGACTACATAGGGACCTACTGGAACGGTAGTCAGGACCACAGTGTGTTTCCTGAGAAGGCCATTTAGTAAAAGAGACATAAAGCCATCAGCCCTGCATTCCTTAAGTCAGTGTAGCCACTTCTGCAAATGTTCTGATATGCCAGGATCTCAGGATTCTTAGGCCAAGAGAGAGACAGATAGACGGAACTGAATTTGTACCAAGTGGGAAATGTAGATGGCACTGTCAGCATCTTGCCAGGGTACCAAAAATAGTGAAGTATATTAAACCAGATGTTTGTAAGTTGCCTAGGATAAAGCCATCTACTAATAAAAAATAATGATGATGAATATTACTCTTTAGCTTTAGCTTTAGCATGAGCCACTTATTTGATGCTTGTACCAGATCCATGATGAGACTTTCTGCATGCTTTTGTTGTGACCTTTGTGGCAAATGTAAATCAAACTTTCGCAACTGGCTAAACAACTTTGATCTGCAGGACAAACCTTTTCGTAAACCTCAAGTGAAAACAAAGCCATTTTTATTAGATCATACTCTCTCTTTTATAAGCAAAAGAAGAAACTGATCATTTTAACAGAAACAAGGAATATTTTTTCAAACTCTTTTTAGTAAAAAGTTTCATAGACCTTAGGGAGAAGTATACTACAATGTCAAAAGTATGTGGACACCACTCCAGATTACTGAATTCAGGTGTTTCAGCTGCACCCTCTCTTAACAGGCACATAAAATCAAGTGCATAGCCACGTAATCTCAAATTGGCAGTAAAATGGGTTGTACTGAAGAGTTTGGTCATTTTAAATATGCCAGTGTCAAAGAATGCCAATGTTGTCACTTGTCAGTACATGAAATTTCTATACTGCTAGATCTGTCCCATTCTAGTGCAAGTTCTTTTATTGTGAAGTGGCAATGTCTAGGAGCAACAGTAGCATAGCCATGATGTGGTAAACCATGCAAACTCACAGAGCAGGCCTGCTGAGTGCTGATGTACATCCAAACAGGCTCTGGAAGCAGCATCAGCACAAATAACATGCATTTGGAGCTTCCTGAAATGGGTTTACATGTCCGAGCAGCTGCACACAAGCCTAAGATCACCATGTACAGTGCCAAACATCAGCTAAAGTGGTGCAAAGCATGTCGCCATTGGACTCTGAAGCCGTAGAAAAGTTGTCTCTGGAGTGACGAATCACGCTCAGTTGTTTGGCAGTGGGATTGATGACCCTGGGGTTGACAGATGCCAGGAGAACTCCACCTTCTGCACTGCATAGTTCCGACTGTAAAGTTTGATGAAGGACGCAAAATGATCTAGTTCTCTTTTTCTGGATCTGGGCTAGGCCGTTCGGTCCCACTGAATGGTACTGTTAATACAACAGCATACATTAGTAATTTTAGACAAGTGTGTGCCACTGTGTACAATGTGAGGCCCATATTAATGAGCATGGTTTTGAAATAGTATGTCCAACAAGCACATATAGGTGTAATGGTCAGGTATCCATAAAGTTTTGGCCGTATAATGTATTTCTAAATGTTCAGCAGTATTATGGTGTCACCTTATAGTGGTGCATAGCACAATGCCATACCTAATGTTTAAATAACATGGGTGCACCATACAAAATGACAAAATTTAAAGAAGGTGAAGTCCCCTTTTCTTAAAATGGACAGTAGATTAGTAAGAACAACTATTTATTTTTACCATTTTGTTACTTTCAAACTCATTGTTCAATCTTTGAATTCTTATTCTCTCAAACGTCCAGTATGCTTCATTTTCCCCATTTTGGCTTTTGAGTCTGATGGAATAAAAAACAAAAACAATTTGTGTGTTCACGTACACTCATGGGATTCTTTTTGCCAATACTTGTATATGAGAACAGTGAATGCATTTGCCAGTTCTTCAACAGTGGAAAGAATTAAATCCAATCCTGACTACCTAATGAGGCTGCCTGAAATTCTAACTGGCAATGGGTGTTGCATACAGTCATAAAGAATAGCGGATGTTTTATCCACTTGAGCTGATGACAGAAGCTGCCTCTAGTCCAGAGCAGTGCTTTACTCGAAATCCTGATAGATGGTTCAAGCATGATATATTTTTTAGATAGTTCTTCCTTAATGAATTAGCTTTTTAAACCACACATTATTGCAGTATGTGGTGGGTTGGCACCCTGCCCAGGATTGGTTCCTGCCTTGTGCCCTGTGTTGGCTGGGATTGGCCCCAGCAGACCCCTGTGACCCTGTGTTCGGATGCAGCGGGTTGGAAGATGGATGGATGGATGGATGGATGGATTATTGCAGTAACCTTTAAACCACACATTATTACAGTCCCCTGCTTTCAGTAGAGCTATAACAATTAATTAGACTGACAGTATTGTGCGTCTTCTAGTGATGGAGGACAAGGTTCAGATGTTCTTTTGCTTCACAGACCTTTCAGGGTTATTTTAAAATTTTAAAGTTTCATCATATGATATTAAATATTTCTTTAAATGTATTACTATAATTACATATGCCAGTCAAATAGAACTTTCCGTGAAGCTTGTTCATTTTAACCTACAATAATGAAATTGCTTATAATTAAAGTCTGCATGATGTGGTTCTAAAACCCATCTATGTGTGACTTTTCAGCATATAATAACATTTCTGGAAATAAACATTGATGCTGTTTGTGGGTGATTTAGAGATCGAAAAAAAAGCTGAAGCTTGTACATAGTTTTTCACAATTTAATTAAGAAAAGTACATGATTCATGATAATAAAAATGCATAAAAATAATAACACTACAAAAAAAGGAACCCATCTTTGTTGTTTTAACTGCAAATTTACATCAAGTAATGTACCAAACATACATCATACATTCATTTATTCCTTAATTCTTTTTGTGAGCCCTCCTATATAATCACAAGTTTGTTGGGTAATAGAGCCAAATCAGACCCACCCCTAACACACACACACACACACACACACACACTCAAGTGGAAGAACAACATGGAAATTTATTGTAAAATTGTAATTATTGAAAGGAGAAGCAGGGGCTTATCTCAGTAGTTTTAGGTATAAGGCAGGAGAAAGCTCTGGGTGGGTTTCACTCAAAAGCCAGGATTCATTGAGCATCAAGGTCAGGTCAGGTTATGCTGGGATAGAAAAGAAGAACAGTAGGAAAAGAGAACTGTGATTTATATAGTCTGCTGTTTCAGCAAAATTTTGAAACAGAAAAAAAATGCTTCTCATGAAAGCCAGTGAATGACTAAAAAATAGATTAAAACTAAAGTATTCAGCTGAACAGGATGGCCTTCATAAATTTGTTAGCATTCTTCCCCTATGAAAGAATGATGAAAATACCATTAAGGAAGACTAAAACAATTTATATATATCATGCTAAAGAAAGAAAATATTTTTTGACAGGAACTCATTCACACAATTCAAAACCTCAACCACTGATTTAAAACTTATAAAGAATTTCATTGTACTCCCTATGCTTTTATACTTAAGTTAGTTGTGATTATTTTATGAGTTATAGCAGATTGAGTCTTAAAAGTAAAATTGGTCGACAATCATGAGTAGATCATCTTTGGAAGTTTAATGACAGTTAGGTGGAATGCTTATGATATCCTTGTACTAAATTACTTTGAGAGGACTTCAGCCATTTTTGAATGGGGAGCCTAAAGGAAATTGTAAAATAAAGCTCATTTTATAGTCATTTCTCTGAGTTTCTATATGTTCCTGCTATGGTTGGCAAAGATAAGATTAACGTAAGCAAATCAGTCTGTTTATGTTGAATGTGTGTTTGCAGATAGATCTACTTTGTTGATGATGTAACACTAGTAGGTTTTTCATACCCATTGTAAGGACTGCCATGGCCAAAAGTGTGATGTAGCGACTTACGAAATCCTACTTTGGATCTAAAGTCTTCTGGTTGAATTCCTGCCTTTTATGTAATTCCATGTATTAAAAGCAACAGCCTCTTGACATTCTATATAGCACATCTTTGTGTTTTATAGACTTTAAAATGTTGATATTTTGAGTCTAGCAGTCAAATGACCGCAAGATATGCCTTAAATGTCCTCATCAACATTTCCATCCTGTTTTCCTGGTGAGGTTTGTGGTAACAACATGCTGAGCTGGGCTGACACGGCCATTCTATCGCCACCAATTTCCTCTAGCCTTTCCTGGAGAATACCTAGATTTGGCACTTTAGGACGGTCTAGATGTAATTCTTTTAGTCTATCCAAGGTCTGCCCCTTGTTCTTCTCATAGCAGGCCATACCCAATTCACCCCGTAAGAGAGAGGACATCTCAACTACATGCCTGCACTGCCCTAGCTGATTCTTCTCCATCCACGGTAATTGCAGTCCATGGTCCTCCCATATTAACCATCCTCCTCACCCTGTCACAGAGGCAGAGCCCAGCAACCCTGCGCAGGATCCTTATTTTAGCTTCTTTTACTCAGATTAGTGCTTTCAGTCACTACCCCAGAGCTCATGACCCTAGAGAAGGATGGAAGTGTTGACTGATTGGTAAATTGAAAGGTTCATTTGTGAACTTCGCTCCAGCTTTACCACCATGGTGTAGTACAACGGTGTTCCCTGAACCAATCCATCCTTCACCATAATTGTCTCCTCCACCATCTCTTGTAAATGAGCATGATATGCTTGAACTCTTCTATTTGGGACAGCTACTCATCTGTTACATGCAGGGATTGTGACACGCTTTTCTGGGAGAGGACCATGACGTCAGATTTGGAGGTGCATATTCTCATCCCAAATCTGCATTGCACTAGTAGAGAACTCTTCTAGTTTAAACCTAAGATCATAATCTGATGAGGCCAAAATTAGACATTAGCCCATTGGTTTACATCCAGCTGTGTACAGTACAAACCCTAGCTGTCCCTTGATAGCTTCTACATGAATATCATAAAGAGAAAAGATATGATGTGCCTTTGGTAAAGTCTAACACTGACATTTGAAGGTTTTGACTTAATCTCAAGTGTGTGAAAACAATTTTTGTTCAAAAAATAAAGGCGTTCAATGTCATGCAGTGGGGGGATGCAGAACCACATACTTCTTTATCACCTTCAAAGAGATATACCATTGGAGTATGTGGTCATAAACCTAAGTGTGAAACTTCTTTGCTCCAGTAACTGTCTTTTTTCTCCTGGACGTGCCATCTACTCATAGTTTTACTTATCATATTTATCCCTTAGTAAACTTTTTAACTAGATCTGGATTATAGACTGGAAATGATTGGCTTAATTCTTGAAGGACAGGCTGATGGTTGATGTAGGCCGTGTTTCATTCAAGAAGTCATCTTATTACTATGCCTGATGAATATAACCCTATGTAGTCAATTCTTATGCCAAAGTTTTGGACCAGACTCCTGTGTCATCTTTTACTTGAATACAGTGTTTTAGCCTACCAGGGGCTGTGCATCTTGAAGCCATGAGACAGAGGTGGGGTATGTTGTGCATACAATACAACTGCATATTAGGTACTGTATTTGAAGCAGTTATCTATGGCACTAAGTACTTTTCCTGGCTAAATGGACTATACTGTATCTTGTTTAAAATGCCTTTTGATTTTTGCCTGTTCTGAAAATGCTTCTAGTTTCTTTAATAAAGTGCATTTCATTTTATCTTAAATAGTAGTGACAGATTTGCTGTTAAATTCCATTGAACGTAAGTAGAATATTCTGACTGCATTATTGAGAGAGTGAGTCAGGGAGCAAACTATGACAGAGAGATGGAGAAAGAGAAGACTAGAGAACAATACACATTCAACTTAAAATGATACCAATTCCATTAATCAGTTTCTGTAGTACATTTCTGCCATTCCAGTGCTGTGGTTGAACTTGACTCACACTTAATGATGCCATTTATAAATGAATTGGAAGACAACACATGCTGCATCGCATTTGCCTGGTCACAGGCACTAGCTGATCACCTTTACTGAACAAACTCCTACATCCAGCTATGGTTAATTACAGGAATGATGCTTAAAAGTGAAAATTGTAGGATTTTATTTTTTTTTAATATGTGGAAGGCTTATGAAATTATTTATAGTGTAAATTTTTAGATGGACTGTCGTGTTAAGGTTTTCTCATAGCTAGTGTGACATCTAGTCAATATATTGATGAAATCTCAGTAATGTGTGTGTGTGTATAATTGTATATATTTCAGACTATTTTAATTAAAATATAATTAAAAAAGCAAATACAAAGCAGTACATTTTGTAATGTGACAATATATAAATAATAATAAAATGGTGTGTAAAGATTAGTAATTAAATGTGTCACAAAGTCCATGTATGTGTTTTTATATATCCCTTTATGTATTTATTTATTTCCACAACAGCACCTACAACAAGAAGTAAGCCTTGAATTTTTAAAGTGTCACTTTCACACATAAAAGTTACGAGGGTGGTGCTCTGTTTTTTAAATGCTTCATCGTCTTTCAGGATTTGAGTAAATAGTTGGGAGAATGATTGTAGATTTTCAGCCAACAAGTGCAACATTTATAGCTCCGGATGCAGACTTCTCAGAGGGCAATGACTTCAGAGCTTCCCGAGTATGCATTTTGCACAGTAATTCTGTAACATCTTGCATATCTCATGTCCACCATTGACTCCTCCACGGTCCTAAGTGTAGTCACTCGCAGATGCATGCTGGTTACTGCTCCTTACTTGCCTTGAGAATCCTGTGACTCATCACTGTGTTGCTCCAGTCTGCAATGACTAAAGGTGGGTCATTTAGAAAAAAACAACCTTTCACTAAGTCTTTGTATCTTGATGGGCAAAAGTGACAGTTTAAATCTCAAGGTTTACACATCTTTGAAATAAGTGTGTCAAATAATTTAAATAAATGATTAAATTATTAAAGAAATGTATAAATAAATAAGGCAACAAAGTAGGTACATTTTACGACCTATTTAATTGTTTATGTTTCATTTTCCTATTAAATTATTGTCACATTAGACATTATATTTATTTGTATACTTATATTTATTAAAATATAGTCTGAAATATTCTTCCATATATGATATGTCATATATGTATATGTACTGTATGTTTATGTGTATGTGTATATTTGCACATACTATATGTACATTATATTTGATTGAACATTAACAGTAATTCAATACTGAATTAATTATTGTCCTTTTTTATTGCATGGTACTTTCACGTAGGATGTGATTTATCTAAATATACTTTATGTTCTTATAAAATATTACCAGATACCTGGGGTAAAATTTTGTAATGTGGAAGTAAATAATTGCAGGCATTTTTCCTTTGTGCTTCAGAGCCTTTAAAAGGTGACATTTTATCATCCTGTACAGCGAAATACTGAATTAAAAGCTATGGTCGAGCCTCATTTCAGCTGTATTATAGGCCAAAGACCAGATACTGCATCTACGGAGCCCTTTCTTTGATTTGGTAGTTCACCACATAAAAACATTCTACCAATGTTGGAACAGATTTTTGGGAAGGATCTTGATGTTTTCAATTTTTGCTTATTCTTCCCGGTTTTCAACATTTTCTCTGCTGTTATTTTTCATCCATCTCTGGCATGGTTTTGTAATATATGGCACTGAAGTGTCTTTTTTGTAGCTTTCTGGGGGTACCTCTGGACTTGGACAAGAGAATGTTTCAGTAAAGAAATCCACATAGGAATTTCTGACCGTTTACTATTACTAAAGAGTGGGCATTTCTGATACAGTTATTCAGATTAGTAAGGTTACTCATTGTTCCTGTTGACTTTTCCCCAGTGAAAGTTTATTATTTATGTGTTAATGGAGGCCATGCTGATGCCTCCTTATTGTGTGAACCCTTTGGAATGTTTTGCCAATGTTCACTGTCAGGCAGTTGCTATGTTTTGAATGGCTCTGACTGTGTGCCCTCCAACTGCCACGCCCCAGTGTGATGCAAAATCCTCACAGGGATCCCCAGAAATAACTAAACTTTATAGGAGGAACTAACACTTAATTCAACAGTTTATTAAATGATCAAGAAAAAAGAGAAATTGTTGAATTTTTTCCTGATATTAAATTGAAACAAGTGGATGAAAAGATAAAAAACATCAAACCGCACCAACATTAGAAGTAAAGGAATTGAAACCTTTTACATTCTTAATGATCACCCAGTTAGCACTGAAAAAGTACTTGAATGTGTGTATGAATATTTTTTATAGATCTCACCTTTTTCAGAAACCGCAATATTTCTGGGAAATTTTAGATTTGTTTACCAGGTAAAAAGTACTTTTGTAGCCATTATGGAATCCAAATGCCTCTTTCCATCTACTGAACTATTGTCATTTGTCATCATTTGAATGTAAATAATGGGAGTAGAAATTTTTAAACTCCTTCTAAAACCCATCAGTTAATTGATAATAACCATCTCTTGCCTTGTGGCATATTTTTAAAAAGTAAATTGTGTTTGACCTGCCCTACAGGCAAAATCGATTATGCATGCAGTGTGGGTTTCTTGTAGCAGCAACGAGTTAAATGTGAGTGTCAACTTTTGCAGGTCAGGCCACATTTGTGGGTCAGGGTTACACAAACAAACCATTATTGCTGCACCGGGACTTGCTGTTCTTCGAAGATACGGTGAATTGAAGTTAAGCCCTAGTGTAAGGAGGAATTTTCGGAAATGCTTTCCCCTGATGGCCATCCTTTGTAAACAAGGCTGTTTGATAAATGTGAGAGTCATGTTAAGATCTTGAGTCACTTGAAACCAGGAGAGCAGCTGGTTCAACCAGAATATGATGTACTTTGAGTTTTTTTAAATTTTCACTGTTGATGATTTGCTCCACAACAAACTATTTTTTCATTCCTCTTTTTTAAATGCAGCATTGTAATCTTTAATACCTTTCTCAGATCTGCTTGTTTGTGTTTTCACTTTGCAGGGCCTGCAGAAGTTCCTATGATGTCTCCTAATGGCTCCATTCCACCAATCCATGTTCCTCCAGGGTACATTTCACAGGTGAGTAGAAATTATACTTTCCATCATAGTGACATGTTTATGGGCCAGTTTTTCCAATAGAAGTTTAGGTTGTGTCCATGTTACATGAGATTAATACATACTTATGGTCTTGATGAGCTGAGGCTCATATATGTGATATTGGATGAGTTTTCCCTGCACCTCATCTGAAACTAATGAGAGGGTGGGGTGGGTTGGGGGCCTTACTCTAAAAAATGTGCAGTTAGATATTCCAATATGCCTTTTGAGAACAGGGAGATGCATCTGTTGTATGCTTCTTTCTTTTAGTACACAAATGTCGTACAGGCACATAAATTCAGTGAGTTAGAGGTAGAAAATGCACCGGCATCCTTCTGATTTAGTTCAGTTCTTCAGTTCAGATCAGGTCACACCATCTATCTAAATATAAAGGTAGTTCAGCTACCTAGAACCCCTTTGAGACATTCAAGCTTTCCCTGTACCTTACCTGTACATGCCTGGGTCAAGGGAACAAAAAAAAAGTCGACATGTAGGACACAAATTGTCACTGTGCCTCACTATATGTATGGCTCTCATATTACTGATCATTTTGCAGAATGTTGTTTTCTTAGTTTAGCTGTTTCATAAGTGTCTAGAAGTCTGAGGAATTTTGAAATAAAGGAGCCTCTCACCATCTAAGCCATGGAAAAAAAATCCTTAAGCCCACTTACCACCTAACACAGCATTATTGCTCTGACAGAGGTGACATTGGGTACTTGGGATACAAGTTATGGAAGTTGCCCTTAGTCTGGCATTCTGCAGTCATAACAATGCTGTAATATTAGATGTCTTATCCTTGGTGCTTCATATTGGGCAGTTTTTCAATTTCTGATTTTTAAATCTTCTTTGTGAACTGTGTACATTGTGTAAAATAGTAAATAATTAAATGAAATTAAATGTGAACTTGACCATTTCTGCCCACCAATGAATTTACTTTAGACAAAAGAACCTACACTTTTTAAGACCCCATCCCACCCCTTACCGGCGATGGGAGTTTTAGGTGTGATAAGTACTTTAGTAAAAGCAAAACAAATAGCAGCAACTTTGGAATTAATGGGACCGTTAACTGGGAAGTACTGTACTGCAAGTTTCAATGCATCCACAGATGAAGACACAACCAGGGAATCTTAAAAAGAATTAGGTTTCAAACAATAAATGTTTAGACATACAGAGAGAGTGCTTTGATGCTAAATTTTATGACATGCTTGTGTTTAAAAAAATCTGATCGTGTGTGTTCCAGTGCAAAGTATACTACTGTGATACAAACCGTTTCTTTGGGCCATTTACTGTTGCAGCACTCTTTTTGCTGTGTGAGATTTGGACATAGAAGTATTGCCAGTTGATGTAAATTGAATGGCAGTAAATGCTCAAGAATTAAATTTTTAGTTTACCATGTACCACGATACTCGGGTTTAACAACTTATGATTGTAATATGACTCAACTGATGGAATTTGAGTTGTCTCTGGAAAAGGACCTTTATCTTAAAGCTGATTGGTCGTGCTCTTCAAACCAGAAGCACTGACGCCAAAGGTGCAGACACATGTGTGATCATTTGAAAATGCAGTTATCAAAAAATATAAGAAAGGCTTAAACTTTACATACTAAGGCATTTTATTTTAGACAAGACCAATATATGTCTGTTTTTTCAATAGAGCAACAGGACCGATTAAAGGCATCTACTGTTGAGGCTTTTGTCCTATTAATTTGTTGAGCTCTCATATTGATAAAATAAGTTTAAAAAAGTACTACATTCAAAGACTATGCCCTCATTGTTAAGTAATAAGCATAGCAGTCATCAGTTCTTACTATGAAGAACCTCACATAAGCTGACTTGTCTTATTTTACATGTTTAGATGTTTGTGCTCTGGGTTACATCTGAGATTTTCTTGAACCCACACAACTTGCATGCAACCTTTCAACCTTTGTTTTTTTTCTTATTTTTTTTAAAATGGCTTGTTTTGGGCCAATCCTGGATCAGTTATTTATGGCGTATTACTTGCTTGTGGCCAAATCTAGGGAATAAAATGCTTCAGCAGTTCAGCATTATAACCTGTTTTTATGTTTCAAGTTGTAATCCTCACTGCACTGAATGGCAGCTGGGGACCAGACATTCAAGAACTCTGCTGCCCTCACTTTGTCTTCTTCTCATGTATCTTATCAAAATGATACTGCTCATTACAGGAAAGCTACTTGCTTCAGTTTGACTGCAAATAATTGGAATAGGTCGAGCTTCTCTTCTGACGTCTTTTAAAAGAACAAAACTGACATTTTGTGACTGTCTCACATTAGTAGCTGCTCAGTGGCTAGCAAGGAAAGCCAAATGAAACCAGTACCACATACGGCCTGTTGGCTGCAATACCTGTGCTGACTGGCCCAATATTTCTGTTCAAGGTTTTTGTTGAAACTTCAAGTAAAAAAAATGCAGAAGTGAAAGTTGGCTTCAAGTTAGGTTTGGCACTTAATGACTGTGAGATACTTGTGGCCAATTTTTTTTTTTCCTGTTTACAGTCTTTTTTGGACAATTTGATTTCCTCATGTAGGGCTCTGACTTTGTTTTTTTAGTTATTGCTGCATTAAATAGCGTATTAAGCATCATCCTATTTTCTTTCCATTTTCTAAATCCACTATTAAGCATTGCACGACACTGGAACCTATCCTCAGATCACATGACCTAAGACAGATATCTGCTCTGGATGGAATGCCAGTCTATCTGAGGGCACACTTCTCTTTACTTCTCTGCTAGACTTAGGTTGAGTCTCCAAACAAACTGACACACACATAATGGGAATGAGCAAAACACGTGAGCACACAAAGAATGTCTTAGAAAAGTGAGGTCCAGTTTTGTGAAATTACAAACTGATGAATCTCCAGTCAGCCTAACTAGCTTCTCTTTGGGAGAAAAAAACCCTTCTAGATACAAAAAAAAAAAATGTGCACATTCCATCCGGATGGTGACCAGATCCCGATTTAAGGGAAGTCTCCTTCATCCGTAAGATAACTGGTGCACCACCAACTTTACATCTTATCATTTCTTAATAAAATATATCACCAGGTGTTCCTACACTGCATTTGAAACAAACAGTAAATAACAGTAATTGACTTGACAAAGATCTGTAACTAGAACAATAAATATAAATGAATTTTGTGGAATATTTGGGTGGTGATTTATAAATACAGTTCATTTTGCTGGGTTCCTTTACATTGACATACTGTAAATGAATACTGTGGATGACACCCCATATGTTTAACACAGTCGGGACACACCAATATTATTATTATTATTATTATTATTTTTAATAAACTTTTACAAATTTAGTCTGTTCAGTTAATAGTAAATTCAGTCTTGGGTGAAAAGTCACTACTGCAAATATTATTAAGTTCTTGTTCTGACATGTTAATTCCCATTATAAGGGTGAGATGGGAACCAAGATTTGTTTAAGCAAGTTAATAACAGACATACATTCACCATTTAATTAGTTTTTAGAAGCTGATTTGCCACTCTCCACAACTAATCTTCCACTAATTGTTGTAAATTTACTGTATGTAAGACAATTTGGGAGACATTGGGTCCAGTCAAGTGTTTCTGGAGAAAGTGCAAGCACATAACTACTAACGTCTCTTAAAACAAGGGGAGCAAAATAGCTTTGTGTTTCAAAGATATTGCTAATCAGTTCTTTCTATTTATTATTTAGAATTCAAAGTAGGCACAATTCCATGTTGGTGACATGAGATCTATTAAAAATAAATAATTAAATAATATATACTGTGAGTAGGGGTGCGTTCAGACACGGACGCTCCTTAAAAATGCTGATAGACTACTTTCACATTGCTTCCTTACTTGCTGGACTTACTTGCAGCTGATCTGTATCACGCGACGCTACGCATACTTAAAAGCCTGAACAGCACCTGTCCTTTTTGGCTAATTGCTTGTCTCTCTCTCTCTCCATCTCCAGACATCCACTGCTCCTGTTGGGTGTCCCGCTCCTGACACACACCTCTTTTGAAAGAGAGAAATGTTTGTTTGAAGTATTTAAATAAAATTCCTGTCTCTGCAATCTCCTGTGTTTCTGTGCAAATCTGTGACTCAAGCGTGACAATACGCTTACACGCACACAGATAACTAGCCACATGACCTTTCCATCTTTTGGCAACTTTGAGCTCATGGAACTGTGGTCTTGGTTGTGTAACTACACCATAGCAGGATATTTTCAGTCATTTGAACATCGCTGATTCAGCCACCAGGTCAAACAAAGTTGTTTGAAAAGTGATCACGAGGGAAGCGACCGCGACAGAAAATGAACCCAAATCCCAACGTATGACAACTCACTAGTCCCCTGTTCACCAAATCCAAAAAATGCTGCATGTTTGTTTTCTTTCAAAGGCACAGCCCCACAAGACATGATGCGAAGTCACAGACCCAACAGAATGAATCAATTTATTCCTACCTAAACAGCGGCACAATAACATTACAAATATAGTGACTGTTACATAAATGTTTCTGTGTAACAGCAAGACTAAAACGTGCTTTGAATTATCTCTTGAAAGTAGCAATGTTCCTGGCATTCTTTTAAATCCTTGGCAAATAATTCCTTTTCTTAGGCACATGAAAACTAATGGAAGCTTGCCAGCTCTTCGTGCTCATTTTGGGCTGAATCTGCCAGTGCCAGTGCACACAGAGGCTTGGACTATGCCACCGTTTGTTTTCTCGAATGCCAGTCTGCTCAAAGCTTTTATTGGTTCTTCTAAGACAAAGGCTGCTGCCACTGACTTATAAATTTCCTTGTTTGTATTACAGTAGTGCCGTCTTCTACTAATACACAAATTTACTTTTCTTCATCTTCTCCAATATAAAAAATCAGTGGTGCTTTTGCAATATTAAAGTCATTAAATGTAGTTTTCAGTTTGTTTCTCATTGGAGGCTGAATGATAATGTCAAACCTCACATTTAATATTTTACTTTGAGAATGAAGTCCCCAGCTTGAGTTATGTGGGATCTTTTAACCCAGTATTTGTTACCTTTGGCCTGCACTGGTTAACTCAAATACATTTTTATGAAATGAATAATAATATGCTTGCAGCACCTGCCTATTCATTAACACACAGTATATATTGAATGTCATTTGCTTGTAATATCCTTGCTGAAAAGGCACATGAACAACATTAATAGGGGTGGGCCAATAATAATCCAACCCTATTTTAGCATGCCATTGCATTTGTGTGTTTTTCAGCATTAATCTAAAGTTCTATGCGTAATGCACAAGTGAAATGCTTTGGACACATCATTTTTAAAACATTATAAAAGTTTTATAATATTTCAGTTTAAGGTGATATATAAAACACAATAATGGCAAATCATTTAAATGCAGTGGAAATATCAGCTAACCTCTTCACAACAACAAGACTGTGGGGGACTGAACGTTAACCTGTTTGTATTGGGCACAAGGCAGAAATGAACCCAGAATGGCATTTCAATCAAACGCTTGGCTCACTCCCTTCATCCCTCACTAATACAATGTCAATTTAGAGTCGCCACTTACACTGACTTGTCTTTTAGATTTGGGAGGAAAGCAAACTGCGTAGAGTCCACACAGACCTTCATCAAGTCCCTTCGAGCTGTGAAGCCGCCATTCTGAACACTGCATCACTGTGCAGAAAGTATCAGCTGAGATGTCCATTCCTTTCCGACAATATCTTTTTTTGGCCAGTTTTGGTGGCATAATGGGGATTAAGTCCTTGCGATTTTTATTTTATTCCTTTAAAAATACAGTGGAGAAGTTTGTGTGTTATTCATTTGCTCATTTTTTTAATTTTGGATACTTTAAATCTACATTACTGCTGTACTAGTATGTGTTGAAAAAACAAAAAGTAGTGATGTTAATCACATGGTTACATTTATAAATACCTAAATGTGCTACAAGTTCTTTTATTTCCCTGCCAAAGTTTCTGCTCGTAGCAGCTGGCATCCTGCTCAGATTAGGTTCCTGCTTTGTGCTCTACCTCCCTACAACCCTGTAATGGAAATAAGCAGGTTCAGTAAAAGGATGCATAGATAACTGCTGCTGGCCCGCAATTCTTTAATGGGATAGGAAGGACCTCAAATTTGATTTAGTCATTTCAGTACTTTGTATTGTATTTTATCTACGGAACATTGGAACCAACTAATGTGCAATCAAAAATTACCTTCTAAAAATAATTAAAAAACAAGCCAAACAAACAAAACTTGGGAGAAAAACATTTTTTATGAGTCACCAGTTCATTAGAGAGAATACATACGCACAAAAGGTAAAGGCAAAAAGAAACCTGATGTGCTTAAGAATAAAAAGTATGTCCACTCCTGAATACAGAAATACATTTTGTTTATTGTAGATAATCGTATATACTACTGGTCAAAAGTTTTATAACACCTCAGTTTTTCCAATTTTTCTTCAAATTGAATCAGTTGAAATGCAATAAATGGCCAAAAATGGTGAGAAGGTAAGCAGTAAACTGCTAGACGTTTAAATTTAAACTTTAGGTTAGCAAAAACTGAAAAAAAGGAAATTTCAGAATATTACAAATGGACCTTCTTCAGGGAACAACTAATAGGTTACGCTCTACAGATGTTCTGCAGCAATAAAAGTAAATTAAGTCTTGCAAATTGAAGCAAGCACAGGTACTCCAACTTATAAGCCCCTCTACCTGTTTTAAAGCAGAGTTGGAACAGACTGTGTTACTACACCCTCTGAAGTACTACTTGGACAATATTACAGTGACATAGAAAAAATAAACAATGGCAAATAAAAATAAATTAAGTCAAGGCATCATTACACGTACAAAATTTTATTCAAATTTAGGTGTTCTAAAACTTTTGACCGATAGTATATGTCATACCTATAAAGGAATTAAATGGAAGGAATCGAAAATACAAGTTGTTAGTAAAAGATATGATTTGTAGACATCTAGTTTATGTTGGTTGTTCTATAATTAGAGATAGTAAAATTAGATCCTTTGGGTTAAAGACCCATCCCACAATGCTGCTCATGAAGTAGCATTTCCCTTCTTCTGTACTAGAATTTGTCCTGGATAGCCTTGCCATTATAAATAATCAATGCCACTGCACTTAAACCTCAATGTCTGGCTTGATTAAATCAGATTGAAGTGAACAGTAGACCTGGGGTTGTCACGAGGCTCAAAAAGTAACAGAATCTTGAAAGGCGTTAAGCTGCTAGTTAACAGTTAGGCTGACTTTTATGACACAAACTTGCTGCATTATATCCTCTTTCATCTGCTACAGAATAACCTCTACACCATAGCTTTATGGCACGGGGCATTTCAAAGGAGGATATAAAATTAGAGGATACGCTGGATATGCACACCCATGTCATGTAATATTTTGAGATTTAATTGCTTTGTTTTTCAGAGGACAATGATTTTTTTTTTTTCATGGCACATTCACAATAACAACTCTCGCCAAAGCACAGGCAGGAAATGGTTCTCGTTTTCATCTAATTTGTCTTTTTTATAATGCTGAGGGCTAACTTTGTGCTTGTATAAATGGGGAATAAGGTAAATACTGAATATTCTTGAAATACAAACCTGTTTTCTTGCCTATTTTGAAGTAACCGCTTTCTTAATTTACTTAGAATGTAGCCAGATTTGTGTAGACAGGTGAAACACTTAAGCACAGTTTTATGTAGCAAAGAGGTCAACCACATCAGATCCACAAAGTTAATGTATGCTGATTCAAAAATATAATGATTTAAATTGTTATAGTTACATTTGCTTAGAGCAAAAAGAAATTTGTTGATGACTGTACTTTCCATGGGATACTTTTGGTACCATTTACTGCATCTGTAAGTTCAGTTCATTTTCAGATTTCTCGTCACAGTGAAATTCTTACTTATATGACTGACCATCATGTAACACTTTGGAATGACATTTAGTAATCACCTCATGATTGGTTGCAGTGTAAGAATAAATGATTGGGTGCACAGAGAGAGGCCTCTGTGTCCTCTTTTGTATTGAACCAATGTGTTATCTTCATCACATCATGCAACATGACCCCAAAGATCCTGTTTTTCATACTTTTTTCCAGCCTAAAGACTGTGAGGAAAACAGTTTAGAAATCTTACAGTATGAGTATGACAACATAGTGGCAAAGTGGTTAGTGTTGGTCCTGTAGTGTTTTGTGGGAATGTGCTATAGAACTAAAAGTGTTCTTGTTGCTACTGCTGCCTCATAGCTCCATTGACATAGGCCTGCCTAGTCACTGTGTGAATGCTGCCCTTTCCATGCCCGTGTGAATTTTCTTCACACTTTTCTAGTTTCCACCCACCTCCCAAAGTTGTGCAGGTTACTTCAACCAGCAGCCCTAAATTGGCCTACAATGAGACTAGATTGCAGCGGATTATTGTCACTTCATTGTGTTGGATGTTGCCTGGTTAGTCTTTAGCTCTCTGTAATGAAAAAGTATTCAGAAACAAGACAAATAGGTGAACAGATACTGCAGAGTTCAATGGATTGACATGCAGAGCACCTCATGATGGCGTAGCAGTGGGGCCAGGCACGTTGCATTATCTTGTGTTGCTTGCTCAGTTAAAATACAAGTGGTTCAGTGCACTGCCAGTACTAAGTGCCTCTGTTTTTCCTTTTATTATCTTTCAGGTTCTAGAAGACAACACTGGGGTGCGAAGAGTGGTCGTGACACCCCAATCTCCAGAGTGCTATCCCCACAGCTATCCCCCAGCAATCTCTCCCACACATCACATACCTCCATATCTCACCCATCATCCCCATTTCATCCCCAACTCTCATACTGCATTTTATCCACCAGTAACTGGGGACATGCCGCCTCCTTTCTTCACACAGCACCATCTCCCTCCCACAATATATGGAGAGCAAGGTAAATATATATATATAAAAACGGTGTTAGTTTTGTGTATAAATTCAAGAAACTGCAAACCTATTGTCAGTTTTATGATCACTAGTATATTTCTTCTTTTAGGTTGTGTTTTGTCTTGTTAGGGTCCTTGGGTGACTCTATACTCCCCTTTGTATCCTTTATTATGTAGACCTTAACAAAAGGTCTCAAATGTCATTTTCTTACCACACTGTCAGGTACTGTAGTTCAGAACTTCCCTTTTTCTCTTTTGCGTCTATAACCCCAGGCAACTTGATAGACTAAAAGAGCAGGCAGGAGAAAGAGTTGCACTTTTAATTATGCATTGTAAATAATATGTTTTATTATAACTAGTGCCATGTAAAGTGAATAGATTGTGGCATTACAAACCAGTACAAACCTAATAGTGCTATATGTGTTGTTTCAGGAGGCACGTAAACTTGTACACTCAATTCTTCAAAAGTTGTCTTTTCCATTCAGTTCTCTTCAGGTAATCATCTCTGTAAGGACAAACAGTTTATCTGAATATGAATAGAGGTCTTCTCAAAATGGAGAATGGCAGAGAGAGACAGAGAGGCAGAGAAACCAAACTTATACCATTTCCTGTCAAACATCCTGTACCAATTGGTTGTCGTGGTACAGAGTAGCCTCCTTTTTTCAACAACCAATCCTAGTCAGCCACACCTAAGTCCTTCAGACCCTGCTGTTTCAGCAAGAGTCATGGCTGAATATCATATCATTCGTTCCAGGCAGATTGTCCTTTCATCTCAGGCTAGCTGGTCAGTTTATGGCCTACCTTGGAGAATGGCTCATAGAATGTCCTGCAAAGAGTTGTAACAAAGTACCCTCATAAAACCGGTTACAAGTAGAGAGATCACAACCCCCTGCCACACATTACACTCCCAAAGCAGCATGTAACAAAAAGGTTCTTACCTTTAACAGAATTCTCAAAATTTTGAGGAGTTCAGAGTCAGTGTGTTTACATGCATTTCGATAACATGGTTATTCACAGAACCCTGATTTCTGAAATGCAATGTAAACCCTTATTCCTGTTAGAGAGATTGGGCTATTGACCCCTGAGAAACCTGGCTAACAGAAGTAGATTTCTTCACGAATAATCAGCTCAGGTGGCTATCTAAACTTTTAATCGGGTTACAGTTAAGAATTTTGTAGTCTGTACATGTCCATTGCACTCTGTTTGCCAGCTTAGCTTTGCACATGCTTTCAGCAGCTACAGGTAGAAGTGTCAACAGAATAAATTTTCAGAGGCAAATCTAAGGCCATTAATCACATTATTCCTTCTCCCCTCTGCAATGATGATATTTTAACTTTTTTTTTTTTTTGCACAGATTAATGATATTTTGTCAAAGGAAAACTCCAGAAGATTATTTGCGCATGCGAATGTGGATTTTTAAGAAGCCAGGTTTCTGCCTTAACTGGGATATTCACATTAACATCATTATGTGTGTTCATATAAACATAGTGATTTGCATAAAGAAACCCGTTTCTTTTTTTAAGTTACTAAATATCTCTTAAATGACAATTACAAACAAATATCAAAATGCTAATTAATAAGCTTCATCACAAATTTTTTTGAAGAGAAATCCCTGCAGCAACTATATTACATTACATGTCACTTTTTGCTACATTTTACACATAATACCAAATCCTTAGCCCGTAATGCATGTTGTTCATTCACCAAGCTGGAGTGCATGACATATTCGTGTAACACAGTTAAGAATTAGAACATTTAAGTGTATAGTCTAAACAGAAGAAGCCAGAGCGGTACCAGGAGAAAACCTGAAGATGTTCAGAGCATGCCTTTTGAAGGATATTATTTGAGTTAACCTCTTAATAGCAGAAAGTGAGCTGCCAGATAACTCAAATGAAACTTTGCTGAAATAAACTCTACAAGCTGACAATGATTTGAGCTACATGAGAAAATTAATGTTTAATTCATATAGTCCTGTTAATGGTGAACATTATCACGTATTGGTTTATCTAAATATTATATAATTCATGAAGGGCAGCATGTTTTTTTAGTGGTAGTACTAGCTGTTAAAATGATACGGTTTGAGATATACAAAGAAACAGTGGAGGGATTTGAAAACCTATTCCTCAATTGTTGTTTGTGCAGTGCACCCAGTAATTCTGACATGTCCTACCCTAGCTATTGCTCCAATACGGCGACTCTCAACACAGTCAAGGGAAAATGACTAACACGTTTTGTGCTTACAAGGAAATAGTAGTTAAAGTCCTTAAAATTGTACTCTACTCCCAAATGCTGATTGAATGAAATGCTCAATTCATTTTAGGAAGAAGATTTGATGTGGTAACAACTTGGAATATGCGTTTTGTCTTGATCTGAATAACTAGAATGAAGAGGCTTTGTATAATCCAGTTAGTAACTTAATTTCAGCCTGGTCGATGGGAGGTGTATTTGTATGTGGAAATTTCATATTCACATCTTTAAAGCCATTTCTGCTCAGTTGGACACATAATTTGAATAAGGATGGTAAGACTGTCTATTTGCACATGTATTCATTGTGTGATAAAAAAAAAACATGTTAGAGAATAATGAGGCTTTTCAGAAAAAAAGAAGGCTTAAATACTTTCTTAATTCGCTAATAATGGTCAGGCATCTTATTTAGGGTTGACAGAGTAGAAACAGGCAAACTGTTTAAATAGATGTATAGAATCTGACAGAAGCCTTAACACAAGGAAACTTACCCACTTTGTGGATGGTGTGGACCACCAGGGCGCCTACAGCTGCCCTAACCCCGACACACACAGGCAGGACGCAAGTTGACACACAGCACACCTTTATTTATTGGTGGGGAAGGGCTTTCTTTGCTTCCCACAAGAGCACAATGTCCACAAGACAAAGCACAGTTCTCTCTGCTCTCCGCCTCCACTCCTCTCCCTGCAAACTTCATCCACTTCCTCCCAGGTCTGGCTCCTCGAATTGGGTGAGGCAGCTTTTTTTATTTTACTCCTGGGAGTGCTAAATCTGGCTCATCAGTATTACCTTCAATCACTCCCAGGTGTGG
This sequence comes from Polypterus senegalus, assembly GCF_016835505.1. Lineage (NCBI taxonomy): Eukaryota > Metazoa > Chordata > Cladistia > Polypteriformes > Polypteridae > Polypterus > Polypterus senegalus. The sequence continues at coordinate 160,559,086 of NC_053154.1, forward strand.
TGGCTGTGCAGCTCCCCCTGGCAGCCCCCAAGGAACCCAACAAGGCTGTGCCAAACTTCAAGTCCCAGCATGCCCTGTGGGAATCTGTGGTGCTACCCTCCAGTGTGCCAGGGGAGGTAGTGCCTCAGAGATGCTCTCTCTCCCCCAGTCCTTCCATCCAGCTGGCGTCCCGGCCGGGTAATGGTCGAGGCCGCCCGTCACACTGCATATTGATACTCGTAAACACAACATTTTAGGATGCTTCAAAATTAGAGAAGAAAAGAGCACTATATCAGCCACCTGTGTTTTTTATACCAGAATTCTTTTCAAAATATTGTATTTGTTTCTTTGTTTCTTTACGTGAGGTTTTGATGCCCCAGACACCATCCTGTACAAGGATATAAGTGGTCATCACAGAGATGGACCGGGGCGAATGAGGAGACAGACAAAAGTGTGCAAAAGTTTATCGAACAACAAAGAATTAAAGTGCAGAAGGCACAATAGTGTTTCATTGAATAAGTCTTTTTAAACACAAATTTTGTCCATTAAAAACATTGTCTTTGGGAGTGCTCCATAAATATGTAAATAATAAGAACATAAGAAATTTGACAGATGAGAGAAGACCATTCAGTCCATCAAGCCAGTTTGTTTAGCTAATAGCTAAGCTGTCCCAATATCTAATCCAGATTCTTCTTAAGTGTTGCCAAGGTTTCTGTTTCAATTACATGTCTCGGTAAACTACATGCCTCAGTATAAATAAATACTTCGAAAATCCAAAACAATCTTTCATGCTATATTACTTTTCCCCTCATCTGGACATCATAGTGAATCCCAGGTTGCGTGGCTCACTGCATCCTGATCTGCCTTCTCAGTCGGTGCCCCCACCCATCCCGGCTTTCTGACATCTACAATGGTGATGTTATGATCTGGATCCTCGGCCTCTCCCCATTCTCCTCTGCTCGCTTAAAGTCCTCTGATTCAAATATAGCCACATCATGGAACTTCCACATCAGCCATCGGTCCTGCTCCCTTCTGTAGCTCAATAGAGCTGACATTGCCTGTCCTATCCCCCTGACAAGAAATACCTTACATCCAGCTGTTCTAATGAGAGATCAAAGTTTTATTTCTTGTTTTTTTACTCTTTCTTTATCTCCTCTCAATCACTAACCCCTTCCTTTTATCGCTATTTACTTACAGCTGATGCTTGTTAATTACTGTGCCGCTTATCCGGTAATCAACACAAACCAGCTATTACATGTGTTCATGTGCGCGCCTTAATTAAGCCCAGGTCAAACTGTCGGGCAGTGCTTAAAATCCATTCAAATCAATAAATCAATCTCTTTAAAACACTAAGAAACACGAATTACAGCACTGGTACCCTTTAGTGCTGCTGTGAGCTCAGACAAGGATGGTGAGGTTTGAGTACATTCTTACATCATTTGTGAAATATAAACTGATAAAAATGTTGTGCCAATTCTGTAAGTTACAAGAATATGACTTCTTTTTTAGAATACAAGATTGTAGACTACTAAAACTGTTAGGATGAATAGAATTACAAGGGGCTGTTAATCGTCATTTTATATTGCAGTAAACCTAACTTACAAAATGGCTTATGCTGAAATGAAATGAAATTGATGGTGTGTACTTCTGTGAAAAAACTTAAAGCTTCCCAAACTGGGGTGAGGGCCATTCAGTTTTATAAGTTTCTGATCACTATAGTAAATTATTTTCTATTCTTCTCAGTTGTTATCTACCTTAATAAAAGGATAAGTGACTCTGTGCCAGGCACATCACAAACATTTCAGTAATTAATGCATTTTATTTGTCATTTCAACAGATGGCGCATCTCAAACATGAACACTTCTTTTTTGACTCCTATTCCAAATGGCATTTACAAAGTGCACTGCAAACGTTAAAGCTGATGTATGTGTTGATGATTTCAGCCCATCTTGAATGGGTAGCACAGCTGGCATTTTAATAGCTCTTTATATATGATGACCCTTGAGTGTATTATGTTTTAGTGTAGTTTGAATCAATCAGATGTTTTATTCTTCATGTATCAGTATCCTGATGCTCATTTAATCGATGAATCTTGGCTCTTGGCATATTTTTTTTTTAAGAAATCCATTATATTACATACTTTTTATTTGCTGATAATCAAATTATTCTGTCAGTTAACTCATCTATTTTTGTAAGTTCACACTCAAAAATTGTGATTCTTAATTTCAGTTTTATTTCTCCTGCATTAGGTATAAAAGGTGCATTGTACCACCCATAATATAGGCAGAGTAGGCTAGCCCTCCAGACTTGGCAGCTCAAAAAGGGTTAAATCCATGCCCAAGGACACCATGAGGCCAAAGGGAACATCAATAAGCTAAGTGAAAGTTGAGTTAATGGGAACAGATTGGCAATTAATCATCATATAATGGTCACTCGTCCAAGCTACCTTATTTGGCAGATTGGCAGTGACAACGCCAATGCTAAAGAAATAATGTCCAACCAGAAATTTAGAAGCACATTGTATCATACAAAATTAGGATTTTGTGAGATAATGAGGTAAAATGTCAATGCAACGTGTCTATATGACTTACTTTATGGGGCATGTCTTATCATCAGAGAAAATCTGATCTTAAAAGGCAGCATACTTCAGTCTTGTAAGGAAGTGTGCCCAGAGATAAAGTTAATGCTTTAGAAACATGAAACTAAAAAACAAACTACAGTGGACTTCTTTACAGGTATCTTAGAAAGGCCAAGTCAGAATTATAAGTTGATTCCTTTTGAAAATCTGTTAGTACACTTTTGAAATTTCCAGCAAACTTTACTTTTACACATAACTCATAATTCTTATTGATCCTTCAGTGAAGAAAATGCTAATGTATCTTGTATTTTCAAACTTATAATTCATACTTCAGAGGAATGTGACAAAATCATTGTGGGATTAAATGGGTTAAAAGCATTGGTTGAGAGGTTAAAGATTTTCAGACAAAACACAAAATGTTTGCAAGAGGTGTGCTATGTAAAAATTCAAAGCCAAATATTCAGGAATGCCAAGTATGAGATGCAAGAAGAGGCCAAACTAGCAGCACATTACTGTCTATTTTATGTCGTTTGAATGGAGTAAATTGGGTGATACAAAAAAGGTTTTATGTGGCAAAAAGTGCCCAACAGATCGAGCATATACACATTTAGTAATGGAAGATAATCACAGTATCTTGAGATGCACAGTTGACAGAGACTTCATACAAAAAAAAAAACTCGCCATGTCTGCTATCAAAATTGTTTCCTCCGAATATTGACATGGTGGGAAGCTAAATACATACAGTACAGTCAACATTGCTGCCTTTTTCTCACCAGTTTAAAAGTCATAAATATTTTCTTTTTGAGCACAGTGTCAGGTTTGAAAGACTGAGTATATGTCGTCTGTAATTTATTAAAATGCAACACACTGTACTGTATTTCCCAGAGAAAGCAACGATTAAAGGTTTAGTTGGCAATTGTGGCCAAAGTCACTAAACATGGGAGTTTGGGGGGATGTGTTTCCCACTGCAGGATTTTGCTGCTAAAAGAAAAGTTTAGACTTTAGAGGATGTACTTTTAGGGTGTCCCCACCAGGGCATTACTTTGACAAAAGGGTTTGGATGCCAGAGAGCAAAGCAGTAGTGGTCATTTGCTACTACTTGATGCATGTGCAAAAACTCTACTATATATATCGCACACTTCTTATTTGTTGAAATGAATTAGATTCTGAAAATATAAACAGTATTGGCAATAAATGAGAGCTTAAAAATCTCATACTCCTAAAGTGGCTTAGCTTTTTTTCTTTTTCACCTCATTTGTTGTTATAGACTTTGTACTCATCTTTTTGCAGAAATACATTTTTTGTGTTGACGGTATAGACAGATGCTTGACCACAAGGATAAGTGAAAAAAGACAGCGAGCTTTCATGATTCGAATCCTTCATCTGTTTCCAGTTTGCTTCTGTCAAGATGGGATGCAGTTATGGAATGTTGTATGAAATATATACTTAATTGCTTGTAATTCATATATATTTTAAGTGTGGTACATTGTAGTACAGAAAAGCAAACTGATAGGATTGAAAGTAAATGATGACAGCTTGGATTGATGAAGAGAACCACAGACTTACACAAACAAAACTGTCTTATGTAGAATATACACTAACTTTCATTAAATTAGAACAGAGAAGTAATAAAAGATTATCATATGTTGATACTTTGGGAAAACAATTAAATTATTGCATATCTGTCTATTTGTCTGTCTCTCTGTCCATCTATCATTAGCTTCTATCTATCTATCTATCTATCTATCTATCTATCTATCTATCTATCTATCTATCTATCTATCTAATGCAATGAAAACACTATTTTTTAGTTAAAAAGCTGAAATTTAGCATGATTGTACATCTAGGGCAGTAGGCATCTGCTAAGAAAAGAAAAATTAAAAATAACAAAGTTTAGGGGTTAAAACATTCCTACAATAGAAAAACTAAATACCCCAAAAACACTTTAACTGATTTAATTGAAATTTGGTGACGTTATCAATAGAGAAATGTAGTCGACGAGTGTTGTTTTATTTAAAAGGGGACTTGCATATGAAGGACAGAGCAGAAGTGATTGATAAGCCAAGCCAACAGCAGCACTACCCAACAGGGTGGACAGATGACTGAAGAAGGGACAGTGTCCTGTGGCCTAATTTACCATATAAAGTTAGATTTCACACAAAAAAAGAGGCTCAAAAAGTACAGTACACAACTTCCCACACAAGTGTCTGGATTTATAAAATAAAATTTGATGGGGGAATGCGCATATATTTATGACAGCTCTGACCCACGCGTTCACAACATTTCTGAGAAACTGGGAAATGACAACAACCTTGATCAATTAGTGAAATGCAGCCAATCAGATAAATGACGTCTCGCACACGTAGTATCATATCACTAAGCTGTTGTTTTAGTGTTCATTAATATGACACACATATTAAAGCTCAAATGTGATGAATATGAGGCTCAGACTGTATTTTAGTTCCCTTATTTTGGAGGACCAGTGTGGCGTATATGCACTTTTTTGTTTTATTTTTCGTCAGTTTATACTACCTGATGTCGTTTCCCAGTTCAGGAGTATCTCAGCCAAGCTTCACTCCGTTATGCCCGCTGTTCTGGAACCCTTTAATAAAGTCCTATATCCAGTTTTCATATGGTGTGGGTGCATATACATATAACGCAACACATTGTTACCAGGATAAAAACAGAATTTGCACCACTGTCCGTTTTCCTAACGTAATCTGAGCAGTTTGATGCACTCTTATTGCAATAAGGATGCCTAGCGAAAATGAAGTTGCTTTTGTTAACCGTAAGTAGTTACATTTTATAAACATGCACGCCATCTGATGGATCGTAAGTCTAACCCTAACCGACTATAATATAACTGAGGCCCATTGTCTTATAAAATTTTCCTGGTAAAGTCAGGTTGTGCTACCTGTGCTGGCAGTATGTTTATATACCACATTTACCAGGTCACTTTTTCTTTATTTTGAATTTGGTCCCCCATTATATTTCATTCTTTAGTTGTGCATTTTCTTCCATAACAAGTCATTACACATTAAATGTTCCCTGTACAGATGTGTATATGACATTGGCGTCAGGCCTTTGCTCTATTATAAACCCTGTATTTGTGCTCTATATGAAGAAGATGGATTGGGAGGGCACTGGTGGTACAGAGACCAGTAATGTTATCTCGTAGTTCCAGAGTTCTGGTTCCAAAGCTCTATCCAGTCGCTATTTATATTCAGTTCACACATTCTCTTTCTGTCTTCATGAGTTGTTCTCTCGATACTCTGGCTTCCCACAATCTCAGAGACTTGCATCTCTAAATTGTTTTGGTATTGTTGTAAATTGTTTCAGCTTGTATGTGTGTGGTCTAGCTTTGATCCTGCTGTGATTGATTCTTTGCATCTGCATTGGAAGAAGCAGGTTTTAAACATGGGCGGGTGAAGGCCTTGCATCGGTCATAAATAAAAGCTTCAGTTTCTCTTCATATTTTTCTGTTACGGTTAATACTCATTATTGTGTTATAATAGGAATGGTTTCTTTATATCTTTGCAGAATTAAATATTAACAACAGTGACCTCAAATGTGATTTGGTAATTTCATTAATTTCTCTTGTTTTTCTACAGAAATTATACCACTGTATGGCATGTCAAGCTATATCAGTCGAGAGGAGCAATACAGCAAACCACAGCACAAGAAAATGAAAGAGAGGCAACTTGAAAGGCAGAACCGCATTAACAGCCCACCATCAAGCATTTATAAGAATATGAGCTCCTGTGCAGCAGTGTACAATGGATACAGCAAGAGCCACGCTGGATCAGGGGGTGGAGGAGGGGGAAGTCCTGGCATTAAAAAGAGTGAACGTCGAGCAAGGAGTAGCCCTAGAGCTAATGAACAAGAAGTGCCAGGTAAGCCTTCCATCCACTGGATTGTGGAAAAGTAGGAGAAATTCAGTAATTAAATTTTAAAGGAGGAATGCTATTTTTGGTATTGTCCACTTGGTGAGCTCAGGCCTACCAGTGTCTTTATTGGATGTAGCACTCCCAGAAAGGCTGCACTTGCCTTAAGCGGAGCCCCCACTTGTCCAATCAACTTCTCACTCCAGTCGCCCTCTGTTTTTAAGCCCATGTGTTCCTAGTTTCTTCCGACACCTGTACTCCCACCTCAACCAGGTGTACAGGAAACCTTAATATTTAAGTATAATTTCAGGTGGCTCACTGCTGACACCCTGACACATGAATTCACTGCATACTTGAGCCTTCATCAGCATTTTTAGTTTCGTCCTTATGTTATCTGTCAGCACTCATCTCTTGAAGTGCAGTGCCAACACTTTAGTGGCCTGTAGTCAGGTGTGCTGCATATCCACTCATCATTCCATTGTCAGGCGGTTCCTCTTTGTTGAAAGCCGAACTCCTGTGTTGCCATGACAACTGCATATTTCCAAACTGCCGCAGCCTGATCATTTTACCCTGTCCACAATGCACCACTTGTATTCCAGCCATCCTCTACTTTTTGTAAGCCTACAAAGTTCAAGTAGGACCCCATTTCTTGGCTGTGTAGTTAAGATGTGAGCGAGTCACTGGCATAGACGTGCTGTAGGTCACGGTATTTGAGATAGGGCACGTCTCTGCTTTTTATTACAAGGTGTTTGAGCAATCTCTCAGCATGCTAATACAAATGGCAGGAAATTATTCAAACACACACCTGCAGCAGTTAGGTAGAGCCACATCTCCTCTTTCAGAATGAACAGGGCTGTGGCACAAATCTCACTATTCACACGGCTTGGTGGGCATTTATCGAGAATGGTAGCTCTTCTGTATAAGAAAGCGATGACATGTCCAAAGAATACACTGCTTTGAGAAGTTTACGTTGCACTGTGCAATAACGCAGGTGTTGAAAGGGGCAAGCTGAGCCAGATGGCAGTGGTAATCTGGACAATGGGCAGGCCATTGGCGCTATCACATTTTTACGAAATGGTTACCGTACATGCTGGCTTGGTTTTCTTGGTGCTTCATTATATCCAGTCAGTAATGTTGAAGGAGCAGGCAGCCCTTTCAGCACCTTTTATATTGTTATATATTTATGTCTTCCACACATGGATGCCATCTTTGGCATGGTTTTCCTGCAGACACTCTACTGTCCTTTTCTCAGTCTGTTGGCATGATATCAAGTCCATAGTTGTTTCTGCATTTTCCCACATCTTTTTCATGACTTTTTTGCATTGGTTTATTCACTGTAGCATTAAAAGTAAAAAAAAAGCAAACTCCAAACCTGATTATCAGTTTCTGTCATTGTTTATTTTACTTACTGTTCATAAGTAGTTTGCATGGACAGATGCCAGTCTAATGTTTCCAGCTTTCATGGGGTCCATTGTTTACTCTGTATTCCAGCATCTAATACATATGTTTTAAGTTCTCAAACTGAAATATGTAGATAATCCATCACCTCCATCAACTCTAGAGGATTCTGAGTTTAGGTCTGGTGTAAACCAGACTGTCTTTTGGATGAGGAAGTTCCCATTGTACCTTTGCTGTATTGCATAAATTAGAAATTTGTATTGGTTAGCTTCTAGTAAGCCAAGCAAACCAAAATGACATTCCCTCACCTGTGAGATGTTGTGTTCTTCTGGTTATTTTGATTCCTGTTGGTGGGCACTTTGCCCTTTTTTTAGAACCAGTAGGGTTTCTGTTTTCTTGGGTGTCTTTTGCTTTTCTCCTATAAATCTCATTAATGGCTGCTAGGAATATTTAGACTTTGCTTCTACAAATACATATACAGTGGAACCTCTAGATACGAGTTTAATTCGTTCCAGCACTGAGCTTGTATAGCGAATTTCTTGTATCTAGAACAAAACTTCTCCATTGAAAATAATAGAAATCCAGTTAATCCATTCCGCACCCCCAAAAATATCAACATAAAAATCAATTTTCCTAACAAATAACACTGATAAATAAGTGTGGATACACTTTGTCTGCTGAGCATCATGTGATCATAACTGAGCTGGTGGTTCTTCTGTCTTGTGAGCGTCTCTCTCTCCTCATCTCTCTTGCTTGTGCGCCTCTCTCTCTCTCTCTCCTCATCTCTCTCCTCTTGAGGGTAGAGAAAAGCCAAGCAAAATGACACCTTTTATTGGCTAACTAAAAAGATTACAATATGCAAGCTTTTGAGGCAACTCAGGCCCCTTCTTCAGGCAAGATGTAATCAAAGCTTGCATAATGTAATCTTTTTAGTTAGCCAATAAAAGGTGTCATTTTGCTTGGCTTTTCTCTACATTCATAATGGCTAACACGGTACAACACCCTAGTACTCCTCTTGCGGGCAATCGTTTCCTATTCTCCGTCTGCATGTCTGCAATATTTTTGGATACGCTTATACGGCGAACTGCTACAGCGAAACAATGAAATCACAAGTGCAGAAACGCGTAGATCCTCACGCTACGGTAGAACAAGGAACACTGAGTGAGCTGACGGGCTGGCAGCGTCAGCTTGGGTGAATCCCCGAGTCGAGGCGGATCGGGAAACTCGTCACGCATAACCACAGCCTGGCTCGTGGCTCGTTCGCGAGCCAATGCTCGTATTTAGATCCGAATTTTTCGCTCATACTTTCCTCTTATCTTGAATTTCTCGTATACAGAGGTGATCGTATCTAGAGGTTCCACTGTACAGTATTTGCACAATGCTTGGTAAGAATGGGTTAGCTGTGTTCTTTTTCATGTAAAAAGAAATATGGCTCATATTTCATAAAAATTACATTGCCCACTATATTACGTTCTTCAGAAACCCAGTGAGACTTGGGGATCATTTTACAGTTCATAGTTGTTATTATAGTTTGTGGAGATTTGTGATAATGTAAAGTTCGGGATTTGAATGAGAAGTTAATGAGTTTGGGCAAATTAGAAAGATCATCTATGCTAGTGATATTACATACTGTTGCAATACTATAGATGTTTTTCTTTACTTGTTTGGTATTATCTCCAAAACACTTCACAATTTTAGTATAAAGAATATTATGAAATTGCTTTATTCATATTCATTGAGAGGAGTAAATCATTTCAACATGGGAACAAAGTTTCAACAAGACATTTGTAACACACTTTTTTTTGATGGTCACTGTTCACAGTGTTTTTTGTGCTTGATTGATGAATTTACAAATAAATACTGTAACTTTTGCATCCCGTCAAGAATATAGATGTCATATTGATTTTTTTGGCACATACTTATTGGCCATATGCAGTGTCTGCACAAGATAATAAATCTATATACTGTATGTATAGAATAAAAATGATTCAAAGGACAATTTTCTCTTTTTTATTTTCATAATAATAAAGTTTTTCTTAATCCTTGCATATGCAGAACTTTGCATAAAATAACTATGAAGAATAATTATCCCCTTTCCATGATATCCCTGCTGCTTGATCAAGTTTTTTCAGTCTTCTGTGTTAGGTGAAAAAAAACAGTCTTCAGTAGTGTAGAGCTCAGTGATCTAACACCATGTGACATAAATCCATGGAGTGACCTATGTATGCACCAGGTGCTCATCAGAATATGAACTTTATTCTTATAGGCGAAAGAAGACACACAAACACACCTAATGTGTCGAGTGAAGTGATTCTTGAAAGAAAAATAATATGCACAGCACAAGCAGCCAGCTGCATTCTTTCTTAGAACATGTTTTTCTAGGCATTTTGCTTTTATTGCTGTATTTTGCATTTTGTGATTGTTTTGGTTAACGTCCCTACACTAATGAGCCATCGGATGGGAGCGAGACCGTCACTGCTTATCACATCCCAGTCCCCTGTTGATAAACACAAATCACCTTGTGCCTTCACCCACACCACATAGTGAAGCAACTGGCAAATCTTTATACCAAACTGGCAAGCAAGTCTTACTGGTGTATGACTATATAGAGTCTCGGATTTAGGCCACACAATTTAATACAGACAGATCTGTGATTGACTCATTATGAATGCAATCTTTCAAGTATATTAAAATTTTAATATAATTAATGTAGGAAATGCATGTTAAACAATTTGTATTTTTAAGATTACTACTTTTTATGTTAGTGGGCTGTGATTGTGTGATGTTAAGTCTTCCAAAAAAGATTGTGTTTATGCATTGTTGTTACAAAATAAATAAAAGTTCCTTTGAAATGTGCATAAAGTGATGGGAATACCAAATTTATGCATTGTTCAGTTAGTTAGACTTTAGCGTTGTCTAGCTTCTTTATCCAGAAAATAAGGTCATATATTTAAAAAATGACAGGTATGTAACACTCTCCAACACAAAAGTCCAAACCTATGCCTGCACAATTTATAATGTTGAGGGTACAGTACCTACCAAATAATACAAGTAGTACACAACACATGTTTCACCCTTATTGGGGCTCATCAGGTGTATGCACTTTTACATCCCCTTATGGGAATCAAACCTCGGAACGTCAGCACCTGAGGCAAAGCCTCTGACGTTGCGCCACGGCAGGTTGTTCACTTATTTTCCAGGGTGCAGATTGGAGTAGTTAATTCTTAGGTTAGATTATTTTGGATGGTTACGTACTATTTAACATGTGTCGTTGGTTGGCCAGTTGGCAAACATCTGCCACGTCCTCTAGTTGCGAGTAGCAGCTCATAGATATGTGATACATTACCTACCAAATAATACAGAGTACAAGACACATGTATATGTACATCTCTATATAGGTAAAATCCAATGTCTGTCTGTCTGTCTGTCCGCTTTTCACGAGGGAACTACTTAACAGATTTAGATCGGGTTCTTTTCTAAAATTTGCTTGAACATTCTGATTGGTTTAAGCGACTTCTCTCATCGTGCTAAGTATCATAGTTCGCTTGCAGGAGCGATTTATTCACGCTAATCCGAAACAGAGGCTGTGGGCCGAGGGGAGGGCGAAGCATGACATCAGGAGTGGGGAGCCAGGCTGGGCCATCCTGTTTCACTCGCTAGCCTCCGTTCAAGTCACTGTACCTCTGCGTTTTGCAATGAACCTTGACTCTGCTTAGCTAGCAATACCTGTTTGTTTATTGATTTTTACAATTTGTCCTGTTTAACCACTACGCGGAGGACAGCTAGTACAGAAAGTATTCAGACCCCCTTCAATTTTTCACTCTTTGTTATATTGCAGCCATTTGCTAAAATCATTTAAATTAATTTTTTTCCTCATTAATGTACACACAGCACCCCATATTGACAGACAGGCAGATTTATTAGAAAAGAAAAACTGAAATATCACATGGTCCTAAGTATTCAGACCCTTTGCTCAGTATTTAGTAGAAGCACCCTTTTGAGCTAATACAGCCATGAGTGTTCTTGGGAAAGATGCAACAAGTTTTTCACACTTGGATTTGGGGATCCTCTGCCATTCCTCCTTGCAGATCCTCTCCAGTTCTGTCAGGTTGGATGGTAAACGTTGGTGGACAGCCATTTTTAGGTCTCTCCACAGATGCTCAATTGGGTTTGAGTCAGGGCTCTGGCTGGGACATTCAAGAACAGTCACAGAGTTGTTGTGAAGCCACTCCTTTGCTTCACTGTGGGGACTGTATTGGACAAGTGATGAGCAGTGCCTGGTTGTCTCCACACATACCGCTTAGAATCAAGGCCAAAAAATTCTATCTTGGTCTCATCAGACCTCAGTGTGTGGAGACAACCAGGCACTGGCGGTGGCAGCATCATGCTGTGGGGGTGTTTTTCAGCTGCAGGGACAGGATGACTGGTTGCAATTCGAGGGAAAGATGAATGCGGCCAAGTACAGGGATATCCTGTACAAAAACCTTCTCCAGAGTGCTAAGGACCTCAGACCTGGCCAAAAGTTTACCTTCCAACAAGACAATGACCCTTAGCACACAGCTAAAATAATGAAGAAGTGGCTTCACAACAACTCTGTGACTGTTCTTGAAAGGCCCAGCCAGAGCCCTGACTTAAACCCAATTGAGCATCTCTGGAGAGACCTAAAAATGGCTGTCCACCAACGTTTACCATCCAACCTGACAGAACTGGAGAGGATCTGCAAGGAGGAATGGCAGAGGATCCCCAAATCCAGGTGTGAAAACTTGTTGCATCTTTCCCAAGAAGACTCATGGCTGTATTAGCTCAAAAGGGTATTTCTACTAAATACTGAGCAAAGGGTCTGAATACTTAGGACCATGTGATATTTCAGTTTTTCTTTTTTAATAAATCTGCAACAATTTCAAAAATTTTTTTTGTCTGTCAATATGGGGTGCTGTGTGTACATTAATGAGGAAAAAAATTAATTTAAATGATTTTAGCAAATGGCTGCAATATAACAAAGAGTGAAAAATTGAAGGGGGTCTGAATACTTTCCGTACCCACTGTATGTGTGTGTGTCAAAATGCCCACACAAGTGGTCAATATGACACTGACTCAATTTGGCATTTGTGGGAGTCAATCAGAAAAGAAGGGGTAATGAAAGCTGTCAACCATGCGCCTTTGACTTCACTGTAATACCCCTGCTCATACTGTGCAGGTGGCAAAGGCTTCTGTGTGAAATTAAGGATCTGTATAGATACCATACCCATAGTATCGTCCTAGCACTGTGTGACTCCCATCTATTCAACAGTTCAAACTTTTTTTTAACTTTAAAATCTATTGATAGTTCAAGCTTGAAACCTTTTGATCTCTCCTTATGCTTTGGATGTGTGTGTGTCCGTGTATATATAAACAGATAAACCTTACAAGTATGTTTATATATAATGTTTCTCCATTCTATGAACATGTTTCCACTTATATGCCATGTGTAAATTGTAACACCTAATATCTCTTAATATAAGGGACTGAACAATGAGTCAGGCCTTGTTTTCGAAGTACAGTGTATGTTGTGCATGTGCTTGTATTCTTATTTTGTATTACATATTTAACATTTGACTTTAGTCTTTTGTGATCCAATGTGCCTTGCACTCAGTTTGTGTTCATTTCAGGTAATACTTTTTGCCCCATTACAGGCATTACTAAGATAGGCCTTAGTTTGTTTGTAAGCCTCTACTGTACTAACTCAGTTTGAATTTTAGTTTACTGCTTTTGACTTTTGCTAAGTTGACATTCAGCACATAACTATCTATACTGCTCACAGCTTTATTTATCTTATTTATCTTCCAGGCTGCTTGTTTGTGTCTGCTAGAAAGTCCAAACATACCTTTCTGGTCAGGTGGTGTTTTATTTTTAATATCCTATTCTAATTGGTTTTCTTTTTATTTCATATTTATTTGAATAACTGGCTGGGAAAGCCAGTGCCATCTGGGATTTTTTTCTTGCATTCACATTGAGAAATCAGGATTAAATGACTGCTATTATTCCACATTTAAGACTCAACTTTGAAAAACGCTGAGGAAGTGAGACATTTTTTCCCAAATACGTGCCTACCACATCTTGTTTGGTCTGGAATGACTGGAAACCGCAAAAGAACGGCGTGTATTGTTATGGTCAGTACACAGCTGACTCTTGAAATACTCTGTTCAGCTCTGGACCATAGGTGATGCTCTGTTATGGACGGTGGATTGCAGTTTGTGTACAAATCATCTTGGCAATTGGGATTTCAGGGTGATTCATTTATTTTCCGTTTCCATCAGAAACACAGTTTTTCCTTCCCTTTTTTATACTGAGTAGAAAATGGGAGAATAGCTCAAATCTAAAACGGTGAAAATGACTAAATAATCTAACTTCAAACTGTGACTTTTTATTGTTAGTGTTATGAAGTGAAATATTTGATGGGACCTCCTTCTGCCATTGTTTTTATGAGTAAAACATCTGGATGCTGCAGCAGATACTGACACAGCACATTTAAAACAAATAGAAGAAATAATTCTAGGTGTGGAAACATAATAATTGCAGGTTTTATTTCCTGCATTTTGGCATGTGTCAAAGCTGACTGCAGCCTTTTGGAGAACTTCATGTAAAATTAATTTTGCTTCACTGTGTTTAGGGTCCATGCTTGGCCAGTAGAGAATATTCATCACAGCCTAGTGACCGATCTATCTAAATCTCAAGTAAAGATATCTTTTAACCACAGAGCTTCAGGGTCACTCCAAGTTGTTTGGATGAATCTGGTTTTGTAATAGAGCTGCATGCTGTGTAGGTCTGAGCTGTCTTATTGACTGCATCTCTTCTTATATCTTTACTATGCTTTCTCTTTGGATAGAATTGGGTAAGTTACTTTAGCCTATTGCCATTAATGAGTTGGCTTCTTTAGAAACCTTCTTGCATGAAAGGCATACATATCACAGAATATCTATTTTTATATGTGTATGATATGATGTGCATGTGTGTGTGTGTATATATATCTAGTATGTGTAGTCCTTGAAAATTAGTATCAACCTTACAAATCATATTATTCAGTAACTTCCTCCATCATGAGGCTTTAAAGACCACAGTGACTTTTGCCTTTTGTGAAAGCTAGACTCCAGCCTTGCCACTGGACTTCTTTGAGCACATTGGACATCTTAAACACATAGAAGTCCTCTATTTCATTTATGAAGATGATATTCATACTTGTCTCTACTTTTCAGTAGACCAGTTTATTGCAACTTGAAAAACTTTTTCTGCTAGCTGTCAGCTTTACTGCTTCTGAATTCAGATTGAACTGACCTGTAATTTGCTACTAACCCAATTTAAACAAGTCACTGCCAGTGGTTTTAAATGAAACTTAAATTTGAAATCAGTTTAGTCTAGTTTAGGATCAAAAGGAGCCACAGTCCATCCCGAGAGCCTTGAAGAAAAAGCAGGAACCGGGTGGCTTCTTTGCCAAATCGGTCCAGTCTAATTTAGTAGTTTTTAACAAAACTTTTTTTTTATTTCACAAAATATTTTAAAAGTGATTTGTTTTATTCCTTGTGTAAAGTGTTTACCATGTTCACTTTTTTGTCAACAATTAACTCACCTAGTTTTACAAAGAAAATCTCCAATATGGTCACCATTTGCAAACATATTTCCCTCAAAGTCTTTTCTCCTCCACACATTATACAGGACATACCAGTCTGTACAGTCAGTGCTTGGGGTTAGAGGAAGCCAGTGCCCGAAGAAGTTCTTTTCGGATCTAAGAGTATGCATTGGCATCTTTCTAGATTGTCCATAAACAATAATGAGCCCAAAACAAGTACAAGCCAGACACATTTTAAGATTCCTCCTCTGGGCAGTTTATGTGATATGGAAGGTATTTATTCTTGTTTAGGGCTACTGTCAAATCAAGTTTTATTACGTTTACCGCATTCTCTAAGTATTACTTTACAACACTTAAAAAAAAAAAAGCAGTACAAAACATACCAAGAAAGTGCGGTTAATTTTAAGTCCCATTTATGCATGTTGCTGGTAGGATGAACAGAATCCAGCAGAGAGAACAAAGCCCCGGCGCTGCTTTCACCCTTTTAATTACCAGAATGACAGGTTTTGCTTACCAGCTGAGCAGTTATACAGGAGAATTGTGGACCTCTTCCTTTCTTTGTCCCCGACTGTGTGGTGTTTGTTGCTCTGCTGCTGCTTGGTGCTTGTAGTGTATCATCTTGCCAGTGGTGGCTTATTCTTTCTACTTGTATGGCTTAAAAGCTGAATACTAAATATGCTGCCAGCCACTGAACCACCTGTGATATATAGGCTATATATGGGAGGGAATTATGTTATGAAGTCAAAAGGTATCTAATATTAAGAAAAAATAAGTCTGTTGTTGTGACAAACTTAAGCAAGTCCTGGTATATTAAGTGACTTACAATGAAAAAAAACTGCTTAGTGTCTTCGACAGATAATTTCAAGCACAGAACATCCTCTAAAATCTGATGAGCTCTAAAAATAAATCACATTTGATATCCATGTGAACAGGACATATTTGCTTAATTAGAAAAGGTGGATGCACTGCACAAGAAGATTGAAGATCAGGCTCTCTGCAATCTGATGACATTAGTGGAGACGATTATTTAAAACAAAGTCATTGGTGGTAAAGGGTGAACAATTCCAGGTGTCCGCAAAAAAGTTGCTCAATCTTTAAAAAATGACTTTCTTTGAAGGGATGGCATGGAATCTCAAATGTTGACTGAAGTTTGCAGCCAACCATTTAGGATATTTGGTAAAAATGGATGTAAAAATTCTTGTTTAATATTTTAGAGGAGTCTCTTGGTAGACAGAATGCATGAGACAGTAAGAATCACTTGTGCAGCAGGTTGTTCTGAAAGAAAATTAGTTAAAGTCTGTAGAAGGCGTAAGCTAGGAACCAACATTGCTGCTTCAAAAGGTCAATGAAAGCACAAGTTAAAAACAAAAAATAGTGTTTTTATCACTTTTTGTAACTTTCTAACATAATGGCACCGCAACGCATTTGTAAATAAATGAAAACTGTATGTGACATCTAACTGTCAGATTCCATAAAAGTAATGGTCTTTGAAAGCAGGTGCTGCAAAATTGACTTCACTTTAGTAATATCTTATTAATAAAACAACTTGGCTTTGCTCACAGCTTTTAAAGTTAACATGAGAATCCTGCAGCAAAGTGAAAAATCTGTCCTTTTAGCATTAAATAGATGTCATTGTACTGACAAGAGCAAGACTGGCTGGTCAGCAAAGTGGGATGTACACATAACACACTGCAGCATATATCCAATCTCAGTAGAAAACAAATGGCTACAACTGACAACAGGAGAAAATATAACATTTAGGTGAAGTAATAAGTAAATCCCTACGAGTGGTTCAGAAATCAGGCAAATGTCTGTTTTGGACAGTAATTCTTTTAGTAGGGACCTGAATCAATCGCCCTGCTACTGCAGTGGAATCAACAGGATTGATCAGTGTTTACTTTTTTGGGTTTTCATTCCGAATCTAAAAAAGAATTTCTACTCCGTAGTCTTATATGTTCACTAAGTGTGAAACAGAGTAAAGAGTTTATTTCCTGCCACAGGGCACAAATTTGAGTCCAATAAAGTCATGTGTTTCATTCAAGAGGCTATTAGTAATGATTGTGGTGTCAGGCTGTTGCACTAGGAAGCTGAAAGGTGACAGACTTGATTAAAATTATTAGCAATTATATCTTTTTTTTTTGTAAAACCTTTGATAAAATAACAGATGTTTCATTTCATGCACATAGCTTGTGAGGCATTGTGATGTAGTGGCTAAAGAACTGGGTTGGACTCAAAACTGCAAGGTTTCCAATTTAACTACCTCCTCATCCTTATTGTGTTTCCCCGAACAGGTCACTTTAGCAGTCTGCCATCAATTGTGGAATAAAATATATATATAGTGGAACCTCAGGTCACGACCGTAATTTGTTCCAAAACTCTGGTCGCAACCCGATTTGGTCGTGACCCGAGGTAATTTCTCCCATAGGATTGTATGTAAATACAATTATTCTGTTCCGGACCATACAAGCTGTATGTAAATATGTATATTTTTAAAGATTTTTAAGCACAAAAATAGTTAATTATACTATAGAATGCACAGTGTAATAGTAAACTAAATGTAAAAACGTTGAATAACACTGAGAAAACCTTGAACAGAGAAAACTAACCTTTCCGTCTCTTTAAAAACAAGCCCGGTGCATTCTTTAACTGCCTTCTCGCGCTCTCTCTCTCTCTCGCTCGCTTGCGCTCTCTCTCTCTCGTTCACTCACTCGCTTTCTGCACAGGGAGAGACTGAACACGTGCAGAAACCATCGACGTGTACGAACCAGAAGGGAAACTGGCTAGTTTGTCACCCAAGTGTGTGGTTGTGAACAGATGCAGAAGTTTGGCGAACTTTTTGGTCGTAACCCAATTTGTACGTGTTCCAAGGCGTTCGTGACCCGAGGTTCCACTGTGAGTGTACTGTATATATATATATATATATATATATATATATATATATATATATATATATATATACTGTACATATACAAACACATATATTTATATATATATATATATATACATATATATACTGTACATATATATATATGTGTATATACAGGGTGAGTCAAAATTATGTTAACATTTGAATGGCGGAAACAATTTATTTACAAAAAATACTTCATATGTGCAAGATGCTTAACAGGAATGTCTCAACCTGTTTGTCACTATGTTCAGCACATGTACCATATGTGGCACATAAATTGTCCACAAAAATTGAGTATAAGTATATACATATCAGTACTATTAGTGTTAACATAATTATGACTCACCCTGTGTATATATAGTGTGTATATATATATATATATATATATATATATATATATATATATATATATATATATATATATATATACACAGTGGTGTGAAAAACTATTTGCCCCCTTCCTGATTTCTTATTCTTTTGCATGTTTGTCACACAAAATGTTTCTGATCATCAAACACATTTAACCATTAGTCAAATATAACACAAGTAAACACAAAATGCAGTTTTTAAATGATGGTTTTATTATTTAGGGAGAAAAAAATTCCAAACCTACATGGCCCTGTGTGAAAAGTAATTGCCCCTTGTTAAAAATAACCTAACTGTGGTGTATCACACCTGAGTTCAATTTCCGTAGCCACCCCAGGCCTGATTACTGCCACACCTGTTTCAATCAAGAAATCACTTAAATAGGAGCTGCCTGACACAGAGAAGTAGACCAAAAGCACCTCAAAAGCTAGACATCATGCCAAGATCCAAAGAAATTCAGGAACAAATTTGAACAGAAGTAATTGAGATCTATCAGTCTGGTAAAGGTTATAAAGCCATTTCTAAAGCTTTGGGACTCCAGCGAACCACAGTGAGAGCCATTATCCACAAATGGCAAAAACATGGAACAGTAATGAACCTTCCCAGAAGTGGCCGGCCGACCAAAATTACCCCAAGAGCGCAGAGACGGCTCATCCGAGAGGTCACAAAAGACCCCAGGACAACATCTAAAGAACTGCAGGCCTCACTTGCCTCAATTAAGGTCAGTGTTCACGACTCCACCATAAGAAAGAGACTGGGCAAAAACAGCCTGCATGGCAGATTTCCAAGACGCAAACCACTGTTAAGCAAAAAAAACATTAGGGCTCTTCTCAATTTTGCTAAGAAACATCTCAATGATTGCCAAGACTTTTGGGAAAATACTTTGTGGACTGATGAGACAAAAGTTGAACTTTTTGGAAGGCAAATGTCCCGTTACATCTGGCGTAAAAGGAACACAGCATTTCAGAAAAAGAACATCATACCAACAGTAAAATATGGTGGTGGTAGTGTGATGGTCTGGGTTTTTGCTGCTTCAGGACCTGGAAGGCTTGCTGTGATAGATGGAGCCATGAATTCTACTGTCTACCAAAAAATCCTGAAGGAGAATGTCCGGCCATCTGTTCGTCAACTCAGGCTGAAGTGATCTTGGGTGCTGCAACAGGACAATGACCCAAAACACACCAGCAAATCCACCTCTGAATGGCTGAAGAAAAACAAAATGAAGACTTTGGAGTGGCCTATTCAAAGTCCTGACCTGAATCCAATTGAGATGCTATGGCATGACCTTAAAAAGGCGGTTCATGCTAGAAAACCCTCAAATAAAGCTGAATTACAACAATTCTGCAAAGATGAGTGGGCCAAAATTCCTCCAGAGCACTGTAAAAGACTCATTGCAAGTTATCGCAAACGCTTGATTGCAGTTATTGCTGCAAAGGGTGGCCCAACCAGTTATTAGGTTCAGGGGGCAATTACTTTTTCACACAGGGCCATGTAGGTTTGGATTTTTTCTCCCTAAATAATAAAAACCATCATTTAAAAACTGCATTTTGTGTTTACTTGTGTTATATTTGACTAATGGTTAAATGTGTTTGATGATCAGAAACATTTTGTGTGACAAACATGCAAAAGAATAAGAAATCAGGAAGGGGGCAAATAGTTCTTCACACCACTGTATATACTGTATATACACACACACACACACACAAAAAAAATATTATTATTAAGTAAAACTAGGTTTGTTTGCCACGTAATGTGTGATTTAATTTATCTAGACCAACTGAAAGCGCATATGGAAATGAAAATATAAATGTTCATTTATTGTAATCTTTCCCATGAGTTTTGGATAATGCGGTTAGAAAAGGCTTGGAATAATTAATTGGTATTTATTTTGTAATTTAACTGTGTATTTGAAATTGATTAAATATATATTTGCTTTTAGCCTTGCAATAGTTACTTACCAGGAATTTGTTCCTGCCTTGCTCCCCTGTGTGGGATTGGCTCCAGTAGACCCCCGTGACCCTGTGTGAAGATATAGCGGGTTGGCTGACTGCTATCCTTCCATCACAGGTTGAAATTTAAGTAACCAATGTAGACCTGATTTTTTTTATTATTACATGGGCTGTCCATTTGGCTAGGAATAATAATACACACCTGATTCCTTTCCATCCTGGTGGCCTTTTCCCCTCCGAATTTAGCTGCTTGTTTTTGCTGGTTCTCTCTTGACATCACTCATTGAACTGACCACTCTTATTGTCAAGGTGTATTGCTGGAAAAATGCAGCAGTGGTCACTCCCACATTGACCTCTGTCCTAGTCATGTCAAGCCTTTGATTTCTCAATTATCATTATTTCCACTATGCTATTGCCTACCATGCGAAGTTATCAGTCATAAAGCATTACAATTTTAAACCTCATTCATGTGGCCGCAATGGTACAAGAAAGTAACTACCATAGTGCTGCTGCTTGCGTATAACATCAGACAATAGAATAGGCAGATAAGACCAGTTACCTTATTTTTGCACCCTTGTTTTGGTATTTTATTATCATTTTGATTTTTTTGACCTCTCTTCTACATGTTTTGCCTATTGTTACATTTTTGTTCCTAACTCTTGCAACCAAACGAACATACAGATACACAGATGCTCACACACAGGCCCTTTTCTTTCATTAAGTTGGATAGGTACAGAAGTATGATTTATTTTAGGTAAGCTACAATGTGAAATGAAAATTGCCATTACCTGGACACCTGCTGGTTGTCAGTTCCACTTTCATGATTAGCTTTATTAAGTATGCCATTCAAACACTCCCCCTTCTATAGAGTGTTTTGTATTAAGCTGTAATCGGAGGTCCATTATCTGCTAGAGGAAAAAATGGCCCTGGGACATCATTTTTAATTAAAAGCAAATTGTTTTGGTACAATAATATCACAATTTCCAACATCCATTCCAAAGAGGAACGTGTTACTTTGATCGTTGACACTTCATTTCCCTGTATGACTTGGCCCTACAGTAGACTACCACACTGTTGAGTATTGTGGATTGTTTTCTGCTTGATGTTGCCTATACCCTACAACCCTGAATTAAATTAAGTGGGGAAGGATTGGGATAGGGCGGCACGGTGGCGCAGTGGTTAGCGCTGCTGCCTTGCAGTTTGGAGACCTGGGATCACTTCCTGGGTCCTCCCTGCGTGGGGTTTGCATGTTCTCCCCATGTCTGCATGGGTTTCCTCCAGGTACTCCTGTTTCCTCCATGAGTCCAAAGACATGCAGGTTAGGTGCATTGGCAATTCTAAATTGTCCCTAGTGTGTGCTTGGTGTGTGTGTGTGCATGCCCTGTGGTGGGCTGGCGTCCTGCCCAGGGTTTGTTTCCTGCCTTGTGCCCTGTGTTGACTGGGATTAGCTCCAGCAGACATGTAGTTAGGATATAGCGGGTTGGATAATGGGTGGGTGGGAGGATTGGGATATATTCATAAATATCCATACACTGTGCATACCTTGATATCAGTCTTGTTTTGGAAAATTCCTTTTTGCTTGTAGTTGAGTTTTTATTTGAAATTACAGTACTCATTAAAACGGATGATTTAATTCCAATGATTAAATACACATGCAGGGCACTTGTTGCACTGTGTCATTTTGAGTGCAGTTGGTCATCTCAAATGTTTGCTTAAATGGCCAGTTTAAGTGACTGAAAGTGTGGAAGTGAGGGTGCTCTGCAATGGGCTGGCAAGCCGCCTTGTGTTACCTCCTCCTTTGCACCCGATACTGCTGTTATAGGCTTAAGGCTCTTCTCAAGTAGGTTAGAAAATTGCCAGACAGATGATTGTGCCACGGTTAACTGTTATTAAGGTGTGTCTACTGTACATTTATCTGTTTGGTAAAAAGTTGAAAATAACCTCCTTTCCTCCCACAAAAGGGTAAAGGCAGACATAAAGGAAGTGCCTGTTTTTTGTCACTGACCCCACCTTCAAGGTTCTGCCAGCACGAGTTTTAACAAGCATCGTTTTGTTATAGCTGCCATGGGATTCTCCTGGTGTTACTTCAAGCAGTTTCCGAATTCTTGGAATTCAGTTTACTGTAATTCCCAAATTAGACTGTATTTTAAGAGCTGCAAAAGTTTGGGTTTTAAGCAGAGAATAGCCATATTATGGGCTGATTATCTAAATAGTTTAACTGCCAAAAGCACATGGAGCAGACATTAGAAACTTTTCAAACTGAGGAATTCACTTAGTGTGTCAAGGTCTGTTTTGTTTACCCACTGTCACAGCAAGCAGCTTTCCAAAGCTTTCTCTGGAAATCATAAAGAACGTTTCAGAAAGGTAAATGGGGAGAAGTCAGAAGTGGCATTTGAACTTGAAGCCTTTGTTTTTCTGCTATAGCCAACAGAGGGTAGTGGCATTTTGCTATAGGGGTTCACTGTCAGTAAGTACTTCATGCCATGTGGTGCTCATGAGCAGCAGCTGTGCTGCCCATAGCAGATTTGCATGATGTTTGCCCGAGAGTGCAGGACTGATGAATGTCAGTATTCCTAGTTTTGGTGTGATGTCTCTCCAGCTGTATTGAGTCACAATCACAATGTCCTTTTAAGGACCTACAGCAAGGACTCCATGTCACAAGTTATCGCAATGTTACTTTGATGACCTCCATCAGTAGCAAGCACTACTGGTGCAGGCGGTTACACACTGAATTGAAACTGTGTCTGCTCATAGTTCATGAAAGACTGCAGGAGTGAATGGTGAGGAAAGAAAGAAATAAGCTCTTTACCTGGATTCTGTTATGTCTGCACACTTGAGAACATAACCTGTGCTGAAACAGACTATTCCTTTTTATCAGGTACACTGTCACCCTCTTCTGATTTTGCAGTTAACTCCTTAGTGGGCAGAAAGTCATCTGCTCATCCTCATCATGTTTTGCTTTTTCTTTTTTTTTTTTATTAAAAAAAAGGAATATCCAGAGTAGCATCCTTGGAATGGTTAGCAGCTGCTTCAAACTGTTTCCCATAACACGTCTTCAGCATTCACTTAGCGGAAGCCCCATGTAGGGAATTTTAATTGATTTTACAGCTGATGAATGGCACTCTCTTTCTTTTGCTGGAGTCTTTTTCGTTAGGCATAGATAAAAGCTGGAGTCTTGATTTGTTTATTCTTTTGCTGCCCATATTACTCACTTGTCTATGAAGATTTTATGACATATAGCAGTTTTCAAAATGAATATGACCTCAGGCTGTTTGCTTGGATTTTGCCAATCATGGTACGAAAAAGTGAACTTCCATAGACAGAGTGCAGTGGAAGCCTTCTGGTTTGCAGTTTTGCTCCATATCACCTGCAAAAAACTATTATTTTTTTTTCTCTTTCTCTATACAATAAATATTAAATGCATGTTAATATGCAAACATGGACAGCATTAAGAGCATTTTATTAAGGAACCTCACTGTATTTTTGTGTCTGTTCCTCTCATTTTAGACTAATGCTGTTTGTCTTCTGGTTTTTGACCGTTTTACCAACAGGATCCCAGCCAGACAGCTAACATTGCATATAAATATATTAATAAGTGGCTCATTTAATTATATTTGGATATACCTGCTCATGTTTCTTCAATGTCATCCTGTTTTTTTCATGACGAATCTTTGCATAAGTGTCATTCAATTGCAATTAATCAGTAATATCTGCATTCAAAGCTGATAAATTACAGATGCTTTGTCCAAGTGCCATTACACCAGATTTCATAAGAATCCTGTGCAGTAGCCATCAATTTGAGTGTGTTTTCAATATCCATTCATCAACACCCTTTTCCCACCATACATTTCTAGTTCATGATCACAGGAAAGGAGTCTATCCACCATATGCACTGGGCACAAAATGATAACCAGTTTGCGAAAAGATCCAGACTTTGTTAAACCAAGCCAGTTTAGAATTACAAGTTAAACTCCAGGAAACACACTGTATCTGCATTATTTCACCTTTGAGATTTTACTTTTTGAAATTGCATAGTTCAGTTGGGCAGAAAAATGGAAAGAAGTGGTTATTATTTAGACAGTCTGAAAGTATTCAAACTAGATGGATAATTAGATAGATACTTTATTAATCCCAAGGGGGAATTCACATACTCCAG
The DNA here is from genome assembly GCF_016835505.1 of Polypterus senegalus. Taxonomy (NCBI): domain Eukaryota; kingdom Metazoa; phylum Chordata; class Cladistia; order Polypteriformes; family Polypteridae; genus Polypterus; species Polypterus senegalus. The sequence continues at coordinate 160,583,907 of NC_053154.1, forward strand.
CAGCAGCAATACTGATAAAAAACAATATTAAATTAAAGAGTGATAAAAATGAAGGTATAACAGACAGACAATAATTTTGTATAATGTTAACGTTTACCCCCCTGGGTGGAACTGAAGAGCTGCATAGTGTGGGGGAGGAACGATCTCCTCAGTCTGTCAGTGGAGCAGGACGGTGACAGCAGTCTGTCGCTGAAACTGCTCCTCTGTCTGGAGATGATCCTGTTCAGTGGATGCAGTGGATTTTCTATTATTGACAAGAGCCTGTTCAGCGCCAGTCACTCTGCCACGGATGTCAAACTGTCCTGTTCCATGTCTACAATAGAGCCTGCCTTCCTCACCAGTTTGTCCAGGCGTGAGGAATCCCTCTTTTTTATGCTGCCTCCCCAGCACACCACCACATAGAAGAGGGCGCTCGCCACAAACCGTCTGATAGAACATCTGCAGCATCTTATTGCAGATATTGAAAAACGCCAGCCTTCTAAGAAAGTATAGTCGTCTCTGTCCTTTCTTACACAGCGCATCAGTATTGGCAGTCCAGTCCAATTTATCATTCAGCTGCACTCCCAGGTATTTATAGGTCTGCACCCCCTGCACACAGTCACCTCTGATGATCACGGGGTCAATGAGGGGCCTGGGCCTCCTAAAATCCACCACCAGCTCCTTGGTTTTGCTGGTGTTCAGTTGTAGGTGATTTGAGTCGGACCATTTTACAAAGTCTTTGATTAGTTTCCTATATTCCTCCTCCTGCCCACTCCTGATGCAGCCCACGATAGCAGTGTCTGCTGCAAACTTTTGCATGTGGCAGGACTCCGAGTTGTATTGGAAGTCTGATTTATATAGGCTGAACAGGACCGGAGAAATTACAGTTCCCTGCGGCTCTCCTGTGTTGCTGACCACCATGTCAGACCTGCAGTTCTCAAGACGCACATACTGAGGTCTGTCTTTAAGACAGTCCACAATCCATGCCACCAGGTGTGAATCTACTCCCATCTCTGTCAGCTTGTCCCCGAGGAGCAGAGGTTGGATGGTGTTGATGGCGCTAGAGAAGTCCAGAAACATAATTCTTGCAGCACCACTGCCTCTGTCCAAGTGGGAGAGGGATCGGTGTAGCATATAGATGATGGCATCCTCCGCTCCCACCTTCTCTTGGTATGCAAACTGCAGAGGGTCGAGGGCGTGGCGGACTGTGGCCTCAGGTGGTGAAGCAGCAGCCTCTCCATGGTCTAGAGGATGACCATTGCTAAGGTGATACCTGGAAAGGCTTTGTTAGAAGAAATTTACCTTGCATTTAATTGAACCACATGACAGTATTCCTGTGTGTCATTGTCCTGGTTAGCTTGAATTTGTTCAAGTTGTTTTCAGTTAGTACTTTTATTACTGTATGCTAACATCAAAAATGTCCAGCTAATGTTTACTGAGTATTTAAAGTGCACAGATTGATGGATGGCATGGTAGAGAAATGGAGAACATTGCTGCTACCTCACAAATCCAGCATCCAGAGTTTGAATCTTGTCTTCAGTCAATGGGCACCTTACAACCACAGGAGCTTATTTCAGGGACAAGGGACCTTTTAGAAACTCTGGAACCTTTGTAGCATTCCCACCGCAGGAGCTTGAGCCATTTGTAGATGCTGGTAGGTGATTTCCTGGTACATGTTTAGCTCCTGCTCCAGTGTTTGTATTTTTCAATCAACCAGGAATGCAGGGTAGAGCTCAGACGATAAATTCTGCTATCTGGTTGACCTTAAGCACTGGTGGACTTTGGAGATTTATCGGTGAAGATGGAATACCATGCCCGGCACTGCATCATTCTTCTACTGCTTTCCTAGTGCAGAGTGCACAATAAACTCCCCTGAGAACTCCCAATCACATCGCACTTCACATCACATCACTCCTCATAGTCTTCAAGTGCCGCAAGTGTGGGGCATGTGTTCTGGCGAATGAGCCTTGTGATGAAATGACTCCTGTCCATGGCCAAGTTTTTTTTCGCAACTTAAGTTGCTGGGTAAGGCTCCAAAACCCTGAAACCATGAAAGTGGGTTTAAGAATGCTTCATTATCCAAGGACAGATGCTAGGTCTAATAATAAGTTATAAGAACATTGAACACCTTCCTACAAAGGACCCACCTCTTACTTCTTCTTTAAACTGTTATGTCTCACTTACAAACATTCAATGTTTTATCATGTAAATTATTTGTGATGATTGTCATGACAGTCATGTGTGTTTTCTTGAGGGCACATTGTTGGATGTTTTTGACTCATCTTTCTGAACCCTTTTTGTCCTATATAAAATTGAAAAGGAGTTAGAGACTATACAAACCACACTGAAGACATGGCCGAGATGAGTCCTGGGCAGTATGTCACATGGTCGCAGGCAACAATGACACTTAATTCTCCCATTTTCTGAACCCAAAGTCACAAGCTAGAGCTTCTGTTATGATTGACAGTCCATTATCCAGGACAACACAGACTCATCCACCTGCAAACCTCTGAGCTTACTTACCTCTTATCATTAATGGCTGGATGAAATTGAAGGCACTGGAGAACTCAAAAAAACATAATCATCACAGTGGTGCCAGCTTTGTTCAGGTGAGAGTTATGCTAATGATTTTATGCAAAAAGTAGGAGAATTAGGCTTTACCTGATTTCCTTGTCCATGGATTAAGACTGAAAAGGCAAAAAGCATAGTCAAATAATACGAAAATCAGTGCTAAAACACATGTACTTCTTTGTGCCATATATGCAGTACTATACATGTGTATGATTACATTCCCAGCAGTTTTAAAGCGAATTGATGGCAGTGTTCTAACATGGAAAGTTGGCACACGACAGAAACGGCAGTCATTCAGAATAAGCAGCATCCAGGCCAGGAAAAAATGAAGGGTATAGTCAGCAGACTGGATGGGTGGCCTCACAATTTACATTGCTTAAAAAAAAAGCCTAGGACTATTCGTTCTTAGCTAAGATTTTTAGCAATTTTGCCATTTTCTTTCCAGGACTTTTCCTACTGACAGTGTCATCATTATCCTGAATTCAACTTGTGGCTCACAGGAGGAATTTTAAGTTTTTGGCAATGGCAATTTCCTTATTTACTTGTCCAGTTCATTGTGACAGGGTGTTGATGCCTGTCTTGGCAGCAATGAGTGCAGAGCAATGCCAGCCTTGGACAGAATGCTAAACCATCACAAGGCCCACTTATGCCTACTGTCCCATTTTAAAGTTACAAATTGCTTAATTCAAACATCTTCAGACTCTCATGGTGGAAGAAAAGAAATTGCAGGTACTGGATGGTAACTCCTTGCAGTATTTCAAAATATTAAACAATAATATTTCTGCTTTTAGCCAACAAATTATTCAACAGGAGTATGTCAAGAAACACTACTGGAGTTCCTTCATATGCACAGCACTATGCCGTTACAGTGCCTCACTCTTATCTTTAGCCAAATCAGAAGTTGATTTCTTTTTCTTTTTTTTGTAATTCTTAGTGTGTTTTTGTTGGAGGTTGTTGATTTTTTATAATACTAGCTGCCTCCTGTGGCTCGGCCCACATAGTAGTGAAACAGGGCAGTAAGGAGGGCCCTGTCTCAGATTAGCACAAATATATCGCTCCTGCAAGTGAACTATGATTCTTAGCACAACTAAACCTGTTAAGTAGTTCTCTCATTCGCTAGCTAAGCGGATGTAAGATACGTTCTGAGGCTGGCGTGTGAGTAACGAGGGACCCACCTCCCTCTCCTCGGCCCTCTGCATGTATCTTGGATTCGTGTAAATAAATCGGTACCATAAGTGAACTATGATACTTAGCACAATTAGAGAAGTCGCAAAATCAACCGTAATGTTCAAGCAAATTATAGAAAAAACACAATCTAAATCCTTTAAGTAAGTTCTCTTGTGAAACGCAGACATATACATTGACAGACAGACGTTGGATCTCATATAAAGGGAGATTTCTTAAACTTCTGTAAAAAGCTGAATTGCCTAACAAATAAAAGTTCTATCTATTTAAAAACACTTTTACTTACAGTGTAGCAATATAGTTTGATTTCAGTATCTCATGGTTTTAGCATATTTCATTCTTATTTTATGAAGCCTTAACTTAACTTAAAATACAATAAGTGACTTTAGTAATAATTGTTAAAATATTGGTAATCTGACAACAGAAATGGAAATTTAATTTTGTTAATCTGTGCTTAAAATGAAAATTAGTAATTTAGTTTCTTATTTTACACGGTCTTCAATTAATCTATTGGTCTTTATATGTGACTTAATAATGGATGAAATCGTTAATGGATGTTTACATGACACTAATTAAATATAGCAGTTTTAGATGATCGATATTATTCATGTCGCCTTTTTTAAAAAAAAAGACAAATAGAAAAAAAATGATGTCCCACATAACCTGTATATGCAGGGGTGGGCAAAAGTAGGTGTGCAGTTGTGAGGCCAGCATTTTTAACATTTATGAGATTGTACCTAAGTGCACTGTGCCATTGTGACATTCTTTTGAGTTAATAAAGCTATTGTAATAATTATAACCTGCATGTTTCCATACAAACAACTGTAAACCTACTTTTGCTCCCCCTGTATAACAAGTACATAATATGAAACAAAATGGTAACTTAATATGATATGTTATAATGTGTATAATATAAAGTGACATCTCACAGTCAAATAAGACTGTAAATTGAAAGCTGAAGATTAAGATCAGATAAGCAGAAAAAGCATGATTTATTTATTAATGTTATAGCTCAGGTGACATTCATAGCATGCGCAATACAAAATATCTAACAATTTATGCAGAAATCAATCATATATGCATGTATTAATGAATTACTATATAAATATACAATGCATATTTATATACTTTGGCACAGTTAGAATTTCATTACAGTTTTAGACAGACTGTAAAAAAAAATAAACAGTGCACACATGATTCTGAGATTTTGTGGAGATGAATTGAAGAAGCCACACTGGCACACACATATGCTGTTCTTTTACATTAGAGAAGTAGTTAATCTCTTTACCATAATTATAGGAAATTGGAAGGATTGAGGCTAGCTGGAAAGAAGAGTGATTATAAGACTGAACAAGTATGGCTGTGGGGGCATTGCTTCAAGTGAATATTACTGGAGCAGAATGAATTTCAATAGAAGTAAAAGTAAATAACATCGGTCAGAAAGATGGACAGAATGTCTGTGTTTGTTGTTTTGGAAAGAACCCCCATGGCTCTAACAGCGGGGAAGTTCTTTTAGGAGCTGAGAGGGTGGGTATCCGTCCTTCTGTAAGAAACACATGAGAGATTGATCAGTATGCCCTAGTGGAATAGAGCTAAACTGTAAATATTATATGGTGTCTCAATTTTGCTTCTCTCGGTTCATTGTTTTCATAATTTGCTCTTAAAATGCTATTAAACTGTTGTGTAGGCCTCTGTTGTAGTTGTAAGCTTTTCATTTTTAAAAAGAGTTATAGAAAACAAATTTGGTTCATAATATAGAGTAAGCCTTTGAACTTCTCCAGAGTTAAGATTCCAATAATGATTTTTTTTTTTGTGGCTTAGTTTTAGTAAAAGGAGGTTGATGCAGATAACTTTTGCATTTAAAACACTTTATAAAAAAAAAAAAAAAACGAATGAAATGTACTTTTCCGCATCCTGAACTAAGAAATTTATAAAAAACTAGCAAAATACCCACGCTTCGCAGCAGAGAAGTAGTGTGTTAAAGAAGTTATGAAAAAGAAAAGCAAACATTTTAAAAATAACGTAACATGATTGTCAAAGTAATTGTTTTGTCACTGTTATGAGTGTTGCTGTCATATATATATATATATAAATATCTACATATACAGTACACATATATATATATATACATATATTTTATACATATACACATCTACATATATACACATATCGACATATAATGTATATACACATACATATACACACATACATATACACACACATATACATATATACATATACACATACATATCTATACTAATAAAAGGCAAAGCCCTCACTCACTCACTCACTCACTGACTCACTCACTCACTCACTCACTGACTCATCACTAATTCTCCAACTTCCCGTGTGGGTGGAAGGCTGAAATTTGGCAGGTTGATTCCTTACAGCTTCCTTACAAAAGTTGGACAGGTTTTATATCGAAATTCTACGCGTAATGGTCATAACTGGAAGCAGTTTTTCTCCATTTACTGTAATGGAGATGAGCTTCAACGCCGTGGGCGGAGTTTCGTGTGACATCATCACGCCTCCCACGTAATCACGCAGTACATAGAAAACCAGGAAGACCTCAAAAAAGCGCTCAAGAAAACATGCATTATATAATTGAGAAGGCAGCGAAACAATAAGAAGCGAGTTCTGCTACTTCGGAAACAAAGCATGATGTAAACCTACACTTTAAATTAAGTTCATAGACAGGCTGCCGCTGGCGTTTGTAATTTAGTGCCTGCCCATATAAGGCCATCCGTCAGCGGCAATCCAATAGCAAACTGCCACGGGTAAATATTCACGGGTGAAGGACTGTGCTTATGGAGAGGAAGATGAGATGGTCAGGGTGGTGTTTGACACAAACTCAGCGAAACTGCCAGAGAAAGTTTTAAGTGCCAGGACTAAGGTAACATTAAATAAAGCTATGGACATAGCATGAGATGGCACCAGCACAGCTGGGAACCTTCGATGCAAGTACACCGAGTGGCTCACGTGAACTGATGCAGTGCACAGATAAAAGCAACAGTTCCAAAGAGCTGAACAAAACCGAATTACACAATTGAAAAGGCAGCAAAAAATATGAAGCGTCTGATAAGCATATTCATAAATGCAGCTACTGTGGAAACAAAGCACACGGTGGAAAAAGTCAATGTCCCGCTAAAGGAAGACAGCGTAAAAAAAACCCGTGCATGCAGTTTGTCACATCACAGATAAAAAGGAAGGCGAGCTGTTTATTGATGCAGTAAGGAACTAATCGATGAATGAAACCTCTTATCTTTACAACGATTGACAAACACGGAATGTAACTTGAACACATCGTACAAATACGAGCCTGATTGAAAGAAATAATGATAATCAAATCCTTGATGACAGCAACATTCAATAACACTCACAAAACAATTACTGTATATTGACAATCATGTTACGTTATTTTTAAAATGTTCCCTTTTCTTTTCATAACTTCTACTTCTCCACTGCGATACGGGTATATATATAAATGTATATCTATAGCCCGATCTACAATACATACTTTAGCATAGACAAGCGGTGGCGCAATTGTAGAGTCTTAAGCCTCTAACGCCGACATTCGAGGTTCGATTCGAGAGGGATGTACTGACTATGTACGCGCTACCGATTCATTTTACCTTCCCATCTCCTTGGTTTGGGACGTATGAAAAATATTAGGTTAACGAGAATCATGTTACGTTATTTTTAAAATTTTCCCTTTCTTAGCACAAGCACAGTTGAGAAGCTTCGATGCATGTACTCCATAACGCGTTAAAAAATAACGCATTTAATCACACTTTCAATTCCAAGCAAGCGGGAACTTTTGTCAATGCATGATTTCCTGGTACATCCATTACACTGATGCACACATCACAGCTACAAAAATGTTAGAGTCGGAATAAAGCGCGTTCCTACGACTGATCATTTCGACTACCCGAGCGAAGCCTTGATAAAAGCATGGTTTTGTGCACACTGAAAAGCAAGCAAAATTAGATGCATTACAGAAAGCGGACTTTGTGGCTCTTACTGGGGATCATTGGACTTCCGTGACCGTTAGTAATTCTAAATACATCTAATTACAAAATGTTCAATGATCACACTGTTTTAGCCTAATGTACAAAATAATTTTGGCTAATGTTACTCAGAGTTTAAAGAGTAAGCTGGTCAAATTACCTTTTATGTTTCTGACTTATTTTTTTAAGAAGAAAACTGCACTTTATGGTGAAATTTTGGTTATTATTATTTAAAGACAATACTATTCTGAAAATGTACTTAAAGTACTTAAACTACCACTTTATTTTTAAGTCTGCCCAATTTTAACCAGGGATGATATTTTTGTTTCTGTTTTGAATTCAAATGCAGTTTAAAAGCTTTTTTCAGAAATTAAAACAGCTTCAGTTTACAATATTCATGTCCATGTCTATTATTTGATTCTGTAAGCCCACTAAAACCGTTTTAAATAAAAAAAAAACATTTGCGATTTGGGGCAAATTTACGTGTCGATTACATACGATTAATCAAGATTAATTCTTACACAGCCTCTAATTAATTGGATTAATTTTTTAATCGAGTCCCACCTAATATATATATGTAGATATATATATGTAGATTTGTATATATATGTGTATATACAGTATATATGTAGATATGTATATGTTGTATATACAGTATGTATATATGTGTGTGTGTATATATACAGTATGTGTATATATATGTATATGTATATATATATATATGTGTGTATATATATATATATAACTGTATATATATATGTGTATAGATGTGTATATATATATATATATATGTTTATATGTATATATATGTTTATATATGTGTCTGTGTGTGTGTATATATATTGTGAACGGCACCCGGGCACAGACAGGCGGACATGTTGTTATCACACCACCACACGTTTATTTACAAAATATTTACAATTATTATGGTCACCAAGACCCCAGTCCATTGGTCACAAAGACCCAGTCACGTGCACAAAACCCCAAACACTCAAAAGTCCTGGCCACAATGCCTTTCTTCGGGCCGCCTCCACACTCCTCCAATGCTTCGTCCTACCTCCACCCGACTCCAGCCCTGAATGACGGAGACGGCCCTTTATGGAGGACCCGGATGAGCCCCAGGTGTTCCCGGCAATCTTCTGGCCACGCCCAGCGTGGCGGAAGTGTCGGCTGTCCTCCCGGCTGCTCCCCGGGCACCGTCCAAAGTCTTCCCCCCAGCACTTCCTGGTGTGGCAGGGGTGCTGGGGAAACAAATCCCAAGGCATTGGGCGCCTCCTGGCGGTGGCCACGGGCCCCTAGGGGAAGAGCTTCCAAGCCCTTGACCCGTGGCTCCCAAAGCAACCCGGAAGGCGAACCCCACGTGGTCCAGGCCGGGCTCTGACCCTCTTCCGGTCCCTCCTGGCGTCCCGGCCGGGTCATAGCCCCTGGCATCCCTGACAGTGCCCCACAGCCAGCGAAGACCACTCGTGGGTAAGGCGACCCGTCCCCGCTGAGGGCAGCAGAGCCAAGCGGGTCCCACTCGAGGATAGCGGGGTCCGGCCCCGCACTCCTAGCAGGGACAGGGGCGGAGACACAATCTGCGCACCAACCCATGGTGCATCCCTGTGCCTCGCACAGGTTGTGCTCCCCCCTTTTACCGGCACCCCGGGGCCTCCTCGGTAGGCACCCCCTCCGGGACCTCCACGCCCCTTTGTTCTGAGCCACTCGTTCCCCCGTTGGCTCCTCCAGCTGTGGGCGCACCTGCGCACCGACAGAAAGATCATTCTGCAGACGGCCCGACATCAGAGGGCTGTTCCGCCACGAAGGGCTCCTTCAACTCGCCCGGGGTCCGTCCCTACAAAAGAGAACACAGGGCAGAACGCTGCCAAAGCACCCAGCTCGTGCACGCACGGGCAGCGTTCCCCTCAACCGCACCCGGCACTTGCCTGATCGGCACCCTCTCCGCGGCTTCCGTGTCCCTCTCGATGATGGAATGCCGGCACCGCCCTCTCTCTCCGCCCGGCCTCAGGGATTCCCTCTGCTCTCCCAGAGGGCAGCCAGCCGCACGCGTGCACCCAGCAACGCGTCTCACCTTATTGGAGGAATCGGCACCCAGCCTCTTAATCCTCCCTTTACTTTGGACGCCTTGGCGATATGGGGCTCCGTATTAATCAACACGAGCCCCTTTCCGCTCTGCGTCCGTAACATATCGGAGGAATCGGCACCCAGCCTCTTATTCCTCCCTTCACTCTGGGACGCCATGACGGTTTGAGACTCCTTATGGAATAAAAGGCCTCTGTCCCGTCTCGTCCCTATAGTGCGGCGCAAGACCGCAGCCGACTTCGGGCGGGCGCTAGGACCCGGGGCACTTAGCAGCCCGTGTCCATTCCGCGTCCTCTCGGACTCCCCTCGCCAAGCGCATACAGCCAGCGGCGCCGCCTCCTGTCGGAGGGCTGCTTACTCGAACTGATCGTTAACATCACAGCCTTTTCAACAGACCCTCCTGCATGCTGTACGGAGTCGGCTGTACTCACCGTCTCCGCTGTACCTCTCCGGCTGGAGATTCCAGCGTCAGCGCCCGTCCGTTGTTGATTGAAGCGTTCTCAGCGCCAGCGGCGCCTTCCTCTCCAGTTCCAGCACCTCAGCCCGGAGGGCACATAGCATCTGTAACACACGCTGCTCTGTGGGCTGAAGGGACAACCCAGCTCCGCCAAAGCAGCCGGCAAAGACAGGAAGTTAACCGGCGCGAGCCTACCTGTCTGTCAGCCTCCGGCGCCGCCACTTCCTGTGGGCCTTTCCTCCGGCCCAATCGGGTCTTCCCCCTGCCCGTGATGGACATTCGTTGGTCCCGCCTCTCTGCAGTCATCGGCGGGTACACAAGACACACCGTCCAATCGCGTGCCTGTCAGGGGAGGACTTCTGGTCCGCTGCCATCTTGGCTCCCCTTCTGCGGCGGCGGCGTGCTTGCCGGCAGCCTTGTTGTTGCCGGCACCTTTGAGCTGCAGCGTCTCCTCCTCCGCAGCCCTCGCGGCTGCGCTGTGCTGCCGGAGCCCGCGACCGGCATCGCCTGCCACTGGCGTGGATCCGGGAAGCCCCTGTCTGCAACAAAGAAAACACGCCCGGCCCCATGGGCCGCTGCCGCTAGGCAGGGAACTCACCTCCCCGGACTCGTCAAACCGAGGACACCTCCTCGGCGTGGCCTTTCTTGACGCCATGCCGTCCCGGGCGCCTCCAGCAACGGCGCGCTCGTTGGAGACCGCTGCACTCATTGTAGGCATGCCGCCCTCCCGCATCAGGGAATAACGGCCCTCCCTGCGGACCCCTGGCGGTCCGTGGGGTTCCTTTACCGCGGGGCTGTGTGCACGCAGCACCAGCGTGGGTGGGGTCCCCTGCTGCACCGGGCCGTCCACAACAATATTTTGTTGATCAGGTCTCCGCCTTGAAACAGGCGGAGCATCCTGCCGACTTCGCCAGATGTGAACGGCACCGGGCACAGACAGGCGGACATGTTGTTATCACACCACCACACGCTTATTTACAAAATATTTACAATTATTATGGTCACCAAGACCCCAGTCCATTGGTCACAAAGACCCAGTCACGTGCACAAAACCCCAAACACTCAAAAGTCCTGGCCACAATGCCTTTCTTCGGGCCGCCTCCACACTCCTCCAATGCTTCGTCCTACCTCCACCCGACTCCAGCCCTGAATGACGGGAGACGGCCCCTTTTATGGAGGACCGGATGAGCCCCAGGTGTTCCCGGCAATCTTCTGGCACGCCCAGCGTGGCGGAAGTGTCGGCTGTCCTCCGGCTGCTCCCGGGCACCGCCCAAAGTCTTCCCCAGCACTTCCTGGTGTGGCAGGAGTGCTGGGGAAACAAATCCCAAGGCATTGGGCCTCCGGCGGTGGCCACGGGCCCCTACAGGGAAGAGCTTCCAAGCCCTTGACCCGTGGCTCCCAAAGCAACCCGGAAGGCGAACCCCACGTGGTCCAGGCGGGCTCTGACCCTCTTCCGTCCCTCCTGGCGTCCCGGCCGGGTCATAGCCCCTGGCATCCCTGACAATATATATATATATATATATATATATATATATATATATGCCAGCAACACTCATGACAATTACAAAACATTACATTGTCAATCATGTTACGTTATTATTAAAATGTTTCCTTTTCTTTTTACTTCTCCGCTGCCAATCGCAGCTATTTTGCTATATATATATATATATATATATAAATAGATAGATATGACAACAACACTCATATCAATGACAAAACAATTACATTAACAATCATCTTACGTTATTTTTAAAATGTTTGCTTTTCTTTTCATAACTTCTTTAACACACTACTTCTACTAGTATATATATATACACACACATATATATATATATATATATATATATATATATATATATATATATACACACACACAGACACATATATATAACATATATATACATATCTACATATATATATACATACATATATATACACATATATATATACATATATATATATATATATATATATATATATATATATATATATATATATATATACACATACATACTTTAAATTTTTATTAATAAGAACAGTAAACCTTTTTAAACTGAGGGAAAATATGCCAATAATTATTTGTTAAGGATCTCTTTGTATGCCACGTTGTCAGTTCAGCACTCCGGTTGTAATATGACCAAGCTGTGCACTGAGATTACTCTTGAGCATGCAACGTATAGTTGTCCAGGAGAAAAACAGTCTTGCCTCAAATCAATGGCAACCTTTTGTAGGGTCTGTCCCTGAGACTTATTAATTGTCATCGTGAAGCAGAGCCTTACTGGAAATCGGAGGCATTTGAATTGAAATGGGAGATCAGAGGGTATAACGGGGATGCAATGAATACAAACTCTCTCCCCTGAGCAACTGCCAGTAAAAATAGTTGCCTCAATTAGGTTCTTTTGCAGACACGTGACCTGAAGTCTCGTGCCGTTACAAAGTCTCGGTGGTTGTAAGGTTTTCAGTAACATTATTGGTGTCCCAACCCTCAAAATTAGATTATGCTCAGTAGTGCCTGGAGGATTCAGAGTGTGGAGAAACTCTAGAGACAGCGTGTGTATTAACTTGTGGATTTTTCTGTGAGTATTTGGTGGCAGCGTCACGAAGTTGCTTCCGCAAGACCGTGTTATCTGCGGAGCTCAGCTCGGAGCAAAATGAAGTGAATGAAATGAGGTGAATGGGAGGGGAGATGATGACGTTACTCCCCCACCCGCCTTAACTGTCAGTCTCTCCAAAAACACAGTCTCTCGGATCTCAACTCTCCTTTATATAAATCAGTAAAGGTTAGAGGACTAAACACTAAGGAAAAACAATGGCAAGACCGTGTGAGGTGCGGAGAACTCTAGAGAGAGCGTGTGTATTAACTTGTGGATTTTTCTGTGAGTATTTGGTGGCAGTGTCACGAAGTTGCTTTCGCAAGACTGAGTTAGTTGCGGAGCTCAGTTTGGAGCGAAATGAAGTGAATGAAATGAGTTGAATGAAATGAGGTGAATGGGAGGGGAGATGATGACGTGACTCCCCCACCCGCCTTAACTGTCAATCTCTCCACTAACACAGTCTCTTGGATTGTGATGTCCATGGCTTTATTTAATGTTAGCTCAGACCCGGCACTTAAAAGTTTTCTCTCGCACTTTTGCTGAGTTTGTGCCAAACACTGTTCTATCCCTGACAATCTCAACTCTTCTTTCTATAATCAGTAAAGGAGAGAGGACTAAACACTAAGGAAAAAGAACGGTAAGACCGCATCAGATGCAGAGCTCAGCTCGGAACGAAATGAAGTGAATGAAATGAGGTCAATGGGAGGGGAGATGATGATGTGACTACCCCACCTGCCTTAACTGTCAATCCCCCCACAAACACAGTCTCTCGGAATTTACAGAAGCACAGTCCTTTACCAGCAATTTTAACTTAGTTACAAAGTGATCAAAACTCTCGTTTATACCCTACGTCCTCTCATTAAACTTGTATCCAGCGAATATCACATTCGTCGTAGGCATGACAAACGCCAGCGGCAGCCTGTCTATGAACTTAATTTAAACTTTAGGATTACACCGTGCTTTGTTTCCAAAGTAGCTGCACGTGAGCCACTCTCTTGTGTGATCTTGCGATGTCCACGGCTTTATTTAAATGTTAGTTAAGACTCGGCACTTAAAAGTTTCTTGCTGCAGCAATTTTAACTCCGTTACAAAGTGATCCAAAGTCTCGTTTATACCCCATGTCTTCTCATTAAACTTGTATCTCGCGAATATCGTATTTGTCTTAGGCATGACAAACGGCAGCGGGAGCATGTCTATAAACTTAACTTAAACTTATGGTTTACACCGTGTTTTGTTTCTGCAGTAGCTGCACTTATGAATATACTTGAATGTGTCACTCGCTTCATATTCTTTTGCTGCCTTCTCAATTGTTTAATGCGCTTTTTTTTTCAGCGCTCTTTGGAGCTCTTCCTTGTTCTCTACGTACTGCATTCACAGTCAGTTCACATGATTACGTGGGAGGCATGATGATGCGAGACACAACTCCGCCTCCCAAGTCCATCAAGCTGCAGTCTATTACAGTATATGGATGAAAATAGGTTCCAGTTATGACCATTACGCGTAGAATTTCGAAATGAATCCTGCCGAACGTTTGTAAGTAAACTGTAAGGAATGAGCCTGCCAAATTTCAGCCTTCTACCTACACGGGAAGTTGGAGAATTAGTGATGAGTCAGTCAGTCAGTCAGTCAGTCAGTCAGTCAGTCAGTGAGGGCTTTGCCTTTTATTAGTATAGATTGTAATGAAAAATTACTTATAAAGTGAATTTGATTTAAATTAGCGAATTATAACATCTGGCTTGAATTTCAGAAGGCAGCTGTGATCATTAGTTACCTTTTATCTTATAGTGCACCCCTTTATATGGCATTCTGCTTGTGCTGTGATATTGCTGTCTTAGAGACGGGGGTCTGATTTCTGCCTTGCTCAGTGTCATGTACAGTTTGCACATTCTCACCATGTTTTTCGCACAGGCTATCATTAGATTCTTAGAGTCATTCATACAGCCCAAATTGATTCAGTTTTAAGTTTGTTTAGTGCTCTTTACTGAGACTAAGAATGCTTACTCAGATTTACAGCAGAAACAGTGAATTGTTAAACTATAAAGTCTTAGCATGTGAACACTCAAACTGTACTAAATACACAGTAAAAAGGGCAATGTCAATTTGATTAACATGAATCATGAAATTGTATTGTCTGTTAAAAATGAGGTATGGATAGCTCACAGTGGAGGCGAGAAAACCAAATCCTCCAGGCAGCAGCATTCGCGGAAAAAACTAAACCTCTGAGAGGTCCATAGTTGGCTATTACAGAGTAATTCACAGCCAAAGTTGGCCAAAGATAACAGTTCTGATGCCCTAGTATGTGTGGTCACCGTCCCCATCTTTGCATTCTGTGATATCCAAAGACTTGAGTGTTAAGTCAGAGGGTATGCTGCCATTGTAGGCTATAGTCCCTTGTGATGCTGTACTGGACAACGCAAGTGTGAGGAATAAGTGAGTGATTTTTGATTTGATTTGATATACTGTATTTTCCTTTCCTTATATGGGCTGCTATAAAAACAGTTAACATAAAAAGTATAAACATTTAGGTTTTGTAGTGTGCTGTCTGTTTTCGTAGCTAACATTGTGTCATATGAGAGAGTGCAATGCTATATACCCTGAGAGTTCTTAATATCCTCTTCTGTACTTGTAGTTAGTAAATTACAGGAAGCAAAGATCAAACTTGTTTCCAAAGGAAAACCAAAGCATCAAGCAACTTGCCACATTTTTGGCTAGTTTTATGACACTGTAGGTATCTTCTTTTCCTTCACACATGAATGGACTTGTGTTCTTTTTAAGCTCGTTTTGAGCAAGTTTTAATTGCTTACTGTAGCAAAATGCTTCCCATTACACACTTACATGTACTGCCATGGATGCCGGCTGGGATATTTTATGATGGCTAATTAGCCCAACACAAGCATCTTTGGGTTGTGGAAGGGGAAAAAAGGAAAAGCTAGAGGTAAAAATATTGAGTATGTTATCTTCACCCAGAGAAACAGTGTGGGATTCACAACGAGGATGCAGGATCTTTGAGGCATCAGTGATAACTAATATGCCGTCATGCCTCCCAATTTATTAAAGCCTAGTAGATGCAAATAGACTGTAATAACAATGTAGTTGTCAATTATTTGACACAGATACACATCAATGAACTGCTGTTCTTTTTAAACAGTAAGTTAGAACTTATAAACTTATTAATGTAGCACCTGTAATGGTGTGGGTTGGCTCCACCCTACCAGCTGCATCCCAGGAGACTTTTGAACCAACTACTTCCAGTAACATACCAGAGGGATAAGCCAGCAGATGAGGACACTCACACAAAGCAAGGGGCAGGTGAAAAAAATGCAAAAGTGCTTTTATTAAAAACTCCAAAAGCCAAAAAGTGTTCAATAAGTGCAAAGCAAAAAGGCTAAATAAATAAATAATCCATAAAATCAAGGAGCTGGTGGAGGTTAAAAATAATCAAATAAATAATCCTTTAAAACAAGGAAACATTCTTCTAAAACCACAAGCCCAGGTACCTTCCTTCTAAAACTGACGTCTCTTTATTTTACCCTGATTGAGCCTTTCAACAGGGAGAAGCATCTATCCGACAGGAGCAGACAACCTTTTATACAGGCCTGTGTCCCCGCCAACAATCCAACGGCGTCTTAAGTGGAGCCGCCAAGCCCTGCTCTGCCCACACCACTGCCTATCCCTGGCTCTACTTGGCTAGAACGTGCTATCCTTCCTTCCACTGCCAATCACCAACTCCTGCTGGCGAGAACACACTCTGAGCACAATGCTACTCTGAGCACTCCTGCTACCTGTTTGCTCAACAGGAGCGATCCTTCAGCTCCCTCCTAAACCCTGGCTTTACACTCCTTCCTGGGTCTCACTTTCCCGTCCACCTGCTTCCTCCCATCTTGCACTGGCTCTCACTCACACCTGCTCACTCTTCACTCAGTTCCCTCTTTAACCTCAGTTTTTATTTCTTTTTGCTTCCATTTTTCTTCTTTCTGATCCTCACTTTCTCTCCCATGAAGGATCCTTTATCCTCTGCTTCCTAATCAAGTATGGGTGCAAGGAGCCACTCCCTCCACGGCATCAATTATGTGCCTGACTGATCTGACCCCCTCCGCATGTGTATGTGACTCAGTCAGCCAGCTCCCCAATTAACCGCAGAGGGAAACGCAGTCACGCACCCAATTGGAGCCTGCACATTTAGGGCACAATTATTTATTTAAAAATTGGCCACCTTTTTCTGAGTTGCAACTCACAATATCAGAGCACCATGTTAGATTGCTTCTTACCTTCTGTTGCACCATAGGTTTATTATATCGTAGAACACAGTTGGAAACTTGTTAAGGTAATTTTCACACAAACATTACATAGACACATGGAATAAGCTACCAAGTAGTGTGGTAAACAGTAGGACTTTAGGGACCTTCAAAACTCAACTTGACATTAATTTGGAAGAATCTAGTGGATAGGATTGGTGAGCTTCATTGGGCTGAATGGCCTGTTCTCATCTAGAGTGTTCTAATGTTCTTACTATACCTTGTTTTCAGCCATGTTTTAAGCACTTTGTTGCAAAGACTGTCTCATAATAAAGTAGATTCTTCTTTTAACAGATTTTCTTTTTTTCTTTATCCATTTTTAGATTAAGCAAGGAAAAAATATTTTATAGTCCATTGTATGTTTGTAGAAATGTCTGACAGAGCAAAGTGTATAAATCTAGCCATATAGTGTATATCATCATCAGTTAGCAGAGCCACATTTTTTAAAGATGTACAGTGGAACCTCGGTTTGCAAGCATAATTTGTTTCGTAAACGTGCTCGCAGTCTAAAGCACTCGTATATCAAAATGAATTTCCCCCTAAGAAATAATGGAAACTCAGATGATTCATTCCACAACCCAAAACTATTCATATAAAAATGATTAATACAAAATATAAAGTAAAAACATATAAAACAAATTAACCTGCACTTTACCTTTAAAAAGAATCATGGCTGGTGTGAGTGAGTTTCTAAACTCTTGTGGGATTCCACCCAACAAGACGACACGTGGAAGAGTGTCCCAAAGCAATCGCTGTCTCCCAGCGCTGTAGCAGTTCGCCGTATAAGCGTATCCAAAAATAATCACGGACATGCAGACGGAGAATAGGAGACGATTGAGAGAGAGAGAGATAAGGAGAAATAAGGAGAGAGAAAGAGACCCGTGCATGAGCGAGAGAGAGATAAGGAGAGATAAATCGACACACACGAGTGAGAGAGAGATAGATAAGGAGAGAGAATGATGCGAGCGAGAGAGATAAGGAGAGAGAGAAGAACCATAAGCTCAGTTGTGATCACATGACGCTGAGTAGACAAAGTGTATCCATACTACTCGTATTGCAAGACATCGCTCGTTTATCAAGTCAAAATTTATTAAAAAATTTAGTTTGTCTTGCAAAACACTCGTAAACCAAGTTCCTCGCAAACCAAGGTTCCACTGTAGTTTGAATTAGCATGGCAGACTAATTGAAGCATGTTTTCATTTCTTTGTTCTTATTGTCACTTTACCCTCCCCTGCAGTGTCCACCAAGTGTTGATTTAAATAATCCTGACCCCATAGGCATTTATTTTACCTACAATAAATCTTTATGACTTCCAAGTACTCCTAGCTGATGATGGATTCATTTAAAGAAGGTAGTGTAGCCTGCATCAAGTGAAACCTGGGAGAATGCAAAGGGTCTGTGGCCTACACCTACACCAAACAGCCACAGGCTCTTCACTGAATACAAAGACTGTGAGATGGTTTACTGAAAGGCAGAACAGAGCCGCCAGTGGGAATTGTGTCATCTATTCATCACTTTTGTAGACATTTTGCAGAGTCATTACAGCAGTTGACAGTTGTAACTGTGCTCAAAGGATAATTAACAATAATGACATTCAGAAACAGAATTTTATTTTATAGGTATGCTATAAAAGGCACGTTTGCAACAAATGTTACTTCATGTCAAGTCAAGTGGTTTTATTATTATGCTCTTCATACACAGTATTGCAGCATACAGTGGCATGAAATAGTGTTTCACAGGACTGCAGTATAACACATTACAAGTGCAAGACTGGAAAAGAACTATACTATACTGTTATAGATAAATTATTAAAAAGAAATAATAGTTAAGTGTATAAATAGTAATAATTAGAAACTTAGTAGTAATATATAATAACAGTACAACTAAGTAAACAAAAACAACAGTAGTGAGAAGTGTAACAAATGTACTGCATATCATTTTGCTACAAGGGGCAGATCTGAGGGCAGGGGGGCAGCACAGACTTCAGAGTTTGGACCACCTAGAGGTAAAAGCCATTGCAGAACCTGGCAAAATTGGTACCTTCTGCTAGATGGAAGTGGGACAAAGAGACCTTGGGAGGGGTGGGAGCGGTTCTTCACGATGCTGTAACCATTGTGGATGCAATGCTTTACAGAGATGTCTTCCATTGAGAGCAGAACAATATTTTCTAAAGTGTGCACTAACCAATGTAGGACCTTACTATCAGAGACACTAGAGTTACCAGACCAGACAGTGACTTAGCTGGTTAGAACTCTCTTGATGGTGCCTCTGTAAAATGTGGTGAGAATAAGGGGAGATAGTCTTGCCTTCTTTAGCCTCCAAAGCAAGTGGAGATTCTGTTGTGCCTTCTTGGCTATGGAGGTGGCTTTAAATGACCATGTAAAGTCAGCTGACATGTGCACACCAAGGAATTTGACCAGTTTCACTGCAGAGCCCTCACTGTACAGTGAGGTGTGGACAGCATGGGCCTTCCTGAATTCAACAATGATCTGTTTCGTCTGGTTCACATTAAGAGAAAGATTGTTGCACTAGCACCAGTCTGCCAAACGTCATATCTCCATTCTGTAAGCAGACTCATCTCCATTGTAGATCCATCCGTCATCCACAAACTTAGTGATGGTGTTAGAGCTGTACACACGCAGCTGTACAATCGTTAGAGGCCACTGTGATGAGGCCGATGGCTCAGGGATGCACTGCATTTTGAATGACCAAATTTTATTGCCAGTATCATTGCCGGTGTCCAGAATTGGACACACTTAACATACGAGATTTAAATTACAGCAAAATTGGTTTTAATTTGCTATCAACTGTCAATAAAACTGTTCTGTGAGGGAGTGTGAAAAAATTATTTATAACCTAATTTGTTGTCTACTGAATTGTTTGCTTTCGTCTGAAATTACACAGTAGGAATCAGTATGTGGCACTTGAGGCAATTTGTTTTCCTAGAAGGATTATTCATTCTTCCACTGAACTAAAGACCTGTCAGTGCTGCCAAAACCCTGTTTATGTAAGACTGATTCCAAATTACAGTTATAAGTGGACACTCATTTTTATTTTACAATTCTTCAGTAAATGAATTGATCATAAAATATCCTCCCTCTCAAATAGGATGAATTCATGATCCTTGGTTTAGGTGAGTTGCTTTTCCCTTAAATAACTGAACCAAGCCATGGTTAGGGGTAAAAAAAAATTTGGTCCGGATGCTGCATTCCTTTCTTGTGTGCAGTCATTCATTCCATCATGCTGTCAGGCAACTGCAGGCATTGATTTACTGTTAATAAATGCAGCCAGTTTTTCCATCTTTCTTATACAAAACATGTAATGTTCATAAAGTTGTTAGCCAGCTGTACCGTAGGACAAAAGAGGGAACTGGCTTTGGAGGTTCTGCTTTATTATAGCAAGTTGACCTGGAAAACAACTGTCCACCCACTCCTTACTGTCTTAAATTAACAGAAATGATGCAGCCATCACTTCTTTCTTTGGCTCATTTTAATTTCTTGTCTCTGTTTATGGTTTTCGTAGTTACTGGCTTTTTTCATGTTTCATTTCATTATCCTTTCATGTTAGTCCACCTTAACAGAAGGATAAGAGTCTCTGTGTCTATGTTATCTGTGTTCATGTGAAGAAGAAAGTGCCTTTCATTTGTCATTCCAAAAGATGATGCATTACAAACATTTGTAGTAAGGCATTTTATCACTACATTGTGATGCTCCATCAATTGGAATCATTAATACAATGCATTTTATTACTACATGTATTACAAAAATACATTACAATAGATAGTATATTGCAAACACTGGCACTGAGGTCTGTATTGTTTACTTAGATTCCAACATTTTTTAGATTGGCAGCACAGCTAGCTTTATATAATTGTATGAGTAATCAGCCATAAAAGAAGCATACATGTTTTTTTGACCATGTTGGCATCTGGTATATCTTGTCATGCACTTGGAGAGCTCCTAGGCTTCTGAAATAAGACTTTTAAGTGTTGCAAGACCTACTGGGTGTTAGCATTTTGGGAGAATGTCAGTACAGCCATCTTTTTTTATGCATAGGGGGCTAACACTGTAATTCTGCATCCAGCAGTCCTGTGTTTAAAAGTGGTTTGAAACTTGTGTTTCTATTTTATTTTAAACCTTTTTTTTACTTGTATATAACTAGGGTCTAGTACGCCATCCAGCGTTGCTCACAATGACCATGAATTAGTTAATCTTTAATAGGGAATTTTCAGTCAGTCTCCAACCCTCTATATCCTAACACAGAGTCATCATGGGGGTCTGCTGGAGCCAATCCCAGCCAAGTGAGTAAATTTTTTAATATTAACATATACGCTTTTATAACTGCCTAAGGGCCTAGCAGACTATTATGTAGTCATGGTGCAGTCTCTGCTTGAGTGTTGTTTTTTTAATTGATGACTCTCAATTGGTCATTAAGGCATACATATGCCAATTAGCCACTATGATCCTCTCTGGGGTTTATTTCTACCACATGCCCAGTATTGCCATGTGTCATTCTAGGGCCTTGTGTTCAAAATTAAATAGATTGATGCCTGTAAATTAAATACAGTCTGTAATTCCTAAAAAATACAGTATATATTTTTTTTTTCTTTCATATCAGACATAGTTGCTTCTGCGTCAGGATAAAAATCATGCACTTCTTATTGACATGAAGAAACAAAAAAATATTTAATGCCTTGTTCCCAAACTTGTCAAGGTAAGCCTTGGCTCCCCACAAGCCTAAATTGTATTATGCAGATTCTATAATTGAATGTTTGGATGGATTATTAATTTTTATGATTAAAAACTACCTTTATTTTATTTTATTTCCTCATAGGAGGGTAAATAGCAATCTTTTCCCATTTACCGTTTAAGAATTATTAAACAGTATAGTGTGTCTTTTGGAGCTTGTAAGAACATAAGAAATTTAACAAACAAGAGGAGACCATTCAGTCCCTCAAGCTTATTTGTTTAACTAGTAGCTAAGCTGTCCCAGTATCTCATCCACATACTTCTTAAACACTGTCAAGGTTTGTGCTTCAAGTATATAACTCAATAGACACTCTCTGAGTAAAGAAGTACCTAACGCCTTCAGTCTTAAATGGACTTTGTGATATTTTATTTGTGTTCTCATGTACATGATTCACTGATAAATTAAAAAAATTCAACTGGATCTTCTTCATCAATGCCTTTAAGAATTTTACATACCTGGATTATGTCACCACATAACCTCCTCTGCTTGAGACTAAATAGGTTTAATTCTGCAAGTCTGTCAGAGCACAAGAAGTCCTGTAGTGTGGTGACCAGCCCTGTACACAGTACCCCGAAAGCCATTTCATTGTGAATTTCCCCTTGAGATGAATAAAGTATCTATCTATCTATCTATCTATCTATCTATCTATCTATCTATCTATCTATCTATCTATCTATCTATCTATCTATCTATCTATCTATCTATCTATCTATCTATCTATCTATCTATCTATCTATCTATCTATCAGTGCATATATATATACAGTAGAGCCATTATAGACCAAGCTAGATGAGAACAGGCCATTCAGGCCAACAAAGCTCGCCAGTCCTATCCACTTAATTCTTCTAAAATAACATCAAGCTGAGTTTTCAAAGTCCCTAAAGTTCTACCACACTACTTGGTAGCTTATTCCAAGTGTCTATGGTTCTTTGTATAAAGAAAAAGTTCTTGTTTGTGCGAAACTTAACAGTTTGAGCATAATATCCCTTTACTGATATTCAACTGTTTTTATGATATAACCTAATATTTTATTTGCCTTTTTAATAGCTTCTGTACATTATTTAGATGTTGAAAATGTTGCATCATCATATACCCCTGAATCCTTTTTACTGGTTACTTCCTATAGGGGGTGGCGCAGTGGTAGCGCTGCTGCCTCGCAGTTAGGAGGCCCGGGTTCGCTTCCCGGGTCCTCCCTGCATGGAAATTGCATGTTCTCCCTTTGTCTGCATGGGTTTCCTCCCACAGTCCAAAGACATGCAGGTTAGGTGCATTGGCGATCCTAAATTGTCCCTAGTGTGTCCTTGGTGTGTGGGCGTGTGTGCCCTGCAGTGGGCTGGCATCCTATCCGGGATTTGTTCCTGTCTTGTGCCCTATGCCGGCTGGGATTGGCTCCAGCTGACCCTGTGTTAGGATATGGTGGGTTAGAAAATGACTGACTGGCTTCCTATGGGACGGTGTCTCTCATCTTGCATTTATAATTGATGTTACTTTTGCCCATGTGTAGCACTTTGCAATGTTCTCCATTAAACTGCATTTTCCACGTGTTTGTCCAGTTCTGACAATTTTCCAAGTCTTTCTGAATTGTATTCGCCATCTTTCCAGTGTCGATCATTGCTCTAATTTTAGCATCTTGTGAACATTTCACACATTTACTGACTATTCCAGAATCTTTAGGGACAAATAAAGTTCTGTCTGTCTGTGTCAATAATGTAAATAAAAAAAAGGATCAGACTCTTTCTTATGTTCTTTCTCCATACAAACATGAGATTAAACGTTTTTCTCAGCCATCACTGCAAACTACTTGGAGCAAGCAACATATAAAAAATACTTTTTTCTGGTGGGAGTTTTCTTTTAAGTTCACAACACAATGAACTGAACTGAAATAAAAGCTCTAATAAGCTAGCTACTATACTAAATAGTGAACTGTTTTAGAACTAATGGAAGCTGATTTGGAATAGAACGTTTATGGACCAGCTAGTTATTCTATGATTTATTTTCTTCTAGCAAATACTGTTTGAGAATACATAGTTAAGGAAAAACTATACTCTAAAATATTTTGTTTTCAGTTAAGTTTACTTGGCATTGTATATGTTACACTCTCTATATTGTGTACAGTACAGGCCAAAAGTTTAGACACACCTCCTCATTCAATGTGTTTTCTTTATTTTCATGACCATTTACATTGGTAGATTCTCACTGAAGGCATCACAACTATGAATGAACACATGTGGAGTTATGTACTTAACAAAAAAAGGCGAAATAACTGAAAACATGTTTTATATTCTAGTTTCTTCAAAATAGCCACCCTTTGCTCTGACTACTGCTTTGCACACTCTTGGCATTCTCTCGATGAGCTTCAACAGGTAGTCACCTGAAATAAAACCAGGTCTTCTTACTTCACTGAATTGGAACTCGTAAGCACTATGCTGCATATTTGGTTAAAATGACCAGTGTTTCTGCTTTTTTTTCTGAAATACCTTCATTGTTCTCTGATATTATTCTTGTACTAAGAAATGTAGGAAGACTAGGTGGTTTGCCAGAATTTAATTCCTGATGATGTCTATTTTCCCCGCATCCTCTGTCTGTCAAGACCTGCTGCACTGTTGGCTCTTTCTTTAATATTTAATAATAATAATTTAGTGATGCTGTTAAAATGGTTATTACAAGAAGGAAAATCAAAATGTATTTGTGTTGTTTTAATAGCAAAACCTCTTTTCCTGCTTAAAAGCTGATAAAACAAAAAAGCAACCTTCTTTTCTCGTAAAATCGCACGCTTTTTTGTACCAAAATAAGCATTTCCCCATGTAGTCTACCAAACAAACCCAACAGTGACATTGTTTCGTCACAAGCCTCAACGGTCTTCATTTACCTGACGGATAATGTCATCTATTTTATATAGAACACTTTGTTGCATTTATGCCCAAACACTTCTACCCAGTTAAAGAAAGAATATGACAGAAGCACCAAGCAAGGCTTATACGTGGGCACAACGAGGGCTGGAGGGCAGCCAAGTCATTTTGCTTGCATGTTTGTTTTCATTCTTGTTTTTGTGTTTGTGAAGATGTGATTTTAGTAATCAATTTGACAAAGTTCAGAATTGAGGGTTTTGAAATTCTCATCGTGCACTGCAAGGCGGAATTGTGAAAGGGGATTAGTGTGCACAGCTGGCGACCAGATGGAATGTCAGCTATTCACAGCCCAGCGTAGGCACCATCGTCGGGTCGGGGCCTCTTATGCTTTTTACCCCCGTTTGTTTTCCTAACACTTCCTAATACTTCATTCTCTCTCGCTCTCCCTTTTTTTTTCAACTCCTGCTGACGTAACAGTGTGAAAGGCAGGGTTCTCCTGGTGTGATGAAGCTCTGCCGATTTAGGCATACCTGGAGATTTATCAGTCTGTGCTTGTGTGGTGCTGCTGTCCAGGGTTTCTTTTCTAGTACTGTCCCTTATGAGCTACAGCAGGATCAGAAATTATGCAGAATTTATTTCATGTTGTGTCTTTCATATTGTACTTTCAGCGAAGGACGACCCCTTCGGTGTAAACAGTGTTAGTCTTACTGTGCTCATAGCAATGAAGGACAATAGTTTTTATTGAAGAAACAAGCTTTATGTGCAAAGAATATTGAATTTTCTGTTGGCATTAGTGAATGGATTTCCTTTATTTTTATATGTAGTCTATTTATGACTGAATGACTTTTTATTTTTTATGCTCTTATTAATGGAAGAACACCCTTTATATGAAAATGTTTCTTTCTAATTTCTTTTCAAGTTACATGGATGTTAGTTTAAATAACTGTGAGTAGGTGTGGGGAATGGGTTTGTGATGTGACCCTGAATGAAATAAATCTTCTGGATGCATATGATGGGTGGTGTCATGAATGTTAGCGTCAGTCAATTAATGACCTTTATTGTCATTCATATTGTGTTCCTTTTTAATGAAATAACGTCTATTGTTATTCAGTTTATTTAATACTTTTTTTTATTAATTAATCTATTACCTACATTTTATATGGTTCCTTTCACATTGTGTTGCTGTCAATGAATAAAGGACCTTTATAGTTTGTTTTTTTTCTGTTATTGTGCTCTTATTAGTGAAAGGCTGGACATTATTTGATATTGTGCCTTTCCTGTTATGCTTTTATCAATGGGGATTTATGGGCAAACCATATCAAATTAAATTGTATTTGTCACATACAAATTATACATACTGTACAATATGTAGTGAAATTCTCAGATACTAAACTGTGCATCTAAGAAGAAAGTGAACGGACAATAATGTTACTGTATAAATATGAATAAAAATCATTAATAGAATTTTAAAATTAAATAAAAAAAAGTCCACACTATTCTACAGAGCCTTGTGATCCTGCTTCCTAAACCAGGAAGCTTTACTTCCTGTCAGAATACTTTTCATGATGGATATGCAGAAGTTCTTTAGTAGCTGGGGGCCAGTCTTATAGTAGATGCTTTCTTTTGTGTTCCTATTAATGAATTAATTTTCTTGAATTTATATAATTTACTATAATGTCCCCATTAATGGATGAATTACTTCTATTTAATATAGTGTTTTTAATATCTTGTTCCTAATAATGAATGAATAATAACAATTACATACAGAATTTTAATTTCTCTAGTGTTCCTGTTGTTTATTTCTTTACCTTTACTTTGTTTATTCTGCATATATATTAAATGCTAAGGTTTGCGCCTGTCTGTTGTACATTTACTCATGAATCTCTGAGACTCGAACCTTAATCTTAGTATTAATCGAAATCTTATGACATGACGCACGCTGATGAAACAAATAATTATGGTGGCGGCAACCTCTGGGAAGTTATCAAGGCTTATACCTTTCTTACCGCAAACCACACGAGAATGTGGCATGGCAGAAGGGGAAATCTGCTGAACCCGTTTATAGGTAGAGGAAGAAGAAGAAGAAGAAGAATAGCAGCAGAGCCATCTGCTGTCAGGTACCGGATATAGAATCACGTGTGACAAAAACACACCAGTTGCAGTCTGAACAGTGCTCTTACCCTCACACCAAATGAATCATTATAACCACAATAAGGGATTACATGGCATTTTAGAAATTAGGTTTCTGTATTTAATTGGGTTATTAAAGCTCATGTAAACACGCTTACTGGTGGAGGAGCACTGCTTAACAAAAGTTACATCAGCGACATGCTCACTCTAGGATGGTATTTTTCATACTGAAAACTGTGGCCAAAATGTAACTGTTCAGCCTGCTCTGTATGAACCACCTTTATTTGAGCACTGGAGGTCTGCATGTTTCAATATAGTAAATAATATTGTGTTTCTAATAATGAATGAGTTTTGTTTATTATATTGTCTTTAATATTCTGTAAATGAAACACTCATATTTTTTGTTGCATTTTTCTTTTAGCAACTAATTAATGTCCTTGAGGTTTAAAGTCAAATATACTGAAAGCTCACTGATAATATAAAACAGTAACACATTCACTCACACTTTAATTGACTGACATTACTCATGATATAGTCTTTGAACCCCTATCACTGCTATTGTGTTAAAATGAGAAGAAGGTTTAGAGGAGAAAGAAAATAGACAAATAAAAGAAGAGAGAAAAAAAGGAATGCATGCAGTCAGTATGGTCGAGTCATTCAAATATTTGGGGCACATCTATCACTAACACTCTCAGCTGGGACATTGGCACCACTTCCATCACTAGTATTTCCCAGCCAATCATAGTTCAGTTTTACAAAGGCATCATTGAAAGTGTAATCACATTCTCCATTGTTGTCTGGTTTGGTTCATCAATGGCACATGCCACAAAATAAATTACATCATGTTGTGAGGTCTGCTGAGAAAATAACTGGCTGTGCTGTTCCATCTATGGCAGACCTACAGATCTTGTGTCACTAATTGTGACATAAGGATCACCATGGACTAATCTCACCCAGCTCATCACTTATTCCAAACACTTCAAGTTAATTAAAACTAAAACTAATAGACACCTCAATAGTTTCTTTCCTTGAGCCATAGCTCTCTCAAACCAGTAACATAGCCTGTTTTCTTTGTATATTCATGCGTTCCTGTCATATACTGTATGAAGGTGTGTGTATACACACTATACACTCATACTTTCACTTGCACATCTTTTGCATATCTCTTTTATAACTGTACTACTGTAGAGCTTTGTTTGAAGTTAACTCATGCTATTTATGTTATTTGTATGTGATGTTTTGTTGTTATCATCAACTCCTAATCTACCAAGTCAAATTCCTGTACATTAAGTACTGGCTAATAAAAGTGATTCTGATTTACAATTTAGTGGAACCATCACCCCAGTGTATCTGTTTGACTTGAAGGTTGTGTCCTCTTGGCATTTGCTTGTGCAGGAAAGGTAAAACAAAGAAGTACAACTAAACATTGTCATGCTGCATTCTTCTGTCAAACATGGGGCACAGAACAAGCTTTTTTTTTAGAATGACTGTTCCAGTGATTTTTATAAAAGAACAATTCAGTGCAGAAATAATTCTGCACTTGCTATAACCCGTAGCATGAAAGGGCTTGTAAAGTTTGTTTTTCTTATTTCGTGCTACCCCTAATCAGCTAAACAAAGCTGTGGGAATAAAGCCAACAAGCAAGTGAGCAGAAAACTTGCACACAGGTTTTGATGGATAGCGTCAGATTATCCATCACATCAGCGCTTCCCACTGGTTATTCCCGGTTGGCAAGTAAAGTCAGATTTGCTCAGGTGGCCCCCAGATCCTTTACCCCCAGGCAGTCATGTTTACTGTCTGTCTGGCTTGCTTGATGAAGGTGAAGCACAAATGTCAAGCTGCAAGCCTGAATGGTTCTGTTTCTTGGCACCTAATTACCATATCGTGCAAGTCGCAGGCGCATCAGAGGCATATTTTGTGTGAGTGTGTGTGTGGGACTGCTTTTCTGAAAAGAAAAGGCTAAAACATTTAAATTAAAAAATGAGTGCTCAGTGTTTCTTCTTCTTCTTCTTCTTCTTATAATCAGCTTAGTATGTAACAGGCAGCATTTGGTTTACACAATATCAAATGGAATGATTTTCCAGGTGGCCTGCAAGTAAACCTAGTCACCAGTGTGTAAGGAGTAAGGGGAACTTCAGCTTCAATGAAGACCACCAGCCTGAATGCCTTTTAACCTTTTATTGCAGAAGCAAAAGGCATGATAATAGAAATAGTTAGTGACATGGTAACATTAAATTCAATAACCTAAAGATTAAAACAGTCTGGTGTAAATATCTGACAATTCCTAGGTGTTCATTCCATTATTGTTCCACACAGCAGACACAAACTATACATAGTTGATCATACCTAGAGGTCAACTGCATTTGGTAAAAGACATGACCTGTTACCTTGTCTAGATCTTTGACCCAACAGTCTATCATTAGTCTTCAGTAAGCTGAGCTTGTAACTGCTTAAGTGATATTGTAGCTTGGTAAAAAGAGACATAATTATAACATATCTTGTATAGTACTCTTCTCAATTAAAATACAAGTACAGTGGATAGAAAAAATATACACACCCCTGCGAAAATCGCAGATTGTATTTAAGGTAAATCCTGCCAGAACTTATTCCACCTTTTTTGCAAAATTGCAGTCTGTTAAAAAAGTGAAAACAAATCAGGAACTGTTTAGTGAAAAAAAATCATACAAAAACCTGGTTGCATTAAAAACCTCTTAACATGCACACGTACCGGTCCCGGTACATAACTACGATTGGACGATGTCACAGCCATTTGTGCATGCCCCTCTGTCATGCACCTCGACACACTACACATCAAATGAAAATTCAGAGTCTCGTCTTTCCGATGATATAAACCATTTTGACACACAACAACCACAGCACTGACACTAAATCCTTTTTTACAGAGAAGTAAATACTTTTAAGAGTTGACTTTTCCTACCTTTGACTACCTTTGAAGGCTCTCTGCAAGTCAAACATCAATATTTCCGAGCAATATTGATCTCATTCTGTCCGTAAGGCTACAGGGAATATAATTCAGTAAAACAAATAGGTCCAAAACACACGATAGATCCTCAAAGGGACAAAAACTCCAGAAAACGTTTCTTAACTTGAGACTAGCTCCGACATTTTTTTTCATTTCTATTGGTCATATCAGACGTAATTTGTTTCTGTCGGCAATAACCATGCTAAAGCATGTTACACGGAAGTGTTAGCTTCTGATTGACACCTAAGTTGGCCAATTACGAGGGGTCTGGGGGGTGACTGGCACCTCGTATAGCCAACGAGTGTCACAGACAGCTAAACGATGACGCACAACTCCAAACTCTGGTAGAATCTACCAGTTTGATTGGACGCTGTGAGTGACACTCCAAACTTACAGCCAATGAGCAGCTGAGCACGCCGATATGTAACTTGCCATGCCAACTTGTAAACAAAACCGATCAGAGCTGCGCAAAGCTGGCATTTGTGCCAGTCTGCAGACTTGATGCGTGGTTGTTTATTGTGATTTCACCAAGTTTTTTCGCATTTTAAATATGGATAAACGTACAGATAAACGTAAATACACTCTCGATGAAGTAGTAGAGGCATGTAAGCGGCGTGACAGTGATCAATCGGACCAGGAGAAGTCTGAGGCAGAGAGCGACATGTGACACGCCCTTGTACTTTCTGCCTGCTAGGGATTGCTACAATCAGTGGCACATGGAAAAACGCTGAGCTGTGTTGTAACAGTTTGTAAAAATGTATATAGTTTGTGTGCATTTTATTTAAAAAAAAGTAAAAAATAAAATATATATTTTTTTTTGGCCCATAAGACTTGTTTTGACTATTTTTATATTGTAATGTGTATTTTTTATTGTTTTTTATTATGGAATATGAATTTCCATAACTAATAGAGTGACACTGTGTGTAGATATAGATTCCTTTAGGTGTAAGCTTTCAGTAGAGCCCTCATTGATATATGTGGGTTGAAGCATTCAAAAGTTATTACACTTTTTCCATATGTTCCAAAATGTGGATAATGGATAAACCATAGGTCCCTCTAAAAAGCACCTGGACATGCCCACATAAAAACTGGTGTCAAAATGTCATTTTTACAGGTATTCTTTTCAAATTTGAAATGTGAGTAGTCAACAAGTTATTCTGTTGGTACATAGTGTGTTTCTGTCCCCACCTACCTACTGCAGCTATAGAGGCCTTTATTTTCACAAAAAAACACAAAAAATCATTTTTTCTGTGAGTTCTAATGTGCATAACTTTTGATCAGTCACACCTACAGTGATTCTGACTACTAAGGGTGAAACTAGAGAATGTTACCTTTACAAAGAGACCAAACGTGTTTATACTCCAGATAGTTCAATAACAGCAATGATTCTAATTTGGAGAGGTCAAATTACAAGCGATTTAGCAAAAATGACCCCGCTTGATGAGGGGATTTTATTGTGTGCACCTTTTAATAATTAAGGATGTGGCTGCATTCTCAGAATCAACCAATCACAATAGGTCTCCTCTAGTCTAATAGTAGTTAGTATACACCTGACATCTGTTAAAGTGGCTCAGATATAGCTTGGCTTTTCCTGTAGGATCATTCTAATATCTTCTTCGTTGCAACATACCCATACTCCAGAAAACCATGGTCTGCAAAAAGCTTTTAAAACCTGAGTCAGTTCAAAGATACAAAAAAGTTTCTAAAGCATTAAACCTCACATGAAGCACGGTGAAGACAGCCATCAACAAGTGGAGAAAATATGGCTTAACAGTGACTCTACCAAGATCAGGATGTCCTCTTGGCAGGGGTGTGTAGATTTTTTATATCCACTGTTTTGATTATACTAATTACTAAATACAGAACTACTGTAGTACACATAAAAATACAGATTTGTTAAAACAAATGAAGAACAAGGTAGAAACTGAACAAACATAAATGGAAACCAACAATATCTGCCCATTAATTAATAGATGAACTTTAGCAAATTGACAATGGAGGGTAATAAAATTGTGAAAGAGAAAGTAAAAATACAAAGTCACAGTCCTGGAGACCTCAGTCAAACTGACTGCCTGTGCTGGTCATCCAGTCTCATGAGGGAATATTTCCATCATCAATATTTTAATCTTCTGATGATTCCAAAATTACTTAATCTGATGACTTTTCCAATAGCAGTAGACCAGTGGCACTAAGTGCCACATCCAGATACCAAGAAGAGAAATGGAATAAAGGAGGGGTAGTAATGGTTTACAAATGTTGTACTACTTACGTTTCTGTAGAAATGACTAACAAACAGAAATGCAGTATTCTCAGCTAATCAGCAGCTCTAGTCAGGGTATGCTAGACTAAAGTATTGAGTCTTCAGCTGGGATTTAAAAGCTGAGACTGAAGGGACATCTCTTATATTAGCAGGCAGATTATCCCATACCTTCAGGGCCCTGTAACTAAAAGCACAACCTCCAATTGTTATTTTATTAATCTTTGGAATCTTAAGTGAGCCGGCATCTTGAGATCTCAATGTGTGTTTTGGTTTGTAAGTTGATAAACTCAGACAAGTAAGTAGGGACTCCGCCATTTAAGACTTTACATGTTAAAAGGATGCTATTGAAATCAGCCCTAAACTTAACTGGGAGCCAGTGTAAGAACTTGAGAACTGCAGTTTTGTGTTTGTATTTTCTGGTTCATGTAATAATTCTTGCAACAACTTTTGAATGGACTAAAAGCTGCATAATGAATGATTAGAGCACACAGTGAATAGCACATTGCTGTAGTCAATCCTACTAGAAATAAATGCATGGATACATTTCTCAGTACCCTACATTTTTAGAAAAATCGTAATCTTCTCACATTTTTAACATGGATAATTTTGTAATATGTGTTTTAAATTAGATGCTAGTGTGAAAGATAATACCATATTGTGTGCTGATTCAGTAAAACTAAAATTGATTCTAACTGAATTAAAGAGTGACAGAATGTTGTTGCGGTCTACATCATTCCCTCCAATGCCTAACATTACTGTTTTTTTCTGTTTTCCAAGTCAGTTTTCTTGCATCATTCATCTAACCTAAAATCTAGAATACTGAAATACTAATCTAGATTACTGATACTGAAATCTACATACTGCACCACAGACCTGCACAATGCCTCATATGCCCCATGTATCATCTGCATACACCACAATTTTAAATCAGCCCAGTTTCATTTTCAAGTCTTCATGATATAGAGTTAACAAAATTGGCAAAGACCATAGAGCCTTGTTGAACTCCACCATACACAAAGTACAGTCCAGCCATTAGCTGTCTGGCAAATTTCAATGACGGTCCCTTAAATGGAGATGAAGCAAAAGAATGAAACAAAAAAGAGTATCCTAAGATCACAGGGTAGTCAGAGCAGGTGGACCATTAGTATATGGCAAAAGGTAAATATGCACAGTGCAATAAATGTACAAAAAAATAAAACTTTAAAGCATTATACATAACCAGGTTTAAAAGTAATTATTTCATCAGGTTAATCAAAAATATTATATATATTATTAAGACTTAATTTACACAGACGTGAAAGAGTAGTAACGGAATGATAAATTCTAACCCTTGAAGCCTTCACCTTCAAACTTTTTAAATAATTCAAATAAATGTTAGCCTCCCAGAGTCTGTCTTAACTTTGCATCAATACCACCAACCACTTTATTGTTATTTAAACCTAAGCCATTTGCTATTCGAGTGCATGTAATATAATTTCAATGCTATGCTTTAAAAGCATTCAGACATCAATCACACAGCACAGTAAGAAAAAAGACTGTTTAAATGTGCTTCAGAAAGATGACTGCGTCTTAGCATCTTTAGAAAGAAATCTATCATAGGTGATACCTTCAATAAAGCAAAAGAAATACTAAATCTGCCTTTTGCTACAGTTTATTGTAAATAAAACGCTATTTTACATATGCTGCTGCTGGTTCATCCATTTTTTTGAAGTCCTTATTATAGTGATTGTATTTTTAAATTATTTTTATAAGAACAATTTTTATGTTGGCACCGAATGAGGTTCATCACTTCTAGATAGAAAAGAGAGAAAAAGATGTCTGTTGGATTGGCCTGTGCAGGCTGTGTTGCTATTCTTACTCCTCAATGCCTTGTGTCTAGTTGCTTTTTCAGAGTAAATACTACCACACGAACAATGCAGATCATTGCTGTAGTCCGTCCCGTCCCTCCCTCCTTGTTACAGTGACATTGATGAAATTCTTAATTCAGCCAAAACTGTGCATTGTAAGGGTATTTTTTGAATGCTTCTATTTCCATTACTATATTCCCAGTTAAAATTATTGCTCAAATTATACATATTAGGGTACTTCTATAAGGCTTGATTATTTATCTACCTGTATTTATGTGTTTATTTTTTGTATTTATTAATTTTTTTATTCATTTATTATCTACTAGATATAACAATTTGTCCTGCCTTCCATGGAAAGAAGGCTGCAATATTGGATGGCCACCACAGTGCTTAAGGCTGTAAATGTTAAAGATGACTGAGCAAATGGATAAATAACTTGATGCTTACATGCTGCTGTATATACATGTAACTCCTTATTGGATTAAATAACATTAATAAACAGAAATACTTCCTCTTACACAATATTTAGAGTACACTGCCTGTGTTCATTTGGAATTAGCGCTCCTTCTTTTCAGTGTCAAGTGTTTAAGTTTTGCTCTCCAAGCCACACTAGACCAAGTAACATATGCTCGGTCATGTATACAAATTGATAAAAGATGAAAAAATACCAAAAATATATAACCTTTGCTGAGCAATGGAGAATGGGGAATGACACACATTTGCACACTGAAATGTGGTATGCAGTAATACTGTCATAAACACCCACATCTGCATCAGCCTAAAACTCTGTACTCTTGATGTGTGTTGTCCAAATTGGTGTTTCCAGTGTGTGTTTATTACTTTCTGTATGTTCAGTGCGTTCATTTTGATGTTTTGCATAGCTTTATGCTTAGTTTATGGTATACACTGCTTAGAACTATACATGCAATATTCAAATTTGTGAAATCTAAAGTGTCATCTGTGAGCCGTACATAGATACAAGAATTGTGTACTACTGAGCTATTATGCAGTGCCAGGCCAGATTCTTTTACCTTTTTAGTGAGCACTCTTTTCACCTACTTTTCATACACCTTATTTATTTAATATAACATTCTTCAGTCTGCTTCATGCATTTCAGAGTAATTGATGAAGACAAAACCTCGATTAGCAGCATCAGGAACAAAGCAAGAAGCAGCTCTGGATGGGAGTGAGTCCATTGCAGTTGCCATTTCCGCCCACTCTCAAACTCGTATGGCATTCTTTTAAATTTCCCAGTAAACATGATATGCATGTCTTTTAGATTGTGTGAGAAAACTCCATGCTGACACAAGCAGAATGTGCCAACTCTACATAGAAAAACACTGGATACAGATGCTGCATTATTTTGACTGCAGTATTAACCTCTCGGACACTGTGCCAGTGTAGCTTATTGACAGGAATGCTTTCATCACACTACCAGTTTTATAGTTTAGTGTTAACGATGTTACCCTCACTTTTTGTGATGGGTGAGAAGTTTTGGATAAAAATTGTTTTATAAATAAATATAAATGTCCCCACATGAAGGTTGGCACAATGCTGCAGTGAAGTCTGAATTTTCTCCTTGGGCCCGTATGGGTTTTTTTGCAGATATTTTGGTTTCCTTCTGCATCTCAAAGTTGTGCATGTTAGATTAATGAAAAATGTGACTCGTTATTTTTGTAAGAAATATTTCTTTCCTTTTCTGAACTTCCCAAATAGGCTACGGAATTGGAATGGATAGAAGAGGGCTTTAGTGCCCTGGGAAAATAAATCTATAGATCACCCAAACCCGTGATTAACAACCTGCATGTGTGTTATGTTTTATGCAAATCATAATTTTGCACCTATTTTACATATTACAAAAAATAAATAAATTAAGAAAGGCAAACTTAACAGAAAAAGTCAAAGTTGTCTTGAAACAAATTGACCAAACATTGACAGAACTTGAATGTTGTTTAATTGGTACAGTGGGAAGTGGCACATTGCCACCTTTCTGTACTTGGCACCAGGTTTGATTCCCAATTGAGATGCATTCTTTTTGGAGTCTGCATGGTCTTCTTGTTTTTAGTTAGGCTTCTTCCGAGGAACTTAGTTACTAAGAAATCCACACAAAAAGACAGGTCCCATATTCATGAAATGTGTGTTACTTTTTGCTGTTTTATTTTGTAGTGTTAGTTTTCTTTTTAAAGAAGTATTGGTTAACACTGCCATTGTCCACTTCTAAAGACCCCAAGTTTGATTCCCAATCATTGTCTCCTTGGAGCTGGCTTGTTACCCAAGTCTGAGTAGGTTTCCTCTGGATTCTCCAATCCTCACACCCACATTTCGAAAACATATGTTTTCATCAAATTTAAATTCTCCCATTGGGATATTTTCTGCTTTGTACTGACCTCTCTTCCACAACCATTTCTTGCCTTTGTCTTGAATGTCCTAAAAATAGCTGCAAGGATTTCATTGCTTTGAGGTCATTAGCTACCCAGCTTCTTCTTGACTACCACTTGTTATGGAAGTCCTGGAGTATGACTTGAATCCCCTTAGTCGGAGCAAACAAATATTATAAGGGCATTGCAGAAGCTTCTGATTAAAGGTCTACATGTCAGAAAGCCTATCCAAGATTCCAAACTTATGGATTTTTCAGCATGTTTATCAAACCTAAGACAAGCAGCAGTCTTCTCCATCTACAGAGAATGGCTGCATTTGCATTTTTGTCACGTGCCATTCACTTAGTCATACCCTGCCTCTTGGCCAATTGCAGGCATGACCTTTTCAAATTGGTGTCCGTTAAGTCAGATTTTAGAACTGTACACTAGCTATCACAAAATAATAACCCCTCAAGGTCGTGACACTGTTTATCTAGTTGGAAAGGACACAGTGCCAGGATAAATAATTGTAAAAATGACAACAGATGAAGCTGTGTAGGGAAACTGAATAGCTGCCTAAAGCAGAGGGCAGCCATTGTAAGAAGGTATTACTGTTTACAAGGCCTGTTCTCAATGTAAATTCAAAGCAAAGGTTCAGATTGTACAAAGCCAAAACATGCTGATATAAAAAAAGCTACCCATACAGCATGTCAAAAGTGAGGAAGAGTAGATGGCAAGCCAAAATGCCTTTTAACTGTTGCTAATTTGAGGACATAGAAAAGGAGAAGAAGACAAAGACTCTTGCCTCTCATATTGCTCCTCCTTTCCTCAAGTATCCCTCCAATTATGTATCTTTATGTGTCATGGCTAATTGAAGCCTGTTTCTGCTGAAGCATGCTTCAGGTGATTAGCCACACCGGGTGGGAAAGTAGAAAGCACAATGCTGCACTCCAGTTTGTACACTAAATACAGCAATTTAATAGAAGAATTACAAAGAAGAACAATTATAAGGTCCTATGAGTAGTGAAGTTTCAGAAAGTACTTGACACTGGGGCAAAGGTCTGTCTGTTTGCAGTGTAGAAAGGGTGGATGGCCCAGAAATGTTAGAGATTGAACTGAATGTGTTAGATTTGGTATCCAGGAATGGGAGAAAGTCCAATGAATGGGTAGATGGAACCTATCCCTGGATTGCCGGGTGCAATCCTGGAAACACCCCTGGAAAAGGTGCCAGTCCATCTCTCTCAGACATACACACACACTGCGCCATTTACAAATTACCTACTAACTTAACATACACATTTGTTAGAGTCTGTAAAGAATAAGTGCGAACTCCACACAGACTATAACTACGCACTAGAGTTGAGCCCAAAAGTGCTTCCCCTTCAGCTGTAGAAATATTTAAAAATTATTTTGTGATGCTATAAAGGTAATCTTAACATACTAGTTCCTAACTTTTTGATAAAAACTGAAAGAGTACATTTTTCAACAATTTTTAGAAATTGTTGACACAAAATGTTCTAAGTGAGAGTATGTGGTCTGCAGTGGACAGGCTTCCCATTCAGAGTGGATTCCTGCTGATGGGATAGACTTCATTTTATTCTGTGACCCTGTGATGTAAAGAATGAATTCAGCATATAAATGAATGGATAAACGGTACCTTATTTACTTATCCTTTGTAACAAAGATAGCCAAGAGACATCAAAGGTTTGGGGCAGCCACCTGTATAATATGCCCTGGTTGTGAATGGGTATATTTTGTGAGTTGTGTTCAAGTTGAAATCCAAAACAGAACTGATTTTAGTTTGATAACATGGCGACTTTAAAGGCCGTGACAGGAAGTGACGTCATGTGGACCAGAACTGAAAATGATGATGTTGAGACTGGAAGTGACATCATTCATAGTGCCGGACCGAGAAGTGATGTCTTTGGGACCGGAAGAGACGTCATCTCACCTACCATGCTAGGTAGAATGCCCAGAGGGGACTGGGCGGTCTCGTGGCCTGGAACCCCTGCAGATTTTATTTTTTTCTCCAGCCGTCTGGAGTTTTTTTTTTTTTTTCTGTCCTTCCTGGCACCAGTAACGGAAGTGATGTCATCAATCGCCCGAAACAAAACACGCACACACACACCCCACATGTGCCGGAAGTGACATCATCAATAGCGCCGGCACTGGAAGTGACATCATCAATAGTGTCAGTACCTAGTGAGATTTCCTGTGGATAGTCTGCAGAGGACTGAGAGAGAAAGTTAGTGCTGCTCGCCACCCCTTGGTCTGGCACGGTACTACTATTATTTAGGCCCGCTAGCTGCTTCCCTATCTCTCATGTGTGACAATTTCATGTTTTTTCATCTTGGCATTTCTGATTATTATTTCTCACGGGCAGTTTGCTCTTGTGCTCTATTAATCATAGTTCACTTTCCAAGATTCTTTCTTGTGTTTAGTTTTAGTTGAAGGCTCTTGTATTACACTTTGTCTAGATGACTGAGATAGATTCTTGTGTTGATTTGTGGAAGCACGTGTATGATGTGAGGATTAAGTTCTTTGAGGTGTTGCTGCCCCTGAATGACACTGTATAATTAAAATAAAGCATGTATACCTGTAAATGAGCACTTGTTTTTCAAAGACCATTTTGAACTTTGCAGCTGTAAATTCCTGTCTTCTGATCCTTACGTATGCTCCGTAATCTTTTTATCTATCATACTGACAAGCAAGTATTTTGCCTCATTTGCCTCTAGAACTAGGCACTTCTCTTACTTATCATTTATTTAGAAAATGAATAGCCGCTGCTTGCTTTTTTATTTCTCTTATTATTTTTTTAGTCTTTTTAGCCTTTTTAAAGAAACTGTGTTGTGGCACTGGTGTGTTTTCCTAGCATTTAGATATTGGTCCTCTCCTATCAGGAAATAAGAATTTGAGGAAAAGATGTAAAGATCAGTCAGGTGAATCAGCGGATCTGGCCCAGTTGTAGATGATCTGCTCTCAGTTTTTACTGCAGTGGTCCACGTGATGGTAGGACGGATACTGTGGGCTATAAGATCTGCTTTACTCCTCATTCAACAGCAAGTGTAAGGTGCATCAGGTCTGCTTTCCATGGCATGCTGTGTGACTAGTGACTAAGTGAGTTGTCATCTGTATGGAGGCTAGCCTCCTCTTACATACTGACAGTTGGCTTCATTTTTTATTGAATTGCTCCTGTCATCTTGTAAGTGACTAGGCTCATGGTGTTTGGGACAGTTTCTGATCTGTTAAGAGCTGTTTGTAAATGAATATGTGTGGCTCAAGTATGGCTTACTTTTTGAATTCTTAACTTTAGTATCTTTGGATTAATCATGTACAGTATAAGGGTATTTTCCAACATTATGTAAAAGTGTCATTTTTGATATTAGAACTATTTGACCCAACAGTTCAAGAGATTTATACTCTTGGCAAAGCATACCTGTAACTAACCCCCACACTAACAATGTCTACATAAAGTCATTTAAATGTTCAAATTTAACCCATGCCAAAACTTGTGGGGTGCCTCATGCTTGTGCAGATCAATTTATCAAAAACTATGAGGAAGAAAGGTGATGCCAATGAAAGCTTTTATTGTGATAGAAAAAGGTTTCAAGGCTATGGTCCAGGCTGGAGAGTTGTGTCAATACTGTACTTTAGAGCACATCGCCATGCAAGCATACCTGATCCTGGGCTTATTAGATACATTCCTGTTTTCGGGAACGGGAGCAGCTTGTATCCCAGCTGGCTGAATGAGCTACAGTATAACTGCCAAATGTGAAAGACCTTTAAATGTGAAAGAGGCTTTAAGTTGTCACTGCTTCTTTTATAGTGAGCCTCATTGGTTTAACAAGATCTTTTATTTTAGTGCATCTTTTTTCATAGCATTGCCTCTGATTTTAAAGGAAAACTGTTTCTTATAGGACCATCATTGAAACTTCCTTTTAATTAGCAAAGCCTTTTTTTTCCATACATTAATCAAAAAATTGGGTGACCAGACATCCAGTTTTTATGCATTGCATCCTCTTTTATACCATGTGCTTTGGATTTTAACAAAATGTCCCATTTTTAATCAGCCGGTCATTTAACAAATGTGCATGAAACTCCATGGACAACCCCAACCCTCAATTCTACTGTACTCTTTTATAAGACAAATTTATCTATGTCGGCTACGTTTAGTGAATTAATCAGTTGTGTCCGGTTTTGGAACTGGTCAGCCTATCAATGGAATCATTTTGACACCTGAATTGGGCAATGGCAGCATTCACGGGGTTAGCTTGGTCCATCACACAAACAGCAAGGCAGGCGTTGCTCAGTTATTCTGGATTGTAATTTACTTATCAGAAGTTTGATTAATATTTATGGATCCTACATTTCTGAAAAAAAAATAAAGTCTTAAGTCCGTTGGAATTCAGTTTTGATTAGTTTTAGCCCCATTTGCAATTTGGAAGTCTGTCTCAAGCATGCCTACTAATTTAACAAATTAAATGTAAGTAGACTTAAAACAATTTGTTAGAAAAAAGCAACACATATGACAAAGTCCAATCAAACATTCATTTTGTAACTGGCATCAATTCCATTTCATGTAAAGTTGCAACTTTATAAGATGATGTATGGAACAAAATTAAATAAAAAAAAAAACGACTCACAACAACAATAAAGTAAATGTTGTAGTCCCAGATGACAGCACTCTTCTTCATCCGTCAAAGTGTTCTCAGTGCTATAAGTGTAGGCCAAAAAAAAAACCAAACTACTATTATAATAATAATAATAATTCTTTGCATTTATATAGCGTAATGTGCGTTCCTGCCTTGCGTTCCCAATGTTTGCTCTGATAGGTATCGTAACAGGTTCTCTGCAGCCCTGCAGGTTTGGAACATGAATGGATGAACAGTAAAGAAATACGTGGAGGCCTTGGGCAGCTATTGACCTGCCAGTTGAACCTGCATGACAAAATGTGTGTACCAAGTACATAACTCTACAGCAGAATAGGCTGCACTTACTGTGACTCCAGCCTGTGTGTATCTGCTGGCCAGTCCTGGGGAGACAAAGGAAGGAGTGCATCTTAACTGCCATTCATCAACAAATAACACAAGTTGCCTTCTGAAAATGCTTACATTTAAGCAAGGAGCAAATTAATACAGAAGCAAAGTGTCATGCACTATGAATGCTGGTAAAAAAGATTAAGAGAAATGCAACAGCGTATGACATAAAAAGACAATTGAGATTTCAAAGGTCAAAAAAGAGTGGAATTTCTCCAAACAAAGAAACTTGACATGAATGTTAATTTAAATAAAGACATGTCGGTTTCTACCAGACTTGCCCTACCTTCACACTTTACCTTTTTTTGTGATCGCACCCTGCCTCAACCGCAGAATCGTCCGGAGGTAAGTTTCTGTCGGTGCCAAAGAGCAATTCACACCCTGGTGATGAATGCTGTCTCTTTTGAAGACTGCGCTGCATTGTTTAGTTCATTAAGGTAATTAAGGTGAGTCGTCTGTCATTCCGTCATTGTGCCTTTATTTGTCAAATCTCTCCGATAAAGTGTTACATTGGCTTATGGTGTCTAAATTCAGTGTCTGGAGAGTAGATTGCTACACTCCACACTTTGCTTTTTTGAACCGGTTATACAGAATTTTTGGTCAGGCATTGAGAATTTTAGCTTAGCTTCTATTAGATTGTGGAACAGAATGATAACAAATTTATAATCCTCCACTAGAATCTACAGGCAAAGACAAGAAAATTTTTTTTAGCTGTTTCCTGAAATTCAGATAAATTAAATAGATAAAGAATACATAAATAATGGCAGTATTTCCAATGTTGGGTCTTAATTTGTTTTTTGTAGATTTGTATTTCACACTTTTTACATTTTTTTTATTTTCTGAGAGACAGCAATGCACAATCGCCTCACTGATCTACAGTAGGATCCTAGATTTATGTCTCATGCCTAGAAGTTGTCTGGGACTGGGTGGGCCTTGGAGCCCCTGTATTTTTTTTTTCTGTCCTCCCAGACATCTTTTATATATTTATGTTATGAAAGCTTGTGTTGATTTGTTTTTTCTTTTTTATTAATTATTATTCTTACCTGATTTACCTTGGTTTTCTTTTCTTGTAACTATTTTTGACCTCTTTTCTGACACTTTGAGTCCCATGCATGAAAATATACTATAGAAATAAATGTTGCTCTTCGCATATCTGGTTTTCCTGTCACATCCATGAAGTCGTGTACATTAGGTTGATTTGCAGACCCGTATTGGCCCTATGTGTGTGAATGCTGTATTGGGCTGGCAGCCAGTTGTTTGCTGCCTTGCAGCCAGTCGTTTCAGACTAGGCTTCAGCCGCCCCGTGATTTTTAATTGGACTAAGTAACTTTGAAAATGGTATGTTGTGCTGTTTTAATGTATTCTGTGGTATAAGTATTTCTTCAATGTTCTTTTTTGTGACTAATTTTGCAGTATGTTGATGTAGTGGCTGGTGGTGTCTCACAGCTCAAGTTTTCTGGCTTTAAAATTCAGCCCACGCAATATCAGTGTGGAGTGTGCACATTCTGTTTGTGTCTGGAAATTCCATTTTTCCACCCACATTCCAAAGACAAATAGCTACATTAATTAGCCCCATCTTGAGTGTGTTGAGGAGTGTGCACTGCAATGGACTGGCACTACATCTATGCTTTGCTGTTACATTACACATAAAAGAACTAGGATGGGCTTCAGCCTTTGTGATCCTGAACTGGATTTAACAAAAAAAGCATAGATGGGTAATTTATTTTTATTTAGTTTTTGTGGTAATCTTTTTTTTTTTTTTAACATCTGTTTTAATGAAAAGTGTTTTATTGGTTTGAGGTTATTTTTGCCCTTGTGTTTTATGATTTGTATCGATGCTTTACGCATATGAGCATCACCAAATCAAATGCCTAACAGTGCTGGTGTTGTTGTTTTACTTTATTGTCATCATTTCAGTTCCTCCACACCCTTCGTGTTATTATTTTGTACTGTGGCGAGTGGCTGGGGCTGCTACTCAGCCGGGACGCCCAAGAGGACCGGAGGAGGGCTTGCGCCTCCTGTAGACCAGGAGGGGGCGACCGCCCTGGTGCGTTTGGGGGCCACGGGTACAGAACTTTGAAGTTCAACCCTGTAGGGGCCCGTGTTCACTGCCAGGGGGTGCCCCAATGCCTTGGGGCCCTGAACCTCGGCACTTCCATCACACCCAGAAGTGCTCGAGGGAAGAGGATCCGGGACACCCAGAGTGCTTCAGGGTGCGCAGCTGGTACTTCCACCACACTGGGAAGTGTCGGTGGAGGCTTGTCAGGAAGCACCTGGAGCTCGTCCAGGTTGTGGAAAAAATGGGCCCCTCCCTCCATACGATGGCTGGAGTCGGGTGAGAAGGAGACGAGGTCTTGTAGGAGGCAAGGAGGCGGCCTGAAGAGGAAAAGGCAGTGTGAGAAAGGCCTGGACTTGTGGGGACTTTTAGGGTTGTGTGTCACATTTGTAAATAGCTAGTATGTATAATAAACGTGCGTTGGGTGACTTCAACGTGTCCGCCTGTCTGTGTCCGGGCCCGCTTCCACCGTACGTATGTTTACTCTTCTTACATACCAAGTGAGTTATACATAAAATAGTAACTGCCTTACAATGAATCCCCAGTTTCATGCTCAGGGCTGAAATTTGGGATCTTGTAGCCTTTTTCAATAGTAGATGCCATTTTGCATTACCATCATTTGGGTTGTATCCCACATTTCTAGAAGCATGGCCTCTGGGATTGAGACCACGAGTTCATCAGCAAGACTGGATAAAAGGTCAGCAGTTACATTAAGCTTTATCCATATCTGCAGATAAATCCTTTAAAACTCTTTTAGTAATTCCGTCTTTGTGATTGATTTTCGTGTCTTGTCTGGCTGTTGACTTATTACCTGAATTATGACTGTGATTCTTGCCTCTTCTCTAGGTTTTGGTTGCTTCATTAATTTTTTTATTTGCTTTGTTTTGTCTTTTTCACGCAGTTCAAAAAGTGAGTCAGGACACCCGGAAGTGCACTATCCCTATAAAGTTACCTTGTTCTCTCTGATGTCTTGTGGGTTTCCTCCCACAGTACTGTATAAAGACACATCATTCATTTTAATCCTACTCAAAATGGCCTGAGTGAATGTATGTGTTTGCCCAAGAGTTCCTTCTGAAATTGCTTAAAGCTATGTCACATTAAGTTACTTTTGCTTTTGCATTTCTATGAAATCAATCGCCTAATGCAGAGGTGGACAAAGTGAGTCCTAGAGGGCTGCAGTGGCTGCAGATTTTTGTTCTAACCCTGTTGCTTAATTAGAAAACAATCCTTGCCAATACTTTTTATTTCATGGCTTGTTAGTGCTTTAACTCTGCTATGTCAGGTCATTCTCATAGCCTACATTTTATTTCCTTTCTAAG
Organism: Polypterus senegalus; assembly: GCF_016835505.1. NCBI lineage: Eukaryota > Metazoa > Chordata > Cladistia > Polypteriformes > Polypteridae > Polypterus > Polypterus senegalus. The sequence continues at coordinate 160,628,663 of NC_053154.1, forward strand.
GATATCATCCAAATGATTTGAAGTCCAAAACGCATGAGAAATTCTCAGTCCTTCACTTTTTTCTCTTAACTTTCCTTCCAAGTATTTAATTAAACTAAACAGTGCCTGGTAAAAACACACAGATGTAAATGGTAACAAGGTAAACAGAGAAAAGCTGGTTTCTTTTGTCAATGGCATCTTATTGCTGATGAGGAACAATTAAAAAATGGAGAATACAGCTGTTTAAGACTAAAATAAACAATGAGGGTTTAAAATCTTAATGAGCAAGACAACTGAAATGAAGCAGAAGTGTTACTTGAGCAATGAGTGCTTCTTATTAAGCAATTGGGTTGGAACAAAAACCTGCAGCCCTCAAGAAACAACTTTGCCCACCCGTGGCCTAATGTGACATATCCAGCAACTTAGTCCAGTTGTAGGGGTGGGATCTGTGTGCATGACAAGTAATGAATGCTCATACTGTTGTACAATGCATAGAATGTTGCGACAAGTATCGTGTGCATTTTGGCCATCACAAGCAGAACAGAATCTTGTCTGTCTAATGTCTATTGGTTTATTTGGTAAAGCAAAGTGGAAAAAAATGAAAAGAGACTTAACTCACCAAAGCTAACCCTTCATACAGTGCTGGCTGCGTCAATCAGTACAGGGGCTATGAGCCTCAAAACCAGAGAAGAAGCTTGTCTGTCTGATACCCCATATTTTGCATACTATAACAGAAAGAAACTTCTGTTGCTGCTGAACTTGCCAATGATGCTAACCCTTTGTACAGCACTGCCTTCGTCAGGCATCATGCTATTGACCATCAGAAAAAGGATGGAGGATGACTGCTCTGGAAGGTCAAAATTCAGTTTGTCAGTGTGACAAGGACTGCATTTTTCAGTCGTGTGATTTGATATGGTGCAGCAACTTGAGCAGCGATTGTGGCTGGCAAATCTGACATAGCCCACGATAAAAAGTCACATATTGTGGCAACTGCTTTAGTGTTTTATCCAGTGTTAGCTCCTGCCTAGTGTCTTTTGTTGTTGGAATAAGCTCTTGTTTCCAGCAAGTAGAATGGATGATTTTCTTAAGTGTTTTCTTTAATGAATTTGCGGTAGTGCTGTACAGTGATGTGCTTTGTCTTTTTATTTGTTTTTTTGACAATAGGCCTGGGATAGAAGAAATGAATAGAGCATCAGGGATCACAATCCTGTTCATTTATTAATTGATTTTTTTTTTTTTTATTTATTTCTCCTCCTTCAAGACGTTTGTGTGAGTGAAGGGTGTGCATTAGGCTCCATCCACTGGCTCGGGCACAAGTCATGGAACAATCTGGTAGCATTTCCCTTACAAAATGACTAGTGAAGTGTTCCAAATGACAAACTGTAATAAGTGGTTATTTTTTTACTTTTGGGAATGTGCACAAGAACTACATCATAGCACAATCCTGGAATGAAGAATAGGCCTGCGTAGCTTTTGCCATTTTTCTGTGACCTTTTTCCATTGAATACATTGTGACATAGAAAATGTGGGCCAAAGCACTAGAAGGGGAGAGACTGAAGAAGCACTGTGCTTTGCCTCAGCTTTTGGTGTGCAGCTTGGAAACTTACTTCCCAGCCTTCGAGGAGTTTGTGGTGATGTCACTAGCATGGAATGGAGGGCCTGTTTAATCAGTAAACAGTGACGGCTGCTCCATCCTACTGCGCTCCGTCTCGCCAGGAGCCTCCTGCCCCCATCGTCCTGTGCCTCTCAAAGGTCTTTCTGTCTTTCACTTTTTTCTTTATCTGTTGCCCTGTCAGAGATTTCCTTGTATGCTTCAGCTCCATCTTCCCCCTGATCCCTCTCTGCTCCTTGCTCACTTGGTTTCTTTTTTTGAATGTTTTAAATTTACCAGATGTAGAGAACATTTTCCATTTTTTATTCAGCTGCCCTTCTTTTCTTTGTGTGTTTATTAATTCTTTTACAGACCTTAAAAGTCTTGTACAGTACAATGCCTGCCAGCTGTTAGAGTGGCAGTGCAAAACCATCGTTTTGCAGCAACATTTATTTTAAAACTTTTCAGAATTCACAATAAAACAAAAAAAAAATCTGAAACATTTTGTTCTTCTTGAGGAAATGAACCGTTTTCCTTATTTTATTGATTACCTTGCTTACTAATCTCGCTTGATATTTTGCAGTTTGTCCCTTGCTACACACTCATTTGCAAATGTTTTATCTTTGTGTTTTGTCGTATATCCCTACCATTCTGCTGTGTTACAGTATAACGTGAATGGATTTGATAGCATATATATTTGAATCTCCATCTCTCCACTTGTATCCGTCTTAAATACTCTCATTATGCCAAAGATTTTTGGATGCCGACCAGAACATACAGTAGCTACCACCAAGTCCTCTCCATTATTGACCATTCTCCTTATCCTGCCTCTCCTCCCTAGACAGTTCTCCATCAATTATAATATTCAGACAAAGACAAATTATTACGATGAACTACTTTTCCTCACTTACAATTCTGAAGTACTGTATTTAGCTGTTTTAAACCTTCTCAGGTATTTTCGCCTCTAATGCAAAAAGTGCCTACTGTGGCTGTCACTTTTGTCTGTCTGTTTACATAAAACAGCTCAACTCCCAGATATTTTGTGGAAATGTGGCACACTTACTCTTTAAGGAAATTTGTTGGGAAGGTTCCATTTTTGTTCAGACATCTCTAAGCAGAGTGCACTGTATGCTTTTTTGAAAATGAAAAATCTCTTACTGAAGTGCATTGGCGAATTTGTGAACTTGTCTGTGAGACTTCAGTTATGGATTAGTTTACTGTTTCAGATTTACTAAGGGAGAAGTCATTTCAACGTTTTGTATATTTACCTCTATTACTCCTCAAAATCCCTATCCTGACAGCAAACAAGTCCCCAATACAAATTAGTTGAACACCAGGAGAGTTGCCTTTGTGAAATCTGCTTATACACATGTTGCTACTTTGGGGTAAGTTAACTATAAAAGTGAAAAAAAAAAAATAAAAACAAAGAATGAGTTGCTTATCAAGAAACGAATATAAGATGAAAGGCATTATATACAATAAGTGTCTTTCTCTAATCATAGAGTGAGCAAATATGTTTTCTATCTTTACAGCATATTACACTAAAAACAACCTAAAGGCTATATTATGTGTACATTCTAATAGTTCAATAGTTTTTGTGATACTGTAATTTATCTGCAAAGCTCACGATCTGCTCTCCATCATAGTCCAAATCAGCTAACAGTTTTTCCATGTGACTTTAACAGAAATTACTTGTATCAGAAATGTACTATTTAAGAAATTTAAAATACAATTACTCATAGACCCTCCACAACCAGTTAACTATAAAAAATAAATTTATGCCATTTTTATATCACTTCAGTTGGTATCTGCTGTCTCTAAAAGCAATTGAGTCGCCATAAAGCTATATGGGCTACAATTTTAACTTCATGACATTATAAAGAGGTGTTAAAATGCATGTATTTAATGTAGTCTACTAATGCTTATATTTGCATTCTATTATCACTGTTACAGTATATTTGAATGACTCTTTGTTTAAAAATACTGTATTTAATAATGAGCCTTCATTTGGAGCAACTAAAGGTGTCTTATGATTTCTTACAAGTACATTTAGCTACAGTATATGTTAAATACGTTTATTCCACTGTATTATCTTGTGCGGTGTTTTATCCTGTGCACCTTTTTGAAGTCCTTTGGGGTGCTACTTGCCTAGGATGTGCTATGTCAAATCGTTTGACTAACTATGTTTAGTACATGAGTACTTCTGCAGATGTGCATCAGTCCAAGCATCCCTCTATTTTTTAACCATGGATCGATGAGGAAGGAGACCTTGTATGCATCACCAATTATGCATATAGGACTGTGGGATGTGGGAAGACTGGCAGCAATAACAGCAGTTGTGGAAAGTAAATAATTGAGGCAAGATTCAAACAAAGCGGCTATTTGGCTTGTCTACACCAGCAATGACAGGAGTTTGTTAATGCTAAAGTAAAATTTATTTAGTGTTTCAGTGCCTCGAAGGACAAGGGACATCTTCCTATTAAAGCAACATGTACTGTGTTGAGAGACACATAACCATCCAAATAGACAATTAGCATACAATCAAAACAGCCTACTTCATTGCTGAATACAAATCAGCAAACACTGAGTTTGTGTCATTCATTTTGCTTTTGAAGGCAACATAATATTCATTAGTATAACCCATAAGTGAAGGCACACATGTCATATAATGGTACATTGAAGAATGTAATGCTGTCTTACAGTTTGATGAGTACAGATAACAGCAAATAATTTTCTGGATTTGCACCTAGGTATAAACAACTGTTTCTTGACATTAGTTGGAGCCGCAAGACTTTTGTGTAACACCTATGACATGCTGACAGTACCATATGAATGTAGCATCATCTGTAAGAATGACTGAGACCGTGATTTTGAGTGTCACCAACCATCCAGCCTCGTCATATAACAACAACAACAATTTATTTCTTGCATAGCCCAACATCACACAAGGAATGCCTCAATGGGCTTTTAAAGGCCTTGTTTTTTGACAGCCCGCAACCAGCCTTGACAGAAGCTAAGAAAAAACTCCCAAAAAACAATTGTTGGGGTAGGAATGGAAGAAATCGTGGGAAAGGCAATTCAGAGAGAAGACCCCATTCAAGGTAGGTTGGTCATGCAATGGGTGTAAAAAAAAAAAAATGGGGTAAAACATAAAACAAGTAATCCTTTTTCCTGAGCTACATGGCCAATCTATCATTGCCCCCTCAGAGATAAAACGGTACAAACTACTGAGTTCTTGCTCAGTACTCCTCACCAAACATTTCTAGGCAAAATGCAAGAACAGATTATACCACTCACTAAATACAGATCTAGCACATATGAGGATACAGATTCATTCAGATACATCAAAAACCAAGAAGAACCTAATTAACATCAGTACAGTACTCTTTACGCAGGCTGCAGTCAAGTGTATTGGAAAAAGCTACAAATATATCTGGGTGTTAGTGCTGGCAGACTCAGTCTTGCTTCATTGTGGTTCATAACATGAAAAGGTTTTTAAAATTTATTTCTAAATATTTCGGAACAGGACTGTACTTGATTTTGCGGTTTTCTGCATCCGTGGAGTTGTTCGGAAACAAGACAAATAAGCTATAAATCACACATTGTAACAACTTGTAATTCACATATGTCACTACTAAAGGTGTTCATCTTTCCCCTCTTAGAAAATCAACTTTGAAGAGTGTTTTCTGAGGTTCAGGCACAAAACATTTTTTAACTCCTGTTATATATGGAAAGTATTGTGAAGGGTCAATATGTTGACTTCCAACAGATGTCTTCCACTATGTGCTGTAAGCAAGTCATTGACGGATTTCAGAGTGATACTGTATGTTTCTGCATCAGTGTCAGTATGTCAGAGTATGACTCTGTAGACATTACAACTGTAAAATGAAACCGAATGAAACTTACTACAGTTAACCATCCATCCATTATCCAACCCGCTATATCCTTCCAGTTAACCAGACTTGTAAAATACTGCATTAGAAGTCCATTGATTTTGAGCCATATCACTCCAGCAGATTGTTCTGTATAAAGATAATGGTTTACTTTTTTTTGTGCAATTTAGCCTGCATAATTGGTCTTCTGAAACCACACTTTTCTGTAGGCAAGGTTATGCTTAGCACGTTCGTCTTTTTTTTTCCCCCTGCACAAATTTCAGTAACAGCATTTTGCATGAGGTTTGGGTATATGCATACTCATTTTAGACAAAATAGGCCCAGGCTGTCTGCATCCCTGTATGGAAAAGCTGGATCAATAAAGGGATGGATGGACAACTATGTTGTAATAGATAAACATTTTGCTTCTTTATCACTTTGTGAGTAGCCTTGTAATGTCAAATAAGGTTGCTTCCATTTTGTACAAATATGTCATGTATTAAAATTCCCAAACATCACATGGCATCTTTACAAATAGTCCTACATGAGGAAGACAAATACAAATGCCTTATAAATATTTTTCTAAGGACCCCTCTTGCATAAACTGGACAAGCATTGCTTCGTTATACTATACAAAGTTTGTTTAAACTTGCCGTGAGCGACCTTGTAAGTCATCTATTAAACGCCCACATCCTCTGATTAACTGGCAGGAGGATTGTGTGGAGCAGATATACCAGTTTGACTTTTGATTTGTTCATGAGTTACATTCTTAATTTAATAATACAATTCTGGTAAAAGTTTCAAAGTTGGAGATATATCAATGACATTTTGTAGCTTATTCTGATGAGTCGATTCACATTTAACAGTGTTACTGAAATGCTTCAGATCCACTTGGGACATCATTGTCTGAAAGGTCTGCTAGCTGCTGTATCTATACTGTTCCACTAATATAAAATCACCTTCATTCTTTGAAACAAAGAAAAATGAAAGAGTTAGTTTTAGCAGACTGGGAAGCTTGTTCCTCCACAAAAAGCACTAGACCATCCAATTGTTTCATGCTACCTCTCTTGGTGCATCATAATACTCAGTACTTACATACAGTATATTGTTTGTAGTGATGGCTGAGAAAAACGTTAATCTCATGTTTCTGTGGAAAACTGAGTTAACAAGGTTTCTGATACAGTGAGCTTCAGTGGAGGCCTTATGAACAATACTGCATATGTCATTTATCTGGTTGTATGGCACAACAACAACAACAACATTTATTTATATAGCACGTTTTCATACAAATGATGTAGCTCAAAGTGCTTTACAAGATGAAGAAGGAAAAAAGAAAAAATATAAAAATTAAATTAATTAATACCAATTAGCAAAGAATAAAGTAAGGTCCGATGGCCATGGAAGACTGAAAATGTTCAAAATGCAGGTATTTTTTGCAACAATATTGTAAAAAAAAATCAATGTAGCGCTTAAAAGTAAAACACATTCAAGTAAATTCCATTTTATGAACTGAAGACAGGGCTGTGGACCAGTGAATGAGGGGAAAATGAATTTCCCGTTGAAATCCTCAGGTTTGCTTGAGTGCTCTTGTCTGATTTTTCTGGAGAATTTTAGGTAATGCTCTAGCGTTAAGGTGGTATGTACATTATGACAGTCTAGATGAGAACAGGCCAATCAACCCAACAAAGCTCACCAGTCCTATACACTTAATACTTCTAAAATAACATCAAGTCAAGTTTTGATAGTCCCTAAATTCTTACTGTCTACCATGCTACTTGGTAGCTTATTCCAAGGGTCTTAGGTTCTCTATGTAACGCAAAACTTCCTAATGTTTGTCCAATATTTCCCCTTAAAAAGTTTCCAACTGCTTCCCCATGTTCTTGTTGAACTCATTTTAAAATATCTGTCTCGATCCACTGCTCTAATTCCCTTTATAATTTTAAATACCACAATCTTTTCAACTCAGCTCAGTCCCAGCTCTTAATTTTTCTTCATAATTCACCTCCTGTAGCCCTGGAATCAGCCTAGTTGTTCTTTTCTGAGCTTTTTCTAGTGCTGCTATATTCTTTTTGTAACCTGAAGACCAAAACTGCACACAGTACTCCAGATGAGGCCTCACCAGTGTGTTATAAAGCTTGAGCACAACCTCCTTGGATTTTTACCCTGCATATCATGCTGTATAACCTACAATTCTATTTGGCTTCTCAATGGCTTCTGAACACTGTCAGAATGTATGATTTTCATTGAGATTACTGATGGTACCTTGCATGTCTATGTATGCCTTGTATTTAAATAACAGCACTGCATATCTATAACAATCAAGAAAATGCTACATATCAGATTTACCATTTGGGTTCCCACTATAGTCATTATGAGATCATTTTTTCAGAGGTAAGTAACTTTAAAAATTGTCACTTTTCAAAGTTTCTAAATTGAATGCAAAAGCACATTGTTTTTCTCTTGTATGTGTTACAAAAGTATATTTGGGTGAATTAAGAAGCAAAAGGAACATTGCACTGGGTTTGAAGCAGACAGTGATTCCATCTATCCCTTTACTTAGTCCACTTATGTTGTGACATCATGTTGACAGATATGAAGACTGAATTGCTTTTGAAGTGGTGAGATCTGTAAAAGATGGAAATCTGATCCCAGTTGTGCTTTTAAAGACTGTCAGTTTTTTGATATTCCTCATCTTGACTGCTACTTTTAAGTTGTGAATGAATAGGCTAGTTAATTTATCACATGAAGCTTCACTTACCTTTCAAAATGTTACTATTTCCATTTATTTAAAACAAAACATGTTTGGCTAGCAGCTAAGTCGGAAACAGTTTTGTACTGTCAGTGTAAAGCCTGAATAGATTAATAACACCATTCTCCTCATGGCACAAAGCTGCCTTCATGGCACTTTGGCTTCTGCTGTTTCTGCTCTGAGGTGCATCAGATTCCACTGATTTCATCTTACTGTCAAGACATGGTACTTTAAATTTGTTGTATACAGTAATTATATCCATTTTCTTAAATATTGTGGAACCTCTAGTATTAAAAAAAAGGCAATGTATAACACACATTTTCTGTTATTTGCCCTTGAGAGTTTCTGATCGTGTGGCAGTACCCAAATGGGATTTGTTATTCACATCAAAAATAAAGAACTGGCATATTTTTATTGACTTACTATGGCAGCACAACTGTATCACTGAGAGATCTGGTAGTTTAAAAAATGTTTTGCAATTAAAAACTATTACTGCAATATTTTTACCTTTTTTTGTTCTGTGCATAAAGAGCTTCTCATAAACCAAGGATGCACCGTGAGTTAGTCAGATTTACTTATTTAAACTTGTAATCTTTCCTGATTTATTCTATTTAGTGTGGCCCTGTTTTCATTTTGCAGTGGGGGTTACTTGATGCGAACACTGTATGTTCTCAAGAGTTTTTTTCTCAGGATACTTTAGTTCCTTCAAACATCCAAAATATTAAGTCAGGAAAAGAAAAGTCCCAAGTGCAATGAGAACGTCTGCTCACTCCATCACACTGAATAGTCAGAATTGAGGCCTGCTTTTCCATCCATCCATCCATTTTCAAACCCGCTGAATCCGAATACAGGGTCACGGGGGTCTGCTGGAGCCAATCCCAGCCAACACAGGGCACAAGGCAGGAACCAATCCTGGGCAGGGTGCCAACCCACCGCAGGACACACATAAACACACCCACACACCAAGCACACACTAGGGCCAATTTAGAATCGCCAATCCACCTAACTGGCATGTCTTTGGAGTGTGGGAGGAAACCCACGCAGACACGGGGAGAACATGCAAACTCCACGCAGGGAGGACCTGGGAAGCGAACCGGGCCTCCTAACTGCGAGGCAGTCCTGCTTTTTGTAGGTGTAAAACGAGCTCTTAAGACTACTAAGTACACACGATAACAGAAGTACAAATCTTTCTGGCTATAAAAGTTCATAAATATGAATTATGAAAAAGTCAGACAATATGAAAATCAAAACAGGAAAAATAAAAACCCTGGAGATAACTATTTGTTAGTATCTGTCTATTTGGAACTTTCTCAAGAAATATTTCATTAAATACCCTGAAATCCCCAGCAGGTGTCTGGCAAAGAATTTAAAAATGACTAATTGGTTAATTTATATACTGTTCTTCGTGATATGCTAGCATGTGGGACTGTGGCTGAGCAGAAGCTAACTGCACTGCTGTTTAAACTGTTGTTATATACTTACAGTACCAAACCAGAATGCATCAGCTGTTCACATTTTTTAATGTATATATAAATGGCACAAAGGCAAGTTAAATGACGAGTCACACAGTGAGTTAGAGGAGAAAATTGAATTGGCAATCTTGACGTTTAAAGTCCAGTCCCTTAAGCCGTTATTTTCTATCATAATGTTCCACACTTAGGAGGCAGAGTGCCCCATTTGTGTCCCCACAATTGAATTATTCTTAGTGAATTTTGGTCAGGTACATGTCTCCCCCAGTCTGTGCATGGTCAGATGAATGATATGGAGGTGAAAGAAGAAACACATGATGATTGGTACCTCTCTTCTTCTCCTTTTTCAGTTTAAAAGGAAGAAAATCGATCCGTGGCAGTTAGCAATTTCTTTATTGATTTGTATTCATTTATTATTTTGTATAATACACTTGAATCACAACAATACCATCAAAACATACTGTAAGTGACATCATGCAAAACTCTTCATTGGTTTAAAAGGAAAAGCACTGATGAGCAGCAGTTGCCAAATGCTTTCTTGATTTTCTATTTGTTGATTTATTTTTTGCTTTGCACCCTCCCCCACCATAACCTATTGTCTATGGGGATAAACGGAGACATCAAAACCTTCAGTCTCCTGTTTTTGACAGATCTCAATGTTTTAGGGCCCCCCTGATACTGAAAACATTGATATGTCGATGATGGGTGTCTGTGTGTCACAGTTCTTGAGGACAGTGTAGAGCTAAAACGGCTGGATGGAAAAACACCAAACTTGAAACTTAAGCCTGTTAAGAGATGACGATGTGCTGATTATTTTTTGAACCAAATCTTGTGCAAGAGAAAGACGAACCCTTAAATACCGTAATTCTGCAATTAATTACGAATTCTTCTCATCAATTGCTATCATAATAACCTATTTTATGATCAGAAAGATCAGCATCAGAGTGGTAAATAATTACTACAATGCTATTGAATAGTTCAGGTATATTGGTTCCTAGGGCACAAAGCCTACAGATACTCACATCCAAATTTTTTTTATTATCTTCTTATATAATATGCTACCGTGGCTGTCCATTTGTCAGTCCAGGATTTTAAATCACTTGTAGCTTGCAAACCATTTTCACTATTGACCTGAAATTTGGTACATATATACTATGTGACGTGTACTATCCGCTTTTGGGGTGATTATTGACCTCCAAGGTTATTCCTCTTTTTATTCTTATTTTATTTTATTGTAGAATCAACGGCCATGTGGCACATGCATGCAGGCACCATTCTCATTCCCTACCACCTTCACCGTCACTTCCCCTACATCTTCATATCTTAAATGATTCTTGAGGAAGATTGAAGACTTAAGTGCCAATTTAAGTGAAAAACTAAGGAAAATGAACTAAGTAATTGCAGCACAAACACTGACTTAATCACTTTTAACGCAAAAAGATGCAGACGAAAGAAGAGAAGAAGCGGGCTGCTAGGGTGAAGAAAAGAAGAGCTGGTCAGGAAACAGCAAGCGCATCAAGCTCTGAGCAAACGAATGCTAAACAGAGACAGAGGAAGAATATGAAAACTAGGAATGCTCAAGTCAAGTGTATTCACTGCTTGTTATCATGCACTGCGTCATTGCTGATTTTGTACAATGCACTTAAATCACAACAATGCCATCAAAACGCACTGGAAGCAATACTATGCAGTATTTTGTTTTTATTGGTTTGAAAGGTAAAGCATTGAGGAGTGGCAGATGCCAAATGCTTTATTGATTTGTATTTGTTTATTTAATTACTGGAATCACAACAATGACATCAAGAGATAATGTAAGTAACACTATTGATTGTAAGAGCCAGCAGTAATAAAATGACTTACGTTACTGCATTTATACTGTCAACAGAAATGTGCTCTAAGTTGAACGTCCATGACATGTGCTAAGCACCATGCTTCCCAGTCCCCCTAATGTTCAAATGATTTCTTTACCTTCCCTGCTGCTGTGGTGGAAGCTGCAACTGCATCTCACTTAATTCTGCCTTTGCTTGGATGGAGAAGTGCTCCTCTGCTCTAAAATTCATCCAGTTTCCAGAACATTTTCAAAAAGTTAACATGATAAAGTCGTGCTAAATGATTAAGCAAGACTTCCCATTCATCAATGCCTCGAGTGTCTTAGAATTGCTTTGCTTGTGTGAATGTCACTACGTCATAAATGCAGATGCTGTGAAGCTTTGCATGCTTTACCAGAAATGTTCATGCCTTTGTTCACACATATCCAGTTTAGGAACCTCATATATAATGTGTTTTTTGTTAGAGGACTTTTTTCACAGTTTAGCATGGTATTGCAGTAAGCTGTAACTGCATTCTTTGTTAACCAATTTTATTTTTAATGCAGTGTTACATAATAGAAAGCAGCAATTAGCATGAAGACATCATTTGCACCAAATTAGTTTCAAATGTTCCTTCACATTTGTCAGAGAAGGGTATTTGTCATTAATTTTGTGGGAATCTTCAATGGTTCACCTTTCTGCTTTTTTTCAGACTGCTAACTTTAATTGCTGGCATTATGAAAATTATTCAGTCAGGTTGCTTGATCTTCATATGGTGATCTTTATGTTAGAGAAATGTAGGATTGCACTGTGCTAGTCAAGGAGTGAGAATTGTACCGGCTGACAAAGGCTCGGCTGGCTGTATTGAGTGTGGGGACTGTGCCCTCAGTGAGTGACTGTTGAGACAATCCCAAATGATGTCATTTGGGTGACACATTTCAATGTGGCAAATGTCTGCTGCATGCATTGGGTGGTAAGTATTGTCATTTTGTATGTATTCTTTTTGTGTTTTTTTGCAGCATTACGCACAGTATAAACTTGTATGCTATAAATAGGTAGAATGAACGAACAAACTTTTTTTTGTTCCTAGGGGGAGATGTGTTAGTTTACAGAAGATATTCAAAGAAAGAAATACATAAATAGGTGGATAAATAAATAAATATACAAACACTGTGGTCTGAACACACTCCAGAATGACTAAAAAGCAAGAAAATTTTAAAGAAAGGAAACTTCTGAGTTAACAAGTCACAGTGCCGGTAAGGCATTATGCAAGCGTATTGCTGTTAATGTTAATTGGCACACTTCTGCTGAATAATTTGTTGGCTGAAAGTACTCAGTGTTACATTTTCAACTTACTCTTAAGCAGCTAAATTTGCCTTCATATTGTGAGATTGAATTGAAGGTGCTTTTCAAATCATTACTTAATTAAAAAAACAAGAATGTAATGCTTCTTACAGTTAGGAGCTCATCTACGCTAGGAAGAACATGAATAAAATAAGCAATGCCAAAAACTAATTTAAGTACACTGCCAATCAGTCCACTACACTGCATATTATAGCACGAAAAATTTACTTTTGTCATTGTAATGGTTTGCCTTTGGCCAGTTTTTACATACAAAATGTTTTTCTCATAGGAGAATTCCTGGGTTAGAGAGGGGGTATCTGATCTGATTTTAATAGTTTTAGTTAGCAGGCTTAAAGGCAATAATTCAAGCCATATTGACAGAAATAGTCTTACATTTTCTAATTTATTATTTCATTAAATCTAAAACATTAAAAGCATCTAACATGAAATAGAATAGGACACAAACAAATAACTCGGCAAAACATTTTACAGTTTTTGTAGCCTTACAGTTTTAAGTTAGCAGGTTTAAAGGCAATGACTCAAGCCATCTTGACAGCAATAACCTTACAAATTGGCAGAGGATAAGAAAAAGACAAATAAAGGAAAAAAAAGTCAAACGCAATAGGAATTTTGTACACTCCCCTCTGAAGACATTTTCTTGTCCTGCAGTGTACTGTTCATGCATCTCTCTGTCATTGTGTCTTCTGTGCACATTATACTTTTTTGACTGAAGTCCAGAGTCAGTAATTTGTATGTGACAAATAACATTTGATTTGATTTAAAATCTGTTTTGTTGCTGGTCCATTCACTTGTATTTTATTTATCACTAAACGTGATATTCTTTCTCCGTCTTCTGTCTGGCTATTGCGACACAAGAGGGCGATGTCGCTCCTCAAACCCCACAGACAAATGTCCAAGACACTAGGTAATAGCACCAGGAAATGTTTTAATTTCTTTTTTCCACAATATTCTGCCACAAAGCACCACAATAAACAAATCATTAATCAATAATACAATAATAATATTCCTCCTGTCCTCCCAGCAGTTCTGTCACACTCCCTCCCAACTCTGGCTCTCATGCTGGGTCTCCACCAGTCCTTTAAATAGTCCTTGACCCGGAAGTGCTTCTCCTCTGTTGTTCCCATGACTTGTCAGCACTTCCGGGTCAGATGGAGAATTATATTTTTTTTTCAGCCCGGAAGTACTTCTGCTCTTCCGTCCCCGTCACTTGGGAGTACTTCCGGGCTATATGGAAAATAAAAATCCCTGCGTCTCCCTGCAGCATCACATGGTGGCACCCACGGTACCCAGCAGGGTTGTGAAGCCAAACTCTGTCTCCCATGGTGCCCTGCAGGAATCCGGGGCACCTCTAGGCTGCAGGGAAGACGGCATCTAGCATCCTGGGTGTGTCGGCCGGGATGAGCTGCCGGCCGTCCATCACACTATCTATTTGTCGTGGCTCTGGTAAGCACTCTTCTTATATATAAACGTCTATGTGTGGAAGTGTGTGTGTCTGTCTGGCCTGGAAGTGAGAGGTAGAGTCATGGTAAAGGGCTTCACCTCTGAGGAAACAGAAAACTAAATGTCTACGCGTGGAAGTGTGTGTGTGTCTGTCTGTCCAGCCGGAAGTGCAAGGCTACTACAGTATGAAGCTCAGAGAGCCGGCAAGGCAGCCCCATGTTAACGAATCGGAAGAAGAAAGCTACTCTGTTGCCTAAGTAAAACCGCTGAGAAAAGAGTGATACTCTTACATAATTGAGGAGAGCATGTTGGAAAAATCAATCCTCCTAGGAGAGAGATGCCCAGAGTAGTTTCTTTCAATTACCTGACATCTCTACATTTCAGTTGTTTTTCTGACAATTTCAGTAATTTCTAGGACCCCGGGCTTTTTACAGCACGGACTTAGCTTTGTATATTTGCAATGTCAGTTTTGTCCTTTCTTGTAAGTATTACTTCCTTTATTTTATAACTCAGTCAGTGGCACCTAAACCTCAGCTACAGATCATACTAACCTCATTTTCTCATAAACATACCTAAAAAATTAAAATTCTAAAATACTAATTAAATTAAATGTACATTAAACAGCGGAGGAAAAGAAACAAGTCCCATTCTTTAGCTAATTGTTTTTCACAGTTACCTTTAAGCAAAACATCTGCCAAAAGATCTTTTGAAACAGAGCAGCTTCAAATCTTAATAACATTTCTCTGAAGAATAGGGAGTTTTCTGTGAAAAGCAGGAACAAAGACAATTTCACAGTAGGCCTGACATTCTCATTAAAGCACAAACCCACTGGAATGGACCTTTTTAGGGGACAGACCAGTCATTCTTTTCTTTTGTGGGGATTTTATCATTATCTTTTTTGTGTTTATTTCACCATCATCTATGATCTCTTCTAAATTTTATAATTGCATTGATTCATTTCATTTGTCTGCACTGTGCTTACTAATTGAAATTTTATCTTGCTTGTTTGTTGCTGATTGGTCAGACAGGTAAATATAAATTCCACTGTAAAACTGAACTTGAACTTTTCCAGCTTTTAACAGTGAACAATTCTGTTTGGATGCTTACACACTGTAATTTCACCATAGGTGGTTTTGCAATTCCACTTTTGTTGGCGCAGGATACTACATTTATTATTATTTAATTTACTCATTTGGCTGATGTCTTTATCCAAGATGACTTGCAACAGTTGAGTTACAATTGGTTACATTTCATTTGTTTTTCCCATTAGAGCACAGGCAGATGAAATGACTTGCTCATGGTCACTTGGTGTCAGTAGTGGGATTTTTTTAAATTGACAACCTTAGGTTTTGAAGGCCAAAACATGGACCACTACACCACACTTCATGATTATCATTTCAGATACACTCCAAACACAATTTGTTACATTTGTTGTGTTTTTTCAGTTGGTGCACTGACAAGTGAAGTGACTTGCTCATGGTCATGCAGTGTCCATAGTGGCATCTGAACCCACAGCTCAGGTATGAAGTCCTAGATCCAAAGCCTTAACCACTACAACACAATGCAAGAAATTGTAAAGCTATTAATACATTTATATTAAATTAAACCAATAAATAGTACCATAACACATTCTCAAGCCTGCTCAGTCCAGTTCAATGTGGCAGAAGGTCTGAAGTGACATAGTTGGTCATTTTCATTCTGTGCATGCAGTAAGGTGGGACTCAGTGGTACTGTGGTAGTACAAAGTGTGCTCAACTCCTCTGAAGTGGTATTCTGTGAGTGACTAGAAGCTTAAAATAGTTCTTTCGGTGTTCCTTGCTAAATAAATAAGGTGATCGCTGTACGCTGTGCGTGATAAATACAGTATACTGTATACCAATTGAAAAATCAGTTTTTATCTGTTTAGAATGATTGCTAACTCTTTTCTTTAAAACCCACTGTGGGTAAATTATGAGGTTATGTTTGTTGCCTACAGCAGTATTTTCCTTGTTGTTATTGACTGCAATATATTTGTTTGGTCTATTATATGTTGGTAATTTGGGATATAGTAGTTTGCTTTATTTTTTGATTTAGTTAATAAAGAAAAGAATATTAGCTGTACTCTAATTTTATACCTTGTATTTAACAATGCATACTGTGTGCATTTCCTTTTTTGAAGTCATTGAGTCTAACTCTAAATGAAATGTTTACATATTATACATTAGAATAATTCTTGTTATCTTAACCAACAAAGTCCCCAAACTCAAACTTTAGTGCCCTTTTACCCTTGTTTTTCTAAAGTTTGGGAGTAACCAAAGTAAATTTGATTTTGTGTCTTTTTTGTATATATCCGGACATTTTTTTTTTTTTTTAACAAATCTTTGTCTCACGTATATATTACCATGTATTTAGTTTTTTTTTTCAGTCCATTCAGTTCTTGAACCTTTTTTAATACAAGCCTAAATAAGAAGCATCTGGAACAAACAAAGGGTGAGACAACAGTTCACATCAAGGCACACACACACAAGAGTTATTGTATCTGGTTAACCTGACAATCTTAAGGAAAGGAAAATGGAGAATGGAGGAGAACCTAGAGAAATGCCCACACAAATAAAAGGAGAGTGTGCATGCTTGACACAGTTCATGACCAAATAAATAAGGTTGGGATTAGAAATGTCCACTTTTATTTTTATGTTTTTTTCTTTTGCTATACATTATTGTTCATAACTAGAAATCAGTATAATCCCATTCATAATCTGTTGTTGGTTGCATTAAAATACATCTGAAGAACATCCCACTTAAGACTATTGTCTTGGGAAGCCAAATGATCTGTTTATTATCTGTTTATTACATTTAGAATACTGAGTTCCTGTAGTTAATTTTAAAGTAATTTTTATAGCAGGGTTGGTAGATTTGTGGAACTCTACACAGCGCTCAGCCGATACATTGCTTTGGCACAGTCTTGCATTTTGTACACTTTCAAGGCACATACAGGTTAACCTGAAGTCTGCCAATGAATTATGGGCACTTTGGAAGAATTAACCTGCCTCACAAAGTTTTCAGTCATTGTCAAGGCTGCCATCTTGTGGATACTGTTAACATTTCATCTCCCATTTCTTTCCATTTACAGATCATGACTCAGAAACGAAGAGAGTCCAGGACTTGCTATCGGGAATCGAGAGGCCACAGGTATGTTTTACCTAACTGTGCTGCACGAATGACTAAAAGGTGACAAATCTGAACTGATAGATATGTTTTAATGTGCACAATCTGCCAAAATGGATTAAGGTTATGCACCTAAAATAAATAACAGGACAGACCTCAAAACTGAGCTAACCTTTTGAATTACATGTCCTTTGTTCCCTGTACCTCCAATCACATTTGAATTTTTCCTCACTTTTATTTGATTCATTTATGATTTTCTGAGCAAGCAAATGCAAATAACAATTCTCATGTGCTCCAGTTATTTATAACAAATTTCACTTCATATCAAAACCTGTATCTGAAGGTTACTCACCATTGATGTCTTATATTTATATTTTGTGAATTTTCTTTTTACTTAATAGCAGCATCTTAGTTATTGCAGCCAAGGCCATCATGAGGTGTTCACTTATATTTTTATAATTGTTTCTGCCCTCCATATAACAGGCACTACAAAACATACACCTTGCTTCTAACTGTTGCTCAATTTTCCTTTAACTATGGCAATATTAGGGTTACCAGTCTGAACCTCATGGCAGACCGAAGTGCACAAATGTCAAAATCATGTAAATACCTGTTCCATTCTTAGTACTTCCTCTTATAAAATATGTAATTTACAGCATGTTTTATTAACAAAGTAGGAATACCGTGTTACTGTACTTGATTATGTTTTGAAAATATTTCTACTTTTTTTTCTACTTTTACTTTTATTTCAATACATTTTCAAGCACAAGTGGCTTCTTTTACTCCAATATATTTTGCTTGACCTATTCGTAACTGCAATATTAAACCAGAAATCAAATAGCCTTTGTTCAGTCAATTATCTAAAGCACAGGCTTTCCCATTTTTCAAATGCAAGACATCAGGCATCTGTGCTGTGATTTCAAGCACCCCTCGCTGCAGTGTACAGGACAGGACAGATCAGGGCTGGATGTTGGTGACGCGCGATTCATCTCAGTCGCACTCGGAGCTGATGCTGACTTCAGACACTTACGTTATCAGGGAAGTTTCCTATATGATGGACAATTAGTGATGACTGGGCATAAGTAAAACATTTTTGATATAAGTGAATACATTTGTTTACTTTTAGCTAATTGTAATTTCACCATAATTGCTGAAATCAGGGTGAAATAGCAAATCATCAGTTTGCTTTTTAAGGCCTTGTTCACACGGGCGTTAAAATCGAGCGTTTTTTTTGCGTTCGTGGCGTCCGGTGAGCGCGGATCAAGCGCCGAGTGTTTTCTACACGTAGGAGTCAATGAGAGTGTTCACACGGGGTTTGTCCGGCAGCGCGTTTATACGGCATCAAAAAAACGTTGCATGCAGCTTTTTCTTGGCGCTCAAAACCCAACGAACGCAAGGAAACCGCTTCTAGTTCGTTTTCTGCGCGTTTATTTTACGCTTTGGAGGACCGGATATATCCTAATAATAATAATAAAATAAAATAATAATAATAATAATAAATAAAATAATAATAAAAATAAATATTGTTTATGATGAAAAATTCGACAAAAGTAATTTTATTATAAAATAAACAATATAAAAGTTTACATGTTGTATATGAAAAAATATTAATATTTTTATGTTTTCATATACAACATATATATTTTCATATTGCTTATTTTATTTTATTGTCTCATGTAATTTGTAAACCATGAACCTATTAATTTATGTTCTAATATAATATTTGATAACGATTATGTATTGGGGGGCAATGGAGTGGGGGGGGCATTTCAGTGCATAACACCGGTGTAAGCGCACACTCGACTACTGTTTCCTTACCTCAAAGTGACAAGTAGTCTCTCTTCGGGGCTAACACCAAGTCGCATATTGGTTGATCGGCGTGCAATGTGGCATTGCACCAGCTGCAGCAGACAATCAAAAGTGGAAACCGACATCCGACAGTAATTAAAAAACTTGCGCGGAAATTTTCGCATTTCTTCATAACTTCCTTTAACCCGGCGTTGTGCAGTCAGAGGATGAACCCAGTGGCGGCGATTTTTTCTCTCCCTACGTCGCCGTATTACGAGTATTTTAAAACAAGAAGATTAATATCTAACATAGCAAAATGGTCCATATTGAAAGGAGGCACCTCAAATAAAACGACAAGGGCTTTCATATCCAGTTCCCGACACTGCCTCCACAGGTTAACACACAAACTACAATTTGGGCTGCAGGCTGGCGTTAGACAGAGACAAACGAACGCCGGTGTAGAAGTCAATCGTTCGCCACCACAAAATGCAACATAAACGTCTAGGACGTTCAGAGCAAGTTCGTTTATCCAAAAACTTAACGCCCGTGTGAACAAGGCCTAAAGCTGTTGGACAATCCAAGGCTTCTATCTTAGTGACTGACAAGATGGATCAGTGTGTCTCTATAACTTCCTCAAATTAAGTAGCAGCAAATGACAAGCTTTTGAAATTATACATAGCGTAAACGTCTTTCTAACACTGAATTGTGTATTTTTCTTTTGAAGAAAATTTTTAGTCATGTCCAGGTCTTGTGCATGATGAGCAGTGAGGTTTACACCCATCATCTAATCCAAAAAACTTCCAATTTACTTTGCATTCAGAGGTGTAGTGAAAGGAGTTTTAAGGAGGAACAATTATTATTCATGTTATATCCTTCCCTGGAGTATATTAATGCTCCTAAAAATACAGATGTGTCTAAACTTTTTAAAATTTTTCTTTTGTTGATCCAGTGAAAGAAGTCATGTAAGCCATTCTGCTTTGTCTCCAGCAAGCGGCAGCAGAAGCTTGAAAAGGAACCCAAAGCACAAAGTTAAAAATGTACTGTAAAGAGTCAGTTTTTTTTTAGATGCACTTGACAAATTATTATTTACTCATTGTGTGCCAAAATAAACTAGCTGGATGCTGACAATCTAGCAAAAAACCTTATAAGTGATAACAACCCAAGTACCTGCAGTACAGAACATTTCAAGGATTTTTGTGTAGCAGAAAGTTAGATACTGGCTGTAGAATTGCAAAAATAAAGAGAATGCTCTACTATAAAGGATCAGGCAGCATCCTAAGGCATTCGTAAACCTGGTCTGTGCAAGTCACCTTCTAGGTAGACGTTTTGCTACCCCAGTGGGAAGTTTGTTTAGAAAGAAAAGTACAAACATGTGACACATTTAATGTGGCCAACATGTGCATTTTACATTAAGTTGCTATTCTGAAATTGCTCTTTTTTCCATTTTTGCTCTCTTCATTTAGCATATCGACTGTTCAATGCAATTTTACTGACTCTTAGTAAGTTAGTCTTATAGCCTTGAATACATTACTCGGATTTCTTTTTGATTGTTAGTGCCCTTCATGTTACCTTGCCCATCACTATTTCTGTGTGCCCTGCTTTTATACGTTTACACTGGAGCCATTCTATTTTTATCCCACCTCTTAAACTTACTGTATGAAATCTGTCAATGTGTATCCAAAGTCCTCTCAGTGGTGTATTTTTAGTTGAGTTTTTTGAGTTAATCTTGCTTTCCTTGTAAAGTGCTTTTAATTTGTTCCTGTTGTTAATGGCAGTATATAAAATAAAGCTTGATTGATTGAATATCTGCCTTTCTTAAATGTAAAAAGAGTTAGAAGGAGCAGATCACACTTGGCCTAGAAACTTTTGCCACTTCCCAGACAGATTTGAAGTACTTCAAGAAATAATAGCCTCCTTCTTGAAGTATATAATGCTGCAATCAAAATGTAGCAGCTAAAATAATTGTAGATTGCTGGATGAAGTCTCTTGACTGTTACTTGTCACACTAGTTTGAGTGGGTTGTCTCTCTTGGCAAAATAAAATGCAGTCTACGAGGGGTTTTTTTGTACTCTATGAATGTCTGAAAAGTGCTGTGCTTGGGCTGCATTATCCTTCAGGGAACATGAGACTTGAGGTGATTAATTTGGTACAGGCATGATTTAAGGAAGGCCCAGCATTCCTAGTAGCACTTCTGTGAACTGAACTTGCTTAGTCGGCCAAAATATGTCAAACGATGGTCTAAAACGTAACAAATTATACAAGTGAGAAGGGAGTTCCTACTTTCCATTTTGCGTAGTGATTTTTCCAAGGGTCTCCATTTCGATATAACAAATCAGTTTGCTCCAGACTCCTAGTTCTCACCCCATTGCTCATTGCTAATGCTATCTGCAGGCCACTATGGATAATGGGGAAGCTCTGCAGCTTACATTTCTAATTCAGGTGCTTTAGTGAGACCCGCCAACACATGGTGTCTCATTTAGCTGCCATTAGTGTCATCTGAGAATATTTTCCTAGCCTTACACAAGGAAAGCCAAAGACCTTTGAATAGCACTTTTAAAGTAGAAACTGCCTACCATTTTAAATATGAATGACTTTCCTCTTAATTTACCTTATCTCTTCTTTTTTATTCTAATTTCTCCACCTCTTAGGGTTAATGAACAGAATGCTATAAATAGTTTCTCCTGCATGTGATATGGTTAGAAGGCAAGAGAGGAAGTGAGTTACGTGACCTGATTCATCAAGTGAGGTGTTAGGCATCATCAACTAAATCACAGAATTAGGACCCCCAACAATTTTTCCACGACACTCTTTACAACCATTTGCACTTGAGCACATTGCATAGATAGTTATTTAAATGTTATCAATGTAGCACTCTGTTTTTTTCTTCCACATTAAACAGACAAGTGTTAGGTCCATTGATGACCCTAAATTTGACCTGTGTGTGAGAGTGTGTTTGCCCTAAAATAGACCAGTGTCCTGCCTGGTGCATGATGTTACTGAGAGAGATTTCTGCCTCCATGTGCCTTGTTTTGGAAAGGATGGATACAAGTAATGGCCTTATATTTTAAATTAAACACACATAATTCATTTTCAAACCGGATATGGTGAAGATAATGCATATCCTGTTAGCTTCCATGGAGATATATGCTAATGTAAGGTAAGGATTCACATATTGGTCGGAGAAACATAGACGACAGTGAAATGTCATCAGCTTAGTAATGCGCTGGTATCCTCAATGATGAACAATAATGCAGCGTAAACAGTTACACTAGGTCCTGGGACATTAGTCCTATAAAACAAAATTGTAAGCCTACAGATTTATTTTATCTGATGAAGTAATCCTCATATTAGATGGTAGACCGGTCCAGAGTTTAGAGGCCTGTAACTAAAAGTTGTACTGTACATGTTTCCGATGAAGCCCTTATTGTAGGTCTTATTTATTTCATTATAGTTAAAACAACAGGCCTGAAAGATTCTTTAAGCGTCACCACAGTGGATTCTGATACGTGTTTGCCTTGTTTGTTGCCTATTGCCTTGCAGTCTGTGTGTCCTCCATGCAGTTTGATTTTACAATTCTATATAATAGACAGATAGATGTAATTTATCTGTCACCAATGGGAAAAGCAAACTTTACAGAACCTCAAGGAAAAAAAAAATATATCCAGTATATATAAAACAACAAGGAATAAACAACTCACCCAAACACCCCCAAAAACAGCCTAAATAAGACAGCTGATACTATTGATCACAGATTTATAGGTGGCAGTAAGATGTGGTCGGATCTGCTCAGTTGTACAGCAGGTTTACATTTGAAGACATTGACATTTGAATACACCACAAATCCAACATGCTAATTGAAGTTTAACCTTTATGATGTCCCACTGGTTAAGTCAACAGCATTCTAGGGTCCAAATAATTTATTCATTAGAATTGTTAAAGTTTTAATGAACTGAAATGGGCCTTTGCTAGCATGTTGAAGTCAGAGGGCAGATCATTATCTGTCAAAATGACTACTGCTAAAAATGAAAGCCGATAATATTTCTATGTATATATCATTAATTAGTATTCTTACCATATTATGGGTTTGTTGTTCTAGAGATGATATAAAATAGATCTGCAACCATCTTTCTTAGTTTGTGTTTACATATCCTATCCGGTGGTTGCTGAAATAAGCAGAGATATTGCCCATTTGCATTCACCCCATTATTGGAGCCCTGAGTCAACAAAACAAAAGTGATTTCTTATGGCCAAGACATTTTTCTTTACTATTAAGTGTTTAAAAAATGAGTGCTTGTCCCTAAAGGTCTTGTTTTCGTAACCACCATGAAGAGCACGGTGTCAACTACCGTTGTTCCCTTTTTAGAATTTCCCTTGTTTTCCTGATCAAATAATAAGTTTGCATACACCAATTTAGCTTCCCCCAGATTATTTAGCTCACGTAAATTGCACTGTAGAGTTTGGTGCTGGATAACAGGATCAGTTCCCTTGCTTCACTAACAACTAATTGGGGTGCCACAAATTAGAAAATGTATGTAACAAGTATGCATGTGTGAAATATGGAAGGTTTTCTTATATTTATTCTGCAGTCTTGTGTGGTTCTCACAGGGCACTTCACAAAAGAAACTCAACCTTTCCAGAACTTCATGGACCAGCTGCAGTGATGGGCAGCTTATAACAACTTAAGTTTAAATTTGTACATGTGTTTGCAGTTGATGTAGATTGCTCTTCTTATTATTTAAATCTGGAGTTCTACTTTATTGGATATAACTGGTCTTCCCATATACATCTGCTTAATTAGAGATATTATTGATAGATAGATAGATACTTTATTAATTCCAAGGGGAAATTCACATACTCCAGCAGCAGCATACTGATATAGAAAACAATATTAAATTAAAGAGTGATAAAAATGCAGGTAAAACACACAATAACTTTGTATAATGATAACGTTAACCCCCCATGGGTGGAATTGAAGAGTCAGATAGTATGGGGGAGGAACGATCTCCTCAGTCTGTCAGTGGAGCAGGACAGTGACAGCAGTCTGTCGCTGAAGCTGCTCCTCTGTCTGGAGATGATACTGTTCAGTGGATGCAGTGGATTCTCCATGATTGACAGGAGCCTGCTCAGCGCCCGTCGCTCTGCCATGGATGTCAAACTCTCCAGCTCCATGCCTACAATAGAGCCTGCCTTCCTCACCAGTTTGGCCAGGCGTGAGGCATCCTTCTTTTTGCTGCCTCCCCAGTACACCACCACATAGAAGAGGGTGCTTGCCACAACCGTCTGATAGAACATCTGCAGCATCTTATTACAGATTCTGAAGGACACCAGTCTTCTAAGGAAGTATAGTCGGCTCTGTCCATTGATAAATTATTGATAAATATTGGCTGCACCTATGGTACAATTTAAAGTAAAGATCTACAATTCATAGTAAAAATAGCCAAGACTGAGGTTTTATAGGTTGTGGTCCTAAGCTGCATGGGCTTGAGTTAATCAGCTCTGATGGGGTTTTCATACACAGCTTGCTATCAAGAAAACACTACTCAGAAAACAACAAGTTAATGGCTTTCCTATAGGAAGCAGGCCATTGATGATAAAAGTCAGCACAACATGTGCAAAATTGGAGATGGGTTGCAATCAGTCATGTATCAACTAAAGAAGTAAGGTGCACAACTTCTAGTACCCTGTTATTTAGAGTGGCAGGTGATCAACTAGCTGTGTTTCACTCCTGTTAGTTCAAAAACATGGTTACAATTACAGTAGGAAAGGTCAGTTGCTCTGATGAATCCTGATGGCTACTGCCCTAGATGTACAATAATGCTAAATGTCAGCTTTTTAACTTAAATATAATGTTTTTATTCCATTAGATAGATAGATAGATAGATAGATAGATAGTACTAGGAAAATGTAACTTTTTACAAGAGTTCAAGAAATACTAAAACAAACAACACCCTCCCTCAAACACACACCCAAGAACTGCACAAAAAGAGGAAAACGTCTGATTTGGCTAATAAGATAGCAGTCAATGTGAGGCACTATAAAGACTTATTGCCGCAGGTATGAAGTAGCCCCGGTAGTGTTTCTTGACACACTTGAATAGTTCATAATGATTGAAAAACAAGCATTTGCAAAGAAGTCATTCATGATTCTGAATTTATCCTTCCATATTATACTAACACAGACTTGTGTGGATGCTGCTTTCACTGTACTCTGAACACAAGACCCTATACACCTAAAGATGGTGCCAACACTGAAATTTAAAAAAGCAACTTCATGAATGCTGGCTACCTGACATGACACTGTTCTTCTATAATCCATAGCATACTGTGATAAGTGGTCTGTGGTGAGAAGCAGAGTCTAATCGGGCACAGGCGAGGCGAGAATGCGCTTTGCTCCGGGGACAGATCGGGGTGGCTGACGGTTAAGGCACGTGCGAATTTCTGCGTCAGTCAGGTGACTCATTAGCTCCACTGAGGATGTGGCAGAGTATCACACCCGCACCCAATTAGGAGAGGCAGTCTAAAAGGAGTCTGTACAGGACAGAGGGGTGGGGAGAAAACAAAAATGAAAGAGGGGCACAGAGGTTAATGAATGGAGAAAAGGGCAGGAGCATTAGAGAGTTGGTGCAAAACAAAAGGAAGCAGGTGGACAGCAATGTGATCCCCGGGAGAGGCAGTCCTCTAAAACAACTTAGAACTCATCTGTTCAAGAAAGCTTTTAACTTAACTTAACATTCTGCCCCTGCTTTCAGGTAACTTCTCTTGCCCAGATGCTCAGGATAATTTGTGTGTGTGTTATATCACACATTATGTGATTTGTTCAGGCATTTCTTTTAGTTTTGAATTTAGTATTACATTCCATTTATTCTTTCTTTTATTATATTTAATGATTTATATTTCCTGTATTTGTTTGTTTATTACTCTATACAGAAAATATTTGTATCTTAAATGCCTTGAGCATGAGAAAGGTGCTATATAAATATAAATGGATGACTATTATTATTATTATTGTTTGATGTGCTGTCATTAGTTATTTGCAGTTTCCCATCCCAGTGCAAATCAACGGTGCTGTTTAACACTGAGGGCATAGCCAGTGGAGTGTTAGTAGCGTGTATGCCGACCCCTTGAAGCTTCTGATTATTCTCTGGCCTGTATTAATTTCATTGGAGTGTTACCATGCCATGCCTGATTTATTGCTCTAAAGTACTTCTCAAGACTGTTAAGAGGCCAATTACATGTATTCTGCAACTATTAATTTCAGCATTGACCTTCTCTCCCTGGCTAATAAACTGACTAAACTCAGAATTGTACATTTTAATCAAAGAGACACTGTGCTGTCATATTATAGCTTTACTTATATTGCATGTGGTGTTTTACTTCTACACAGACCTGGACATTCATTATATTGCATTATTACATATATATTGTTTTATTTTTCTGTTTACTTCCCGTTTAACAGTGAATAGAGATTTAATAGCAGTAGAGGTAAATGTCGTTTCTTCATTTATTTGATCTCATACATTATGTACAATAAGACTACCAGTCAGGACAAATTAGGTCTATAATATGTTTAGTTTACTAGTGTGGATGGTCACAATTATCATTCAGAAAATCTATTTCACATGTTAATTACCCTCTTAGTAGCACATCTTAATCTCTAAATCCCGTTTTGTATTCACACATCTAGCAACATGTCCAGCCCTGTTTTAATTTCTGTAACATTATCCATTATCTTAACATCCATTCACTATCTTACTATAAAGTTACCAAGGTGTAAATTTCTTTTACTAAACTAGTTTACATTGCTGTTTAACTCCTATAAATCGCGAACGGCTCATCATATCCTTCTTGCTATCCCAATGCTGACTTTTAAAGTGTCAAAATTTTCCACCTATTGAAAATTTTATTTATCTTCAACTTTACCCTTTTATGATATTTGCTTTATAAAAATGCCTTGTTATCTATAATCAATTAGTTGATTTATGACTTTGTGCTGCCCTGGTAAGGGTTATTATTAGGTCTGCTGCTAAATAAAAGATGTGCATCTTGCTATTATTTGAAAGTCAGCGTGTCGTAGTGGTTATGGCTTTGGACTACTGCTCCTCTGCCACACTGAACTGGACTGAGCAGGCTTCAGAATGTGATATGTTACTAAAGGGACATGAGCAAAAAAAAAAAGTATGTTACAATTTATTACGTTTAATTTTAAATAAATGTATTAACAGTGTTACAATTTCTTATAGTGTGGTGTAGTGGTTAAGGCTTTGTACTTTAAAGCTCGTTGCCTCCACAAATCCAACATATAAATTGTTCAAATTGTGGTGGTGTTAGAAAGTCACGTCACCTGTGATGTGAAGTGTAACCAATGTTGTAAGTCACTTTGGATAATGGCATCAGCCAAATTAGGAAATGTAAATATTTCAGAGACATTGAAGTCAACTGCCCTCTAAAAAGAGTAGGTTTAACTGTAGCAGTGGTTTTATAATTAATTAAAGAGCCAGCAGGAAGTTGTTGAAGTCTTGGCAAACATTATCAGTGGAAACACAGAAAATAAAGAGTAGTGACGAAGGCAGTGAACACAGCACAAAAAAAAACCAAAACATTACAGTGGTGTTTTAAACAGGAGACCATCATGTACAGATGACCAGAAAGAACAAGAAGTAACAAGAGCGACCAGGCAAAATGAATGTGCAGCATGCCCTATTGATTCACCTTATCTTACTGGAAGGAAAAGGAAATAGGAGTGGGAGTAACTGAATATGGAGTCGAGAATGAAATTACTGATAAAAGGAATAAAGAGATGATCTGCTAAAGAGCTAAATGTCACACAAGAGGACTGGCCAAGATGAATGAGGAGGACAATTATTGTATAATGACAGCTTATCAGGTGAAAAAGCTCTTCTGTCGAGCAGAACTTTTACTGCTTCAGATGTTTTAATGCAGCATGAAACAGGAACCTTAATGGTGAAGCAGTGTAATGCGACAGCAGGTTCAGATTTCACCACTGATGTCACCAAACAAGCTGCATTCATTGTCTGAAGTAAAATTTCTGCATTAACAACAAATATATCAGAAAGTTATAAAATATGCATGTAATAATGTACATACTAAACACCACTTACTGAAATATTATATGTGCTTGTGGAAAGGCCAGACAGATAGATAGATAGATAGACAGATAGATAGACAGATAGATAGATAGACAGATAGATAGACAGATAGACAGATAGATAGATAGATAGATAGATAGATAGATAGATGTAGATTGTGCAAAAATAGCAAAATGAATTTAAAAAATGTAATCTGGGACGTCAGGAGGAAGCATTGAAAAACACCTGATATCAGCTGTCAAAAAAGATCCCCATAGGCGTTCCTTAGCACACCATTAAGGAATGACTCTGCATGCTATCATAAAAAACCTTGGAGCACTTTTAGCTCTAGTTTCCCCACCATTCTATTTTCCACAACAGTTTACAGTGTGCCCCAAGTTTAGCCCTGTGATGATGCAGGCTTTGCTGATAAGTTTTGGATTCAAGTTGTTTCCTCTGGAAACCACACTGTCAAATAACACAGTGGCTACTACAGACTTTTTAAACAATTCCAGTAGCTTGCTCCATCATCAAAAGACTGGAGCCTTCTCAGGAAGTACAGTCATCTACTTTTATATTTAAAGCTGACAGAAAAAGACCTCTCACTGACAAAGTCTAGGCACACAATAAAATGCATCCCTTAAGGATTGTCCTCTAATGCCCCTATGTTTATGAACAGCCTGTGGTTTTCATGCTTAGCCCCTTGGACCACACCCGGGACAACATTCTATTTCCCTGCCCTTTCTACACTTTTGCGTTCTAAAGCACTATTTCTATGAACAGTGTACTTAAAACATATTTGTCTTACTTTATCTGATTTTCTGTTTTAATTCATATTCTTTCACAGTGATTTTTTCCCAGATTTTTGTGTGGGTTATTGTAGCCTGTTGAGCAGACTCCAATAGGGGAAATAAGGCACCAGATTTTTGAAAAAATATTGCCCTGCCATCAGTGTATTCAGTTTGGTTAATAATGTGGCTGATTTAGGCCACCCACCCAATATAAATTTGACAAAACTTCAGTTAAAGGTTTTAATTACTGTATTAGGTTCTTTTGACACACCATTGCAACAATTGAAGACAGTGTGTGTTGCTACAAAGTAAATGTAAAAAACATCACTCTGATGCCTTGAATTCACTTATTTATTTTAAAGACATTGGTCTCCTTTTTCTTTTGCTTGCAGTGTTTCATTGAACTTTAGCCATTCAGGACTCGACCAAACAGAGTTTGTGTAGGAATCTGCATATGACGAGCATTTTCTACTGAGGTTTCTTTATCGTTTCTTTGATTCCCTCAGTTTGTGACTTTGAAATTCAGTAGATATCAGCCTTCAAGCACACTTCTCAGTAGAGTTGATTAGTCAGAATTAGTTTGTCAGGGTACCACATTTTAATAAGGTGATGCTTCATTTTTGATGTTAAGCTTGTTCCCCACTGTAGTGTTGTGAAAACAAAATGAACTCAAATGCACTCCTTAAATGTGGACAAAGCATTTGGTATAGGGCAGCATTTCTCAACCTGTGAGCAGATCCCCGGCCAACCCTTCACCCACCTCCCACCACCCCATCAATACTAAGTACACTGTCGGAGAGCAGGACTTTTTGTGTGCTGTACAGATTAAGTGTCAAATCCCCATACACCTTATTACCTTTCAAGTCTCTTAAACTGACCTACAATTTATTTCTTTACAAAGAGAAATAAAGTTTGAGAAGACCAGCAATCAGTGCACAACTGCAAGTCAAAGTCCAAATCCATCTAATGCAAGACTCAACCATTAAAATCTCGATAGCAAAGAGCAGCAGCTTGGGGAACAATCTTGGTCAGACTCAAAGTTGCAAAGCAGCAGGCATGTCTACCATAGTACAGATCATTTCCTTCCCCTCTTGACCCAAAAGTTTATCATGCCATTTGCTGCACAAGTCTATTTTATGGTAATTGGGGTTGAGATTGGGAGCATGCGCTGATTTTACACATACGACAAACCACCTGTAGATAGTGAAAAAATAAATTGTGTGATGAAGAAATAAATATTCTTGTCACTTACATTTTCACAGTATTAGGCTACTTCAGCAATTTGTTGTTTCGTTATATTTCTAGTTAATTTCATATTGATAATTTCCATGTAATAAAAATCATCAAAAAATATGAGCATCTTATAATACTTCATATTTGTTATCCTAGTTTGTGTTTGGTTGTTTCTAATTGGATGTACCACCAACAGACTTCTACTAACATTAAAAAATCAAACCCATTAAGTCTACTGTTCTTTCTGATAGTGACACATAACTGAATTTTATAATACAGTACCTCTAACTATACTATAATTTCTTAAATTAATCTATAAGTAAAATAGAAATATAATAAACTAACACTAAAATACATTGAGATGGTTAACTAAAACTAAACTCAATTTCCAAGTAAGATCAGAAAAAATAAAGATATATAAACTTATTTAAAAAGGCAAAGCTATAATGACCTTGGTGATCAAAAATAAAGCAGAACCTTCTGGGGGTCACGTGGTTCATTAGAGAACAGCTAATCCCGCATTCCACAGAATGAGCCTCCTACCAGCAGTCAAGCACAGCGGTGGTAGTGTCATAAGAGGATACTCTTCTGGACCTTGACAAGTTAACATGGATTAAGAAACGATGAATTTTGCTCTGCATTAGAGGACCATTCAGGAAAATATCAGACCATTCATGAATGCGTTAAACCTGATGGGCAGATGGGTCATGCAGAACACAATGACTCAAAACACACCAGCACTTTTACATTGACAACAACAGTTTATTTTTGTATAGTTCAAAAATCACACAAAGAATGCGTTAATGGGCTTTAACAGAACCTGTTTAATTGACATCCTCAAGCCTGCACTGTCTTAGAAGAATAAAATACAGTAATCCCTCCTCGATCGCGGGGGTTGCATTCCAGAACCCCCCGCGATAGGTGAAAATCCGTGAAGTAGAAACCATATATTTGTATGGTTATTTTTATATATTTTAAGCCCTTATAAACTCTCCCACACTGTTTATGAATATTCGCCGCACAGTTATACAGCATAAACCCTTTATATTCTCTTAGCTGTTAGGTAAGATTCGTTGAAATTATGTTTGTAAACGCACTGTTTATATACTACTCACAAACATACGTATCGTATATCATTGAGGAGTTTTATTTAATACGTAATACAGTTTTAAACATATTGTAATTGATTAGGTAATATAAAAATAAGTGAAAAATCTATAACATGTAAATGCTGTAAATAAAACCAAAATGTTATTTTAAAGATACTGTAGAGCGTCTCCGATATCACATATGTTACAGCCATTAAGATAGACAGGCCACCGGCAATAAATACCTACAATGCAAGAAAAATTGTATAAAATGTGTGTGCAGTTACAATAAACGTAAGTTCATGTACTAATTACGTAGAAAATGAGTTATGGGTACTCACCAACAATGACACGATGACTTGTCCGATAACGATGAGTTTAGTTTTACTGCACAGCAAAGGACAGCGTTACAGCTCTTCTAAAGGAGCCTCTTCAGGCGATTGTGTAGCACCGCCATTGTTCTTCTTCCAGCAGTCTTCAATCCAAATCCCTAAAGCAGATTACATCCGGTCTACCGCCTTATTACATTCACTTACTACTCGTTTTGCGCCCTGTTTAAAGGACACTGCGGCCGTAGATCTTATATTCTTTTCCTCCTTTTTAAATAAAAAGTATCGTGGACTCATTGATGCCGTAATGGCGTCCTGCAGTGGTGTAGCTGTTCCCTTACTTCAACATATCCAAAGCTTTTACCTTTTCGGCAATTGTTAGCATCTTCCATTGGCGCCTGGGCACGGCTCCTGAAGCAGTAGCACGAGCAGATCGTTTTGGAGCCATAACGAATGGCTTGACTATGCACAAAGATAAACACAACAGTTAACTCTTTACACAGTGAAACACGTTGATGCTGAATGAGCGAGACAAGACTTCCTGGTTAATGCAGCGGAATCGAATTTGGTGCTCCGTCGCTGAGCCAGTCAGCTCACAGGAACTTAACTGCGTGCTCTGATTGGGTAGTTTCTCAGCCATCCGCCAATAGCGTCCCTTGTATGAAATCAACTGGGCAAACCAACTAAGGAAGCATGTACCAGAAGTAAATTGTCTGCAGAAACCAGCGAAGCAGCGGAAAATCCGCATTATATATTTAGATATGCTTACATATAAAATCCGCGATAGAGTGACGCTGCGAAAGTCGAAGCGCGATATAGCGAGGGATTACTGTACCCCAAAAATCGTGCAGGGAAAATGGAAGAAATTTTGGGAAGGGCAATTCAAAGACAAACCCCCATCCAGGTAAGTTGGGCATGCATTGGGGGGGGTCAAAAAATGTGATAAATGTCACTGACATCAATGCTATATCATAACACAATATAATTTATATCAGAATGGCCAAAGAAAGAAAAGTTAATTTTGGAATTGTCCAATCTAAGTTTAAGTTTGTGAAGCGGCAAAAAATGAAACCAGCAGATCATGCAAGAAAACCCACAAATACCACTGAGGAGAAGCAGTTTTTATGGAGAAGTGTACCAGAATTATTCTTGAACAGTGTGAGTAAGATTAATTAAGAACTACAACAAAAATGCTAATAGTGCTGAAGTTGATATGACCATTATTCTTGTTTAAAGGAGCAGTTAATGTTTCACAAAGATTATTGGGTATTGCATAACTTCAATAAATAAATTAAGTAAGTGTAGAAATATAACACTCCTTGTGAATCGTATGCAATAATGTAGAATATTAACTCTGACTGATTCTTTGAGTGTACTGTATATGCCGGTCCTACAGGGCCTGATGTCATGGGGCATTGTGTTACTAGGCTTACTCCATTCTCAGGTCTATGGTAACAGTGGGGCTTGGAATGATTTGTGGGTTTTCCTCCTATAGTCTGGTGACACACCACCGAGGCGGTTACTGGCATCCCAGTGTGAATGTCCTTCTACCCAGCTGTGTTACAAATGTACCTTTTAACACCATGGCCATATATGCATCAGTTAAGCAACAGTGTGGATTTCCAATCACGGCTTATTTACTCATAAACATAGAACTACAGTCTCCCTAGGATTTATTACAAATAATATGATGCAAGTTGAATCATACTTTCCTCACCCTATCTGTGTTTGCTATGACTGCGTATTAAATTCTTTGGGGGGTTAGTATTTGTGATCTGTGCATGCTTCCACACTGTAGCTTATGAATTACTGGCCATGGTTTTCTTCCTGATGTCATGTAATGAAAATTGCATCAAAGCTGAAAGTCCTAGAGCAAAAGAAGCTCTGTATATCTGATGCGTCATTGTAGTCACTCAACAAATTGACAGGTTATGTTTTTCGTGCTAAATAACAGCAATCCTTCTATATAAAAGCGGTGGGGATTGTCCTTCCGAAGCATGCGCGGAGTTTCACACACGCCCCGTCCATTTTGCAATGCACAATGGGATTTGTAGTTTTGTTTTTCCAGGTAAAAGATGATTTTCTACTCCAGACTGTGCGATATCTTCTTCTTCTTTCTTATTATATAAAAACGGTCGGGATTGTCCTTCCGTCACGTGAGTGGAAAGCGTAGCGGTATTCCGCTTATTACAGACTTACTACTTGCAGCTTGCGGTACAAAGCGACATGATGTGAGCAGAGTTCTGGTGCTCCCATCGTTCCCTTGCTTTTGTGCGCGATACGCTGGAAAAATGGACAAAATTATGTTTCTGGAAATAATTAATGTTGATGGAGTACAAATGCCACACCGCGTAGTAAATGTCAGGGGAGTTCAAAAGGGCGACCTCAATATACTGTAGAAAAAAAGTTTAATTTTCATCACAAAAATAACAGAAACTACGAGTATTAAAGTAATACCGCTCAAATGCAATACAGTATAAGCAAACTAATGAGTTTGTATAAAATACCAAATTGATCTACATATTGAATTGCCTTAAGAAGTGGTCAACTTAAAAGTTGGTCGCCTTAAAAGGCGGGTCAGCCTAGTTGTTTAATAAAGATTGATGGCATATGCATACACTGGGCAGCACATTGCTTAATTAATTATTTTAAAATCCAAAGCATCAAAGGAAAAAAAATATTAAGAGCTCTCATTGCCTTTTAAGAATTTAAATGAGTAGCATTGGTCAGTTTTCATTTCAATGGGTACAACTTGCCCAAAACACCCTTTGCCTTAAATGGCAACTTTAAAGCATAACATCCCCCAAACAGGCATCATGACCAGTGCACCCACAAAAGCTCTTTCAGACAATAGCATCTTTAGACACAAGTTTTATACATAGACATGAACAAGATAGTAGTTGGATACTTTGGGCTGTAGTGTTGACATCAGCTTTTAAAGCAAATAAAAATGTTTCCTTACAGAATGATGTGCTGTCATTTTGCACATTTATTGTTAAAGTATTAATAAACAATAATATGTCACCATAAAGCAAAACAGAGAACAAAAATTTGGCAAGAACATGGTCTCCAACTAAGCTGCAGCCCTATTTCTGATCTTTCACTACTGTATGTTACGTTTGCCAGAGTTGTAAAATAGAAAAGTTCTGCTTGCCCAGGAATGGGATCTATTTTGCCTGAGTAATTGTATTGTTGCCCTGCTTAGAGCTGGTTCCTCCTTTGCCCCCAAAGCTGTAAAGTTAGGCATTGGCCTCCTGCAACCCTGAATTGGATTAGCACATCAGAAAATGGGTGGTTGAGCAAATCTTTAAAGTAATTGTGACTTCTTAATATACAGATCAGCATGCCCTAGCATTTATAGGGGATTATGTACATTCTTTTATTTTGAACACTAAAATATTGTGATTTTTAATTATCTGTAGCATATACACTCAATTGAATAGACTGAGTTAGAGATGTAGAGTAGCATATCATTGTATACAAGGAAAGTATTTGCTCTGGATTCTGCAAATTTCTACACTGTTAAACATAAAAACAGTACAGTAACTGGTAAGGTTAAATTAGATGGACTTAGGGAAGGACTGAATTTACAAAAATAAAAAAGATGGAGTAGTGGCTCTATAACTACGGATCTGCGCTGGTATCTAGAAGGTTGCCAGTTCAAATCCCATTACTGCCAGAAGACATCCTACTCTGTTGGGCCCTTGAACAAAGCCCTTAACCTAAAAATTGCTCCAGGGCATTGTACAATGGCTGACTCTGTGCTATGACCCCCTCAAAGATCATGTGAAAAAACAATTTTTCCCCTGGTATTATCAAAGTAAATCAAATCAAAAAAATGTAATGTGCAAAAAGAAAAAAATGTTAAAGGTTATTAAATGCTAGAAAAATAGAAAAGAAAATAATAAAGACGCAGTGCTTTAATCTTTTTTGTTTTTCAGTATGGGAATAACCTTTATCTACCTTTTCCTCTTTAAGATTTTATTATTTCTACTAACTAAGGCTTTAGGATTTTAATTCAACTTTTATCTAAATGAAGAATTTTGAGCCAAGCTGAAACCAATTTAAAAGCCTTTTCTGCATTCTGTGGTAGTCACCCATTGGTGAAGTACAGTATATATTAACATTTAATAGACAATAAAAAAATGAATGGAAATTAAAAAAAAAAACTGTGTGATCTTAATGAAACAATGCACCTTGTTTATTCCTGTAAAATAACAGAAAGTTGTACTTTTAGTAAATACCAAAAAGTTACTTTTGCCAGAGCCATCAGTGTTTAAGAGAGAAACAGGTCTACAAGATATTGTTTTTCTGTCTTCCTTTCTGTTGATAGTGTTTTTAGAAATAACTATAGTTTTTCATGTTTTTTTGAACTTTAATAACATTATTGAAAATCAAAAATATTTTATTACTAAAAATGCAATAGCGGCACCTAGTCGTGTTACATGCTTGTTCTTTCTGTTAACTATCTATTTTAGGGCTGGGTATCAGCACTGATTATTCGATTTGATTCCGATTCACAAAACCCCCGATTCAACTCAGTTTCAATTTTATCTTTACTGAATTTGCATGCATGGATATCTTTGAAGTGCTGGCTGTTTTAGAAATTACTTAACCATGCATTAGGAACATTAATACTGTATAATGTGACAAATTTCAATAACACTTTATTTGAAGGATGCCTACATAGTGACTTTGTAACATATGCATAAGCTAGTAATGACAAGAAAGAATTTATTAGTAATGAGCAGTTAACATCAGATATGGAACAAAATAATAAAAAAAAATTTTCACAGCACTGGACTCATTCAGAATTCCCCATAATTTGTATCGCCACACATATTATGGGGGGCTCCTTGTTTTAATGCAATGCAGCGGCATCTACTTTATAAAACATTTATATCATCTTGCAAATAATATTATTATAAAATAATCAAATATAGCTTCTTAAATAATAAATGTTATTCAATAACCTATTTGTGTAATATGAATCTCCATGTGGACACCACTCAATTAAACTGTTAGCCAAATTTGTTCTCCTGTTAGACATTTAAAATAATCTTGAATTAGTCAAAATTAAAGATACAGCTGGAAGATTTGTGGCTTTCTATAATTTTACAAGTTACACATTTCTTCAGTTTCCCACTTGTAGCAGTATTACTAATCAGTCTCAAAAATGTGTCCTCACAGTCCTCAGACAAAAAGGGAGCATTTTAAAATAAGGGTCTAGAGCTGAAGCTTGTTGACAGCAGCATTGAATGAATGGAACATAAAAGAACTGGCCATTGTGACTAATAACATAGCTATTATGGAGCTACTTCAAGCCGGCTCACTTTTGTATTGCAGACTTCCCTGAAAATTCCAACAATTGCTCACTTGCTTTGCCTGGTTGAGGCACATTACAGGCTTTTTCCACCTTAACTGTATAGCTAGCCATGTGCTTAAAGAGAAGTAACATTTATTGGACTCGGCAAAACACAAACTTGTAATTGATGCGGTCACGCAATGGAACAGCACATTGAACACACTAGAAAGGTTTTCGGAGCAACAGTGAATCATCTCAACAGGTCTGTATATAAACAGCAAGGTTGCTCCCGGTGAGAGTGTTGTAGCTTTTTGAATCCATAGTAAGTCCACACATTTAATCGTGGAAGACACTGATTTCAGTTGAGGAGGACACACCATTCCATAGAAAGTCTTAACGGGCATACTGTATTAGCGACATCTACTGGATCAGACACCAAAAACAAAGATAAGCTAAAATCTGTATATAGTAACTGAGCAAGACAGAGATTCACAAGATCGATCACTTAAAGATAATCAATATCAAATCGTTTAAATGAAAAATAACGATTAATTGAAAAATTGATATTTTTGCCCAGGCCTTATCTATAGCAAAGAAAACCTGGACAAATAAGTCCCAACTGTGGCCCTTCTATTAACCTTTGGTTTAGTAACAATCCTTGTGGTACTGTAGCCATCCATGCCAGTCTGACATCTCCTCATAGCTAAAGTCGATCAAGAGGTTAGCTTAGTTGTGTGTTTTTGCATTATAAAGCCAGAGGTGAGGTTTTGAGCACAACTGCTCTAATCCTATGGGTTGCAGGAGACATATGACATTGAAAGCAAAGTAGCACGAACAGTAGTAGCACCTACTCATGTTGTAGTAAAGACAGCATTTCACAGGATAATGTTTCAGTGGTTTTATTTTAGAACCACCATGTGTGCTTTATTTTGCATCTTATTTGATATTTATCACAACTTTTCAGGATGCAGTGACATAGAGCAGGCTGACACAGAGCAGACCTAAAAAGTCTCCAGTCACTTTGTTTTATCTCTGTCGGGGTGTTTAATGTTTTGCCTTGAGGCTTAGCAGGATTTTGTAAGAATGAATGTGGTTTAAGCTTTGGGATGACAGTCAGACTTGTGTTATATGTTTGGGGCAGATTTCAGTTTCAGTTTATTCTTGGTAAACACATATATTTGAGCTCAACACACTGTATAAAAATTCTAAATATACACAAAAAGAAATGCAGTATAAGTATAAAACAAATATTGAAACACAACTAATAAAGCATCATTCAGTTTGAAAGAAAACACATCTTGCATAAAGAGGGCTTTTAAGTCCATTCTGGAAAGAGTTATTCCAAGTGGCAGATCTGCTTAGTTATAAAGTGAGTCACATTTCAGTTAGTGTCTTTTGCAGAACAATTTTTATATTATGCAGTCAAGTCTTAAAGGGGACAGTGCCCAGGTTTTCAAAACCTAGAAACTGTGTGTCCAATCCTGTATGTGGCAGCCTGGTGTCAGTTGGAAACTTTGTCCTTTACCATTACTCTGAAAAATGTAACATTTCTTCAAAGAAAATTGTCTTTCACTAGCTTATTACTAAATAAACTCTCAGTACTCCTGAATGAAGAAAACAAACATACAGAATAAGAAAAGCTGGTGAAGCCCTGGGGTATTGAGCACATTTAAAACATCTCAAGCATGTTGGCCCTTGCAAGGATGTTTTGTGTGCTGAAAGATTTTAGCACTCAGCCTAAGACCTTGTCAGTATATCCAACATCTTTGTGGACGCATTTGGGCAGAAGAAGTACAGGGTGTTAGAACTCGACACAGTGTGAAGAAGGGTAGACAGTTTGGGTGTACTTCATGTGGATGCCAATTTAAGAGCATGAAATGATACCACATTAGGTTTTATAAGGCTGTATGTAGCCATTGTTACATGTAGGGTGGTAGTTTGGATAATTGGACTGACATTTTATGAGATGAGACAAACCCTCCTCTCTTCATTTCATTTTGTACCCTTAACATCAGAATCTTTCTATAGATCATATTTTTGAGATATTTTTTGGTAAATGTTGGAATAAATTACACTAGCTGTACCAGTTAACAAACTGTGTAGGAGATGCCAGTTACCATTAAATATACTCAGTTGATATGAACACCACTAAGTCCAGATCACAAGACTTGTCAACTTAGATTTCTAGGACTGGTTAGCTGAACAGACACAGAAAGAGGCTTTCATTGTCCTAAGAGCAGTTTCAGGAATGGATCTGGTTGCTGTTCCCGAGATCCTTGTTTTATGAGATCAGTTGAATCACATATATGTCTGTCAGTCTTTATTTTATATGCTACACTCTTCAAAGCGCACTATCAATAGTTGAGTGCATAGTGACACATCAGTGTTTTTTACCTTTTTTTCTGACAGGTTCATTCTGCTAAGACGTTGTGTAATATTTGTGAGAATCCGATTTAAGAATGATGATGTCCAGTTTGGTGCTACATTTTTATTTTGCTCGCTGAAATAAAATGCTGTTTAAGGTTTTTTCCTGCATATTTATAGGTAGTTTGTATTTGTTGCTCAGGACTTGGATAAACTGTGCATTTCGGTTCCTGCCTTGAACTCACTGATTTTCTTTAAAACAGAGCCCAACCAGATTAAGTGACTTTTACAAAATTCATGTGAACCATTATACAATATATGATTACTTGTAAAGCGCCTCGATGACGTTCAATATATAAATGTACTATGTAAAAAGAAGGTTGGTTGTTTGCATAGCTTCATATTACAGCTCAAGTATAGTGTTTTTAAAAAATATTCACTAGGATAACAACTAGGTGGAATTTCCTTTTTTGTTTATAGCTGAAAGCCTCTATTCTACTTTATTAATAAAAGTCACAGCGGAAAATAGCTAAGGGTATGTTCCGCAAAAATATTTGAAAGGTTTTCTTCACTCGGAGAACCATTGGAACACAAGTTAAACCAAGAAGTGTGACAGACAGTAGAACTTTGGATAACCTTCAACTCTGTATTCAATTTCATGTTGGAGAAATTGGGTGAATAGGATTAATTAACTTTATTGGGCTGATCTGCCTGTTTATATCAAAATTGCTTCAATGTTCTAATGTATATTTTTTGTCCTTTTTTTTTCTTCATAAGATTTCTGAAATCCAAGCCCGGACTGCCCGGCTAACCTGGACCCCACCATCTGGACTTCAGAATGGGGACAGACATGCCAATGGTCTGCCACACACATTTAAGTATGAGGTTGCATTATCAGACAAGGGTAAAGATGGGAAGTACCGTACTATTTACAGGTAAACCAGTGTTTTCCTTTTTTTCTTTTTTTTTGTATTTTTAGTCAATTTCTGTTGTATTTGTTATAAGTATTTTAAAATGTGCAGCTTGACAGTTTGTGAAACTTTCTTTATGATTACAATATTTGGTGTATGAGTTATTGGCTTCTTACCAGCATGATTACAAAGTCAAAAAAAACACAGACTGCACAAAAATTATGTAGAACCCATGACTAAATTGTAATCCCATATTTCTTTATGCTTTTTGTTAAGATAATAAAATAAAACAAATAATACAAATTCTGCATTTCCTAAAATATACTAAATGTTTGCTGTCAGAAGAAAATTGTACAGTTCAAAATAAGAAGAGTACCCCAGGTGTAATGGAATGGTTACTTACTTAGGCAGACATTTAATTAATGCATGACAAGTATTATTTCTAATATTTTCACATCATTTATAAAGTCATTTATACATCATTTTATAAAGTCACTAAATCCGTTTCTAAGATCTCAGCTAGCCAAAGGCTGCGTACAAGGCAGTAAATCGCTTTGGATAATAGTAGCTCAGAAGCTAAATGGTCAACGATATTAGCATAAATAGAAAAATTAAAAAAGACATAAAATAAAGAATTTGAACCCTAGATGAAATGTAGTAGAAACTAAGCATCCAGACTTACTAAAAACATGCAGACTTCTCAAAGACAATGACCAGGTATAGAATTTGGACTCGGGATGAGTTCAAATTATGAGGAATAAATTCCAAGCCCTGTGCCACAGCCATCTATCTACTGTATGAACTAACTATCTATTTGAAATTATGTTAAATAATTTGACTTTCTTATGTGTCAGCTTAGCTCTTGTTCTAAAAAAGATTTGCTGTTAGATGGTGTATTGAACCAAACTTAAGGTAATCGCCTGCTTAAAATTCCCAGTATACCTTAAACTACTATAGAACCCCAAAATCTAAATGATCCTTTTATTAAAATTAAAAAGGCCCTGTTAATTACATTAATCATATTTTAGTGTAGCACATTATTCTTTAGAACCTCTGACACTTTTCATATGTTTATTTATAACAGTAGCAATCATTTTGGTTAGCTGTTAAACCTTCTTTTTCTTTTCCTCTTCTTGGCATCCTGCAGTAGCATTTGGTGTCAGTTGCATTTTGATTAACCAGTTCCTCCTGATCTTGGAACACAGGAACTTGAAGTAAATATGTC
Source organism: Polypterus senegalus (assembly GCF_016835505.1). Lineage (NCBI taxonomy): Eukaryota > Metazoa > Chordata > Cladistia > Polypteriformes > Polypteridae > Polypterus > Polypterus senegalus. The sequence continues at coordinate 160,670,199 of NC_053154.1, forward strand.
ATCACCAGTGATGGATCTGGAGTCAGACATTAATGATGTTCTACAGGAATCCTCACAATTCTGTGGACAAATGTCCGTTGTTGAGTCTGAGTATCCAGCTGACCTAGGGCAATTGGAGTCTAGGAATGAAACTATGTTTATACATGTTTTTATCGTACGCCATGCAAGCCATTTTTGCCTTTAGTGGATAGAATGTTCATGTATTTTTTTTATATGTCATGCCTTATTTTAATTTAATTGTTACGTGGTTGTGTTATTATCTGTGATTCTGGGGTCATAAGCACCTTGTAAGAAAAAGTGGACCTCATTACTCTGTAAAATTGCAGACCTCGATTCGGTTGGCTTAGGAGTGTCGTGCTACTTTGTTTTTGAATAATTACATTATATTTTATTATTTGGAATTATATTTTCCCAGTGCATGTGATAACATTAAACTTTGGTTATTATAATTTCTCTCTCATTAGTTTTGTTCTGACAGGAACTGCTGTATCTATTAGGGCACTACAGTGGTTCCATGTTCCTCACAGATCCAGCCATGTTTGTTCAAATCCTGTGTCGATTCATTATCCATTTGGAATTTAGTTTGTTCCCCCCTTGTGTTTTCTTCTGGGTGCTCAAGTTTCCTTCCACACCCCCAAAAACAACTTCAAATTGGATATGTGCATGAATGGGCCCTGCAATGAATGGATGCTCTATCCAAGATTATTTTCCTGCTCTTGCATCCAGTGTTACTAGGACAGGTTCTGGGACCAATTTACCCTGAATCGGATTATATGCACTTCTGTATGTTATATTATAATATTTCATAATTATGTTTTCAACATAAATTGTAGTTATTTCAAGACTAAATTGAATTCACATTAGTCTCACATATGCTGCACCACCATACACTGTATATGGAATAGAGCCCATAAAGAACGGCTAGTGCATTGTGAATGAATAAAATACAAGTTTTCCTTTGTTTGACATCCCTGTTTGAGTGTCAAACAACCTCTGAGTTTCTGTTCAAGTAGCTCCACTATGTCAACATGACACTTTAGTTCAAAGAAGCCAATTAATTTGATCTCTGTGAACGTAAACGAGCAGTGCAAACTGTTTTACCTTTTCTCCGAAATGTAGTGAAAATTAAATCTTTTCAACTTCACTTTGTGCTCACTGAAGTCAGCCCATCCTCAAAAATAATTAACCTTTATTGAGCAGAACCTGGAGTAGAGGTAATGGCGATGCCATTAGGCCAAATTGCTCTTTGATAGATGCTCCATTCGGTATATACGGCACAGTTTATATGTCATGCCCACTGATTAGTGAAGCTCAGCAAAAAGCCAGGCACTGAATGATTTTTATTGCCTTCCTTAGTAACTGCAAATGGTCCCGTTTTTAAACCCTAATCACCCAATTTTGTGATAACAGTGTTTAGTGATTTCAGGTGTAATTAGCCAAAGCCTGCTCTGCCACCTATCTCTGTTTACTGGACCTTTGTTCAATAGATGACCTGTAGCCATCTTTACCATCATTTTCTAAAACAAATGTTACTTCAGTTTGTTTATTTATTTATTTTTCTATTTCGTTTGTCAGAATATAAAAAATATCTGACCTTCAGGGTGTTCAGAAGGGGTGCTCTGTTGGTCTCAACTTACTATATATTATTTTTATTACGTAATAAAGGGTTTCTGCATTCTCTGTTGGAGTTGTGAAATGTGAACAAATTTATCACTGGTAACTGTGCCTACTGCAAGCACTAGATGGTGCTGCACTCAACAAATAAATATTTAGCTGAAAATGTTTGAGTAAACTCTAGAAGTTGTAACACTTGGCTTTGAGATACCAATCAAAAGAAGAAGATTGCATGCATACATTCTTGTGTTTCTGTTGCCATACCAATATAAGCAGAATATAAAATTAAAACTTGTTTTTGAACTAAGGATGAAGAATCTAGAAGGCATGTCTCATTATCTGGAGCATACCACAGAGATGGGCTTCCTAAATCAATTTATGCAGGGCCTCAATGCTTACAGGTTTATGTTGTATCTTGTCTCTTAATCACAGGTTAACATTTGATTGTCTCGATTTATATTCTGACTTCTACAGGTCCATATAGTTTTACAGAGAATTCTTAAAGTGAGCTCACAGTGTGGTAATCAAGATGTCTGAGCACAGTAAGACACACAAATTAGCCCCTGAATTGGAATCTGGCTGTGGGAAAAACCTGTATAGACTGTGGCCCTCCATGAACTGATTAGAGGCGATGGTTTACCAAGTTTAATCACATTCTCTACCTCAAAAATTACTCAAATAACCCTAATTGATGTGAGTAGTACTCCCTGAAAGTTACTTACTGGCTATGCTCCACTTCTGAGATAACTTCTGATCCAGAATATCGTAGTATATCAAGTTTATTAGAAGGCTGCGGTCTTTGTACTGCAAATTGTTTTCATTTGTTTGAATACCGTGTTTTTAATTTCACTCTCATTTTTCCACCCTACACAGTGGAGAAGAGTTAGAATGCAGTTTGAAGGACTTAAAGCCAGCAACAGATTACCACATAAGGTAAGCTGAATATTCCCATTTGCATTAAGTGCACCATACAATTTCCATATTGGCCCACCGGCAGCCCTATTGTGCTGAAAGCTGTAGAGAACCTAAACAGCTCCTGTGGATACAGGTTAAGTTATTTTCCCTTCAGAGTATAAGTAAGACTGTGCTGGTGTTTATTCTTTCATGTACGGTCAGGTCCATAAGTATTTGGACAATGATACAATTTACCTAATTTTGGCTCTGTACACCACCACAATGGATTTGAAATAAAGCAATCATTACGTGATAGAAGTATAGACTATAAGAATGGCAGACATTTTTATACATGGTCCCCCTATTTTCTGGGGCTCAAAAGTATTTGGAGATTTGGCTGACAAGCTGCTCCTTAGCCAGATGGGAACAGTTGCCTCATTATTTCATTAACTTTTAGGCATGTGAAAGGTTTGGAATTGATTCCAAGTGCATATTTTGTATTCGGAAGTAGTCCACTGTGAACTCTGAATATGAGGTCCAAAGAATTGTCTATGCAAATAAAATCAGTCCATAATTAGGCTGAGAAAACAAAACAAACCATTTAGAGAGATAACAGAAACACAAGGAGTGGTCAAATCAACCATTTGGTAAATTCTTAAAAAGAAGAAACACACTGGTGAACTCAGCAGCACCAGAAGGTCTGGAAAACTACAGAAAACAACTGTGCTGGATGATTACAGAATTCTGAACTTGGTGATGAAGAACCCCTACACAAAAATTTTGCCAATGATAGGTATACCTATCATTGCCAAAGTCTACAATCAAGAGTAAACTTCATGAAAGCAGGTATAGAGGGTTTACCACAAGGTGCAAAACTGGTAAATCTCAAGCAGAGGAATGACAGATTAGACTTTGACACGAAACATGTTTAAAAGCCTGTCCAATTCTTTGGACAGAGGAAACTAAGATCAATATATGTCAGAGTGCTGGAAAGAGAAGAGTATGGAGAAGAGAAGAAATGGCTCATGATTTGATGAATACTACATCATCTGTGAAACAAGGTGGAGCCAGGTTTAAAGTACGATCATGCATAGCTGCAAACTGAAGTCAGCCACTAGTGTTTATTGATGACATGACTACTGGAAGAAGTAGCAGGATGATCTCTGAAGAGTATAGGACTATACTATCTACTGAGATTCAATAAATGTTGCAAAACTGATAGGATGACACTTCACAGCACAGATGGAAAATGAGCCAAAACCTCCTGTGAAAGCAAATCAAGTGCATTTCAAAGCAAAGAAGTGGAATATTCTTCAATGGCCAAGTCAGTCAATCGACCTCATCCCAATTGAACATGCATTTCACTTGTTGAAGACAAAACTAATGGCAGAAAGTCCAATGAACAAGCAGTAATAGAGGACGGCTACAGTAAAGGACTAGCAAAGCATCACTAGAGTGGAAACCCACCACTTGGAGATGTCCATGGGTTCCAGACTTCAAGCAGTCAATGACTGTGAAGAATTTATAAGCAAATATTGAAAGTAATCATTATATTTATGATTATGTTAGTTTGTCAAAATATTTTTATGCCCCTGAAAATAGGGGAACCATGTATAAAAATGTCTGTCATTCCCAAACAGCTCAAATAATATTTTTATTAAAAACTCCTTAAATTAAAGCTGAAAGTCTACACCAATCACATCTTGATTATTTTGTTTCAAATCCATTGTGGTGGTGTAAAATTGTGTCACTGTCCAAATACTTATGAACCTGACTGTATTGTAGTTGTATGAAAGAATACACTCATGTATGAAAAAGAGGCAAAATAGGCCTTTAATCAACAGTGCGTCACTGGAAATGAATGTGGTACAAGATCTATTTTATTTAAACAGAGCAGGAAATTTATACTCGGTCTCCACTTTATGAAAGCACGATTCAGCATTTCCATATCCTGGTAGAAAAAAAACAAAATTTGGCTGTGTACCATGCTGCAAAGAATGGGCAGATCAGGATAGTGCGATTATCTTGGGCACAGTGTTTACAGGGTACAGACAACTTTAGTATTTAACATTATAATGAAATATGTAGGTATTAGTAGAAATATTCTGTGTTATCCCTCCATTTGCCAATAAAGCAGAGAGAGATCAGGCAGTATTATAGCATAAAGCTTATGCACAGATAGCAGAGAGAAGTCATAACTAGTTGGTGGGAAATTTCAAGTTTATGCATCAGAGAGAGAAAACTGACTTAACACAGGGGAGGAAATCACGAGAAATAGAACAGAAAAGGCAATGGTGGCTACTATAGAAATTCCCTGCCAGGTAATTTAATTTTACTCTCAATAGTAGATACATTATTTTAAAAATGTTGAAAAATCCTTTAGGGGGAAAAAAGTTTACAAAGTTTTGCTGACAGGAAAGTCAGTGTTACCGAGTAATCTTTAGACACTGGTCTTGACATCTACAAAGAAACATTCCCACATAAATTAATATTTACAAATAGTAATAAAGTTTATATTATTCTGTTATTATGATACTCCAAAGGAAAAGTTACATTATTAAGAAGTAAGACTTGATGGATTAAACATGGTTTTCCATCCAAGCCTCATGATTAATTAGATCAGAAAGGCTGACAGATTTAAAACAGGTCTAAGCAATGTTCTTGGCAGTGCTATCCTTTTATTCTGGCTTCTCTTACTCTTCCGATTTGTATTTTTGTTAACTGATGGACTGATAAATATACAAGGGATATATCAGCCTAACCGTGTAGATTTTAATTATTCAAGTTTACAAGTGAAAGGGCATGAGAATGTGAGACCTGCTTTAAAGGGAAATGCACCCATTTTGATTAAGGGCAACATTATTGGACTCACCATTGCCATTTGATATCCCAAACAATTTTTATATCTGTTGGTTGTACAGAGCAGTAAGCTTCAGCTGCACTGCCTCTTGGTGTACCCCACTCCACAGAAATCCATTCAACATCAGAATCAATCTTTCATACTTTATAAATCTTCCCACCCCACTGCCTTCTGTGCCTGCCATTGTCTTTGTAAAGCACAGTTTATCTTGTAAGCCATTTCAGTTTAGTTACATGTTCTTTGACATCTTGTAATGCACGCTGAGCTATATTGTTTGTATGAACATGTGCTATATAAATAAATGTTGTTGTTCATATTCTGTTGTTTTACATTTTATAGTCAAACTAGTCACATAGATAGGTAATAGAATAAATAAAAAATATTTGCTATTTCTTTTATACATGTACCTTCAGCGTCTTTCCTCGGTATCTGCATGTGCCTGAACGTCTATTCACTGGTGCGCCATCTCTCAAGTGAATTCCCATGAAGCCTGCTTCACACACTCTCATTATTTTCGAGGCATGTTTCTCCCTTCCTGTCCAGTTTTATACTTACCGTCTTTGAAGACAAATCTCTCAGCATGCCTCATGCCTCATGCATCTCACACTCGTACTTCCTTTTTCATTGCATCACCAAAGCCAAACTTACCAATCAGATTGTTTGGGAGGACTGAACACACAGACCTTAGTGTTTTATTATATAGTAGATAATGAGAGGTCAGTGCGCAACGTTCAGTGTAAGCAGGTCGCCTGCAGTGAACAAACATTTCAGTTACATTCTGCACATTATATCATGTGTTGAAGGCCAGTAGTAATGGACACTGTATGTGTCGCTCTTTCCTGGTAGTATAAAAAATGGCTAAGATACAATACTCTTTGTTTTGATCTTTTTGGATATGAAACACTGATGTAGATTTGAATCCAAGAATCTAATCTAAAGAACATAAAGACATTTTGAGACATCAGCAGGGTTTCTGTTACTTTGAGCGCATATGTCAAAGCAAGGGCACAGTTTTAGTGAAATCTAGCTTGGGTACGTATCTAAGTTGACTTTGTGATGATGATATTCCCCTTCTAAGCTAAACCATAGTAAATAAACTGTTACACAGTGTTTCTTTGGGGTATTTTGTATAGAGGTACCTAGCTGCTTCTTTATGTTTACTTAATTTCCCATATTAAAGTTGACAGCATTTGGGATTTTTAGTGACTACGTTTGTCATAGCCCACTGTATCCACACCTTCTTGTTTTCCATTGACAAGATTGGAATTGAACTCCAGATGCTGCACTCCTGCCTGCCTGTTATAATGCATAGAGCTTTACATTATGTTATGTCCTTTTCTGCATCACTGTTACACTGTTAGTTTCCTGTCTTACTGTGCACCAAAATAATTTCTACTGCCCATTCTCCCTCAGGATTACACACACTCTAATTTTCTTTGGGTGGATGCCTCAATTTCTGGTTGAACAGGCCTCATTGTTGTTCAACTGGAAAGTTTGAATTTGATTTACTGGTCCATGACTATGGCACATTACAACTTTTAGACTTGTTCTCCATTGTATAAAGGAAATGCTGATCAACACAGCTATCTTTGTGTACACTGGAAACATTTTTACAGCACTGTCACTGTTTTTTAGTTAATTTAATATAATCATCTTGGGTGTGCATTATGTTAAGTAATGACTAAAGATTTACTGTTTTTCTTTGGAATAACACAGTAGTGATGCTTGATCATCAATTGACAAGTAACACTCTTACTTATTTTGTAAACATTTACAAATCATGCCCTTCTTTTCTCCTACGGATATTTTTCTGTATATTTCAGATAGTCACACTCCTCATGTTCTTACGGTATGACTGCACCCAAAGTGGGAGCAGATTTGTGATTTACTGTTGCTTCCTTTACATGGTGATCTACAGTAGGCTGATCACTTTCCATGACTCGACTGTTTTAAATTTTTTGATTGATTACAGCACCACACACAACACTGTTTTTTTATTATTGAATGTGATGTGGCTGAAGCTCATCTCAGTTGCAAGAGGGTTTTGTTTTTGTATATTAGCAAACAACCTATGTTAAAGAAAGATCATGGTTGGGGGAGGTCCTTTGAACTGTAAAATTACAAATCTAAAAGATAGATAGATAGATAGATACTTACTTACTTACTTACTTAATTAATCCCAAGGGGAAATTCACATAATCCAGCAGCAGCATACTGATAAAAAAACAATATTAAAGAGTGATAAAAATGCAGGTATATCAGATAATAACTTTGTATAATGTTAAAGTTTACTCCCCCGGGTGGAATTGAAGAGTCTCATAGAGTGGGGGAGGAACGATCTCCTCAGTCTGTCAGTGGAGCAGGACAGTGACAGCAATCTGTCACTGAAGCTGCTCCTCTGTCTGTAGAAGATACTGTTCAGTGAATGCAGTGGATTCTCCATGATTGACAGTACAGTGGAACCTCGTTTCATGACCATAATTCATTACAAAACTCTGGTCGTAAACTGATTTGGTCATGAACCAAAGTAATTTCCCCCATAGAATTGTATGTAAATACAATTAATCCGTTCCAGACCGTACAAACTGTATGTATATTAATTATACCACAGAACGCACAGCGTAATAGTAAACTAAATGTAAAAACACTGAATAACACTGAGAAAACTTTGCACAACAGAGAAAACTAACACTGCAAGAGTTTGTGCTGTAGCACTATGAACCGCTCGCTAAAAACACTTTTTTTTTAATGAGTTTTAAGCACAGGGGGAAAAAATTTACATTTAAAAAATCTGTAATTTAATAAACCACCAAGAAAAGTCTTCATTAAATACAACGAGGTTAAAACAATGCTCAGATCTGTCTACTTAAAAAACAAGCCTTATGCATCCAGCCGTCTCTCTCTCGCGCTTGCACGTGTGTGTGTGTCTCTCTCGCATTGTGTGTCTCTCTCGCGCACGTCTGTGTGTGTGTTTGTGTCTCTCACGCGCGCATCTGTGTTTGTGTGTCTTTCTCGCGCATGTCTGTGTGTGTCTCTCTCGCACACGTCTGTGTGTGTGTATCTCTCTCACATGCGCGTGTCTGTGTGTCTGTCTCTCTCTCCCGTGCACGCGTGTGTGTGTCTCTCTCTCGCTGCACAGTGAATGCACAGGGAGAGACTGAACATGTACTGAAATCATCGGCGCACAAAAACTGAAAGGGAAATTGGCTTGTTCTTATACCGAGTCTGTGGTCATGAACAGATGCAAAAGTTTGGCGAACTTTTTGGTCGTAAACCGATTTATATGTGTTCTGAGACGTTCGTGAACTGAGGTTCCACTGTATACATTAGATTGTATTTAATACGTTTCTTAACATGAATCAGTCTGACCATTTTCTATTCAGGTTATCCTGTTCAGAGTTGCTGTGCAGGTCTTTATTGTGGGAGCACTGGTACAAATTAGGAACCATCCCAGTTCAGGATGTTAATCCAATGAAGGCCTCACAAGGCCAAGTTGACCTGGATTGAAATTCTTTGGGATTTGTGTTTGGGTTATGTAGGTTTTTACTAAACTGTATGTATACAATGGAGGCATTACATATTTATCATATGAATCATAAAATTACCTTAAATGATGATTGTGGTATTTTTGAAGTAATTATTTCTTTACTGTCATGGCATACATTATTTTGCCCTGAAGTTTGTGAAGCATTATCTTGAGATATAGAGTATATTAGAAAGTGGGTGTCCTATTTAATGTTATCCAATCAAACAAGATGAAGAGTTGAGGCACCAAAGTGGTAAACCCTGCTTAATAGGCACACCAAATAAACAATACAAAACAAAATGGCAATGGGGGACTTCATAAGTCTGTCAATTCCTCACAAAAGTTTGGCTACTTGAAAGTGTTGGCGTTAAGTTAAGAACCCGCAGCTTTAAGAAGACATCATTTGAGTGTTGCTGTTCTTGTGTAGAGGCTGAGGATTAAGAGGCAGAAGCTTCATGAGAGAAGAGGAAGTGACGCTATAATTCTTCTGTCTCACTCTCTGTTCTGAAGGCATAAGTGAAGAGGGAGTGAGTGACAGCGTCCACCCGTCTGAAAGCGAGTTACTATACACTTCATTTCAGAGCCTTGAAGATGCCCCCTATTCACCTTTGTACAGTACCTTATAATTTCCACAAAAAAGTAGTTTATTTCAATTTTGCTAAAGATATCAATTTGCCACTCAACAACACCCTTTCTTCCTAAATTAGCTGTCTTCATAAATGCTGCCATTGCAGTTGTACTTTGATGGCAATTTAAGCATTCAAGCTGTGCCTGTTTATCCAGTGAAATTTTAACTAGGCATTTAGACAAACCATCTTTTATTTTATACTTTTAACATGTCAGCCAATGAACATGAGAAAATGTTTAGCCTCATTGCTGAACTTTATGGGTAACAGGCAGAACACCCTAATGAGAATTTTTAAAGATGAGAGGCAAAAAAAAAGACAGAATTGGAATTACAGACAAAAAAGGAAAAGTTACAGAGTGAGAAATAGGAAATGTGGTGACATTAGAAAATATAAAATAATGCCTACCAAGAACAGATTCTTTTGCTAAAGAGAAGGGGGACTTACTGCTATTACTTCTGGAAAATTTCAAAGTATCTGTCAAATGAGGCTGCCATTTGTGTATCTGATGAGGACGATTTTCCAGCCCTCATCATTTATGGTGATTTTGAGATGTTTTTCCATTTCATAAAATGAAACTGGGAGAATTAATCACATCCAGATGACAGCCCAGACAGACAACTTTCATTAGAGTAAGTTTAATTATTGATTTTGTTAGAAGCAGTGACTTAGGTGCATTGCTTAGAGCTAATGCCGTACCACTAAATGAAAATTATAGATTCTAAAATAGATATTCAGCTTGTTCATTTAATTTTCTTGTCCCAGGTATGCACTTTTTGAACCGTTTTAGCTCAAAGGCAGTGTTCTGTAAGACAACTGCAGACTTGTTTTATTGTGTTATGCTATTCTAGCTTCCATAATACTGGAAGTGTTTACACAAAAACTCTCATCCACACTAGTTGTGGTAAGCAGACAAGTGAACACATAATGTTCCCCTGAAGAAAAATATTGTACTTGCAATTTTGTTTTGTTGCCATACACATACCTCTTAAATGTACATGGCACTTGTATAGCTTTTATTTTTGGTTTTTACTTTCCTTCTGCTACTACAGTAACCCCCATTAAAAGCCTCTTTACTCAAGTGTACAAATAAATGTATGTCACAATAGTGAAAAATAGCTTGGACTTCAAAAAGATTTAACTTATCCTTTAGCCTAATTTTATTTGCATCGTTTATTGTAGGATTTCTCCCCTCTCATCCTTTCTTGTGTGTATGGCCAGAATAGAAGATGAATGGTTAGCCAAATAGGAGTACATGAGGCTTAATCCCAGAAGAAAAGCAAGTCACGCGCCGAGCTAAGGGGAGTCAGAACTGGCTTTCGCAGGCACACAGACCAAATGTGATATACAGTAGTGATAGAATAAAGTTGTGAAATATTAAAGAAAAAATGACCAGGAGACTTTTGGAATTGGAAGACATAAAGAACCAACAATATGTTGCTGGTTGAAGAAAGAGCTTAAAAGAGCTTTTCTGCAGTAACATCCATCTAGTTCACGGTGGCAGATAACCGGAGCCTATCCCAGCAACTTTAAATTCATAGCAAAAACCAGCCTTGGACTGGACACACTCAAACAAATAAACGGTTTAGAAGTGGCAGGTCTCTTAATATGCATGTAAGTAAAGAATATATAAAAACATTTGATGAGAAAAGTCTGTTTAGCTCAGCCAAGCCAGTAAACATTTTGTTATATGAGAGTAAAGCCAGAGCATCCGAATGAGTAGCTGATGCAGACATTGTACAAACTCTTCACAGTAACCAGGACACAAGCTCACAACCTGAGCGTCATATTTATTTATGTATTTTAAAATACTTCTATTCGTATTTAAAATGGTGTATTTTTAAGCTGGTAGTGAAATGTTTGTAGTAATCAGTGTTACCTGTGGTAATAGGATACATTTAAAAATATTTGTTATCTCTTGCCCTACATGTACCTTTAGCGCTCCGCCTACACCTCTTCTCAGTATCTTATGTGTCTCAGCCTGTCTTGTTCACATTCCCATTAAGCCTGCTTGTTAAATTCTGTCATTTCCAGGCACCCTGCTCACCTCCTGTCTGGATTTTGACTTCCAAAAATGGTAGATAAGCTCCCAATACTCACTGTGAGAACATCATTCGTATTCTTGCTAATACATCTCGTCTTTGAAGGCGATTTATAAATACATTAGTATACGTAATGTTGCCATCCATCCATCCATCCTCTTCCGCTTATCCGAGATCGGGTCGCAGGGGCACCAGCTTGAGCAGAGATACCCAGACTTCCCTTTCCCTGGCCACTTCTTCTAGCTCTTCCGGGGAAATCCCGAGGTGTTCCCAGGCCAGCCGAGAGACATAGTCCCTCCAGCGTGTCCTTGGTCTTCCCCGGTGCCTCCTCCCGGTTGGACATGCCCGGAACACCTCACCAGGGAGGCGTCCAGGAGGCATCCTGATAAGATGCCCAAGCCATGTCATCTGACTCCTCTCGATGCGGAGGAGCAGTGTCTCTATTCTGAGCCCCTCCCAGATGACTAAGCTTCTCACCCTATCTTTAAGGGAAAGCCCATAATGTCGTCCGGAATGTTATTTAGTGTGTTGACATTGAACATTTAAGTGTCAGCATTTTAACTCCTTTGTTGTAAAACTTAAAAAAAAAAAAGGGTCACACCCCTAACGTATTGTGTACTGATTCTACAAAACCAAATTAACTAGTCAGAGGGTCACACACAGACAGTAGTGCTTTATTATATATTAGGTATCATGACATGCAAGTTTAACCTGGAGAAATAATGAGTTCAGCAGCCAGCAAGACCACACCTGCCCCTAATAGTAAATGACCCAAAAGTATAATTAAATATGTATAAATATTGCATGGTTCATTCATTTCACTTTCTTTTTAGCCTTTAAATTTCCGTTTTTTTCTGAAAATGATGTCGCTACCTTCTCTCTGAGGTTGTAACTTATATTGTCTTCTAAAACAGACCAAATCCTTAGAGCAGCACTTTTCTCTACACATACACAGCTATGATATGCCACTGTAAATACTATTATAAAGGACATGGATTTCAGTATTGAAGATCAATGGACAAAATAAGGCTGCAAAAAATGTTGGGAAACATGAAATTGAAAAAGATTGTGTTTAAGGATGGTTGTTTTTAAATTATGCATTCACGTTATTAGCATGTTTTTTTTTTGTCTATAAAGATGCAGCACTGATTTTAGACCATCAAAGCAGACCCATACAGCAGTCTGAGTCTACAGCCAGTTTTTATTCAACGTCACTGTGATCATTAGTGAAAAACATCTGCATGCTGTATCATTTGAATTGCAAAGTGGACAGGTCTGCAGATGACATCGTTTTTAAAGGCCAGATGGTACAAGTCCTCAGTGAGAAGAGTAATCTGTTCTGTAGCCTGTTTTATTGTGCAGTTTCAAATCTGATGCTGCCACTTGTTTTGCGTGCCCCTGTTTATGTAACAGTCCATTTGCATGTGGCTCTGGGTAATTAATCTCACTTTACTCTGTTCATTATTGTAATTTTTTAAAAGTTTGTGACCAATTAAATGTAAACTTTTTTTCTGTATTAAAAATGCGATTTTCCAATTCCCACAAGGTCAAAGTAAATGATCCTGGCACATGTCTCAGCTGTAGAAACCAGTTACGTAAGCTGCTGATGTTTGTTGAATTGGCAAGGAGATCTCCTGGGTTACAGTTGTTTCAGAAGGCCTCTTCACCACTGATTATGCTTAATTTTGATTGTAGCTCATATTAAAGTCTATTGGAGTCAAACACCTCAGAGGTGATAAGCAACCTGAAAAAAAAAATGTAATTGATTTTGTTAATGTCTTAAGCATAATTGCCTTTAGCACGGTTTTCACACACTTTCAGTTGCCCAACTTTTTTCTGTCTTTGCAGACTCAACGTTATATACAACTCCGTAAAGGTGTCTTGTTCAGAGCCAGTAAACTTTTCAACTCACAGCTGCATCCCTGAGTGTCCTTTCCCACCCAAGCTGTCTCATAGGACCAAAAGTTCCCTTACTTTACAGTGGAAGGTAAGTGTTCATTTAGAGGAAGACTCTCTTGCATTGCACTGTTCTTTTCTGGCAAAATACTAAAAAGAAAAAAAGAAAAACTAAACTTAAAAGCCACACGCACTTTTGGCAGTTAAAAAAACATAATTTCAAAATATTTATTAAAATAATTTACATAAAGCAAAAAATAATTGAAAGTCTTAGCTGTACATGAAGCTGTGAAATCAATCTTTTTCAAACTTCCTAACTCATGTAAATCAATAGATTCTGATTCTTTTGAACTGCTCATCTACTGCCATATTCATGTTTATTTTTGGAGATTCTTTATAGTTTGTGTTGCTGTAATATAACATATATATTGAATGTTTTAAAACCTCACTCTATGTCACACATTTGAATTTTGCATCTGTTTGTTTTGGAATAATTCATGTTATAAAGAAATCTGTGAATAGTATTATGGATTCGTAAGTTGACTGAGAAAAGGATGGCCCCTTCAAATGCACTGGAATTGCATTTATGCCCCATTGTTTGCATTTAAAATATCAATTGGAGGAAATTGTAGCCTAGCAGCCTAGCTATTTAGAGTGTAGGACCAAAGATCCCTGTGTTAATTTTGCACATTACTTTATTAGTCTTACTACGATTTAAGATTTGATATTATTCGATGAATGTGGAGCATTCAGTAACAGAAGTGTTTCAACCTTTCATTATGAGAAAGAAATATCATACAAAACATAGCGAAGAATGACAGTGTTATATCTGCAACAAGTAATGGGGTGTCAAATGAGGCATACACTCTGCACATAAAGAATAAGAATCGCTTGAACTATGGAGGTCCTGAGTATGCTGTGCATCGTTCCTTATCATCAAGAAGTGAGAAAACTGAATAAGATATTCAAGCCACTGCAGATTTTATCATTGAAATGATTTCAGCTGGCAAGTAGGTGTGAAACAAAGACATTGTCTTAAGAAGAAAATAAATAGACTGAATAATCAAGGGCTGCTATGATGCATTTTCATTTAGTGGGCGCTTATATTTATAGACTTCAAGCCTGATTCTGGGCACAGTTGTGCTGTACCTTATCTTGTCAATGTAAGTTGCATTGTTTGCTTTGTAAAGGACCCTGTGATCATTTGATGTATGAGTGCTGTGGACACTCACTGTTACCCCTTAAACCCAACAGATAGACATGCAGGACACAGGGTCAAAGCACCAAGAAAATATTTTTTAATTATTTTCTTCCTTTCTAGTGCCTCCAAAGCACCACAGCCACAATAAACACACAGCTCAGCAATAAACACAATATTCTCTCTCCTCTACACCTCCCTGCAAGCGTTGTCCACCTCTTCCTGACTCAGGCTCAGCATGCTGGGTTCCCATCAGTCCTTTAAATAGTCTTTGACCCAGAAGTGCTTCTGTCTTTCCAACCACATGACTGGCTGGCATTTCCGGGTCTAATAAAGAACTGGGATTTTCTTCAGCCCGGAAGTACCTCGGGGCCTATAAGGAAAGAATGTGTCACCAGGTCCTTGGACAGCTCCTCCTGGTGGCACCCACGGCAGGGCCGTGTGTCAGAACTCCATGTCCCATAGTGCCCTGTGGGAATCCAGGGTACCACTGCAGTCCAGAGGAGCTGCCGTCTAGCGTCTTGTGGAAGGCAGTGTCCTAGAAAAGCTGCCTTCTTCCGTCCTTCCATCTTAGGGGCATCCCGGCCGGGTTGAGCTGCCAGCCATCTCTTACAGTGCATAACATAAAGATCAAATAATCGATTTTGATGAATGAATATCCATTTACATCATGGGTTCTCTTACATGCATACATACTGTATATATCTCAATATGTTGGTTACAACTGTAGAAAATAGTTTGACCAATAGAGGGTGCTTCGAAGCCAAAGGGCATGACTCTGTGTTATTTCTTTGAGCTCAGGTATTCTGCCATGTTTATGTATTAATAGAACAGTTGTGTTTCCGTTGGTCTTCTTGGACCCTTTTCTAATGTGCTTTGTTTTTCACATAGGAACACCTGTAAATAGAACACATTTAAAATCAATGGGGCAAAAAAGGAGGTTGTGATGCTGAAGTTTATCTTGTTATATGAAAACAGAATGGCATGCAAAACTACATCAAAAAGACTTACGCCACATAAAGTCAATAAATGATTTACATGTGTTGAAATGTTATCAATTATTGCTGTTGATGTTTGTGGAGAGATACACAGGCTGGCATAGCTAATCAGCATTACTCAGAAATATTATCATTCTCATGTAACATAGGTTTCTGGTTAAATACTCTATTAACATTACCTACTTTATGATTACTTCATCCTTTTCTGAAATATTCCAGTTTCTGTTTCTGTGAGTAATTCCAGTTTTTGAGAGTAGTTGTATTCACCGGTTTCAGATTACTTCAGCTTAATGCAGTGCATTTCATGCATTTCAGTCATGCCAAGTTGTTACATAGCAGCAAAGGAAAACTCATTTCATCCTTCACCAGTGCGCCAGGTAATAAATAATAGGCTGAGTAACTCTGGAAAGGAGGTGAGCAGGGCGCCACATTAAATGTGCAGTAAGCTATCCCAACCCACACCCTTGTGCATAACATTTTCCATATAGGTTTGTGTGCTTAAAAGCTGACCACATTTAAACTTGAGTGAGCGTGTGTTGGAGCTGCTAGTTCACAGTGCAAAACATGGTCTCATCTGGCTTTAAAGTCATGAGCAGGTTGGTAACATGGAGTTGGCAGATAAAGCTGTCACTGCTTGGACACTTCATCAAGTTGTATTTTGGGCCCCCTGTCTGTGTAGAGTCAGAAATGTAACTGATAGTAACCTACCTATCAGACAGTAAGATTTGCAACATAACATTGGTGCTTCAGAGAGTAATTACAGCCTAATGCTTTATGTTATGAAAGTAATATAAATACACTTTATTTTACAGCCAGCCAGATGTCATATATTAATAGTCATCCATTATGTCTGAAATGTGACTTATCTGTATTGGAAAAAGAAACAACAGACAGGGGAAAGTAGGTGGCCAACACTTTAGTTGTATGGCTCCCTAAAAATATTGCCTTAAGAAAAATGTATAGAAAAGCATGATTAGAAGGGAAAATATTACATTTACATGTGCCACATTGCTATTTAAAAGTTCATCTTATTTTGAAATTAATCCCAGCATTTTAGCCATTTTATATACTGCATAATTCTTGCTGTTTAAAAACATCAGTTAAAACCATATTTGATATAATCACATTTTCATTAGTGGCATAAAGATGAGATAACTCCAGTTCAGTTACATGTTGGGACTATTTAATTTCTTTTCAATTAATATATTTTTGATTTGTGAACTAAAGAGAGAGTAACACAAAGCAAAAGAACTTAGTAGATTAAAGCATGATTTGCTAATACTAATTTACAACTCTGAAAACTGGTGGCATCTTATAGGTTGCTAGCAATGCTTAGTTAGGTTTATTTAAATGTAATGCTCATTAATTAATTCTAGACTGCAAAGTGAAATCTCTACACAGCATACACTTGTTTTTAGAAAAAGCACAGTTAAGACGATCATTCCTGCAGGTCATAGAGGGCAACAAGTACATTTTACCTCAGTTATCCTTTGACAGTGTATAGCATCCATCACAGGTGTAACAACAGGTACATTTATTAAATAATAATACTAATATCATTATATTATTAATAATGAGGATTCATTTTCAATCGGTGCCTCCTTAAATAGTGAATTTCATGGTAAATTGAAAGTCAAGTCAAGATGGGGAGCATGCACTGGTACACTGTGTTGGCGCACCCACTACACGACGAAACAACTCAGGATTCTGGTCGGCACCCAGGGCAGACACGCAGTCCAGTCCCACCCTCCAGAAATGACCGTCTATCTGCCGCAGCCTGGTGTTACATGGGCAACCTCTTGGCCTGGTCCAGCCACTCAGGTCCCCAACAATGAGGATCTTACAAGCTGGATCTCCCTCAGGGAATCCATGAGCAACTGCTCATTCGAAACAAAGTCAAATCGACAGTACCCAAGGATTATCCAGAGAGGCACAGTACCAAAGGAGTCCAGTCTTCATCTCAGGTCACTGGATAGCATCCATGTCTCACAACCATATAGCAAGACAGGAATCATCAGGACTCTAAACACTTAGGCCTTCGTCCTTTTGCATAGATAACTCAATTAATATGGAAGGGCATATGAGTATAAATACAGTACATCCCAAAACTAATGGACCTTATGGACCTGGTAAATGGGAAGCATAGATGTTTGAAAAAAATTAACCTTTTTTTTTTCTTTTTTTTATCTTTTTGCCTACTAATTGTCAGCTCAGCACTAAGACATAGTACATGAGAGTCTCAGATAATAATTATTTTTATACTGTAATAAAAATAGCAGATAGAAGTTGAATACAAAGACCATACCACATGCACATCAGAAGAGATCATCCACCAGAAGCTAAGCATGTTCAGGCCCATCCAGTGCTTGAATAGGAGACCATCTAGGAAAAGCCTTGTAAGAGGTGTTAGTGAGGCCAGCAGGGCACACTTACCAGGAATGTGGATCCCAATGCCCCAGTGCAGTGATGGGGATACTGCACAGTAGAAATGGTGCCATCCTGTGGATGAAAAGTAAAACCGAAGTCCTGGCTCTCTGTGGTCATAAAAGATCGATGGGCATCCTTCATAAAGAGCAGTGTGTAACCCGATGTCCAGGCTAAATTGCCCTCCATGGCCTAGTCCAGGGGTTGGCAATGTCAGTCCTGGAGAGCCGCTGTGGCTGCAGGTTTTTGTTCCAGCCGAATTTCTTAATGAGAAAAAAATTATTGCTGATGAAACACTTATTGCGTAAGTGACATTTTGATGCTTCCTTTTAGTGGTCTCGCTTGTTAAGGTTCCCCACCCTTGATTGCTTATTTCAATCTTAAACAGCTGCATTCATTATTTTAATGGCTCCTTATTAGCAATAAAATGTAAACGACAAAGCAGCCAGCAGTTCTCCATCCAGTTTGTTTTCATTTACATCTGTGTGTGTTCATCAGGCACTGTTTGATTTAATAAAACATGTAATAGAAAATGTGACAGACTGAAAATTATCTGTTTTAGGCTTCAAATCATTTGGATGATATCCTTGGAGTGTAAAAAATCAATGATATAAGAACCTTACATTGCAGACTAACAAGCCATAAAATTAAATAAGGCGTGAGACTGGCAAGGATTGGTTTCTAATTAAGCAATTGGCTTGGAATGAAAACCCGTAGCCACTGCAGCTCTCCAGGACCGACATTGCCTACCCATGGCCTAGTCATTCTGGGCTCCTAATCATCCCGTGTCTCTAACTTGGCTATCTCTCTCCCAGCTAATGTGCGGTGAGCATACGCCACCACATCATCCACATGGATGCTGCACATTAGTGCTGGTCGAAGTGGCTCTCTACTGACTTTATAAAGCACTTTGAGTACTGAGAAAAGTGCTATATAAATGTAAAGAATTATTATTAGTATACATTAGGATCATGTATATCTTGATGGATGACAGGTAGAGCTTTAATAGGTTTTCTCAAAATAACCTCAAACAAGTAATGCACATTTAGTAAATTGTTTGTAGGATCTATAACTTTGTTATTTCAAAACACAGAGTACACATTAAAGGATCTTTTCACAACACGCATTGCATATAGTGACTGGCAAAGTGGCAAAGGTAAATCTAGACATTAAACGGAGGTTCCATTACTTCAGTACTTTCAGAGGCCTATATACAGCCATTGTACCTTGTAGTAAGTGTAAAGTTTCATCAATAAGCTCCCATTTTAATTTTAAAAGACTACGGAAAGCCTAGATGCATCTATCCATTTTTCCATTTCTTGAACAAGGTTAATCAATTAAGTTAATGTAAAAAGGGAAGAAAAAATGAAAAGACATGAAAGTAACAAAAACAGAGTTTGCGTGAAAGGTAAACAAATATTGCCTTTGTGCTGCAAAACTAATCAATACTCATTACAGTAATTGATATGCAGCTCTTTGGATCTTGATTAATGTTAAATTGTAAATTTTGCTGTAACGCTGCTGTCTTCGAGAGGACGCTTTACAAAGCATATCCAACTTTTTCGATCTCCTTCATAAAATGCAAGATTTGTAGCCAACTTCAGATCTGGAGATTTTGTGCCTCATTGCCAATTTATTGATGAGAAAATAGTCCTAGCTCCCTTTTAAAACCAAAGTAAACGTTAAATGAAAACTGCTTCAATCGATATACCCGAATAACACATTTCTCACAGGAAACACTTTGGTCAAGTCCCATTTATATTGTAGTGGGCTTCAAGCCAATATAGCATTCTCTCAGATGCTCCCAAAGAAGCCATTTGAAGACTTTAGCATGTAACCATTGACTCTTGAGTTTTACTGACCTTGACTTACTTTATTATTCTTTCTTAGAAATGCGCAGATTCGAGTGAGTCTAAAATTAGTCAAATGATATGTAAATAAAAGCAGAAAACATTCATATGATGAAAGTATTCTGGAAAAAACATTGAATAAAAATCAAACATTCATTGCAATAAAATAAATAGGGCTAATATGATTAATGAAATTTGTAGGTTTTCATATCATTTCATAAATAATACAAAATTTATTTTGTTTAATTAGTGAAAACTGATGTTTTTATTCTTTTATTCAGGACTCTGTTCACAGTATAATAGTAAAAACATATTGTGGTGTCTAATGATGCATGCAGTCAACTGATTTCACACTGGATATCTTGATGTAGTGAGCAAGCTGGGACACTGAATTCAGGAATCAGCTATTTACATTAAAAATAAAGAAATTCAATTAAAAGATGTACATTGGCGATATCAGTTAAAGTTTCTTTCTGTCATCTGCAGCCTCCACTCAGTACACATAACAACATATTAAACCATCCATTATCCAACCCGCTATATCTCAACTACAGGGTCACGGGAGTCAATCCCAGCCAACACAGGGCACAAGGCAGGAAACAAACCCCGGGCAGGACGCCAGCCCACTGCAGGGCACACACACACACACTAGGGACAATTTAGAATCACCAGTGCACCTAACCTGCATGTCTTTGGACTGTGGGAGGAAACTGGAGTGCCCAGAGGAATCCCACTCAAATATGGGGAGAACATCCAAACTCCACGCAGGGAGGACCTGGGAAGTGAACCCTGGTCTCCTAACTGCAAGGCAGTGCCACCCATATTAAACCATACTTTTTTAATAAATTTTTAATAATTAAAAAAAATAAAAAAGTATAATAATGAAAGAAAATATGTAAATTCAATGCCAAGGGATAAAATCAAAGCACAGAAAATTAAGAAACAGGGCAGACAGTCCACCCTGCTATTAGGTGTTAGATTATGTGGATTTGGGGCCAGCATGAAAATGTTTTTTTTATTATCATGTCCTTCTACTACCTTTAATTATAACAGCCTTTGTCATGGTGCATATTTGAATATATACATTATTACGTCATGTGTTTCAATGATTATTTGCAGAGAAAATAGAAAGCATACTTAATTAAACTAGCATAGAGAGAATACATACATAACACAAAATTAATGAAAATTGTAACACTGTAAAATAATACAATAAAAAAATCAATTTGATCAAAACCCTCACATTCCAGAAATTCTTATGGGTGCCAACAACAGCATCTTTTTGAAAGTAATTGCCAACCATCATCTACACAAATAAACACGTACAGTTAAAGATGAATGATTTTATAGGAAACAAAGTCACAGCTGAAGCAATATCATCATTCATAGCTGGGAATCACATCAAGGCAACGAAAATGAAAACATTCCACTTTTATTAAACATAATTCTCATTTTATTGTAATTTGTAGAGCTCATCCTGTGATTATACATTGCATGAGGTCAGCTTGAAAAAATATGCTAAAATATGCCCTAGCATATTGAATGCTGGTTTCACTAAAACTGAATAAAGCTTTAGCTGATCGGATCATCTAGGTGGAACATTTGCATAATTATCACATCATTTTAGCGTTATTTGAAAGTTAAATACTTAGTGTTAACCTTAGTGGCATGCTTACATTTTTGGGCACAAAAGGTTTAATATTGACTACACTTGGATATTTTCACATTTTGTTATGTTATTATAAAAAAGAAATACCTTGATTTTAATAAAGTCTCACCTTCTTTGCTATTGAACATTAAGGGGCTCTGTGATGAACTCTTGCTGTGGCCCCGTTCAGGGTCTTTGCCTGCCTTTCACCTGCTACAGCTAGGATCAGTTCTGGTTCCTAAATTAGATGTAATTGTTTTGAATGGTTATGTTGTGTTCATAATTTCCTTTATCAGCCTCTTTAAATGCTTTATAATATAAACCTTCAATCATTTAAGTTGATTGAGGTGATTTTGGGAGATTTCTGTTTGTTATTTCAGTAATGGCATAGAGCTGATACCAATATGTTTAAAATGAAAGCCTCACACCTGTCTTGACTAATTTCATAGCAGAATTCTGAGACGGTAGATATAAAGAATGGTTTTTAATTTTACTAAAACATAAAACAATTTCCTCTACATTTTCATTTTTTCTCCTACTTCAGTGCAGCACCAGAGAAAAATGTCATCTGCAAAATGCATGGTACACAGTTGGCATTGTTGGTACCATCATCATTAATGACTGTCTTAGCTTCAACAGACACTTGTTCCCTCATTTCCAAGTCTGCCCAATTCCCTGACACACTTTAACTTTTCAAGCAAGTAATCTTGCAAAACGATCAAGTAATGGTTTTTTCATCAGAGTGTCATGCATGTATCCACTGTGACATTCACCAAGCAATTTTTAACATTGTTTGCTTATACTAAGACCCTGGGAATTAAACTTGGTCTTGACCTGGGAAATTTCTAGGTCAAGTTTTCAGGAATACTTGACCCTGGCTCTGTCCGCAAGTACTCCCAAACCAGCAATTTACCAACAAGTTCTTGGAATAGCCCTCATGTTAAAAGTTAAAAAAGGAGTTAAAATGTTTTATTTATATAAAAGGCATTATCATCTCTAAGCTCAATGTTATATTTTTTTCTAAATATGTAAATTAGAACTCATAACATATAGTTGCCAAATACATTTCTCTGTGTGATAAATAATATTTTACATTCCGACAATTAGAATTTTAGACCATTTTAAAATTACCAGTGGCAAATGAAGTCTTAAAATGCAAGCAATTCAAATAAAAAGTGAGTGTATTCTAATGAATATAATTGCCGTAATCATCTTAAATTCTCTGTCCCACAACCCTTCCCTGGCTACGCAGGTTAGGAAAGTGGATGAATGGGTGGATCTAAATTCCTTCAAAGAGGTTTTGTTCAGTGCAAGAGAAGAAGTCAGTCCTTACAGAAACCTGCCCAAGGCAGTGACCATCACTAGGTGGGATGCCAGTCCCAAATTGCACTCACTTTCATAAATCTTACCTAATAAATACTGCCATTTATTTTGCCTCACAAAAACTCAGATCAATTTAATGTGAAAAATTATCCTTAGCATTATTTAGTGCCAGCAATTCAATTCACTTAGTTAAACCAATTAAACCCAGTCCAGCTGGAGTTACCATTTAACTTTTCTCAGTTAAATCCAACATAGTTTGTGTTACCAATTAACTTTACTTAAGTAAGCCTGACATATATGTTGTTTTACTGTTGTCAATTAATCCAACTCACTGTCTCCAGCAGGGGGAGCTTGCTCCCTGGAAATATTTTTTTTAAATGCTGGACAAACTTAAACCTGTATATATACCTCTTCAGTAACCATGGTGAAATAATTAGACTACAGAAATATGGTACCAATGGAGATATATATATATATATATATATATATACAGTATATATATATATATATATATATATATATATATATACTAAAATACCAAGCTTGAGAAGTAGTGTGTTAAAGAAACAATGAAAAGAAAAGGAAACATTTTGAAAATAACGTAACATGATTGTCAATGTAATTGTTTTGTCACTGTTGTGAGTGATGAGTGTTGTTGTCATATATATATATATATTTACACACACACATATATACACACACATATACATACATACACACACATATATACACACAAATACATATATATATATACATACATACACACACACATATATAAACATATATATACATATACATACATATCTACATATATACACACACAGCTATTTCAGATCAGTGCAATACGCTGTTTGTTAAAACGGTTGACTCCCGCTCTTACGTGCAATAACAAATCAAATCATTCAGTTGTCTTTGCTCATATGTCATTTTAGAGCTGGACGCCTGGCATCTTTTTTTGGCCACAAGTTCGTTTCTGTTTGGTGTGAGGTTCTGTGTTGTGGAGATTCTCAGGATGGATTGCAGGTGCTCATCAGTGAGGCGACTCCTGTGTGCTGTTTTGTTAGTCTTTATCACTGAGAAGAGCTTCTCACACAGATATGTGCTACCAAACATGCACAAGGTTCGAGCCGCATGTAAACGGACTTTTTTTGTTCATCAAAGTCACCAAAGCGCCGTGCAAACTCAGTGCGCAGTGCGCTCAGTTTATCAGCAAAGTGCGTATTTGGGAACACCGTAGTGACGATTTGGTTTAACAGTACTTGGCAACAGGGAAAGTGGGGCAAGGTGAACTGGTGCATTTGTGTCTCCCATAAAAGCAGCTTCACTTGAAATCACTTTGTGATTGTGCACGGGTTAAAACGTCCGCTGAAGTGTCAGATTCTTATTTAATTATGCTGTTTTCTGTATCTATTGAATTGCATTCAGGTTACCCTGATGCAAGGCAGCTGAAGCTCTGCATAATGGGATCTGTAGTTTATTGTGTTACCAGCGCTTCATATACCCGGGCTTTAATAACAATAATACAGTATATAAAATGATCTCGCGGGCCGGATATAATTACACGCCGGGCCGTGAGTTTGACACATATGGACTAAATAGAACTTGAAAAGATATGTTTTTTCAAATGTGATCGCGCAATTCAGATAGAGTTGACGCCAAGACTACAGCCTGCATGCCTCAATGAGTCATCCTCCCCTCGCTCTTACTTTTTTACCGTTCATCTAATGAATACACTGAGTATGGCTTTACCAAAACAATCATTGATGGCGAATAAAGTATCCATTATTCGAGTATGTAGAGCGGGATATATATATATACATATATATATATACCCGCGTATCGCAGCGGAGAAGTAGTGTGTTAAAAAGGTAGAAAAGAAAAGGGAACATTTTAAAAATAACCTAACATGACTGTCAATATACAGTGTTTGTTTTGTGAGTGTTACTGAGTGTTGCGGTCATCAAGGATTTGATTATCATTATTTCTTTCAATCAGGTTCGTATTTGTAGGATGTGTTGTGTTCAAGTTACATTCCGTGTTTGTCAATCGTTGTAAAGATGACAGGTTTCATTCATCGATTCGTTTCTTAATGCATCAATAAACAGCTCGTCTTCTTCTTTATCTGAGACCTGACACACTGCATGCACAGGTTTTTTTACACTGTCTTCCTTTAGCGGGACATTGACTTTTTCCACCGTGTGCTTTGTTTCCGCAGTAGCTGGATTTATGAATATGCTTATCAGACGCTTCATATTTTTTGCTGCCTTTTCAATTGTGTAATTCGGTTTTTGTTCAGCGCTCTTTGGAACTGTTGCCTTTTATCTGTGCACTGCGTCAGTTCACGTGAGCCGCTCGGTGTACTGCATCGAAGGTTCCCAGCTGTGCTGGTGCCATCTCGTGCTATGTCCGTGGCTGTATTTAATGTTACCTTAGTCCTGGCACTTAAAACATTCTCTCGCAGTTTCGCTGAGTTTGAGTCAAACACCACCCTGACCATCTCATCTTCCTCTCCATAAGCACAGTCCTTCACCCGTGAATATTTACCCGTGGCAGTTTGCTATTGGATTGCCGCTGACGGACGGCCTTATATGGGCAGGCACAAAATTACAAACGCCAGCGGCGTTTTGAACTTAATTTAAAGTGTAGGTTTACATCGTGCTTTGTTTCCGAAGTAGCAGAACTCATGAATATGGTTGTATATGTCACTCGCTCGCTTCTTATTGTTTCGCTGCCTTCTCAATTATATAATGCATGTTTTCTTGAGCGCTTTTTTGAGGTCTTCCTGGTTTTCTATGTACTGCGTGATTACGTGAGAGGCGTGATGATGTCACACGAAACTCCGCCCCCACGGCGTTGAAGCTCATCTCCATTACAGTAAATGGAGAAAAACTGCTTCCAGTTATGACCATTACGCGTAGAATTTCGATATAAAACCCTGCCCAACTTTTGTAAGGAAGCTGTAAGGAATGAACCTGCCAAATTTCAGCCTTCCACCCACACGGGAAGTTGGAGAATTAGTGATGAGTCAGTGAGTGAGTGAGTGAGTGAGTGAGTGAGGGCTTTGCCTTTTATTAGTATAGATATATATATATATATATATATATGTATATATATATATATATATATATATATATATATAATTTGCTTTAAAACACAGCTTTCACTCCCAATATACCATAAACTGTAATCTATACTAATAAAAGGCAAAGCCCTCACTCACTCACTCACTCACTCACTCACTCACTCACTCACTCACTCACTCACTCACTCACTGACTCATCACTAATTCTCCAAATTCCCGTGTAGGTAGAAGGCTGAAATTTGGCAGGCTTATTCCTTACAGCTTACTTACAAAAGTTGGGCAGGTTTCATTTCAAATTCTACGCGTAAGGGTCATAACTGGAACCTATTTTTCTACATATAATGTAATGGAGTTGAGTTAGAGATGGCCGTGGGGGGCGGAGTTTCGTGTGACATCATCACGCCTCCTACGTAAGTACGTAGAGAACAAGGAAGAACTCCAAACAGCGATGAGCACAAAACGCCATTTCACAATTGAGAAGGCAGAAAAACATTATGAAGCAAATGATGCATACAAGCATATTCATAAGTACAGCTACTGCGGAAACAAAGCACGGCGTGAACCGTAAGTTTATATTAAATTAAGTTCATAGACAGGCTGCCACTAGCGTTTGTAATTTAGTGCCTGCCCATATAAGGCCGTCCATCAGCGGCAATCCAATACAAACACTGCCGGTAAATATTCACGTGTGAAGGACTGTGCTTATGCAGAGGAAGATGAGATGGTCAGGGTGGTGTTTGGCACAAACTCATTGAAACTGCGAGAGAAACTTTTAAGTGCCGGGTCTTAGCTGACATTACACGAGATGGCACCAGTACAGCTGGGAACCTTCGATGCAAGAACACCAAGCGGCTCACGTGAACTGACGCAGTGCACAGACAAAAAGCAACAGTTCCAAAGAGTGCTGAACAAAAACCGAATTACACAATTGAGAAGGCAGCAAAAAAATATGAAGCGTCTTATACATAGAATCATATTCATAAGTGCAGCTACTGCGGAAACAAAGCACACGGTGGAAAAAGTGAATGTCCTGCTAAAGGAAGACAGTGTAAAAAACCCGTGCATGCAGTTTGTCACATCACAGATAAAAGGAAGACGAGCTGTTTATTGATGCAGTAAGAAACTAATCGATGAATGAAACCTCTTATCTTTACAACGATTGACAAACACGGAATGTAACTTGAACACAACACATCCATAAATAATCGACCTGATTGAAACAAATAATGATAATCAAATCCTTGATGACAGCAACATTCAATAACACTCACAAAACAATTACTGTATATTGACAATCATGTTAAGTTATTTTTAAAATGTTCCCTTTTCTTTTCATAACTTCTACTTCTCCACTGCGATACGGGTATATATATATAATGTATATATATACCCGATCTACAGTACATACTCTCGCATAGACAAGCCACACGCTGTGGCTAATTGTAGAGTCTTCGCTCTAATGCCGAATTTGAGGTTCGATTCGAGAGGGATGCACTGAGTATGTCTGCGCTACCCGATTCATTTTACCTTCGCATCTCCTTGGTTTTGGACGTATGAAAAAATATTCGGTTAACTCAGAATCATGTTACGTTATTTTTAAAATGTTTCCCTTTATTAGCACAAGCACAGCTGAGAAGCTTCCATGTATGTACTCCATAACGCGTAAAAAAAATAACGCATTTAATCACACTTTCAATTCCAAGCAAACGGGAACTTTTGTCAATGCATGATTTCCTGGTACATCCATTACACTGATGCACACATCACAGCTACAAAAATGTTAGTCGGAATAAAGCGCGTTCCTACGACTGATCATTTCGACTACCCGAAAGCCTTGATAAAAGCATGGTTTTGTGCACACTGAAAAGCAAGCAAAATTAGATGCATTACAGAAAGCGGACTTTGTGGCTCTTACTGGGGATCATTGGACTTCCGTGACCGTTAGTAATTCTAAATACATCTAATTACAAAATGTTCAATGATCACACTGTTTTAGCCTAATGTACAAAATAATTTTGGCTAATGTTACTCAGAGTTTAAAGATTAAGTTGGTCAAATTACCTTTTATGTTTCTGACTTATTTTTTTAAGAAGAAAAACTGCACTTTATGTTGAAATTTTGGTTATTATTATTTAAAGACAATACTATTCTGAAAATGTACTTAAAGTACTTAAACTACCACTTTATTTTAAGTCTGCCCAATTTTAACCAGGGATGATATTTTTGTTTCTGTTTTGAATTCAAATGCAGTTTAAAAGCTTTTTTTTTTCAGAAATTAAAACAGCCTCAGTTTACAATATTCATGTCCATGTCTATTATTTGATTCTGTCACCCACTAAAACCCTTTTAAATTAAAAAAAAACATTTGCGATTTGGGGCAAATTTACGTGTCGATTACATACGATTAATCAAGATTAATTCTTACACAGCCTCTAATTAATTGGATTAATTTTTTAATAGAGTCCCACCTAATATATATATATGTGGATATATATATGTAGATTTGTATATATATGTGTATA
Source organism: Polypterus senegalus (assembly GCF_016835505.1). Taxonomy (NCBI): domain Eukaryota; kingdom Metazoa; phylum Chordata; class Cladistia; order Polypteriformes; family Polypteridae; genus Polypterus; species Polypterus senegalus. The sequence goes on from NC_053154.1 coordinate 160,698,702, forward strand.
TACAGTATATATGTAGATATGTATATGTGTATATATATAACTGTGTGTATATATATATATATATATATATATATGCCAGCAACACTCATGACAATGACAAAACAATTACATTGTCAATCATGTTACGTTATTATTAAAATGTTTCCTTTTCTTTTTACTTCTCCGCTGCCAATCGCAGGTATTTTGCTATATATATATATATATATATATATATATATATATATATATATATATATATATATATATATATATATATATATATATATATATATATAAATAGATATGACAACAACACCGATATCAATGACAAAACAATTACATTAACAATCATCTTACGTTATTTTTAAAATGTTTGCTTTTCTTTTCATAACTTCTTTAACACACTACTTCTCCGCTGCGAAGCGCGGGTATTCTGCTAGTCATTTATACATTGTAGCCTGTAAGGGGATCACCAGCTCCTCAATCCCAACACAGACAGACGCAGATACAAGTTCATAAACACAACACATGCTTTCATTTAGTGGAAAACGCTTTCCTCATTTCCCACAGCACAGTATAAAGCACTTTAATTACAGCACACATTTCTGTTTCTTTCTTTCTTTCTTTCTTTCTTTCTTTTTTTTTTCCTCTCTTTCTCTTCTGCCTCCACTCCTCCCAACAAGTATCAACCTCTCCCTCCCAACTCTGGCTCCAGGAACAGTGGTAGCAGGTTTCTTTTATCCTATACACAGGAATACTTCTGGTGGCCTGCTAACATCGTCCAGAAGCACTTCTGGGTGAGGCGGAAGCCCAACAAAGTAGGACTGTGCAGTCCCTGCAGCAACCCCTGGCAGCACCCACGGAACCCAACAGGGCTGTACCAAATTCTAACACCCATGAAGCCTTGTGGGAATCCGAGACACTACTGCTACCCAGGGGGACTGCCATCTAGTGCTCCAGGGTTGATAATGCCCTGTGCAAGTCTGCAAGTCCTCTCTCCTTGTCCTTCCTTTATGAAGGTGTTCTGGCCATCAGCCACAACATACATATTCAGACAGAAGAAAAACCGTTTGAGCAGTACAGTCATCGTCCAGTATTTCACTGGGGAATGCTGATTGTATGTCTGGTTCAGCGGAATGCAGGAAGCATTGTTCTTGTAGATGGCTACTAGCTTTTAGAAGGTCCCTGACCATTATAAATACCCACATATTTTGCATGTTCATTGAGCGTTTTATGAAACTTGCCAGGTATGGGTTACTACCATCTGAGCTTATCTGAATATGTTATACATGGACTCTTCTAAGGCTCAAACACAAAACATTCTTTTGACTATGTATGCTAACATAATTGGGGTCACAAATCACAATTATCAAACAGTCATTGTTTTAAGTCTGGTTAAACACATTTAAACCTGGATTATGCTGCTAATTAACCTATTAGTATTTTTTTAAGAATTTGAAAGAAAAAAACCCATAAATATTTTTAAAACTTGACAACAGTATATGCTGCACTGCATGCAACCCATTTAACTAAATTGCTTATGAAATTTTAAATGAATGTAAATAGAAGTGTCTTGTGATCCTGAATGGTAGCTAAAAAGAATTCCATCTGAATAAGTGAAGGGTTAGGTTTAGGGTTAAAAGGTGGACTTTACCTTGGAGTAAGTAATTTGTTGGAATAATAATAACATGATATCCCAGGGGTCCACAAAGTTCAAATGTGAGAACCCTTGTTTTATGGTACTGGCATTGTGATCAAGAGCATCTGTATGACATCTTTAATATTCAAGTCACACTTCGTTGAGTTTGTATGTGAAAGTATTATTTAATGCTCTGGTTGTCTGATCCTGTTTAAAACATATATTTTCAAAGAAACATAATTAAAACCTTTCACATGGAAGAAGTATTTAATTTTCTTTGTTACTGATGTCAGAAAGAGGTGCAGAGTCTCACAAATAACAAAGAGACGGTGGGTTACAAAAGCATTTAATTGCTTTTTTTTTACATTTGTATTTGAACGTGCTGCACTGCATAGTAGGTGAGCCTTTCTTGGTCATTACAGCTGATTAACAAAGAAAATGAAAATGGCTTCCTGAAATCTCATTTGATTTGAAGATTAATTGGTGAAAATCTTTTTCTCATTAATTTAATACTAAACTTTCATTTTAATAACCTTTCAGAATATATTACATAAGAAACATGGTTAAAGGTTCCTGATGTAAAGTTTAAAGACAGTATAGCACCTTTAACATTGAAGACTGCAACACAGTTTGGTTATTCTGTTTGTTTTTGACTTAATTTGCAATTACTTGATATTGGTGAATATGATTGTTTGGAATGGCACTGGAACTATTTGTGAAGATTTAATTGCTGGGAAAAAAGATACCAGAGATTTCCCTGGTGGTATAAATGTCTTGTGAGTTGCTTGTTTTTAGAACCCAGTACTGCAGCATTGACCTATAACCCTCAACTAACCTTAATTTCCCATACTTTATATTAGATTTATGTATCTGAGAGAAAACTCGTGGCTTTCTGCCAGAAAGTTGATGCAGTCCTAGCATTTATTTTCATTCAAACCAAACACCTTCATCATTTCGCTCAGTTTGAGTTTCTGCACACTCCCATGCTGCTGTACTGCTTGTTTTATGTGATTGTCAGATGCAGTACTATATGTGCAAACTATTGTGTGGTACTGATTATACTGTGTTGTAGGTACAGTTTATAGTTAAACTATTTCTGTTGTCCATATAGTAATGAAATTAGAGAGAATCTTGAGAATTTCAAATGCATTCTTGTTTGAGTAATTTTTAGTGAACTACTGTAGAGAGAATACTAACTGCCAGTATTGTTATATTTCCATAACTGCATTTAGAATATTTTTACCTAAATAACTGATCCATTATCATATAGCTCCACCTCCATCCACATTTTCTTCCTCCCCTGCCTTTTGATCAACATGTACAAACTACCTTAACCTGTTTCTTCTCAGCACCACACCTCTCACCTCCACACTAGGTCTTTCTCTTAACTCAGCATTCATCTTTCTCTCAATAATAACATTCCCCATGTCCGTTTCATTTATATCATTTATCTCGGTTCTTATATTTTTTTTCAGCCATGTCTCACAACCATACAACAGACTACTCCAACCACAACTTTCAGAAATTGTATTCTTCAATGCCAGAGAAAGAATCTAGCAGTCAGTATGCAGAACAGCCTCTGAAATTTCTTCCAGGCGCCTCTCATCCATGTTAGCACTGTGGTGTCCAGACCTCCGTTTGGACCTTAGTAGCTATACTTCAGTACTTTCTCCAAAACAACTCCATTGCCAATATCTAAATATACACTTAGTATATATGCAAATCTCTTACACTTTCTGTCTTTCACTCTTCTCCATCATTTATGCCCTCCGAACTGCTTTTCCTTATAGATTGCTCTGCTACCTTCTGCTTTAGTTTTCTACCCACTTCTTGTTGCATCTCATCTTTTCCTCAAATGCCATTTAACATCAGCATTTCATCACCATGTTTCTTTGTATCTCAGTGTTCCATTTGTCCAAATCAAAGTTCTTCTAATGTTTTCTACCAAGCATTCTTCATTGTTTTCCACTTACCACTGACTTCTGATGAGTCTGAGACCTCATTAGCTCTTGCTACCAATGTTTCAGCTATTTGACTTCTCCAACTCTCCTCCTTCAACTTCCAGAGCTTCAGACTTTATAATTACTGTGTGCCTATGACTAAATGATCAACAACCAAGCAATTTTGTGATACATCCATCCATCCATTATCCAACCCGCTATATCCTAACCACTGGGTCACGGGGGTCTGCTGGAGCTAATCCCAGCCAACACAGGGCACAAGGCAGAAAACAAACTCTGGGCAGGGCGCCAGCACACCGCAGGTTGTGATACATATAACTCATATATCTATTTACTGTATGGATCATATAAATGTTTAAAAGTCTAATGTGGATATTTATTTTTTTAATTAAAAGTTTTTCTTTGTTATTGTAGGCACCAGCAGACAATGGTTCCAAAATTTCTGGTTATCTATTAGAATGGGATGAGGTAAGTTATCTAATACTAAATTACAATTTGCATCAGGTCTTGTAAAACACATTTATGATGTAGGAGAAATAAAAACATTTCTGACGGTAATTCATCAGTCACTCTTGCTTAATAAGCTTTTTTCTCCTTCTTGTCATGCTAACGTTTACTTTACCTACTCCTTTACAAAACCATAAAGTCATTAAACGATGAAGTGGCTGCTTCTCAAGATTAAAATGAGACAGTTCTGTGCAGCAAACCTGGAAGACTGTGGAATTGCTTGTTTTATGTATTTTTATGAAAATGTATCTCTGTTTTCAATATTAAATCCAAGTGTTACAAAAGAAAGACCAGTAGAATAGGAAGCCTTCATTGCCATTGTAAAAAATTACAAGGAAATTACATCTAGGTCTAGGTATGTCTAGATATGTTAATGGGCAGTCAACATGCACTTAGACCATGAAATTATATTTTAAGAAAGCCCTAGAGTATTATATGGAAGCAAGCAGTTGTTTGGTAACAGTATAGTGTATGATGTTACCTGCTTTCACACTTCAGAGGTTCAGGGTGATGCGCAATTATTATTTATGACATCAGTTTTATTTTCTGAATATGGAGATCACATAAATGTGGTTCTACAGAGATTACTGTAGGGACCTTTTCTTTTTCTTAAATGTATGTACACAGTTTTGACAAATATGAAACAAATGGGTTACATTTTCAGACAGCTGTAAACAAGAAGGATTAGCAGACTGCCTAGAGTCCAATAAATCACTACAGAGTGGAGCAGAAAAGAATTAATAACTGGGCTGATACAATACACAGCAAATTAGGTTTCTTTTTACAGATATACAGTGTTACGTGCAGGAAAGAGAAAGGTAGACTTACTGTAGATACTGTATAAAATGTGAGCTTTAGAGCTAGAAAGTATACATAATGGAACAGGTTGTGATAGCTTCCATACAGACTAAATCTAGCCTGGGTAAGGAAGCAATCAAAAAGGCTCCAAAAATGATCTACTTTATGGGGCACTGGTTTTTTTGTACACTTCAGAAGATGGTACATTGTACTTAATCAACTTCTGTAACCTTTTCTGAAATTGCTTGTGCATTACAAAAAGTCCATTGAAGAGACAGGAGACATGTTACATGATAGAGTGGTATGAGTTAGGGTGAAAGACTGATGGTATCCATTTTCTTTTTGCCTTAATAAAAATAAACCCGTGACGTAAGTGTTGTAGATTATGAAAAGAATAAGACGGAGCTTTGAAGTCATCTTTTACTTTACATTTTGTTTTTCTATGGGGATACTAGGGCACATCTGGAAGCTGCTTAAAATATAATTTCACAGAAATATTAGAAAACATTTCTAAAGTAACAACTTTGGAATGTGTTACTAAGAATATGATTGAAAGTAGCACCTTTAAGTTTTTCAAACCCCAACTGAGTGTTATTTTAGACATTTATCAAAATAAACCCTGTTGGGTTTCAACACTTTTTACAAGCACATTAATTTTAAACTGCTTATTTAAATATTCTAATAATTTCACGGGGGTGTGCTGGAGCCAATCCCAGCCAGCACAGGGCGCAAGGCAGGAACAAATCCCAGGCAGGGTGCCAGTCCACAGCAGGACACACACACACACACACCCCAAGCACACACTAGGGACAATTTTAGGATTGAGTATAAAGTAATAATTGCTGGCACAATAAATAGAATATCAAAACAGAAAATTGCACACATTCATTAAAATAAATGTAAAAGTGTACTGTTCAGGTAACATTATTCAGATGATCAGATATGAAGATAACATTCAGGTAGTTTAGTCCAATTCAGATCCCGATAAATCCATTTTAAAAATTACTTCTCTGTTTAATTATTACTAGCCATATTCCCTCCCAAACACAGGTAATAAATGAAGTACAAAAATTTATGATTATCTCTTACACTCTGTCATTCTTAGGCTCCTTGCTTGCCTGATGTCTGCTTTTATACATCCCGTCTTTGAAGGTGATTCTCCTATAACTTTACTTCTGCACGTTTCTCATACTTGCCCTTCCTCTTTGGATTACGCCACCAAAGCCAAACTGACCAATCACATTGCTTAGAGGGACTGAACACACACAGATCTTAGGGTTTAATCATTATATAAGAGACTGTATCAAATGCACACGTTGAAACTGGTTGCGCTTATACTTGAGTAGAGTATGGAATTGAATAAAAAATGGTTAGGTGCACAGGCTCATTTGAGTTACAAGGTTCCTTCTTTTTTTTATACCACACCTTTGTTAATCTCTGTCCCCATGTTATTGTTTCAATTTTATTTTTGCACACATTTCTTTTTGTATAGGCTCTGAAGCAATGATATAAATTCAATGCTTGCAGTTTACACAAATGAATACCCTATGTGTCACTATGCCTCTGTCAAAACTGTAATTCATTTAATAGCAAATGCTTCCCTGTTTCTGGTGCCACACTTGTTACCACTGTAGTCACACAGTCCCAGGAGTGTGGGCTCAAGTCTTGGTCTGCTCATTTTCCTTCTACTGTTTGCATGTTTTGCCTTGTCTGAATGGGTTTTTCCCTGAATCCACCAGTTTTTCCTCCCATGTCCTAAACAAATGCAGATGGGTTTCATTGGCTGCCTGATTTCAGTAAGTCTAACTTCTGACTGGCAGAAACCTAGCCAGAATGGTCTAATCTGGGACTCTGAAATCGGATTAAAATGGGTCAGTAATTTCATGTAGGGGTGTTTTCCTATTTAGTGAATTTTGTGCTTTTAATGTCTTCCCATTCTTGTAACATAAAAACTCAAAAAGCAGTGCCTAGACTGGGATTCAAATCTAGGACTATGGCGCTATGAGGCAGAATGCCACCTATAATGTATCTCAGCAATTTAGCTTTAAATAAAAAAGTACGAAAGAATGCTGAACACACACCAAAGCACCGTGCTGTTGTGCATCCACTCTAGTGAATATGCACAACTGGAATATTTTAGTCAGTACAAGAAAAAAAAAATGTTTTTAAAGGCCTTGAGTATTTTTTGTTCCAGATTTCCCTGGATTTGTTCTAAATGGTGTAATATCACACTTCTGAGTACTGTACTGTGATGTACACACCACAGAAGCACTCACAAGAAAGTTATCTTGTAATACACAATAATACTCTCTTGTTACTTACAGGTGTTTAAAATACTGTAAATGCATTTATAATAAAACTCTCTAAAACATTTTCTTTCTTTCATTCTTTCTTTCTTTCTTTCTTTCTTTCTTTCTTTCTTTGCCATAGAGAGAACCTCTTTCTCAGGGGCACAAGAGGAAACTTCAGGGGAAAGACATACTGCTGTGCTTTAAATAGATTTTTTTTTCTCGTAATTCTTTTCTTCTAATATATTCAGTCCCCAGAAACTACACATAAATCACTATGCTATGACAAAAATGTTTTCAAGCTGCTTCATTCTATAAGGTCTTTGCTTTCCGTTATCTGCAATCCTGAGCTAAACACTTCAAGTTTAGCTGGCCATCCATCACACTGTAATGATTCAGTTCTGAAGTCTTGCTGTGAGAATCATTCGTCTGATCAGTGTATAAAACTTTCCTATGTATTTTGCCTATCAAAAGCCCAACTCTGCCTGTTTTCATATTATGCCGTGTTCTGTATTTACACTTGACATGTAATTGAGGTGGGCTTTTTTTCTGTTAGTCTACTTTTTTTGTCATCTTAACAATTTTTTGTTATTTTCAGCTTTTGTAACACTGTATGCACCTAGGTTCCTAAGTAACAAAGGAAACCTGTTATTCTTCATAATTAGCATTAAGAATTATTATTGGAGAAATTCAATATCTAGAAGCAGCTGATGGAAGGCGTAATTTGCCAACTTTGTCATTTTTATAGCGCGTGTTGCCCATTTTCGTCTCACGATTGAAAATGTATTTCCTGCCAATGTTCTTATCCTTTTATGAGCCCTAGAATGTCCTGGAGACTCTAATGTACTGCCAAGTTGTGATGGTGATTTTTTTCCCTCCTTTTCTATCTTCTTTTTTTCATTTATCTTACATTAGTTGCACATTAGGCAAAAGGCATTTGCTAGATTTATTTTTGCAACATTTAATGCTTGAGCAACATGTTGCTTTAAGCAAATTGCCTCTGCCAGCATGTTTCCTGCTGAAGATAACATCCCAGACAATGTTTTGTTTGATAGAGAGATAATATGCCCACGAGTTGCATTTTTATGTATGTTGACTACTGAAAAAAGATTTTGTACCTGAAAGATTTATTTTAAACAATTCTCTAATTTTCTGATCAAAATATGCTTTTTGAAAAAATACCATAGTTTTATTTAGGTTATTTTTGTAGTTTAAAACATTTTGGTATAACTGGATGGATGGCTGTCTTTACCATAAACAAGTAATTTTGTTTTTTTCTTTAGAATCATTCACATCCATTACAGCAAATCAGACCCTACAGTCTTTGTGTTGAAATGATTTCTGTAGATCAGGAGAGGGCATAAGTCATATTATTAAACTGACTTATTTGTGTTGTATAATACGCATTATCAAAAGAGTGGGCTTTGAGGCAGAGCAGCACCATTATAAAATAAGTCTGCTCCGGTCATGCTGTATTTTAATGCCTGTGCTCTTGGACTAGAAGACCACCAAATTGTTAGTGCAGAGAGATGCAACACCGTTTGATGTAATTGTATTTATTTACTTTATAGGGGATGTGAGATGTTGGATGTGGATGTAAAGAATGCTTATAGTCAACAATTTGTGTGTTTTTTTGTTTTTTTTTCACATAAATATTACTTTCCCCTGTGTTTGCTCTTGCTTCATTTGACATATTTCTTACTGTGTTCTACCTCTTCTTTTACATACTGAGCTTCCAAATGAAAAGAAATATAAAATCAGATTAAACTTGTGCAGGATCCCCACTATTTTTATATCAACTGTTATTTTGTTGTTATGATTTATTTTAGGGAAAACGAAATAGTGTTTTCACGGAGTGCTATTCTGGAAGCCAAAGGCATCACAAAGTAGCTAAACTCTGCTCGGCCAGTGGCTACACGTTCCGACTAGCTGCACGAAATGATGTTGGCACCAGGTATGTATTAACAAACGCTTAGAAATTTTTTATTGTGCACCTTTGACTGTGAATGTAACCAAATAATGTGTATGTTACTTGTACTGTATATAACACCTTTCATAATCAAGAAATGGAAAATGATTTTGTAAATCAAGCATAACATTGCATTCAGAATCCATCATAATGGCAGCAAGATAAAGATTTGCAGATCTTGTAAGCAAATAGCTGATTTAGCCCAGAACAGGGTAAATCAGAAAATGAATCAACCATGCTTCCTTAACCAACTAAAATAGCTAGTATAAAATAAAGTGTAAAAGTATACTATACTACTAGAACATCTCTATCTGTCATAAGTCCTTTGTATTTTTAACTACCAGAATGCGGCTGTGCTTTAGACAGAATTGAATGCTGATGTCTCCTTTCATTATTTCCACATTACCAACAAGAGACACTAACTGTTGTTGCAAAGTCCCATTGCTTTTCATCATACAAGTACCAAAGTTCAAACACTGCAGTGCAGTTCTTCTGAAACTTCAATAGGCAACTGCTCAGTCTGTTGCTGCCCAGTTGCCTTATTATGGATTATGCAAGCAGCTACAATACAGAGATATTTCAGTGGTGTACACGGTAATATGTTTAACTTGAGATAACTGTTCAGTCATTATTAAATGGTCACAAAGTCGCAAAGTATTAAAAAGTTAAAAGCAGATAAATCCTTATCTTTGTTTTCTGTACAAGCAGAATTTAGGGTGGAATTTTGAACATACTGGAGAAATCTTACCGAATTCCATGTGAACTAATGCTAAGCAGGAACACTGTGTGGAAAAAGGGACTTCCTTCCTGTTTGTGACTGGTACCCCCCACCAAACTAACATTCTTGTTTGTAACTGCTGCTCCCCATCCGATTAATTGTTTTAGGGAATCACCTTTTTACTTCACACTAGTGAACATTTCTAATATGCTTCCTCTTGGCTATTTTTGCATGAAAACAACCGCAGATTTGTTTTTACTGTCCACAGGGCTCTCTCTACTACCTTTTGGATTACCTTTAAAGTTAGTTTTCCACTTTTCTTTATTACTTTTCTATAGTTACTTTTCTTTAACAACATGTAGTTTTAGGTGAAGCTTTATGTAGAGTCTAGTGTCAGAAAAAGTTGTGCAGTGCCTTGAGCATTGTATGAAATACTCGGAAATGGTTGGAAGTTTAGTATTATTTTTTAGTTTTTGGATGTTTCAGTCATAAAATTGAAAAACATCAGCTTTGATGGGACATCATTAAACAGTTTGCTGAACACATCTCCTTTTTTATCTGGAGCAAGTTGCTAGAATAAGGTGTGATTCCTTCAATCCTGATTTGAATACAAGTTCAAATATAAATATATACACGGAGGAGGCCGAAAGAAAGGCTGGCATGTACACTTTTGAAATCATGAAGCCACGTTTTCATTTTGCCCCTAAAAATGTGACTTCCTTTTACAAGTGAGTAGTATAGCATAATGAAATGGAGGCTCAGACGTTTACGTTAGCAACCTTAAAAAAAGCACATCAGTAAGAGAACAAACATTTGAGTTGCAGATAGCTAAATTGAATGTGCCATAGCAACTGGAAGGACTCCTCACTAAACATATCCTGTTTTTGAAAATAGCCCTGAATACGTTTCATGGAATATGTGTTCTTCTCTTCATTTTTTTAGTGTTTAACTGATCTCAGATTTGTTACATTAGAATGTCTTAAATTGTGCTTGAACGTAACATTGAGAAAGTTCTGAAGGTACAAATTACCCCTCATTCACAGTTCTTGATACCTTAATGCATTACTGCTTTTTCACAATTTACAAAGCTTTTCACTTTAATGCAATACAATGAATAAAAAAATGCATTAATTTTTAGAGCACTGAAATGAAATCTAGCACTATTTTTTAGACAAAGTAAAACTGATCAGTCTACCAGCTCTAATGTCACCTTAGCCACTTAGGTGGTCTCATATATGTCATTAAACCTGCCTGACTTTATTCATGTGAGTGTTGAAAGGTGTTATATCAAGCCACAGTTTGATTTGGTTCCTGATATTTCAAAATAGCAACATACAGTAAGCTTCGTAGTTTCAGAAAGCATGGCCACTGTACACGATTTGCAATGTTTTTCATAGGGCATATGCATAATTTTTAGTTCAAAGTATGACAGTTACTAAAGAGCACAGTTCTATTTACTCAATTAAAAAATAAACCTTACTTACAGTATAGATTGATAAGATATTCTTTATTTGTCCCCAAGAAAATTAATACTTTTATATTAAATTAAAACTTCACAGAAACTCAATTAAAGCAAGCAAAAAGGCAGGCCGCATTCATTCAGCACTCAAAAAGGGGACAGCTCCTACAAAGACAGGCTGGCCTTAGTTTTCTTCATAAAATTAATAAAACTCAATATAATTACGTAAGTTGATGTCTTAAGTTAATTTTGAAAGTTTAAGCTAAATTGTAATATGTCCTGTATATGTCCAGTTAATAATAACTATTGTTTTTCTTTGGAACGGCAAAATGTAAAATATTTGAAATTATCTGTTTTGATACAGACATAACTGAATGTCATTTTTCCTTTAAGCCTACTAAATAAAGATGCCTTGAGCATGAACTTAAACTAGTTTAATCTGTGGTGGATCCAATTTTGAATATCTCCATGAACTTTGTCACAGATATGAATTGGAATCTCTTCTTATTTGGCAGCCTTTCAGGTTATGTCATGCTGCATATCTGAAAATGAATCCCAGTGAGAACACCTCTGAAACTAATCGTTTCAACATATGCTCTCTCCGTCTTCCAACCACTACATTATGGTCACAGAACTGACCATTTGGTTAACTTGGTCAATCTCTGTAAATATTTCTGCCTCCCTGATCCACTTAATCAGGCAAGCATGTTAACCTTGGAATTGCACATGAGGAGAAGAGAATACAGCTTGCCTTGCACCTTCCCCCATCATATGCTATTGTCTATGAGGGGGAGCAAAAGCGTTGATTCGTCAAAAATTTCGATTTCTGGTTTTCAATGGATCTCGATGTTTTAGGGTCCCCAATACTAAATACACTGATATCTTGATAATGGGTTTGTGTATGTGTGTGTGACACAGTTTCTTGAGGATGGTCTACAGCTAAAACGGCTCGACAGAACAATACCAAATACGAAACTTAAGCCTGTTATGAGATGACATTGTGCTGATTAGTTTTTGAGCCAAATCATTCAAGAGAAAGAAGCACTCTAGTGGAACTCTCAAATGCCGTAATTCTGCAATTAATTATGAATTCTTCTCGTCAATTGCTATCGTAGTGAACTATTTTAAGATCAGAAAGATCAGCATCAGAGCAATAAATAATTGCTGAAATGTTATAGAATAGTGTGGGTAACTTGGTTCCTAAACCACAAAGCCTACTGGTGCTCACGTGTGATTTTTTTTTAATAAAATGAAAGTATATTATTAAAGTATAAATGAACAGCAGTTTTAAATCAACTTAATCCATTTAGTAATGGACTGCTGTAATGGACAGTTTACAGGTGTTTTATCATCTATGGAATTTCAAATTGTGATTTGTGTCCAGTTTAATGTTAATTGGCTATGCAATGCTGAAATTAACTATATATGATAATAACCTAACTGTACTGAGGAGCACTTTTAAATTTATGGATCATCTAATTATTTATTGCACTTATTGGATTGGCACAAATGTGGACTCACAAATCATAACATTTAGAACTGCACTGGTTTTATTTTATTATTTCCGTCTCAGTTATTCATCATTAGTGCTACAAAAGATATAGCCTTGTAAACATAATTATTAAACATTTGATTGTGATTGTTTACCTCAGTTTGTTTTAAGCAATAATTACTTTTTACATACTTCATGAGGAGAAGTTTTAAGAAATGTAACTGAATAGCAATAAATTATCCTGATTTACTATTAAATGACCTGTTGTTTTATGTGAACCCTTAGGTACAGTACTATCATCACAAGGCAATGAACAATATAACACTAAGCAACATTAACGGAGTCATTCATATTTTTTGGTAAACTGTCTAGAAATAATTCAGGGCTCAACAAAGGTTGCTGAAGTCAGAACCACACAAGCACTTCGTGAAAAATAAAATTTACATGTAGAATTAGAGTTTTTCTCCTGTCTAATTTAGGAGACATTTGAGCCTAGTTACAAGAGCATGGGACTTTAAAACCCAAGATTGCTGGATCTTACTATGTTACTTTAAGCAGTCATAAAGTGTTCCTAAAGTGTTCCATCCATTATCCAACCCGCTATATCCTAACTACAGGGTCCAATTGTTGAAAAACAATATATACATCCTTGTACTGTTGCTCTCCTTTGACTAAATCTTTTCTAAGATGAATGTGGTAATGGCAATCATACAACACAACATTCTAAAAAATACTGCACACTCACATCAGACCATTTTAGAGTAATTAAATAATAAACAAGGGAGACAAAGAGCAGCACAAATTCTAGCAGACAACTGGGAGGACAAATGAACGATATGTCAATTGAAAAGTGTTGTGCCACTGTGCCAACTTGTCATCGTTTGCACAATCGGTGTGTACTATATATAATGTTATTTTTTTTTTAATTAGCAATGTATTTATATGTTAGCATAATAGCTGTTTGCAGGGTGTTAATTGCTGCTCTCCTCAACCTGCTTGTTTCCTCTCAACTAAGCTGTGGTCATGCACTTTTCTGAGCCCCGGCCAAGCTGATTTTCTCCTTTGCAGCTCTGTTTTTCATTTGGAGATGAGTCATCACTCAGCCGGTGTGTTTTAGGAGAAATATCAATGCAGAGAGAAAAGAAAGGGCAAATATGAAAGAGGCATAAAATAAAATACCAGAGCCCACGGAGTAATTCTCATTATCTCTCTAAGGCTGAATTTTGAATGCATGAAAAGCCTTTACTGTTTAATGCTTCAGTACGTCAGAGTATAAATATTTAGCACATTTTTAAATCATGGTTTCCATGAAAATAAAGATGCATAGTTGTGACACAAGAAAAAGGTGTTTGGTAGATAATTTGCTTTTAATTACAGAGGCCTTATGCCACAGTCAGTGCCAAGGCCAAGTAGGTCTGCTGTCATAAATCTCATTGCAAATGCTATGGTCTTTGTCTGCATTTTTCTTTACATATGGGGAGTGGAATTTTCTCTGTACTATATTCCAGACACTGTCTGTTTTTGGAGAAAGTCTGGATTTAGCAAGTGAAGAGTGTTGTTCAAGTAAGGCATTCATTTTTGTGTTGTGTAACATCTTTCAGTTCAAAAAGCCATTTAATTGGTCTGTTACAATTAAGGAAAGTGTGAGAAATGTTTGATTTCAGATTGGAAAGACTAAACAAGTGGCTTAACAGAAAGACCAACATAATAAGAGTCCTCAATTAAGGGCAAAATTCTCATTTTCAAAAGTGGGACTGTTTCTAGCCTTCCCTGCTGTTTGAGTGGTGCTTGTATGCTTAGGCGTGCTCTCCTTGTGTTATTTACAGTGGCGCCTTGGTTTGCGAGCATAATTCTTTCCAGAAACATGATTGTAATCCAAAGCGCTCGCATATCAAAACGAATTTCCCCATAAGAAATAATGGATACTCAGATGATTCGTTCCACAATCCAAAAATATTCATAAAAAATGATCAATAAAAAATATAAAGTAAAAATATACTGCTCAAAAAAATTAAAGGAACACTTTTTAATGAGAGTATAGCATCAAGTCAATGAAATTTCTGGGATATTAATCTGGTCAGTTAAGTAGCAGAGGAGGTTGTTAATCAGTTTCAACTGCTTTGGTGTTAATGAAATTAACAACAGATGCACTAGAGGGGCAACAATGAGATGGACCCCCAAAACAGGAATGGTTTAACAGGTGGAGGCCACTGGCATTTTTCCCTCCTCATCTTTTCTGACTGTTTTTTACTAGTTTCACATTTGGCTACAGTCAGTGTCACTACTGGTACCATGAGGTGATACCTGGACCCTACAGAGGTTGCACAGGTAGTCCAACTTCTCCAGAATGGCACATCAATACGTGTCATTGCCAGAAGGTTTGCTGTGTCTTCTAGGACAGTCTCAAGGGCATGGAGGAGATTCCAGGAGACAAGCAGTTACTGTAGAAGAGCTAGACAGGGCCATAGAAGGTCCATAACCCATCAGCAGGACCAGTATCTGCTCCTTTGGGACCCTACAGAGGTTGCACAGGTAGTCCAACTTCTCCAGAATGGCACATCAATACGTGTCATTGCCAGAAGGTTTGCTGTGTCTTCTAGGACAGTCTCAAGGGCATGGAGGAGATTCCAGGAGACAAGCAGTTACTGTAGAAGAGCTAGACAGGGCCATAGAAGGTCCATAACCCATCAGCAGGACCAGTATCTGCTCCTTTGGGAAAAGCAGAACAGGTTGAGCACTGTCAGAGCCCTACAAAATGATCTCCAACAGGCCACTGGTGTGAATGTCTCTGACCAAACAACCAGAAAGACTTCATGCGGGGGGCCCTCTAATGGGCCCTGAGCTCACTGCCCAGTAGCATGCAGCTTGATTGGCATTTGCCATAGAATACCAGAATTGGCAGATGCACCACTGGTGCCCTGTGCTTTTCACAGATGAGAGCAGGTTCACCCTGAGCACATGACAGAAGTGAAAGGGTCTGGAGAAGCCATGGAGAACATTATGCTGCCTGTAACATCATTCAGCATGAGCAGTTTGGTGGTGGGTTAATGATTGTCTGGGGAGGCATATCCATGGAGGGTCACACAGATCAGGATGAAATCCTTGGACCCATTGTCAGACCCTATGCTGGTACAGTGGCTCCTGGTGCACAACAATTCCTGGCCTCATGTGGTGAGAGTATGCAGGCAGTTCCTGGAGGATGAAGGAATTGATACCATTGACTGGCCACCACACTTTCCTGACCTAAATCCAATAGAACACCTCTGGGACATTATGTTTTGGTCCATCCAATGCCACCAGGTTGCACCTCAGACTGTCCAGGAGCTCAGTGATGCCCTGGTCGAGATCTGGGAGGAGATCTCCCACAACACCATCTGTCGTCTCATTAGAAGCATGCACCAATGTTGTCAGGCATGTATACAAGAACACAGGGGCCATACAAACTACTGCGTACAATTTTGAGTTGCTGCAATTAAATTCTGGCAAAATGGACTAGCCTGCCACATAATTTTTCACTCTGATTTTGGGCGCTCTTTGAATTCAGGGCTCTGTAGGTTGATCATTTTCATTTCCATCAAACGATGTGGCATCCTTTCGTTCCTAACACATTACCCAGTCTATATCAGTATAGATATCCAGGAGGATTTCTTTTTCCCATTGAGATCTGATGTGTTTTCAAAGTGTTCCTTTAATTTTTTTGAGCAGTTTACATAAAACAAATTAACCTGCAATTTACCTTTGAAAAGAATTGTTACGCACACATACGTGGTCACAGTGCTTTAGTATACAGTACACACATGACATGCTGACTGAGACCAAGCATAGGAGACGATTACCCACAATCCCGCAGCGAGAGAGAGAAAATCCATCAGCTCAGTTGTGACCATGTACTGCTCAGCAGACAAAGCATATACTGTCACACTTGGGCCACAAATTTGCACAGGTTCACTCAGGGTTTTCAAGAGACAGAAACTTTATTCGAATACAGACGGGACAAACACAGAGTCTCTTTCAGGAGCGATCCGGGTGCACTGTCAAAACTGTTTGCCACAGCTCCACCTCTTGATCAAAAGAACACAAAATCTTCCTCCTCAAAGGGGTGCGGCGGTTCGGAAGCCCCGACTGGAACAGAGGATGTCTGGGGGATGAGAGTCAAGGCAGTGAGACACTAGAACAGCCGCTGTACGGTCTTTTAAAATGTTCGAAGCGCTGTGTAAGATGCAGATCATGCAGCATGGCAGCAAGCAGTAGGCTAGCAGCTAATCCCTCAAAGAAGAGATGAAAAGCTGAGTTTGTTTCCCATTGTATCACTGTTTAAGAGGGGGTTTCGGAGGAGCAGCCACATCCCCTTGGGGCTGCGTTCAGCATGTACACAATACGTACTACTCGTATTGCAAGACCTTGCTCATTTATCAAGTTAAAATTTATTAAACATTTTTGCTCATTTTGCAAAACACTTGCAGACCAAGTTATTTGCAAGGTTTTACTGTCCTGAAAATCTAAAATCTGACTAAACTTTTAGATCAATACACTGTGTTGACTCAAAGTTGTATACTGATTGATCATGTGGAGGCTGTTCCTTAAAATTTTTAAAGAAAATGAACCATTGGAAGAGCGATGCCTTATCACTTATCTGACAGTATTTAATATTACGCGTGAGATTGTGGTGCATAAATTATAACTTTATACCACTGGTTGCCTAAAGCCCTGGCACACCACACAAGTAGTAATAATTTGTCACTGTTTGTATTTGATTATAGTTATTTTGCAAATCAAATTTGCCTCATTTGACTTAAATTTATAATTTGGCTGATATTTTGTCAGTATTTAAATAATGGGGTGCAGCATGTCGTCGTGCAGATTCACAGTGCAAGTAACATGCATTTCAGCCTTTATCTCAGTTACTGTCTGTTCTTCCTTGTTTCAGAGTTTTTTTTTTCCTTTACATCCCAAATAATGGCAAGTTAGGCTCATAACTGACCAAATATATCAGACTGTAATTGTACTCTGCATTTGAATTTTTGCCTTACCGCAGTAGGTTCTAGCCTTCCTAATGATGCTGTTGAGATACGCTCTGGATTGCCATAACCTTGAGCTGGATAAACTGTTTCAGAAAATGAGTGAATGTTTTAAAATGTAAATCATACTGCTCTTAGTTACAATTATCTGTCCTTTGCAGGAGCTGAGTTCTGCCATTAAGGACGAGCAAATAATTAACAGAGAAACTGAGAAAGCCATTTGTGAAAAGTTGAGCTTTCATTGGGTTGCTGTTTCTTTTTCACTTAATGCACCTGCAAGTTTCTTCAGTTCTTCCTGTTTTTGTTCACAGTGGCTACAGCCAAGAAATCATTTTTTACACATGTGGAAATATCCCCCAGTCACCTCTTGCTCCAAGGTTGGTTCGCGCTGGCACTACTTGGATCACCTTGCAGTGGAGCAGGCCAGATGGCTGCACACCTGAAGAGATCATCACATATAATCTAGAAATACAGGAGGAGAACAATGTAAGTGTCGTTTATGTTAATGTCAGTTTGGGTGTCACATGCACTACCAGGTGTTGCTGAATCACATTGTTACTTGGAATTGGATGCCATGGACGCGCCTTTCCAGATGTTCAGTGAAACATGTGAGCACCTATTAAGGGGAAAATTCATGGATACAAGAAATGGAAAAAGTGCTTGCACTACATAACCATTTGGCCATTCTCAAAAATATTTTTTTTCTTTGTCAGGGTGGTGCTTTTAACTCAAGGTACACTGGTGATGACTTGACATGTACTGTACGAAACCTTAAGAGAAGCACACAGTATAAATTCAGGGTAAGTGGGTCTTTTTCTAAAGTAAATGTTGCTGTCAGCTTTACATTTGCCTTATGTAATCCTAAATTCGATGGAGTGGATTGATGCATTTACCTTTACAAATCTAGTGAGATGGTAATGTGAGTGTAGCCCATCATAATACCTCGTCTAGTATATTCCATCTTTTTCACCCTCTCCTTTGTAGAAACACTATAAGAAGGATATCAGAGGAAATGGAAATGAGCAACACTCTCACAGATGGATTCTCTGTGGTTTTGTTCATAAAGTTTAAGCATTCAAAGCAAGTCTCAGAATACATTATGTTACCTAAAATAAAAGGCAGCACAAAATGACTGATATGTAAATCTTTATAAAGCAGTTTAAAAACAGATATAATGTTTGCTTTGAACGCAAAAATTATAAGCATTACAAAGATACTGGTTGAAATATGGATCACCTTGAGATAATAGATTATAATCTATAATATGAATGGAGATTGGCATTTGAGTGAAACCAAGCCAATTATCTTCGTGAAATATAATTATGAAAGATAGTCTTGGCTCCTTGTGTTTAGAACATTATGAGGGCTGCAGCTAAGTAAATCATGATACGTCTGCACTTACCTGGGAAAGACCATGGCACATGGCTCTACATTAATTTTTTTCAAAGCATTACATGTGAATAAAGCTCAGTCCCAAATGGGCCTTCCAAATGGACAATGACGCCAAGCATACCTCCAGAGTTGTGGCAAAAAGGCTTAAGGACAACAAGGTCAAGGTATTGGAGTGGCCTTCACCGCAATCTGATTGAAAATTTGTGTGCACAACTGACAAAGCATATGTAAGCAAGGACACTTACGAATCTGTCCCAGTTACACCAGTACTGCCTGGAGGAACGGGTCAAAATTCCAGCAACTTATCATATAAAGCTTGTGGAAGGCGACCCAAAACATCTGGCTCAAGTTACACAATTTAAAGGCAATGCTACCAAATATAAACAAAGTGTATGTAGACTTGTGACCCACTGGAATTGTGATATGGTCAATAAAAAATGAAATAACCTGTCCGTGAACAGTTTTGGAAAAAATGAATTTTATCCTGCACAAAGCAGATGTCTTAAAGGATAGTGCCAGATTTATAGTTTGTTGGTATAAAATCTGTGGAGGGGTTATAAAGTGAGTAGCAGATGTTTTGGGATTTTATTTTATTTATTAATTTTTGCATTTATCAATAGCCACATTGTGTTCCAAAAGAACACAGTTACAGGTGTATTTAGTGTTTTAAAGTGGATTTAAATTGTTATATATTGGATTGCACAGAACAGTAAATAGAAAATTGTGAGAACTGTCTTTTTAATGGTACTCAAAACATTCTTTTAGGTTACTATACTTAAATGTCAACAGTTCTTTACATTATAAGTTTAATTATGATTCTATGATATTTGAACAACTGTGAAACACTTAAAGAAAACTGATCAAATTTAAGCTGAAGTGAATTCAGATCTTTTAGGTTTCCTTTTACACAATATATGTGGTGGGTGACCAGTGGATTAGCAGCATTACCACAGATGGACAGAAATGAGATGAATGTTTGGTTATAATGTTGCTTTCCCCATGGTCTAAAAGCTTCGATGATTTCATATTACAAATACAGTTAACACTAGAATTACCAGAGCCTACTAAAAAACTTGTAGATCCGTCCCACCTTAAATCGCTTCACACCTCTCCATTAGCGTATTTGTCCTGTAAATGTGTTGATAAGCAACAAGCAGCCTGCTATCACATCCACCACCGCCGCACAGTTTTCTCAGCTCAAGTCCGTTTACCTGCACGTCAGTTGCTTGGAATTGTATAGAATGAGAAGTCAAGCAAAATCACACCTTTTATAAATACTACATCGTTATTTGGAACACATGCATTTCATGTGTGTTCTGTGTCTACAACAATTTATTTACAATTTATTTATGTACAGTAAACACATCGTTAAAACAAACGTTTTTCATGTTTTAGTAATAATTGACAAAATGTAGACATGAAGTGTATAATGTGTTAAGCCTGAATTACAAATATCAAATAAACACTTTCGCAAAAGGTACAAATATAACAGAACAAGTACGCTTCTATTCAAGGATATAACTGCAGAAAATTGACATTGACACGCATTTGCAAAGATCGCTTTGGTGGCACAACGGTATAAACTATGAAAACTTCACGGGTTCGATCCTGGACGAGTCAGTTTTGAGAAGTGAACTGCTCTTATTCTTACTATTTTAGAATAAAAACATACATTTGATTTCAGTCTGTAACAGCTGGTGTAAATGTATGATACTTGTAAAGGTTAGCTTTTTTTTTTTTTTCTTTCAGTATTATTCTCTCAGTTGCGTTCACGGTCAAACCACGCCCCCCCCCATCTGACACTGCTGTGTGTATAACACATTATACACTTCATGTCTACATTTTGTCAATTATTACTAAAGCATTTAAAACGTTTCTGTTTTAATGATGTGTTTGCTGTACATAGATTGTTGTAGACACGGAACACACATGAAATGCATGTGTTCGAAATAACGATATAGTATTTATAAAAGGTGTCATTTTGCTTGACTTTTCATTCTATACAACTCCAACCAACTGACGTGCAGGTAAACAGACTTGAGCTGAGAAAACTGTGCAGCGGTGGGGTATGTGATAGCAGGCTTCTTGCTGCTTATCGACACATTTACAGGACTGAAGACGCTAATGGAGAGGTGAGAAGCGATTTAAGGTGGGACGGATCTACAAGTTTTTTCGTAGACTCTGGTAATTCTAGTGTTAAATACCACATCGTTTGCTCTTCCAAGTTCCTCCACCTCTCCCACCAACTAGCGACAACAGCGGCCTCTCTCACATATTAGGACTGGATGTCTTTGGCTTGATAAATGTGAAAGAGAAAAACCATTATATTGTGAAAGCTAATTCTCACTTTGAGAGTCTGGGAATCACTGCTGGCACTTTAAAGTGTATTTGTCACTGAGGAACTGTACCATTTATCACAGAATATGCTCATACATCTTAATGGAGCTAAATTAGAGTGCTGATTTTTGTGATTAGGAAAGAATAGTGCTTTATCGCCAAGTGCTGAAATTGTAGACATACTTATTTAGTAAAAGCAAAATCATTTCATATTTGCTGTTTTAAATTCTGCTTAACAAAAATCAACACAGATTCTACTCCATGCAATAGTTATTCTGGTTAAGATTGACCTCTTAGACGTAATTATTTTTCTATTATTCTAGTGTTTTTGTTGGGGATTAAAACATCACCAAATTTTACTGTGTAAAAGAGAAAAAAAATGATGTCTGCAAACTTTATAGCACCTTTTATAGTGAACACTATAAAAAAGTTTTGCTTCTTCTGTATTATTCCTTTCATTTGAAGGGATGCTGAATTAAGCAGGATTTGATTTATAGATGAAAAAGAGGATGATTTCCTTATGATTAATCAAAGTTTCTGCAGTGCTGAGGGAAGTAATTTTGTTTCCATTGCCCACTTTAATCCAAAATAATGTTTATTTAACCTCTGCGGAACAGATGGACAGAAATCGTTATTGAGAAGACACTCAAGAAAAATGGCATAATTATTATGAGACAATAAATATTTTAGGAATGAATGAAATAAAGCAGCATCACAAGTGTTCTTAATTTCTTAGTAAAACAACATTTCCCCAGCTACTTGCAAAAGTCTGTTAATGTTTCTTTAAAGAAATAAAAAACTGCTAATTGCCTCTAAGCCTAATACTTTGTAGATCAGTGGTCCTCAATTACAGTCCTGGAGGTCTGCTATGGCTGCAGGTTTTCACTTTAGCCAATTTTTTAATTAGAACCCTTTTATTGACTACTAAAGCAATATGTTTTTTGGTCTTAATTTTAGTTCTCTTGCCTGTTACCATTCAGAACCCTTAATTGCCTATTTTAGATTTTAGCAGCTCAGTATAGGTTTAATTGTTGCTTGTTTTCTTAATCAGACATTAGTTAATAATGAGATGCAGATAACCAATAAACCAGCAGCTCTCCGGCCAACGTGCTTACCATGAAGTATCTGTGATAAAAAATGTTTAAAAATGAGTGAGAGGGGAATTGGAAGGACCATTAAGTTTAGAACTATTCTGGTCCACAAAACACTTGGATAATGTTCTCACAGAAGGAAGCTGCAATTAAAATTGCTGTTGGATGAACACACGCATTCTTCTTCTTCTTCTTCTTCTTCTTCTTCTTCCGGCAGCTCCCATTAGGGGTTGCCACAGCGGAGCATTAACAAGACAAACAGTTCAATACCAAGTTTCATTATCAACATGAACTGCTTTCTAATTAGGCAACTAGTTGGAATAAAAACCTTTAGCCACTACAGCCCTCCAGGACTGTGATTGAGGACCCCTTGTTTAGATCATTTAGTTCTGAGAGAGCAGCTGAATTCAGTCTGGAAATATGAGGACCACAAATTAGCAAGTTGTTTTTGGTTCTTGCTTCTTCTAAGTTGATATACTTATGATTGCGATTAGTAATTTGAAGTCTCATTAGACAAGCAGCTCTTATTTGGTAGTTAAAATAGAAAAGATTAAGAAAGCAGCAGTTTAATGCAGTTTCATTATATTGGGCACTTTGTGATTTAAGTGATCATTTTTCCATCCCTCATTTCTCTGTAGCAAGTTATGCCAAAGAGGTGGAGACTTATTTATTTGACATAAAAATAAAATTGCTTCCAACCCAAGAAAGTAGTTTAAACCTCAATTTAAATCACTTAAGATGTAATTTCCCCTTCAGAAGCAGTGCTTGACTTAGAACCTTCTACTGCAGCATGTTGCATTTTTCAAAACAGACATGATGGAAATGAGAGTGTTTGGCAGTGTTAATTGTTGTTGGTGTGAAAATGTTTGCCGTTATGATGAAACTTGTTTGATTTGTCTGGTAATAACTTTTGCCATGTCACGTTAAGAAATGCATACTTCATGGAACAGGCCTGTCTAGGACATGTGCTTATATCATTGCCTTTTTAACACGCTGTGACCTTTTATCAGAAGGATCGCTCTGCTCATTCTTTGATCTCTGTTCTCCTTTTTAGCTCATTGCCTCCAATGTGGAAGGGAGAAGCAATCCCAGTGAAGTTCTCGTTTGCACCACCAGCCCAGACAGACCCGGACCCCCTTCTAGTCCTTGTATCAAGGGCGCCATCACGTCCCACAGCTTTTGTGTGAAGTGGGGTAAGCTAACCACTCTGCCGGAGACTGCTTTATCAGCTGTGTTTTGTTATTGTGGGATTTATTTTCCCTTTGCACTTTTTATGTTTGCTCATCCTTTAATTAATTTCTCTCAGAAATGTGTACATAAGACTAATTCTAAACTGGACCTGTTGTGAATGAGTCAGAGTGGGCAAGTGTACCCTACAATGGACTGGGTTTCCTCCACTGGTGTTACTTATTGAAAAGGCTTTGGACCCCATGAGATGGTAGTAAACTAAGAAAGCTAGAATGTGGAAGTGTGCACTGTTAGTCCATATCTGTGTTTTTTTATTACTTGAGATGCAGGTGTGATTTGTCATGACCACATGGAGCATAGCTGCTTCAAATTATATTCCATCAGTAGACTTTCTATTTCATATGCAGTAGTACATTTGCATGCATGAAGGAAAGCAAGAGAACAGCTTTAGAAACCTTTAGTTTTAAATATTGTTTAAAAATAACAAAATAAAAACTTTTTAAACCATTCTTTTATATTACAGATCCCCCACAAGACAATGGTGGTTCGGAAATCCTTACATACCTTTTGGAAATATCAGAAGGGAACAGTGATGGTAAACACATGGCAGCATTTTACTGTGCTGTATTTATAAGATAACTTGTTACCGGAGCAGTTTTAATTTTTCAGTTAATTAAAGCTAGAAGAAACACCTTTCTTAACATGCAGGAATTCTCATTTCTTTTTACATGTCATGGTGTGCCACTAATTTGAACATTTGGCTAAAATTGTATTTTGATTGACTCGAGACATGGCTTAAAGGAATACTCCACCCAAAACTGAGTTTTTGGGTTTATATATACAGTATAT
This sequence comes from Polypterus senegalus, assembly GCF_016835505.1. Taxonomy (NCBI): domain Eukaryota; kingdom Metazoa; phylum Chordata; class Cladistia; order Polypteriformes; family Polypteridae; genus Polypterus; species Polypterus senegalus. The sequence goes on from NC_053154.1 coordinate 160,723,387, forward strand.
ATATATATATATATATATATATATAGTAAGAAAGGCACTACATTGCGCCCGAACCAACACAGATTGGACACGGGAGGCACGAGTAAAACAGACACTTTTATTTTTCTTCACCTGTGGGGCACATCTTCCCCGTGAACCCCAAAGGCAATACACAGTCCCACAAGCACTTAACTCCACAAATACACCCTTCTGGCAGCACCACTCCTCCCAGGCAACCTCGTCGTCTTCCTCCCGATTCTGGCTCCTGAGTAGTGGCTGCAGGCTCTTTTGTAGCCCTCCCGGAAGTGCTCCAGGTGGTAATTGGCCTAATTAGGCTGCACTTTCGGGTGTGGCTGCATTCAAGCCCACAGGCTCGTTAAGCCATGCAGCTCCTCTGGGTGGTGGCCATGGAGCCCAACAGGTCTGAGTCCTGAAGTCCCACACCTGTGGCCCCAATGTAATCCAGCAGGAGGGCTGCCACCAAGCATTCCGGGGGATGTAGAGTGCATCCCATAGCTGCTCCCCCGGATCCTGTGTTGAAGGGGCATCCCGGCCGGGCATGGGACCCAGCGGCCAGTCACAATACATATATAATTCTTCACCCCTTGTAGTTTGTATTAGTGGCCAAGGAAAAAAATGTAGTCTTATGTTTTCATGGAGGAAGGACATAAGAAAGAATGGAATTCAGTGTAGACCAACTCTGGACAAAGGCAAACGATGTGAAAAACATCTATGGAAACAATCCATCCCTACCACCTTCGCCTTCACTTCCCCTACCTCTTCATAACTTAAATCATTCTTGAAGCAGATTGAAGACTTAAGTGCAATCTTAAGTGAATTATTAAAGAGAAAGTACTAAGTAATTGCAACACAAACACTGACTTAATCAGTTTTAACACGAAAAGATGCCAATGAAAGAAGAGAAGAAGCGGGCCGATAGGGTGGAGAAAAGAAGAGCTGCTGAGGAAGCAGCAAACACACCAACCTCTGAGCAAAGAATTCTAAATAGAGACAGAGAAAAAGGATGAAAACTATGAATGCTCAAGTCAAATGTATTCACTGCACCTTTGCTGGTGCAAAATAATATGTGCATTTTGTGCTGAAATGCTATTAATACATCCAGTAAATGCTGCATAAAGGACAAAAAGCCATGTTCCCACAATACAGTGCATTTAAAACTGAAGGCAGCATTCTTAAGGTTGATCTTCAACTCAAAAGTACTTTATTGTGGAAATGTGTCTTTTCTGTTGATCGTCTATGCCTGGTATTCCAGAAGTAAGTTTTTAAAACTATTTTAGCAAAAATTGACACATTTTGCATGTTTTTAGCATATAAATGAATAACAGATATATGGATTATGCGACATGAGTTATTTAAAAAAAAATTCTTTTTTTTCAATGATATTTTTAGATTGCTTGCCTTTCAACCGAAAATTCTGTATGAGAACATGAGATTAAAAAACTTTCTCATCTACCACTACACACTACATGGGATAAGTAATATACAAAAAAAGAAAAATCAAAAAAGATAATGTGCTAGTGCTTAAAAATTCTTTGAACCAACATGTAAGCACTGTAAATATATACACCAAGGAATTTTTTTTTTTGGCAAATAAATTATAACACTGCATCATAATAATAATGCAAAATTATAATTTGTTTTGTGTGTCATTTGTTATGATGCTGGGCTGCTGACAAGATAAGCTTGACTTGGCTTACATGCAGGACTTTCCAAATGAAAAACATCTGAGAATACATGAAAATTTAATATTTCTTCTCCCCATGAAAGCCAACCAGTGGGAAGTGGCGTACAGCGGATCAGCAACAGAGTATGTGTGTGACCACTTAAAACCAGGCACTTTGTATCGACTACGAGCTTGCTGTATCAGCACTGGAGGACACAGCCAGGTAAAGTCCAGAGCCTGTGCTCACTTTTTGTTTCTCTTTTTCATTACCAAAATGGCTGTAAAGCTATAAAACTAAGCCCTTACACTGTAAAATGTTTAAGTGACGTAGATTTTCAGCTTTTGAAAGAGTGATGTGAATTGTGACCTGAGGTAAGGACATCCTGTTTGCTTTTAGTTGCTTCCACACATAACCACAATCAATCATTAGTCTATGTATGTCTCTGATTTAGTTTTATTTGGTTTCTTTTTTTGTATTGTTCTGCATTTGAAGATGTTCACAGTATCCTGGGTTTATAAATCAAAATTAGCTATACTATATACATAAAAAAATTTTTAGCTAGAATACAATTTTATTAGTTACAAGGTGGTAATAAACTGAAATATGATACATTTAGAATGACTCATACCTGCCTGTTATGTGATAATAAGGTACTTTAAAAAATAATTTGTAAAGTGCCATATATTTATTGTACATAATGGAAAAAACATCATAAAGAGAGTTTTAATTTAAGCTACAACAGTAACCCCATCGCCACTTTCTGTAGAATCAAAAAGGGAGTCTTCTGTTATAGCATTAGAAAATCAGTCCCAACAGCAAAAATTGCAATGAGATACTAGAGATAGGTATTTAAAAATCCATCCACTTATTGTGTAGACCACTTGTCCCTGTGAGGCCCCCTCTAGCCTGCTCTCTTTCTACCTCCAGAATCACATCACAGTGTAACTTATCTACTACGCTTCTAGTTCTATACAAAGTAATGCATTTCAAGACTGATTGAGGACATTTATGTTAGGTAGAATGCCTGGAGGAGGCTGGGTGGTCTCGTGGCCTGGAACCCCTGCAGATTTTTTGTGCAGCCGTCTGGAGTTTTTTTTTTTTTTGTTTGTTTTTTCTGTCCTCCCTGGCCATCGGACCTTACTTATTTATTCTATGTTAATAAGTGTTGCCTAATTTTATTTTTATATTTTGCCTTTTTCTCTTTCTTTGTCCTGTAAAGCACTTTGAGCTACATCATTTTTAAGAAAATGTGCTATATAAATAGATGTTGTTGTTGTTGCACCTCAGATGACACTCCACATCCTTCAGAGCAGTGACTGTTTAAAGTTCTACTGAGAAACCTTATCTCAGCCTGCATTCTCTTCCTTTCTGTCAGTACTGTCAGTCTGCAACACAAAGACAGACACAAGGTCTATCTGCTCAACTGACTTTTATTCACAAGCTCACATCCTACTTCAGCCCTGCAGTCTGTTAGTAAAACGGCTGCACTGTAGCTTTTGCCCTGTCAGATGGCCAGTCTTATTATTTACCCTGCCATCTTTAATGAGCAAACCCAAATGTACTTAAATTCTTCAACTACAGATAGCATATCTCTTGGTGATGTGGAGCAAGCAACCTATGGGAGAGATCTATCATTTGGAACTTGGAGATGATCACTTTAATCTCCCTCACTCACGCCATTTTCATCACAGTTTGTCTTAAAAGCTGATTGCACTGAGATGAAGAAAGACAGATAACCTCATTACCAAGAGTCATAGCTCCCCACATCTGATATTCTGGAAACCTCAACTTTACCTTCATGTTCTGTTCAGTAGATACCAAATGGTCATGGAGCTTGGAACAGCACTCATTAAAATTATAATCAAGAGTGCATGGCCAGTTTCTTTTTGTCAGTTTATTGATGGAATCCCATGTTTCCTCAGTGACACTAAAAGGATCAAAAAGTAAGGCTATTTGTTCCATGAGTAGGCCAGAATGTGTGTTGCTTTTCCAGGATCTTGCTCCCAATATAGGATCCTACCTGAGGCTAATGAAGACTAATGAAACTGCTCTCAGAAAGAGGATATTTTCTTATAAAATGTCCTTATCTGTACATCTCCAAAGCTGATTATAACTTTTCCTCTACTTTGATCACAACCAGCCTAGATAATACTCAATTTATTAGAATATTAGTGAGGTCATCTCAAGCTCATTTTTACTGGTGTTAATAAAATAATTTTTTCTAGCTAGTCGGCTCTTCAACAGCAAACTCAAAGACTCATTTGTGTGGCTTAGACATTCTCTTCAGACTTCATGGCATAGAGAATTACGATTTCAGGATGACAGAGGAGCATGCACACATTACAAATCTTAAGAGCAATTTTTTTTTTTTTCAGAAGGTCTGTGTTTCAGACAGGGTCACATTTGAAACATTTCTAACTTTGACCCCTCTATTAGAGTTCCAGCAATAAACCTGAAAACCTCACATCTGAACTGGGACTCCCTTCTGTGCCAGATCTCAGGGTGGTGATTGTCAGTGAGTACCTTGTATGTGATCCAAGCATCTGGCCAGGCTTAAACCAAAGTGGAATTTGAATTGCAAGGTTTATTAAGAGAACAGACAGAGGCTGACTGGAATGCTTTTTAGGTAATGATCATAAGGGAGAAGAGCAGCTGTCTGACAGATTTTGTAAAACACAATAACACAAAGGAAAGAATAAGTAATACTGTACTGTATAACTGTATGATCTGCCCAGATCTTAATGGAATATCTTCCTGTAGCAGCCTGCTTTAATTTACATTCATGAATGTTTTATAAGCTTAATACTGTCTAGCTGGAAGGTTTACCATAAGCACCTTTTCATTCCATCTTGCTAATAAATTAAATTTGCATTTAAAAAATTGAAAGTACACAACCTCAGGCATTCATTAGGTAAGGGTGCTAAAATACCAATCAATACCAACTTTTAAAAATGTGTTTGTTCACAGTATTTCAAATTTTAGTAAATCTGCTTGAGCAGCATGTCATATAAGATTGAATAAAAAATAAGGGGCCTACAGTAGATTTTAAAATGTATTCAGACCCTTTCACTTTTTGCAGTTTATTGTGTTGTAGATTTAATTTTAAATAGATAAATTTGCCACTTTGCCCATAACTCTACACTTCAACCCTTAATGGTGATGTGAAAGTATTTTTTTCAGAAAGGTTTGCAAGTTTATTACAAGACAAAACTGGAAAGCTCACAATTTAATTAAGTACTGTATTTTCATTTCATTTCGCTACATACATTTCAATGCTTTGTATAGTTCCCTTTGACAGCTTCAAGTCCTCTTGGGGAAGTTTCAACAAGCTTTGCACACCTGGATTTGGACAGTTTATTCCATTCTTCCTGGCCAATCCTCTCAGGCTCCATTAGAAGAGAAGTATCTGTAAATCTTAAACGTCTGATTGATGATGGGCTTCTGAGATGGTCATCTTTCAAACATTTTCTCCTTTCTCAGCAGATAACTTCTGAAACTCTCTTAGAGTGACTATTGAGTACTTCACCTCCCTGACCAAAATCCTTCTTTCCCGGATACTCAATATTGCCAGACAGCCAACTCTAGGAACAGTCCTGGTGGTTTCCTTCCATTTAACAATCAATGAGACCACTTCATTCCTGAAAGCTTTATAAATAGTTGGATACCCTTGCCCTGATGTAGTGCATGGCTCGCCACAGTTTTATCACAGAGCCCCTTGGACTTCGTGACATGGTTTTTGTCCTGATGTGCAGGGTGAATTGTGGGACCTCATATACACAGGTGTTTGCCTTTCTAAATGATGTCTAATCAATTCAGTTTGCCACTGGTGGACTACAATCAAGTTCTAGAAAGAACTCCAGAACAATTAAATCAAACAGGCTGCACCTGACCACAATTTGGAGTATCACAGCAAAGCATCTGAATAGTTTTAGATTCTTAAGAAGTTTCGAACAATTCTGCAATTTTGTCATTATGAATAATTAAGTGTAGATTGATGGGCAAAAATGGCAAATTAATTCATTTAAAATTAAATCTACAACACAATAATGTGTGCAGAAAGTGAAGGAGTCTGAATACTTTCCATATCTACTGGATGTTGGTGTAATTGTTGATTTACTTTAGCACATTTTTAAAAAAAATGATGTCAGCACAAAGAAAACCCCATTTTCTCTAGCATTCTAAAGTAAACTAATGCCATCATTATAGCATTAACCTTCCCTTATGATGTAAATATGTAGTTTAAGTGAATTACAAGTAAACAACACTTATTTATATAGCTCATCTTCATACAAGTAATGCAGCTCAAAGTGCTTTACAGGATGAAGAAAGAGAAAAAAAGAACAAAATAAATAAGTTTTAAAATTAGTGAACACTAATTAACATAGACTAAAAGTAAGGTCTGATGGCCAGGGAGGACAGAAAAAACAAAAAAAACAAACTCGACAGCTAGAGAAAAAAATATAATCTGCAGGGTTTCTGAGGCCACGAGACCACCCAGCCCTTACTAGATATTCTACCTAACTTCACTTAAATGACCTCAATCAGTCCTTATTGTATTCAGGGTTCTCATGGAAGAACTTGATGATGATGGTCATGTGGTCTTCTGGCCTTTAATCCATCAATGTAGGGACATCACAGTGCTTTGATTATGTGGTAGTGGTGCAGATCACCACCACTGAAAACCAGAAAAAGAACAGAAGAGAAAGTAGGGGTTAGTACGGATTTTGGAGCCACCATGAATAATAATGATAATTAATTGAATATGCAGAGCATCAGGATTAAACTAAAATGAAGCTATGAGAATGGCACGTTAAAGTAATGTGTTTTCAGCAGTGTTGTAAAGTGCTCCACCTTATTAGCCTGGCGAATTCCTGTTGGCAAGCTACTCCAGTAGGTCCATAGCAGCACTTTAAGTCCATAACAACAGAAGGCCGCCTTACCAATACTTACATACATGATTTTACTCAACTTTGTCTGATAGCTGTTTAAAGTCTTACTCAGAATCGTAGCCTTGATTGCCTTGATGAATTTAATATTTAACCAAATGACTATGCAAGCTATATTTTGAAGGGATCCATTACATATCATCTACAGGCCCTGGCCGGCTCTAACACTCAGAACGTGCACTCAAGTTTCACAATGTTAAGATTCCCTTTATCTTACACAGATGGTTAACATGCTTGTCTCTTTCTGTCCTAGTGTTCTGAGAGCCTGCTTGTTCGCACATTCAATGTGGCACCAGGGCCATGTCAACCACCCCAAGTTGTTGGAAAGCCCAAACACAAAGAAGTTCACTTGCAGTGGGGTAAGACATGCCATTCTTAATTCAGGTTTTAATCTTTTCCTTTGTGTGGAAATATGGATATATTTTTGGCAAACAGTATATGACCCAAACATCACACCAGTATAATACAATAAAGAGATGAAATGTGCTTCTGGTACTTTTTTGGAAGTTATTTTCTATGAAAAATGACTTTGTATTTAAAATACAGTTTGGAATTGTCTTGTTTAACTTACAATTAAATATAATAAACTGAGGTTATGCATCTGCATAGATAAAATTATGATTGTTAAACTAGGGAGAAATATGCTACTTCAGTTACTTATTGTAACTAAATAATTTCAGTAAAACAAAGTAAAGAATCAAAAAAGTGCATCAATATGTCTGGTGTATGCTCTACATATCGTCCTAACTAGCTGATTCTTTCGGTATTGCTTTGAGATTCTGAGTTTATTAGGAGACAGACTCTATACGTCATGGTTTCTTGTGAATCTCTGGCTTTAAATAACCAGGCAAACCATTTAGACACACAATCTACAGTTGTCTGGTAGAAAATTACCTGGACAGGAAACGCTAAAGATTAGGAGTTAGAGGCCTCGTGGCAAGCTGTCTTATTGTGCGTGTCCTTCAAACTGTGTGATACAGCAATAAGGGTCTCTAGTCATACAAAGAGTGATGGAATAAATTACATTCCCAATTGAAAACTGTATGCTTAAACCCCTCTTCATCTCTGGAGTTGAAAATCAAATGTTTTCTTCTACTGTGCCTAAAATAAAGTGTTAAACTGAGTCCATGGATGAAATGTAGCTCACCCGTACTTGAACCTAAGACTTACTCAAATCCACAGTTACCAAGCTGGAAGGCTCCCATGCAGTCCTGTCTCAGCATTTCAAAACATTTAGTAAGCCTCATTGTTTTTTTCTTTTTTGTTCAGTCAATTTATTTTCCTTCACTGACTTTCTTTTAAAACAGTGTGCTTAGTTAGCATATATTGGATTGCCCAATTCTCCAGAAGCACTCCGTGTTTTTTGAAGAAAGAAGATTTTTTAAAAATTGCAATTCGTATTATTAGCAGAACATCCTGTTTATTTATGTACCTCATTTCTAAAGTCTGCATTTAGAATGAGAAACAGCAGTCCATGATTTATTTTTCAGCCAAGTCATGTGGGTTTAGAGGCATCTACATGGGGACCTAATCCATGTCTTCAAAACTCTCAAAGGTATTTATGAAGTAGATACAGCAGAATTCTTTCGGCCTAAGGGTGGATCATGTACTTGGGGGCACCAGTCAAAATTAAGGAGAAGTGCATTTAAGCCTGCAGCCGGGAAGCACTTTTTTACTGAAAAGAGTAGAAGCGGAAACCTTAACATACTTTAAGAAGTATTTAGATAATATATCAGGACAGCTTAGCTATTAGCTAAACAAGCGAGCTTGATTGGTTGAATGGTTTCCTCTGCTTATATTCTTATTTGAAATATATTCTTAATGTATCTGCATGTTTATTCTTCTTAGTGTTTATGCACAAGGAGCTTTCAAACTGGATTTAAACTTTTTTTTTTTATACTCGGTACTAACCAGGATGGTTTTTAGTTTCATGCTACATTGTGTAAAAACAACTTGGTACGTTAGAAAAACAGAGAAACAGTATTTAGCACCATTGCTGTGTCCTCCAGAGCCCTACTTCAGAGTTCAGATCTCAGTAAAGTCATTAACTGGGTGGAATCTGCAAGTTGATTTTCTTATGTTTGCTTGATTCTTTTGTTTCTCAAGGTACTGCAGTTTTCTGTCATATTTCCAAGGATGTTCAAGTTAGAGTAACTGGCAAAACGTCCTCTAGCATTTCAATGTAACGTTCTTGAGTGACGTTGACCGTTATTCGCCCACCTCATAAAAGTAAGGGCCTACAATGCCAAATGCTGCTATGGAGCACCAAACTGTAACACTGTAACACGTTCACTGTGCAGGGGTCTCTGATGAAGTTCACGAGGGTTGGTTTCAGCCCAATAGCGAAAGCATTGGTTATTTACGCAACCATTCAAATGGAAATGTGCTATGTTGCTGCACGTGACGATGGCATCTCGATGAACGATTTGCAGAATGTTCGCACACAACTCTCTATGACTCTCCCAGTCTCTCTCAGTGAGTTCCTGCACCGCCGTCATTTTGTATGGATGGAAATTAAAGTCCTCATGCAAAATCCTCCTCAAAGACGTGTTGAAAATGCCAAAGGAAGAAACATTTTGTGCGCTGAACGTCTAGGAGACTGTAAAATTGATGCTCTTACAGCTTGGATGTTTCCAGGCGTTTGTACAGTTCATGGACAGCCTGGAGATTTTCTGTTCAAAGTTGTACCCATCTAAATTTAGGCTCTCACCGAAGAATTGTTTTCCGATTTTGGACGTCTCCGTTTTTTGGAAGGAATGCTGAAGTGTGTTCGGCGAGTTGTGTAGTTATGATGGATTCGTTGTTTTTTGAAGAACGATTCGACACCGAAAGCACAAAGCACAGTGTGCACCAGACCAAGGCATGTTGCCGACTGAAAACTACAAAGGATCGCCTATCAAAGCACCCCCCACCCCAACCCACTCAGCTGCCTCTACCTCACGCAATGACCTTGAGAAATGTGGAATATCATTTTGGCTCACCCTGTATAACTATTTTTGAGCCTTGACTATGTTAAATTAAGATGATGGTTAATGGACTTTTCTGTCACTGAGGAGGAAAATAGCAGCACACGGTTCGGTTTAGATACTTGCCTCTCTCCAGCTTGAGAAAGCTCATTTTATTGCAGTGTCTGATGTTCCAAATTTAAAAGGTAATAACTGAAGCAAAAGCTGAAACCCTGTGGCTGTAGTGGACGCAGGAAGTGGAGAAACTTGCAGTGCCTTCCCCCTTAACATGGAGCATCCTATGATTTAACAGTACCACGGTCAGAATGAAACACAACCCAGTAAACTGATGCACTGCCACAGACCGTCAATCACTTTGTACCCTGCCAAACAAGAACACCAATGTCTGCTCCCTTTTAGCACAATGGATTAAAGGTCAGATTAACTCACGGCTGTCAATGCTTCAGGTAGTCCGTCTGCCCTGTGCTACACAAGTACTACTAAAGCTCTGGGTTTTGTCAGAAGGAAGCTTCTAGTAATCTTTATTGGCCGTTGCAGCAGCATATCTTATGCAGTCTCTTATTTACGAGCTGAAGTTAAAAATGAAGCATTTGCAACCATGAATAATTTTCAGATGAAGCCAACGTTTTGCACTTATGCTCTCGTGAAATATATAGGTAAACTGGCCAAGTAATGCTTTCCCGTAACTGTTCCCCCTTTTATTCAGGAATTATAACATAATCAGAAAACTATGTTCTTGAATTATTAAATGTTTACGATTTTAGAAATGTATGGCTTTCTTTATAAGATGCATTTAAAATTGAAACAATGATCACAGCTTCTCTGTTGTCAAAAAAATTGATTGCATTCACATTTTTTTCCAATATGGCTTTCTTTTTGTGCTGTCAGCAATTCCATGCATGTTGTAATATTTTACAATTGGATTCAGAACATCCATGAATCCTGCTGTCTCAGAAATTCATATACCTGGTATTCCTCTTCTCTATCTGAGCAGCAAATGTTTTATCAAACTTAATTGACTTTATCTCATGATATATCTTACACTGATAAACGCAAAATGTGTTGGTTATCAACCTAAAACCCCCAAAAGAATAAAAATATGCAAATATTGAGCATTGAGGGCTTTCTCTGCTTAAAGCCTAAAAGCACCGTTCTAATAAACTCACTGCATTTTGATGACTAGACAGTGCATAAGGGAATAAATTGTGCACATCACTGGACAATCGCTAGGAGTAAACTTAAGTCTAATAAAGGCTCACAGTTTTACTGTCCTGGGTGGTGTGAAGTGTGAGCTGATTGGCAAAGGTAAACCATTTACTGAGATAGATATTAAAAAGCTGTCTTTCTGACTATATGTCTTCAGATGTACTCATTTCACAACAAATGGAGTTTGATTATTTATCTTACTGATGGACAATAATTTTTACAAACTGCTCTGAAAATATCAATTTGTCTGTTCTTCTTTTAAAAAAACAAATGTTGTGGCTTATTCAGTGGTTTAACTTCATCACTAGAAACATTTCATGTGTGAAAATCAAAACTTCATGATGTCTTTTTCATTGTTTTTTCAGATAGTCCATCCACAGTAGATGGATCTTGCGATGTGACAACGTACTATTTGGAAATGAGTGAGACAGATAAAGAAGCCTTAGTGGTGTACGACGGTCCCAATTTAGAATGTACAGTCAGCAGCCTCCTGCCCGGAACCACTTACAGTTTTAGAGTCAGGGCTGCCAACGATGCAGGGGTAGGTTCAGTTTGTAAGCAAAAAGATGAGAAGGTGGCCTGTGCAATACTTAAGTAACAAATCACTAGATTGAGCAATAAAGTTCCACTGAATTTTGTTACATTTTGAAAGAGTATATTTATATAAAAAAAAGGTTTGTAAGTTGTACCTGCATTGATTTTACAGTTAGCCTTTCTGATAAAATTATAATTTAAGCAAGATCAAACAAGAAATTAAAATTTCTATCATAATTATATCATTTTAAACCTGTTACTGTGAGCATCCAATAATGCATAATCTTCAAAAACATTTTCCTACTGCATCTAGACCTCATCTTATCTTCTGAAATCTTTTTTCTTGTTGAGGGTAAATTTAAGTCACTGGTAGACAATCAAAAGAGAACAGTGCAAGCATAGATAGATAGATAGATAGATAGATACATACATTCTTTATTTGTCCCAGGGGGAAATTAAAACTTTACAGATCTTGAGGGTATATATATATATATATATATGGTGGAGTATCGGCCTCGAAGTCCAAAAGCACACACGTTTATTTTCTTTTTACAGTCCTTTGCACAGCACAACCCACCAGCACTATTGGCTACAGTCCTTGTCTTTCATTTCTCTCACTCGTCTCTCTTTCCTGCCGCCTCTACTTCTCTCCCACAAACACTGTCTTCTACCTTCCAACTCTGGCTCCCTGAATGAAGTGAGGCAGCCCCCACTTTTATAGTTCACCCGGATGTGCTCCACGTGCAAGCTGATGACCTTCCTGCAGCACTTCCTGGTATAGCGAAAGTGCTGCAGTCCATGGCTCCGTAACCATCAGGGTGCCCCCTGGCGGTGGGTTGAGCGTCTAAGCTCCGATCCCATGGCCCCAATGCAAACCAAGGGCGGCTGCCTTCTTATGTCCCAGGGGAAGTATTGTTTCTTTCCCGGTCCTTCCATCCTACAGGCATCCAGGAGCCCCAGCCATGCGTCACAATATATATAAAACAGTCAACAAACACATATTACAACTGACACTATAACTAATTTTGCCAACAAACATTGACTAATAGGGGTGGTGCGGTGGGTAGCGCTGCTGCCTCGCAGTTAGGAGACCCAGGTTCGCTTCCCGAGTTTGCATGTTCTCCCCATGTCTGCGTGGGTTTCCTCCCACAGTCCAAAGACATGCAGGTTAGGTGCATTGGCGATCCTAAATTGTGCTTGGTGTGTGTGTCCTGTGGTGGGCTGGCGCCCTGCCCGGGATTTGTTCCTGCCTTGCTCCCTGTGTTGGCTGGGATTGGCTCCAGCAGACCCCCGTGACCCTGTGTTAGGATATAGCGGGTTGGGGGATGGATGGATGGATGGACAGTGACTAATATAATGTCATTTTAATTTGTCATTAATATATTTAAATTAAATTACTGATGGCTTATTTATAATCTCCTTCTGTTTGTGTCAATTGTTTTGCTTCACACTTACCATATGCAGCATGGTCCGTATTCTGATGCAATAGAAGTAACTACTGCAGCTGGGCCTCCTGGCCAGTGGAGGGCACCATGTCTAACTCACCTGTCTGCATCCTGTGTTCTTGCTAGCTGGGAGGTAAGTAGTTAATAGGTTTGCATTGTGTTCATAACTAAACAGAGTTGCTGTAAATGTGAAAAAGAAATTATATTTTAAATGGAGGGAAAACACAGCACAGTTTGTAGGAAGATCTTGTATTTATTGTCCATTCAAGGTCAAGTTAAGCTCTAAAGACAATATATGAAAGATATAATTTGTTAAAAGATGTTTTTAATTAAAAAGTCATAAATCGAGGTACTGTGCTAATCATTAGTATTTTTTGCATCATAAGTGGTGATAGTTCTCAGAGCCAGTGTTATTATTATAATTTGAATGTTTATGGTGATGAAGAAGCTGATTTTTCAGTTTGTTAGAGAAGCTTTAAACTTGTAGCTGCTGCTTATTTCACTTTGCAGAGTCCGGACAATTCAGGAGCCGACATCGCAGAGTACAGACTGGAATGGAGCAGAGACGAGGCGTCATTAGAGCTAATTTACCGCGGTACAGACACACAGTATGAAATTACAGGACTTGATGCTGCAACACATTATTGCTGTCGATTGCAGGTGGGCAGATAAACAAATTCTTTTATTAGATGAGGATTTGCAAATTATACATATTCTGACAAATTAGCCCTTTTTGTTTTGTAAAAGCTTGTAGGGCCTTTTAGTCACATAATTAATTCAAAACACCCAATGTATTGATACTAAAATATGTTTTTATAATTTTCTGTTTTTTTGTTTTCTGCAGGTAAGCATTTTAACTGTAATAGTTCACTTGGGTTTTTCTTTTTTTTTCTTTTTTTTGCTGTTCCCAAACCTTTAAAAACCTTTAAATGTGCAGTACTGCAGCATTGCAGAGTACCAAGTGTTTTTTTTTTTTCTTTTCATATAATAACATAAAGAAAATGTCAAACTAATCTTCAGTTAGGCTGGAGCAGGGGTGGGCAATGTCAGCCCTGGAGAGCCACAGTGGCTACAGGTTTTCATTCCAACCCAACTGCTTAATTAGAAACCAATCCTTGCCAATCTCAGACCTTATTTAATTTTATGGCTTACTAGTCTGCAATGTAGGGTTCTTATATCATAGATTTTTTCCTTTGCATGGATGTCATTCAAATGATTTCAAGCCTAGAACGTTTGATTTTCAGTCTGTCACATTTTTCTATTAGGTGTTGTATTAAATCAAACAGTGCATGATGAACCCACAGAGATGTAAATGGAAACAAGTTAGATGGAGAACTGCTGGCTGCTTTGTCATTTACATCTTATTGCTAATAAGGAGCCATTAAACAATGAATGCAGCTCTTTAAGATTGAAATAAGCAATTAACGGTGGGGAACCGTGAGACCACTAAACCAAAGCATCAAAATGTCAATTAAGCAGTACAGTGTTTCATCAGCAATAATTAACTTCTCATTAAGAAACTGGGTTGGACCAAAAACCTGCTGCCACTGCGGCTCTCCAGGACCGACATTGCCTACCCCTGGGCTAGATGCATGATGATTAAGATCAAGTCCTTATGGCTATATTATGGCTGTAATATATATTATAAAGTAGGCTGGTTTTCTTCTATGAACTGGCCTCATGTAAGTGATGGTCTTTATGATGGTCTGCCACTCTGCCCAGTTCTCTTTCCTACTAAGAGCCAGATGCTGCTGAGATAGGCTTCACCCCTACATGACTCTATGGGAGTCAGCAAATTTGCAAAATGGATGGATACATGGATATAATAATTTTTAAAGTGTTTTAAAACCTACATTTAAAAAAAAAAATTAAGCAATATCCAATTTTTTTATAACTGAAATAAGTACCTGTTTGTTTGACACCTTAATGGCTGTTTCTTTGTTTGCCATTAAAACAAAAATAACAAGCTTGTCACCGTTACAGACAACAATTTCAAGGAAATTGAAGCATGACAGTCAGAACCAAGGAAAATAATGGCTCATGCCATTAATGTAACACTCAAAAATATTTCATTTAATCTCCTTTGACATTAGTTTATACTCCCTCTTATGTTTTATGTAAGTTCAGTAACAATTATCATGCTTATTCTTTTTGACAGTTGCTTGTGATTTCGCCCTCGAATCAAGGAGGGTGGAAAAAAGGAGTAAGTGGTCGCTAAAAATCTGTCCACACCGTTGTTTACAGGCCCTCAAGGATTATCGCCATCTGTTGCCATGTCCCAACTTTCTTATTCCTTTTTTAAAAGATTAGCTTACAAACCTATACACACTGAAACTGTAATTCGTCTTAATTTATAATAATGTCACTCCCTCTTGCAGAGATGGTTACATTTCAGATGCTAGATGAAATTTTAATTCTTGAATTGGATAGAAGTTATGTAATCTTTCTGTTTATTCAAAACGTAGAAACCTCAAGATTTCTTCCTCCAAGGAAAGCTAATTGAAAATATAATATAAGGTTCAAGAATGTAGAAAAAGGTTACTGAACGAATTTATGTGTTCTTCCTTGAATTATTTCAATAGAGTCATTTGTACGGGTCTAAAAATACATTCTCAATTTTATAATTTTCTGAAGAGAAGTGACAGTAATTTTATTTCAGCTATGAGGTTTACATTCATATTAAATCAATTCAAAAAATCTTTAAACTAAGCTATTATTTAACATTTTAGAATTTCAGCTTTGTATTGGATTTTTTTTCTTGTTATCTTTTGTAAAAGTGTGCATGGATATATTTTGGCTGATGCATTTTGTCTGTTTTTTAAATGCATAAAAATAATGTGTGTCCACCTGTCTTTCTCTTTTAAGGCAGACTGCTCAATACTAAAGCCCAATGAAAATGTACTTAACACTGGTGCTTTGTGTTTTTCTTTTTTTTTTTAATTGCAGGCAGCTAACCAAGCAGGTGTTGGGCCCTACAGTGAAATTGTAAGCTGCTGTATGCCTGCCTCAGTGCCTGGTATGGTGCCTGTGCTATTTGTTGTAGAGGATTATCATTCGGACGCGATTCTTTTCTCCCCTTCAACGTGCCTTGCATTAAAATGGGAAGAGCCTTGCCATAACGGCTCAGAAATCACATCTTACGTCATTGAACTTGGAGACTGTCAAATTACAGTTGAAAATGTGACGAGCTATGTAATTGAGGGTCTACAGCCAGACCATGAATACAGGTAGGCACCTACTGCTAGTTAGCTCTTCATACTGGTGTGTCGTGTGTTACCTGTGACTTATCAGAGTGTGAACGGTCAACTGCTTCATTGTTTTGTGAGCAGACCTGTTTCGTACTTGATTTCAGTGAGGCCTTGCAAGAAACAGAAGGCCAAAAAGTAAAACAAAACTGTAAAATCATTCAAGCAAAGATTTCAGAGTTCAAAATGAAATTTCAACTTTTTCTGCTGAAGATATTTGTAGAGTTTAGGATATTAACACCAGAATCCCTGAAGCCTAAGAAAAAGTAAATAAATATAGGTAAGCAACATTCAATGTGGCTTTTATATAAGTAACATATAAATGTTTTTATATAAAGACCATCACAAAACATAATCACAAACAGAACTTTTCACAATACCTTGGCAAGCTCTGTAAGCTCTACTGCTTCATTAGAGGACAGGTGTGGGGCAGACTGACTGGCAGGATGGCGCCCGACCTCTTGGTGCATCCAAACATTTCCATCTTTCGCCTTTATGTGAGTGGACGTTTCTTGTGGGTGTGGGGGGTGCTGTTTGTTCTCTTTCTCTTATGTATAATACTCATCCAAGTTCACCCATGTTATAGCACATTTTTATTTGAACACAGTTTTGTCAGATCGGGGTAGCGTGAACGTGACTGAGAGAATAAAACTGAATTAAAAAAAAAAAGCTAACCTTTACTAGTACCATAAATTTACACCGGCTGTTACAGACTCAAATCAAATGTATGTTTTCATTCTATAATAGTAACAATAAGATCAGCTCACTACTCAAAATGATAATTCTGGGAAACGTCTGGAATCGATCCCGTGACCTCTTGATTATGAGTCATCAGTTCTTACCACTGCACCACCCAAGCAGTTGTATCAGCAGCTTACCCTAACCCGATTTCTTTTTGTTTGGTTATATTCTTTGAATAAAAGCACACTTGTTTTGTTATATATATATATATATATATATATATATATATATATATATATATATATATATATATATATATATACATACACAGTATATATAAATATATATATTTTGTTGTATTCTTTGTGAAAGTGTTTATTTGATATTTGGACTTCAGTTTTCACACATTATACACTTCATGTCAAAATTTTGTCATTAGTACTATAACAAGTTGAGCTCTGGCGCTGGAGGGGATGAAATAGCAGGTTGCTTGCTGCTTGTGCTGATCGACATATTTGCAACACAAAAGACTCTAATGGAGAGGTGCGAAGGAATTTAAAGTGGCTCGGGATTATGAGCTTTTTGTAGGCTTCAGGGATTCTAGGGTTAAAGCTATTCACTAGGTGTCATTCATCTACTTTTGACTTTGTTGTTATTGGAACACACTCAGCTATCATTGTTTTTATCTCTAAATGATCTGTGTCATTGTCAATCTATATATATATAATTCACTAAGGCAAGACACCCATGGAAAGCACACCGGAAGGGGCGTGGATTCACTAAGCCACCGACAAGTAAGATACCTATGTCGCACGCAGGGAGGAGCCACGCCCATCAACTCCAAGACCATTGGATACGACGACAACTCGCAGAGCCACGCCCACCAACTCGGGTGCGACGACACAGAAAGAACGGCGTCATTTATATTCGTCTGTCGTAGAGGCCTCATGTACCTCCGAGCCACCTTGACTGTTCATAGAGGCATGTTTCTCGCGGAGGTGAGTCGCCATATGCAGCGTGTAAAACAGTTTGCGAGGGGTATCCCATGGCATCCTTAAAACAATCCTTTACAACTGAGGTTAAAACACAAAGAAGTAAGCAGTCTTTAAAAACCGAGTTTTCGGTTACGACGCACGACCATGTTGTGCACCATAGCAAACTGTTGTACACGCTACATACAGCAATTCGCATCTGCGACAAACATGCGTCTTCTTCACTCGCGGGCAATTATATGTTGCTCTCTCCAGAGTTCCATCTTTTCATTCACTTTCTGTTGTATCCTCAAACCCTCCCTTTTTAGACAACTGTGTATTTCCAGAAGTGTTCAACCATCAATAAATAATTATACGGCGTTTGTTATGCCGCGGGTTCACTATTGTGTTGTATTTTGCTCTCTCCAGAGTTCCATCTTTTCATTCACTTACTGTTGTATTCTCACACCAACCCATTTTAGGCAACCGTGTCTTTCCAGAAGTGTTAAGCATTCAATAAATAATTATGCATGAGATTGAGCGTGTGTTTACCCGGCGCAGAGAGGCGTGGGTAAGCCGTTGAACCCCATTCGGGCTGCAAACCGTGGAATTCCCACTAAGTGTGACTCATATGCTCCCACTGGTTGCATCCCTACCCTTTGTGCACACCCCCCCTCCCACCTCGCTACTACTGTGGTCGGGTGTCTTGGTGGATTATACTGTATATAGAAAAGCAGCCAACAACTCAAGTGACGAGTTAGAGGTGGGCACATGAGCGGGTAGTACATACTGAACGAGAATTCAGCAGACTAGCATGACGGAGGGAGCTGAATGGACGTCCTCCTCCTCTCCTCCCGTTCCACACTCCGCGCCGTGCACCCCCATCCCTCCGTCTGGCAAGAGAAGGCGCGATTGTGGTCCTCCAGTTTTCAGTCACGGACGATTGTGTGTTGGTTCGTTCCGTACATTATTACAATGTTGCTTTTCTTGCGGTAATTTATTACATTACCGATTTTTCAAATTATAATTTTCTCCCTGTGCTTAAAAATCATTAAAAAAACCGGCCTGATTATGCGGCGTATGGTATGCCGCGGGTTGGCTAGTTATTTATAATTTAGTAACCATAAACCCTCACACCATGGAAAATGAAGACTCGGTAATATTGAAATCCCCAAGCTTAGGTACACCACTACAGACTCTTTATTATATAACCATTTACACTGCTTCTCAGACACTTCTAAAATGAATTTAAAAATGTAAAATCTCTGTGTTCTTCCGGGACTGTTGATTTTCATACTAAATACTCTCTTATTTAGGTGAAAATGGAAATAACATTCTTGCTTTGTTAGATGAAGTATTGATTGATTTTGCATTCCATTCATAATTTTAAATTGTTCATGAAGTTTTGTTTAATTGTCAAGCCCACTTTATCCAGTTCAGAGTCATTGGGAAGCAAGAGTAAATCCTGGCAGCATGGAGTAAGACGTAGAAATGAACCCTTTATAGGATATCAGTCCATCGCAAATCACTTACCCTCACGCTAATGGTGGAATGGGAACCCAGGATCATCGAGCTATGACAGATCAGCTAATCACTGCTCCAATGATCCGCTGACATAGCAATTTTCTTTTTATTTTACTTTATTGAAGGACATTTTGAGCATTTTCATTGTAATTGGATTTGAAGGCCTTATGGAGAGTAATGTTCCAGTATTTGACACACAATGGAAGAGAGTGCATGATCAACTCTTACGCTGCTAAGTTTATGTCACTGAATCTGTGTTTTTTTTACTCTAAACTCTTTATGCATTTTGTAAAGTTGTTTTTTTTATTTTTTTTTTTAACATGTTACAATAATTGACAAAAAATGGCCATATTATTTGATATATTGTACTACAGGAGTGGTTGCTTACCATGAAAGTTTCAAAATTTACCAATAAGGAATTCTGAACTGAATATGAAACATAACTGCATATGCTGTATTTGAATACAACAGCGAGAGAAAGAGATAACAGGATCATAGGCAGTAAAAACGAAGTCCACATGTGCCACACCAGGCTGCACTTATCATCACTGCAGAGATTTCAGCTGTACTTAGAAGGGCATTCATGGGAGGTTCAACCAAAATTCAACCTGTTTTATTGGGTGTTTAGTCTTTCTTCTCCATTAAATACTGCTTACACTACGTACACTTTTACAGTGTACATCAAGATCTGTATTTTCTGAAATCACTTTACCAAGCCATTTCATCAAAAAAGTTCAGGCCTATTGTATAGAAAAAAAACACCATTTTATTTTTTTAAGTTGTCATCTTCTTGATAATAAGTACATTGCACTTCATCCCTGTAAACACTTGGTGGTTTTCACGTGGCTTCTGACATGCTAAGGGTGTGTATTTATTACACACCTGCCAGCTTACCCCACCAAGAGAAGAAGAGCTACTTGTACTTACAAGTGTCTGTGCATAAGAGCAAAAGACTGAGTGACAGTTTATTAAGCAGAAAGAAAATAAGTTATCTTGTAAATATTTATGCTGGGTAATAGAGCTGTTGTTCCAGTCTTCAGAAATTCTTCCAGGGGTCACAATGCCTTATTGATTTCTTTCTGCTAAAAAGAGCTGTTTGTGGTGTTTTCTTGATTTACACCATATTAATCGTCTGCCTGGGTTACGCTAGGTTTTTTGTTTTTTCCCCAGATGTCTTTCCGCTGTTCTAAACTCAATTATTCCACACAGCTGTAAACATTTAAATTAATCTTTGCAATAGTGGGAGTTGAGCGTGGGATATAATTGGTCATTTAACCATGTTCTGAACAGATCAGCCTGTCAGGTTGTCCTAATGATTATTTTTGTGTTTAACTTTTTTTTTTTAAAGATAAGCTTTTATGAATGCCAAGAAAGAAATATGACTCAGTTGTTACACAAAGCTGCTTCCACCTTAAAAAATAAATCCCTTTAATGCAAATTTGTTTAGTCCTTGAAACCAAGTGGCAGTTGAGAAACCAGCCAACTAATGAATTGAAAGATGAACAAGTGCACCTGAATACTTAGTGTGGGTGCCAGGAAAGCAGCCGGGATCTGCATGTTCAGGTGTCACCGTCCTCTATTCAGAGTCCTTGTGACAGACAATGAAGAGACTTTTTAAGTGAATGAATGTGTCTTTTCTCACTTAACTTTTTGATGGGGAAGAGTTTAAATTAAAAGCGCACACTCTGGGTGGAAAAAGGGAACAAAATAGGAGCAGTGGTATTAAAATATTTCCTTTGCACCCCCACTCTTTCAGTAAACCATTACAGACCTGTTTTATTACAATTACTGTTTTGCTGGCAATAGATTGCTGCTTTACTCCATTTTCTGGCCCCAAATAATTAATCACTGCCTTCAGTAATTTCAGAAGTAATTTGTATTTTGCAGAAGCTCCAATGAAAAAAATGACACAATAGGCTAACTGCAAGGCCATACTTAGAAATAAGAGAAACAGAAGAAGCTTTGATAACAGGATCTGCATATTAAACTTAAACCAGGGCTGGGACAGACTACCATTAAAGTTTAAAACTTAGGTTCTGTTATTAAAGCTTCTTCTATTTTTCCTACTTCTTGTGCGGATGCTGTTTAAACACAGACTCGGAACAGCAACTCACACACAGGACAATCAAGTAAAAGCACTTTGAATGGAAGTTAAACCACCCAGGCATACAGCTTTTAACATGCCTGTTTTCTTGGACCACTTCAGAATGCTTTTTGTTTGTGTTTTAATTCTAAGGATTAGTGAATTAATCATACAATACAAATTATTTTTGTATAGCCCAAAATCACACAAGAAGTGCCACAATGGGCTTTAACAGGCCCTGCTTTTTGACAGCCCCCCAACCTTGACTCTGTAAGAGCTGGTTTATACTTGACGCTCAAAACGCGTGCACGCATCATAATATTTTTAATAAGTGTCTTCATGGTTGAATGACATAGTCTGATTCCTACTGCAGTGCTAAAAAAAAGAAGGCTGTGCAAGGTTTGCTTGTCTCTTCTCTCTTTTTCCATTTTTTCATGAATGCTTGTAAAGTAAAGCTATGTGTGTGGACATGGGACAGCTACGTACTGAACATGCATATAACATTTTTACATATTGCCTCTTGGCACCAGAGATGTTTCCCATTCACCTGCATATTGAAATAAAAATGTAACAATCAAGCAGTTGTGAATTAATAAGAGCTGATGGACATGTGAAGAAAGTTATAGAGAAGGCATAGCACTGGATTTAGGGTTTCTTTTACTTTTTACTGACAAAAATACTGAATAATATTATTGATGTCTCTACAGTTTGACAGGTCCAAAGCAGGAGCAGAAGTAGAAGGAAATTTCCTGACATGCTTGCTGCCCTTAGTGCTTATTTGTTATTCACTCACAACCCAATAAAAAGGCTTTGTAAATGTACTATTAGATCTTAAATTGCTAGTACAAATAGCAAGCCCTACAGCAGTCCTAAGTTTGTTAAGGTAATTAAACAAGTGTCCTGCTTTTGTGTTTGATTTGCTAAAAAAATCTCAAGTCTGGAAAAGGCAGAACATCTCTAGCACTTTTCACTGGAGACTTTCTATAACAAGGAGCAAAAAAAAAATGTGTGTCTTAGCTTATAAAATTGCAATGGCTTCCATTATTGTGAAAGTTTTATTTATTATTTATACTTGCGTTATCCCATTTTCTAAATACCTTGTATGCAAATTACTACTGTGCATCTCAGTGCTTTCATGGAGAAAATAACATTGTAAGTAATATTTCCCAGAAGAGTGAAACTATTTCAACAAATTGCATCTCCTTAGCAAACTTTGTTAGATAACATGATTCATTTTAAATTTTAATATACAGGTACATCAAATAAGTACTCTGTGGTTACATTAAGTTAGTTTTCTTTAATTTATTTTAGGCCTAATGTTTTTGTTTTTTTTTAGCGCCTCTCTTTTATTTAGGTTTTAAATCATTGAGAATTCATTCTTGCTTTCAGGTTTTACTCTTGGTATTTGAACTTGCTGAATTACTTTTTGTTCTAGAAATAGCACAATCCCAGTTTATTGTTTTAGGAGCCTTCTCATTTTCTTGTACCCATTGCCATAACACAACAGCCTTGTGACATCATCAGCATGACACTTTTTAAAACAGTATCATGCTCAGAATTATCATCTAATCCGGCTAATATATTCTGTAAACTCTTTTTGCAAGTGTGAGTGTTCAAATGTATTGTCTCCAATCTTCTGACTGATTTTTGTTCTGTTATTTGGTTTTGACGAATGTTAAACTCATGTTAACCTCTCATATTGTTTTTTTGCCCATTTTTCCACCTCCTGCTCCATTGTGCTTTCCAGCTGCCAGCCAAATTTCACTCAGTGGGCATTACATCTTTCTGGTGTGTTGTCTGCAATTTTGTTTCCTGTGTCTCTGCAGTGGAAACTTAAACCAAAGTCACATTACACCTGTTTTATTTACAGGAGATGTCAGATGTGTTGATTGAAGTTATTGATCTTTTTACCAGAGCATTTCAATTTACACGACTAAAAATCACCGCGTATGTCAAATTTTGCAGCTGCGTAGCGACTTTCCAACACAATTTCACACGTCCAAAGAATCACATCATCACCCCTTCTTCTAACAACCAATACCATAGTACCTGAGAGAACCTTCTTTGTACAACAGGTTAACAGGGACAGCAAGTTCAGCCATGATCTCTGCTCTTTTCCTTTTTTAATGGTCTGTCATGGTACGTAAAACATGAGACATCAGACAGACCGGCCACTCTTCTGTTTTCAAGGTCCAAAACATCAGAGTTGATTATTCCTCATTGTAGTTGTGGGTGAGCACTTATTGGTTGTCAGCTCTCATGCACACAGAGTCTTACCCTATGATTAAGGTCAAACCTGTTTAATATTGTCAGGCTGAGTTGCGGTGTAGTTGGAGTGAGTTGCGGAGTATGTCAGACTACATGACTGAAGGTTACAGGTCTGTGAATGAAGGCTGCAACTGAAAACCACAAGAGAAGTTGTGTAATGTGACATGGCCTTTAAGTGTAAAAAATCTTGATCAAAACAAGAATGATGTCCTAGACATTTGTAGCTTTATCAAGTTTTTTTTTTTTTTTTAAACTGAAAACATCTGAAATCTAAATAATGCATATGTAATATGGATGCTGAACATCTGAAATCCACATATGGTTATGGATCAATTGTATACATTATTAAAAACAGTTAATTTCCATGAGTCTAATTCAAAAGTTTTCTTAGTAGCTGAAGACTATAAAGTTTGAACCGTTAATATTTTGGTATAATGTTTGGACTGGAAAAATTCATATTCAAAAAATAACTTTTTCCCTTGATACATAATGCCTGTATACATTCATAACAGTATAGTTAAGAGTTAGTTAAACTGAGTTTACTCAGGACGATGAGTTTACTACTTACTTAATTTTTGTAGGACACCATCATTTGCTGGAAATGTCCCTCAGTCTAGAGACGTTCCTGCTACTGAGTAACAGTGGGGTTTGTGCATGTTTGCCATAACAGTTACTTTTGCTGCATTGCCACATTCAGGTTTAGTGCCTTCAGCTCCACTACAGATTGTTTAAGTGTTGTTGCAAACTAAGAGATTTAAATACACTTTTAGATTTTTAATTTGACTGCCACATATAGAGTGAGCCTTTGAAGTGCCAGGACACTCGTTTTAAATGGTCTGAACGTGTTCTGAAGATGGATATAAATTTGTTTTTATTATCTTTCTGTTCAAAACAGTTGTGCCTTGGATATTTAGAATACTGTTGTGTGTTAGTCTCTGGTCATCATTTTTTTTTCTAAATATGGATGACAAATAATTAATATTTATTTGTTCTGTTTAGTAATTGCACTCATCCCACCATCCATTTTCTGCATCTGCTTTTGCTATTACACAAAGCTCTTTCTGACAGCATTGCGCATTAACATTGTCAATTCATTATGGAGTAGTTCAGGAATTGTCTTGTTTTTTGTTTTGTTTTGTTTTTCACCCTAACAACTGTGTTTGTCTTGTCCAGCATGCTGCTTCATCAAGTGTACTCTGATTACACATTTCAAAAGGTTCTATTCTATTATTTTTCATTGAACACCTGCCTGACATTGAAAAGTGGTAATTTTAAGAAATGAAGAGCATCATGAGAGCACAGTTGATTCATTTTTATTTTTTTTAAAGCAACTATATTCACTAAAACATGATTGACATATACATTTAATTTTATACATTAGGATCAATCACAAATAAAACTGACAAAGCAAGTGGACATTTATTTAGTTACTCTTTCCTAGTAAATGCTTCTGTCCATTCAAATGGAAAATATGAACATGATTTGTGAACTAGCCTTGTCTTTAAGTCAGGTCACTTTTGATTGAAAGGTAAACATACATTTATCTATCCATTTCTCTTCCCTCTAAATTTACTTCATAGAGCAAGAATTAAATGGACTGACTGAAGCTGCAGTAGACTGGAGTCAATGCTGGGCCCACACTAATGCATCCACTCACACTGGGGCAATTTAGCAACACCAGCTGAACTTGCAGGAAATCTTTAGATAATAAGATCAAACTAGAAACATGACAGACATATAGCCATCCATTTTCTGAGAATGCTTTTTGTAGTGTCACATGTAAATCGACCAAACCCTGAACTGAATACCATTTCTTCGCTAACTGACATGTCTTTACAAAGTGCAAGTAGACCACAGTATATCCAAAAGAAAATCATCATTGACATAAAATGAGAACATACAAACTCCACCGTATCTGGAATTGGTCTGCAAATTCCACTCAGGCCCCGGGAGCTATGGATCATCTTATCAAACCACTGTGCCGCTGTATCCCTCGTCAAACCTACAAATGTTTCCTGTTAAAAATCATCCCCATATACTTTGCAACACACTCCTTTCTGTTCCTAAGTGATATTTGTTTTATATAACCGGAAACAAAGACAGATGTAGTAATTTCCTCAAGGTCACGTTGAAAGTTAGCAACTTGAAGCTTCATGTCCATTTGCTCATCAGTATGACGTGCAGTGAGCGTGCTACCAATTCAGTCTGAACATTATCACTTTAGCACGTCTTTTGCGATCATTATAGGAAGTTTAATTCCTTGAAAAATTTTACTGAAAAAAGCGGCTAAAAGCAAATCAAGTAGATGTTTCATATCTGTCATACTAAACTAGAACCTCTCTTTTTACAAAAGGCTTGGATAACTGATGTAATGCTGCTTGCCAATAGTAAAAAATAACTCTTAGCAAATCACTTTGTGAAGCAGAGAGGAGACATATGGCACCATTATATTTATCTCAGGCGTCAGTCTTAATATTGTCTGAACTAAAGCTGAGGTTGTGAAAGTAATTCAGAGATTTAATTTTCTGATACACCTGAAAGGTGTTTATTCTAAACTCTTGTTTCACTGATCACTTTGGAGTTTCTTTGACTTCTTTTACTTACACAAGAAGAAAGTGCTAAAGTAAATCATGTTATGTCTTATTTATTCTTAGGACATATTTTGATATTTTTGTAGCTGAAAACATTTTAGAAAATGCCTACGTATGTTGGATTAAAAGGATAAACTGCTCGAAGAGCTAGTAGACTGTCTTGTTGAATCCGTTCAAATGAGAATTACTAAAATAATATGACCCCTCTTATTAGCAAAGCGTAAAGAGGGGTCATTATAAGACAGAAGTGCAATAAATAATTAAAACATAAGGATGATAGGCTGTAATAGACAGCACTGCTGCCTCATAGCTCCACTGTGGCAGGTTCAAATCCCAGTTCAGTCTCCATCGGTGTGTAGTTTGTATTTTATTGAGCCAAGTAGGATTGTCACGAATGCTAGAATTTTAGTATGTGATACCGATACCAGTGAAATTTCATGATATTTGATACTTTTCAATATCACAGCAAATGTACAAATCTTATTCAACCACTTTTTATTTAAAGTACCACTTATTAAAGTTATGAATATTGTACATTTTTGGGTAATAGGATAATAAAACATATGAATACTAATACATACTAATAAATTTAATTGGTTGACAGCTTTATCCAAGGTGACTTACAACATTTCAGATACAACTGGTTCCTTTTGTTTTGTTTTTACAGTTGGAACACAGACAGGTGAAGTGCTGTGCTTATTGTCACCCAGTGTCAGTAGCAGGATTTGAGCAAACAAACTCAAGAGTTGAAGTCCAAATCCTTAAACATTACACCACACTGCATGACAAAAACTACGCTGCATTGGCAGAACAGTAAAAGCAGCTTTAAAATACCGGTATACCCATCAAGAAGTTACCCAACTATCATCTAACTAAACTAGTATCAGCATTCGTAAACATCAATACTGGGCTTGAATAGTAATGTGTAATGGACATGGGGATCTCCCCAGTGTAACAACAATTGAGGAAAATTTTATAATCCTGAGAAAACTTCAGCAGGAGGTTTATAAAGGACTAGCTGCTTGTGATCTTCGGGACAAAAAAACAATGCAAACACTCCCTAGCAGTTTTACTATATTTGTGAACTTGGAGAGGCGTCAGCTAACTCTTAAGAATTACCCAGTACAGAGGACATGGACCCCCCTGTGCTTGCTTCCCCTCTGGCTTTTGTAACGAGACACTGGTGATACCATATCTTAGCCATATCGCAAGCATATGAGTCCTATTAATCTTTGTATTGAGAAAATACCTCCTGATAGACAATGTTTTTAGTAAAAACTTCAAGCCTTGCTCTCCGTTGCTGAGGTGTTTCATTTGCACATTGTTGAGCCGCAATATTTGCTTCGTTTCAATGTTGCGTCTCTTCATCGGTGTACTTAGCAGAATGTCGTTGTAGTGTGGCAGCGTTTGCTGTACACAGGACTTTCGTAGTGAGAACTGAGATGCATGCATGCGCCATCTAGTGGCTGTGGTTGAGCGTGAGCAGAGCTGACGGCTCCATACACACACAGACAGATCTTTCGTTTATATATATCTAATGATATCAACATTGACTACTTAATTTATCTTACTATGTGCACATTATACAATTATTCTCTAACATTTTCTCTCCAGTAACTAAGATATATTGCTTACTAAACATAAAAATGCATACGTTATTTTGTTTGTACTGTTAAATTAGTTAATTCCAAGATAATTTCAGAAATTGCCATTTGAATCAACTCTTCAAAGCTGTTTTTGTAGCAACATATTTTTGAAATCTACTTTGTCAGAGAATCCCTCTGTTAGGTGTGTAAGGTTTTCTATTGTAACATTTATATTTGCCTCATTAGCTGGTTAAAACAAGCTAAAGAGTAACAGATGAATCAAATTAATTCAGTTTTTAAATGTTCCACAGTCCTGGAGCTTTCCTTTTCCAAAGCCGTCCCTCCTTTTTGTAAGAGAAGTTTAACTTCCTGCATGAAATAAATTTTGTGAACTTTACTTTAATCTCATGTAAAACGCCCTTTGTTGTGTTATTTTCAAAGTATCTTATATGAGTGATCAGGCTTTGCTATTGCTTAGTCGGTGTACACATCCAGACGTAGAATATTAACTGGACCTGCCGTTTAACTTGTACACTGCATTACACTCGTCAAATATATGACATTTGTGCTTTGAATATGTTTGTCACATTTTGGAGATTATTTGAATAGACATTAGTTTGGCTCCAGAAAACAAACGGATGTCACAAAGGGCATTCAAAGCTGGCTGCATGTGCTGCTTCCAAGTTTTGATAATAGGTAACCCAGCTGAATGACCCAAGGATAGAAGGTGACTGATTCCTTAATATATTTAAGGAGTACATTTAAAGTCCATAGCAGTAAACAAACATCTCCTTTTCACATTGTATCATCCAGCCAACATGTAATATGTGATAGAAATGAACATTTTATAAGCATGATTTCAAGTAAAGAGTAGTACGGTTGTTTTGCCATTTTGGTTTTTCCAGGTGGTATGGGCTTCCCACTACAACAGTGCAGTTTCTGTGATCAGCTCTGGGAATGCTCATATTAAATATTTCTCATGTCAGCTTTGCAGATGATAGACTATATGAGTGAAGCAGTGCACACTCAACATGTTTTAGTTCTAGTAAACATTTAAAATGTCACGGAATACTCTTCATCAACTTATGGCTTTGTTTAACTTGACAGACTACATTAGCTGACCACTGTGATGAACTGTTGTGCTGGGAAGCCTTAAAAATGAAAAACAGCACAGGGGTGATTTCTTTCCTGTTTAATATCTTCACTTCTTTTCCCTTTCCTTTTTTTTTTGAAGTGTCAGCAGTCTTCTTTGGTTTGTATTGTTTTTTTTAATGATTATTTTTTTCTATTTGGCCTCAGACTGAGGGCGGCGCGGTGGGTAGTGCTGCTGCCTCGCAGTAAGGAGACCTGGGTTCACTTCCCGGGTCCTCCCTGTGTGAAGATTGCATGTTCTCCCCGTGTCTGCGTGGGTTTCCTCCGGGTACTCCGGTTTCCTGCCACAGTCCAAAGACATGCAGGTTAGGTGCATTTGCGATCCTAAATTGTCCCTGGTTTGCGATTGGTGCGTGGGAGTGTGTGCGTGTTCTCTGCAGTCAGCTGGCACCCTGCCCGGGGTTTGTTTCCTGCCTTGCGTCCTGTGCTAGCTGAAGACCCCCGTGTCCCTGTAGTTAGGATATAACTGGTTGGATAATGGATGGATGGATGGCCTCAGACTGAAAGTTGTTGTCTTAACTCTGACTCTCTTTTTTTTTGAAATGGCATGGCAGCTAGCATGTGGTTACAAGTACAAATAACCAATACTCCAAAGTATAATGTGTGGCCTTGTCTGATAATAAACAAGTGTCCTCTTGTTGAAAGATGTAATGAGGATATGTGCTCAAGTGTCCCCTGAGATAAACCTGCATCTCACCCAGGGTTTGTTCATGCCTTGCACCCAATACTGCTAGGATAGTCTACAGACCTGGAATTGGATTAGGATAAAGGATGGTGAGATATTTAGGAAAGGCTAAGGGTTTCGCCTCTTAATAAGCAAGCTGAAAATATGGAATGTGTTTGGTAAGGACAAAAATATTATATAGTGTAATGTATGGAAGCTACTTCTACAAAGCATATTTACTAAAGAAAAGGATTTTCATCTCTCCTATTGTGAAATGATGGCAAGAATAAAGAATTTACAAATTAAGAATAATTCATCATCCAAAGAATTCAGCTTTTCTATTACTGAGGTTCAATGGTTTGTTCTTCTTTCTAAGTTACTGTTTTATAGATGACAATGTTTTTGATTACATTTTCCATCTTTATACTTTTAACTAGGGGGTTCGCCCCCTACTCGCTTTGTTTGCAAAACCACCCGCCTGCGCTATGCGACAGCCACTTCATTTCTCTTCCATTCATGTTGTGAAGAGGGGGGCTGAACACACCCCAAGGAGACGCAGTTGCTCCTCTGAAACCCCCTCTTAAACGGTGAAACAATGGAAAACAAATACAGTTTTTTTTGGGTTTTTTTTACCACCTCCTTTGCTCGATCAGCTACTGGCTTGCTGCTACTGCTGTGCCATGTGATCTGCATCTCATGTGGCACTTTGAACATTTTAAAGCCTGTACATCAGCTGTCCTACTCTTTGTCTTTTATTTCCGGCCCTGGGTGTGGTTAAATCTTTTGGCGCGAAGTCTTGTCTCGTGGGACGTGAGTACTTGACATTTTTTTAGTTTATACTTTAAAAACAGAATAAGAATCTGAAAATCTAACAACATCACATTAAAGTTCAATAAATTCTGAAAAGTATGATACCAAACATATATATGTAGGTTTTAAAATAAGCCAGATTTAAAACGAGACAAAAAACGTGACATAAAAAGTCACATAAAATCTTTGCACTTTTAGTCTTAGGATTTTATATATATAGATTAGTGACATTTCAATAGTTAAGTTGTATTGCATAACATATGTATATTGACTTGTTAAACAATTGTGTAATATTGCCTTGCACATCCCTGGCTAACAGGATTAGAATCCAACACTTGGTGGAATTAGCGCCTGTTTTCATTTTTGCCTGTACATAATAGCGGTGTGGAGAGATAGTAATAAAGAAATCACACTATCAAAGTTTAATGTGCTTTTACAAACTGCCTTCCATTTAATACGGAATCTTCCACCTGCATATTGTGTGAAATAGTTTTAAACATGAATCCTTAAATGCACTAAAGCTTTCTGTTGTTGTCTCCTGCATCCTCAGTTTAAGTGTTGAATTATTCATTGATGTTTAATTGCCTAGTTGTGCAGCTCTCTAACTTGCTCTTACCCAATTTCTGAAGTGACTGTCTCAGTGTTTCAATGAATGTTGATCACTCTAAAGAGATCAGTGCTCTCTTCTGCTATAATGACACCATAAGTACTTTTATGTATCAGAAATGGTAGTCAAATAAGAAGCCCCTTCTAAAAGGAGACTTTCCTTTCTTGTGCTTTTTTCCAATTATGCCTCTTCACCCTTCTTTTAAGAATAAAAGCAATTGTTGCCATCCTTAGTAAGGCCGAATGTTTGGCTGCTGCCATATGGATCTAATAATGTGGATTAAAGTCTTATATGTAACGTTTACACATTCTCCTTGGCTTTTCCTGGGTTATGTGCCATAAGATGTGTATGGCAGGTTGCTTTTCAGTTCTAAATTGAACCCATCTGTGTGAGTGTAGGTACGTGTTATGAACTTTGATGGACTGAGGTTCTGCAAGTTCTTGCCTGATTCTATATTTATAAACTCCCGTGCCCCCTATGATCATTAGGTGGGTTTGAGAATGTTAGATTATGATGTAAAAGATTCACCTTTAAGAAGAACACAAAGCCTGGCACACACAAGATCCTGTTAGTTAATCCACAAGTGAAGGAGATGTTGTTATTATTATTTTAATTTAGTCTGATAATCATACCTTATTGTTTTTTATCATGCTTAATGCTGCCACAACACACTCGGCTAGCTCATTACATGGATGGATGGATATGCTAGGCTGGAAATGTTCATAATCCTGAAAATGGTAAAGCTAATGGTATAGTAATGGTGATCCCAAAGCAAGAATTTTGCATTTTATAAATTGTTGTTATTGCAGTGCACTGTACATTTATGTTTACATAGTGTGGCCACTAGGAGGTGTACCAGGGTTCAAGCAGAGGTTATTTTTATTGGCAAAATCAGTGCTACACAATTTGATCCTCTACAATCTTTTTCCTTCCTTTTCTTTTCTTCTTCACTCTTCTCGGACAAGCGTTGCTGAGCTCCACTCCCAACTTTGACTCCCCAAGTCAAGTGGAGGGCTCTATTTTAAAGTCTGACCTGAGAGTGCTTCTGGTTCACAGTCCATTGAGCCCCGGAAAGCACTTCCAGATCAGCAAAGGACACAACGGTCCTTTTGCCATCAATATCTGATAACTACCCATAGCAGCCCCCACATAACCCAACAGTACAACCGTATGGGACCACAACTCCCATGCTGCCCTTTCAGGATCCATACTGACGCTAACTGGATGGGATACTGCCATCCAGACTATGGTGGAATGCCCTGCCTATAGCAGGCTGATACCCACTCTCCTGTCTTTCCGTACTCCCATGCCATTCCAGCTCCCTCGCTGACCTTCCTTTATCAAGAAAGGGAGCAGGGTCCATCCTCACTGATATGGTGATCCATCACTCACAGTAGGAATTGTTCAGAATTAGAAGCAACCCCAACTGTTTGTCTTGACCTTGTGGTCTGAATTATAGCTCTCTGGCAATTAAAGCTTGCTACAGTATTAGTGAAGTAATGATACGTGCATGGCTTAAGTATGTAAAGAAATTTTTAAAAGAAAGCAATTATACAGAGTTTTTACTAAACAGTATGTATGTATTGGCAATTGGTAGAATTTAATTTGTACTTTTTCTATTGCATTGTGTTCCAGGTTGATTTAAAATGATTTTTGGGCTGCCATGTACGTAAAGCATGCTGGACCTTTAATTTTTTTTAAACCTGTAATATTTTATATGATAGCAAATGATTAGATTTATACATGATAAAGAATGAGCAGAGGTTTGGTTGGATATTTTTCAGTAGTTAAGTCAAGGTAAAGTTTATTATTCAGTTATGTGAAATTAATTTGTTCATGTATGCTATGTAGATAAATGATAAAAATAAAATTAAATAAAGATAGTAAACAAAAAATCTCTTACTACTCACAAAAAGCATGAACTTCAAAATGTGAAGCTGCAGTTGTGCTAAAATAAACATGTTTACTAAAAAAAAAATAACAATTTTAAAAATCAGCTTTACTTATCCTACAGCTGTTCTAGTTATTTTTGAGAATGGTGCAAAATGAATTTAATTAAGTTTATTGTTGTATAGTGCTCAAAGCTATAGGTTGGCTCAGGATACTTTGCAGATATTTCATTAATCTACTGTAAGCCTTAATTAGTCAGAAACTGTTTACCAGTTTTGTAAGAGCTGCCACATCAACAGAAGATAAATGAAAAAAATAAAAAAAAGGGTTGGATCATAAGTAAAATATTTTTCTCTGTGTATAGTGAGAAGCGCCATATACAGCAGTATAGTTTGCATGTATGTGTGTGTGTTTCAGTTACAAGATAAGTGTGAAAAAAAGAGCTATAACTTAAGGGAGCTTACCAACTGAATAATCTTAGGCATGATGTGCAATATAAAGAACAAGAAAAAGCAGATTGTTTTCAGTCTTATCCCCCTGTAGTTACTACAGCTCTGCACATCCCCCTTATTCCTAAATATTGGCACCAGTACACTTCTTCTCCACTCCTCAGGCATCCTCTCACTTTCCAAGATTCCATTAAACAATCTGGTTAAAAACTCCACTGCCATCTCTCCTAAACACCATGCTTCCACAGATATGTCATCTGGACCAACGGCTTTTCCATTCATAGGAGTCCTTACTTCCTCCTTGCTAATCCGTTGCACTTCCTGATTCACTATCTCCACATTATCCAACCTTCTCTCTCTCTCATTCTCTTCATACATCAGCCTCTCAAAGTATTCTTTCCATCTGTTCAACACACCCTCCTCCCTTGTGAGTATGTTTTCATCTTTAAGTGTGTTCATAACAAATAAAAACTATATATTTGCATTTGTGAATTTCATGGGCTCAAAATATCAACAGGATCTGCCAACCAATTGCTGACTTTCACCTGTTAGTGGCATGCTCACTTGAAAATTCCACAGGGTTGTTTCAGTCTGATCACAGCAGAGCTACATGGATCATCCAGTCTCTAGGAGCCCCCCAGCAAATGCCACCTCAAGGCCTGTTCAAGACAAGGTTTAAAGTCATCATGGAAATATTATTTTTAGATTGTCCTGTCTGCCATGGGTAGTCCTGATAGGATCACAGAGCTACCAATAACTTCAGCTCGGAGAATCATTGTGGTGCATATGCCCTGTCATTCAGCAGGGTCTAGCAGCAACTCCGGCCTACAGTAATGTTGGAAAATGTAAAAGAGCAACAGTTTAGCCTGCACAGATACAACTGATCGCATTTTCTTTCTGAAATAATTCCTTAGGCAAATTATTGGTCATCAGGTGCACTGCTAACCTTGTTCACTTTGTACCAAATGTATAAATTTATATCAAAGTCAAACTAAATTATTTACCAACAATATTTCATTAAACCTCTCAGGGAAACAAATTCTTGTAGAAAGAATTTTACAGATTAAAAAGATAAATCCTAGGTGTTACTTGTACTTAGCGAATGTGCAGGCAGTGACTGTCAATGCAAATCTAAAAGCATAGGAAGTGTTTTAATTTATTTTTTAAAAAGTTTTTACTTTTTAAACATGATAAGTGGCATGTTTATTATGAAGTTTCACTCTCAGTATTAAAGTGATGTTATGAGAAATACACACCTTTTCTTTGAGTTTAAAAAACATTGCTACAGAAATGCTCAATTACTTCTGCTACTTATATGGATTAACCAGCACATGTAGTGCCTAAAAAAGTATTCACCTCCTTGGACGTTTTCCCATACAGCTTTGAATGTCAGTGGATTTTATGTGGCTTTTTTGACACTGATCAACAGAAAAAGACTGCTTAATCTCAAAGTGAAATCAAATCTTTGCAAATTGTTCTACACTCATTACAAATATAAAGCAAAAAATATTTACCCCCTTAATTTGGCACGCCATGATGTTTTAGAAGTCACAAAATTAGTTCAGTGGAGATCACTTGTGTGTAGTCCAGGGGTTTCAATTGATTGCAGAATAAATGCTCCTTACCTAGAAGGTCAGAATCTTGGCCTAGCCTACTCAATGAAGACAAAAGAACATTCCAACCAACTCCATGAAAAGGTGACTGAAAAGCACAAGTCAGGGCATAGATACAAGAAAATATCCAAACCACAGAATATCCCTTAGAGTCCAGTTAAATAAATCAATAAGAAATGGAAAGAGAATGGCACAGCTGTAAACTTGCCCAGAGTATGCTGTCCACAAAATTGTGCAAGAAAAAAACTAGTGTAGGAGACCACCAAGAGACCTATGACAACTTTGAAATAGTTACAAGCTACAATGGCAGAGACTGTGCATACATTTTCACCAGTAGTAGCATTATGGAAGACTGGCAAAAAGAAAGACACTTTTAAATAAAAAAAGCACATGACATCTTGATTCGAGATTAACTGAAGGCACATGGAAGTGAGCTGGAAGGTGGTTCAGAACTGAGCCTGATGGGCCTTTAGCCCATCGGACTTACCACTATGTTTAGCACAAGTCAAATGGTACATATTATCAACACACGACTCCCCACTGTGAAACATGGCAGTGGCAGCACCATGTTGTAGGGATGCTTCTCTGCAGCAGGCCCTGGAAGGCCTGTGAGAGTACAGGAAATAAAATGTGACAAAATCCAGTCTGCAGGAAACCTGAACCTTGGAAGAAGATTTGTTTTCCAGCAAGACAATGATCCTCAGTATAAAGCCAAAGATACACAGGAATGACTTTAAAGCAACAATATTAATGTCCTGGAGTGACCGTGTCAGAGTCCAGATCTCAGTCCAGTTAAGATTTGTGGCTGAACTTAAAAAAGGCTGTTCACTCAGGATCTCCATGCAATATGACAAAGCATGAGCGATTTTGCAAAGAAAAATGGGAAAAACTACTGTGTCCACATGTGTAAAGCTAACAGAGACATGTTGACATAAACTGAAGACTAAAATGGCTAATGACTAAATACTGACTTGAAAGGGGTGAATATGGTCAATTATTTTGTGTTTTATATGTTCCATTAATTTACACAATTTTGCAGAGATCTGATTTGACTTTAAATTAAAGAGGGTTTTTTTTGTTTGATCAGCATTAAAAACTGCAAATTACAGTACATCCACCATGATTCAATGTTGTATAATAATAAAATGTGAAAAGTTCCAAGGGGTAAAGACTTTTCCTCATTTGTTGTCTGTACTTTTTAGCAGCCTGGTATATCCTGCCTTGGGCTAACTGTTATTTGTGCGTTTCACATCTCTATATATAATTCACTAAGGCAAGACAACCATGGAAAGCACGCCGGAAGGGGCGTGGTTTCACT
Organism: Polypterus senegalus; assembly: GCF_016835505.1. Lineage (NCBI taxonomy): Eukaryota > Metazoa > Chordata > Cladistia > Polypteriformes > Polypteridae > Polypterus > Polypterus senegalus. The sequence continues at coordinate 160,759,600 of NC_053154.1, forward strand.
AAGCCGCCGACAAGTAAGACACCTATGGCGCACGCAGGAAGGAGCCACGCCGGAGGTGAATCGCCATATGCAGCATGTGAGGGGTATCTCATGGGATCTTTAAAACAATCCTTTACAACTGAGGTTAAAACACAATGAAGTAAGCAGCCTTTAAAAACCAAGTTTTCGGTTACGACGCACAACCGCATGCACCATAGCAAACTGTTTTACACGCTACTTACAGCAATTCGCATCCGCAACAAACGTGCGTCTTCTTAGATGCTCCTGCAGGAACACGGAAAGTTTACGTGAGTCACAGGTGCATCTGGACTGTGCAAAGACGACAACGACTCAAGTGACGAGTTGGAGGTGGGCACATGAGTGATGGCGGTCCGCCAGTTTTCAGTCACAGACGATTGTGTGTTGGTTCGTTCCGTGCATTGTTACAATGTTGCTTTTCTTGCTGATTTATTACATTACCGATTTTTCAAATGTTAATTTTCTCCCTGTGTTGAAAAATCATTAAAAAAAAACGGCCTGATTATGCGGCGTATGGTACGCAACGGGTTGGCTAGTTGTATCTAATCCAGCAGCTTATAGAGTTTAATGATACTTCCTTTCTTACTGACTTATTATTAGCAAATGAGTTATATACTAGTTAATTTTTGCACTTTAACATAGTTACAAGCTTTACTCATGCTGATCACTTGAAGAAGCAGTCCATTTTATTTTGTGGTATTGCTAACAATGAGCTTGTAAACATGCTAATTTATTTTTGCCTCTGGCATGTAGTCACCTGTCCTCACATTTTTATAAGTAACAATTCATCTATGCACAGAAAACACTTCAAATCAAGCAGGACCGTGGGGACATCCATCCTATTTTAGTGTCTCAGGGATTTTGAGCTTTTCCTACTGCATTTGCAGCAAAGACTAAACTAAGCCTGGATGCAATGTTAGGCTTCAGCAGTCCAGACTCACTCAAAGTTAGTTTAGGGTCTTCAGTCTGTCTAAAGGGCACAGAACTTCTTTATAGAAAACCCACCCGGGCATCAAGAGAACATGCAAGCTTCATACAGGCATGATCAGTCTGGAAGTCAAGTGAAGGTTCTTAGATATGTGAGCCATCTGTCTTTTTTTTTCTTCTTTTTTTTATATTCGGTTTCCCAGTACCCCACTTAATTTTGGGTAATACCCCAATCTGTGAAGTTGGTAATGACTTCATGCATCTTTTTTTGTCTAAAAACTTTTAAAACTTATGGCCAGCTTGTTTAAATTAGCAACCATGGTCACCAAGCTGTATGGAGCAAATTACAATTTAAGTTGAAACAGCAGTAATAGTTGTGTTCTGTTTATACCACCTTTAGGAATCCAATAAAACAGGTAAGGCTGTTGTAAGAAAGTAAGACCCTAAAGATCAGAAAACATAGCAGCAGTCTAGTTATTCCTTGAGTGAATCACAAGTGACAGGAGGACTTTCACACTTCTTTTCATCAAGTTGTGAAATATAAAATGCTGAAAAGACATTCACCTTGCAGTGATGAATGAGTCCTCTTGCTGCCAAAAACCTCTTTTTCTCATTTTGTGATTGGCAGTATAAGTCAAGAAAGCATGACATGCACAAAATAAGCTGGTATAATCCTGATTAAAAAGTAAAAAGGAATACATCACAAAGATATTTCAGTCTGGCCTCTGTCGTCTTGTTATTAATGAGAGTAATTTGCCTGAAAAAGCATTCCAGTTCAGTTATTAAATGAGCTTGAAGTGTCAATGCCTTTAACAGTTCATCATTTTCTGATGTTGCATTCGAAAGATGCCCCACTGCCATTCTGATTGCAACCAGCCTTTACTAGCCTTATATCTAGTTGTCATTATTAAAGCAGTAAATGTACCTAAGGAGTGGCAAAATTTTTTTGTTTTCTTAAATTGTCAGAAACTTCATAATAAGTGTTAACACATCTGCAGATTCAAAGAATGATTCTGCTACTTGCCACTTTGCACTCTGAATGCATGTATTGACACTCTTCATTTATTGTGTACCTTCTCAATATGAATCTCCTGTCAAAAAAACATAAATGAAAATGAGAAAAGAGAAATATGCATCCACTGTAGATCCAGAGGCTCAATTTCATTTAAAATAGTGTATGCATCTGTTATTTCTTGGAACTAATGATGATAGGCTTTTATTACTTGTTATAGCTGGTTACCTCTCACTCTAATGGATTGTCTCCATAACATGAAGCAAGTGCTTTGATAGGCTAAGCAATAAATGACCGAATGAGAAAATGTCCACTACAGGACTCGTGGAATTACTCAAATTATTATTATTCAAATTACTGTACTCCAAACCTAAGAACCTCATTTTTAGATAACCAGAAAATAAACAGTAGCATAAAAGTTTTGCTCTTAGGTGGGCCAGCATGACAAAAAGAGCCTCAATGTAGCCATTTGTACTTTTTTTGACGAAGAGAAAAACTTTGAAGGATTTTTATAAACTTGACATCTATCAAGTCGAGGGTTTGTGTGTTCTCCACAGGCCTCTAGTGAGTAGCCACCATATAGTTTGGGTAGCACAAACGTACAGCAGAGGATTGTGACCCGACATTTGCGCGACAGACATATGCGCACCGACAAAATAGCGTCGATTAAAACGTGCCGTCAAAATCGAACTGACAAAATCGCGAAAGTTTCATTAAATATGAATTACTAGTTTAAAGCATTTATACTAATGTTTATTTTAGAAGTCAATATTATGAGACGCGGCATGTCATCAGCACGGCACGCAGATAGTCCTTAAGATCACGCCCTGCATATGTAGGAAGAATTGCAGCCAGACGTCTTGATAGTTGAGTGTATTTAGACTTGCTGGCTGCCTGACTGCTGGTAATTCCGCTTTGTATACGACGTGTTATGCCAACCCTCGACTGAGTTAATTGTTCGTGGCATGCCATCAGCAGTTATAACAATTGTGTACATAGTGCGCACGTACGCGTCCCACTCTCTTGGCCTCTCTCGTGATTTTGTCGGCGTGCATTTGTCGAAAACCAGTTAGCGGGTTTGTCGGCGCTCATTTGTCCATCGCAGTTTTGTCGGGGCACATATGTCTATCGCGCTTTTGTCGTTGAACCCACAGGATATGCAAAGAAATGGGAAAAAGGCAATGATGCCATGAATGTCTAGATGACAACTTTTTAGCAGATTTCTTGAGGAATCAACATGCACTGGTGAACCTCAAGTTGCTCATTTCCTGTTTTTAATCACCGTCTATTTCTCCTATACCCTCACAGAATCTAACATACATTCTTTATCTTGCAGCCTCAGGATTCAGGCTGTGAATGAAATTGGAGCAGGACCCTTTAGTCAGGCTATGGATGTGAGGACCAGGCCTTTACCACCTTCCCCTCCTCGATTGGAGTGTGCAGCTGTTGGACCCCAGAGCCTCAAACTGAAATGGAGCGACAATGGTAGCACAAGAGTGGTGGTCACTGAAGAAATGGTTTACGTGCTTCAAATTGAACAGAAGAGTAAAGGGTGAGACAATTACCATACCTGTTCGTTTTTTTTTTGGTCATATATCCTGCAGTAAGCATGTTCAAGCCTGTTTTTTAAAATGAATTTATTTCACTGCTTGTAAAGAAGTGGGCTAATAAAATCAAAGCACATTGTTTTTCATCTGCCTCCGGTATGCTATAACTCAGTATAGAATTAGAGCACTTTTCATCACTGGCAAAGAGAGGTCACAGTTTGAAAACTCCGGCTGAAGTTCTTTAGATCTTATGCTGTGGTGCAGGGCGAGTTCTTTTAATCGGTGCTTTTAGTTTGGGAATTTGAAACGAAGTAGTCAGACAGACAGTGAGTAGGACATGTTTTCTTTGAGGGAGAATGCACTAAATCTGTTAAATTTAATTTCTAAATCTCATACTCAATTTCTTTCAGCAGAAGAAATCAGTATCCCTGACATGTAAATGTTTTAAACACTGGTTGAGATTGAAACTGTTCTCCCCTAACTGTGTAAGCTTGTTTGAATTTGTGATGCCAGGCTTTCCCGTTACAGTTGGCACATGATAAAAACAAAGTGGAGCGGTTTACTATGTGGTGGTAGAAGAAATCAACAGTAATTAACAGGAAATGCACAAATGGAATAGTCATGACATTGTTGTGCTATACCACTGCACTTCATAGTAGCTCAGTGGAGCAATTAATTTGGACGAGTAAGAAGAGTGTCTTTCTCTTCATGACTTTTCCAACAGTGACTGCCTCCAGGTCATACTCATCAGCCAACATACCTCCAGAGACCTCTCTTTATTGTTAGTGCATTGGCTGGAACACTCAATCACAGTTTAAACATGTCATGGTTATGTGGCTGGCAGTTGCAATAACTGCTAACTACTGGTGTCTATGTTTGCCAGGAGTAAATCAACCTTATTGAAGGAAGTGGGCAACATATTTGCTGAGTGTCTTCAAGGGATAAATACATCAAAATCCCGAAAAAGAGGTCTGTGAAGGAAGGAAACTGTTGGCTACAAAGTCCAAAAGAAGGGGCGTACTCAGTGTCCCAGTGATGTGGCTGCAGACTATAAAAACTAGTAGTACTGTCACCTGTAGAGAGGACAGGGAAATTCTTACTTCAACATGTCACCACAATCTGGCATCATGGTAAACCAAAATGTATTCAAATGCAGAATTTCATTTTAATTACTGGAAACCTCCACATTGAGTCAGTCCTCAGAGCCGGGACAACAACCTTTATCATTCATAAAGGTTTAAACATGATTTAATGTGCAATATTATAAACCTTAACTTTTTGCTAATTACACATGCAAAGTCTATCAAGTGTATCATTCCAAGAAAAAGCAAATTTACAACTAAGAAATTTTCCTTTTTTTTTTTGCTTAGTATTTATGCATGTGTGTGTGTTTTATATGTGTGTATATATGTTTAGATAGATAGATAAATAAATAGATAGATATACAGTGGTGTGAAAAACTATTTGCCCCCTTCCTGATTTCTTATTCTTTTTCATGTTTGTCACACAAAATGTTTATGATCATCAAACACATTTAACCATTAGTCAAATATAACACAAGTAAACACAAAATGCAGTTTTTAAATGATGGTTTTTATTATTTAAGGAGAAAAAAAATCCAAAACTACATGGCCCTGTGTGAAAAAGTAATTGCCCCCTTGTTAAAAAATAACCTAACTGTGGTGTATCACACCTGAGTTCAATTTCCGTAGCCACCCCCAGGCCTGATTACTGCCACACCTGTTTCAATCAAGAAATCACTTAAATAGGAGCTGCCTGACACAGAGAAGTAGACCAAAAGCACCTCAAAAGCTAGACATCATGCCAAGATCCAAAGAAATTCAGGAACAAATGAGAACAGAAGTAATTGAGATCTATCAGTCTGGTAAAGGTTATAAAGGCATTTCTAAAGCTTTGGGACTCCAGCGAACCATAGTGAGAGCCATTATCCACAAATGGCAAAAACATGGAACAGTGGTGAACCTTCCCAGGAGTGGCCGGCCGAACAAAATTACCCCAAGAGCGCAGAGACGACTCATCCGAGAGGTCACAAAAGACCCCAGGACAACGTCTAAAGAACTGCAGGCCTCACTTGCCTCAATTAAGGTCAGTGTTCACGACTCCACCATAAGAAAGAGACTGGGCAAAAACGACCTGCATGGCAGATTTCCAAGACGCAAACCACTGTTAAGCAAAATTAACATTAGGGCTCGTCTCAATTTTGCTAAGAAACATCTCAATGATTGCCAAGACTTTTGGGAAAATACCTTGTGGACTGATGAGACAAAAGTTTAACTTTTTGGAAGGCAAATGTCCCGTTACATCGGGCATAAAAGGAACACAGCATTTCAGAAAAAACACATCATACCAACAGTAAAATATGGTGGTGGTAGTGTGATGGTCTGGGGTTGTTTTGCTGCTTCAGGACCTGGAAGGCTTGCTGTGATAGACGGAACCATGAATTCTACTGTCTACCAAAAATCCTGAAGGAGAATGTCCGCCATCTGTTCGTCAACTCAAGCTGAAGCGATCTTGGGTGCTGCAACAGGACAATGACCCAAAACACACCAGCAAATCCACCTCTGAATGGCTGAAAAAAAACAAAATGAAGGCTTTGGAGTGGCCTAGTCAAAGTCCTGACCTGAATCCAATTGAGATGCTATGGCATGACCTTAAAAAGGCGGTTCATGCTAGAAAACCCTCAAATAAAGCTGAATTACAACAATTCTGCAAAGATGAGTGGGCCAAAATTCCTCCAGAGCTGTAAAGACTCATTGCAAGTTATCGCAAACGCTTGATTGCAGTTATTGCTGCTAAGGGTGGCCCAACCATTTATTAGGTTCAGGGGGCAATTACTTTTTCACACAGGGCCATGTAGGTTTGGATTTTTTTCTCCCTAAATAATAAAACCATCATTTAAAAACTGCATTTTGTGTTTACTTGTGTTATATTTGACTAATGGTTAAATGTGTTTGATGATCAGAATCATTTTGTGTGACAAACATGCAAAAGAATAAGAAATCAGGAAGGGGGCAAATAGTTTTTCACAGCACTGTGTGTATATATATATATATATATATATATATATATATATATATATATATATATATATATATATATATATATATATATGTGGCAGTAGGGGCAGTAGTGCACCCTGGAACCCTCAGGTACGACTCCTGACACCAGGTAATAGTCCACGACTTTTTATTATTTTTCGCAGTGCACCAAGCACCTCCCACACTCCTCACAAATCTCTTTCCACTAATAATAAACACAATAACCTCTCCTCCTCGCCCAGACACTTTGCTCCTCTCCCACCCAGCACAGCTCAGTGTCTGGACTGAGGCAGCGTCCTTTTATAGCCCCGACCGGAGGTGTTCCTGTCCCAGCAGTCCACAGTTCCTTATTCCTTCCGGGTCAGGGCAATCAGTCTATTACTTCAACCCGGGAGCACGCCATACCTTCCTGTCACGTGACCGTGACGTACTCCCGGGTCATAAGGCACAACAGAGCCCATAAGTCCCCCCACAGCGACTCCTGGTGGCGCCCAAGGTATCCAGCAGGGCTGTGTATAAACACCACAGAGTCCATAAGGCCCTGCTGGACCTCGGGCATGATCCCGCTGTCGGGAGAGCTCCTCCTGTCGGCCTGGGGGTGCGGACCGGCCTCGGAAGCCGGCAGTCTTCCACAGTTCCCCCTTAGTGACGACTTCTGGGCGGAGCGTCCGGCCCCGAGAGGGACGTCCTCCTCCAGGAGGACGCGTCGTCCGGGCCTTGAATGCGTTGTCCCTGTCCCCGAGCGAACCTTGGGGACGGTGTACTTCTTGTCTCCCGGGGACAATAGCGCCTCTCGTGGCCCGGTCGCCGGCAATTATAGCACCGACGGAGTCCTCCTGGCTGTTCCCTCTGCGGGACCAAAACATCTCGGGAACTCCGTCAGCGTCGTCTCCGCCCCTTCACCTGCCAGGGAAGTCATCATGGCCGCCTGGCGGCCCTCAAGCCTTCTTTCCATCCTGTTGGGAGACCCACCATTCCTTTTGGGGATCTCCCGCTAATGTGGGCTTGCGCTCAGCCTGAGGCCCTCCATGGGAAGAGGAGAGCCTCTGTGCTGTCTGCACACCCGCTACCTTCCGCTTACTGGGAGTCGGCGTCATTTGCACCGTCCCGCACCGATGAACAGCACTATTCAGCTGCACCGGCACGAGCGGCGCATCCCCCGGCACTCCTACCATCGGCGCTACCCGCACTTAAGACCGGTCGGGTCCTGGTGAGCCGTACTGCCCGAAAGCCACGCCACGCCGCATGCCCCGGCTGTTTGCTCCAGTCCCCACCAATCGGTCATCGTGCCCCAGTCTCTTGTCGGGTACACAGTGCTTTGACACGCGCTACTCATTCTCAGCGGTGCCCGATCGCACTGTGTCCCCTTATTCTCTACGACACGGGAGGGACTCACCTGTACTCCCGCATCGATCATCTCCGGAGCTTCCCGGCGCAGCCGCTGCACAAAATCCTTCAGCGCCTTTACAGGTGCTGCTGCCGTCGCTCCTAGTTCCTCCACTCGTCCTTTAGCTCTTCGACACCCTGCAAGAAACGGTGCAGGGGCTCGAGGTATTTCGAGACCCTGTAAGTCCAAACAGTTAGTTACTACGGCCGGCTGCATTTTCGCTTCGCGCTGAGCTTACCTTCCGCCGGGAACCAATGAGCACGCCGCCTCCAGGCACGTGTTCCGCTGGGTCGCGCAAAGGCTCCTGGGAGTTGGAGTCCTCAGAGGGACGGCTGGCTACTACAAGCCGGCTGCGATCTGCCTTCTCCTTTACCGCGGCAGACTCGCCAGCCACAACCCGTCCCTCTTTGTCGGAGGCTTTTTGTTTCGGCGGCGCTTCGCCCGCCTTCCCCTCCCTTTCCAGGAGGCTTGGACCCGTTAGGGGATGACCGCCTCGCCGGCGGACTCGGTTTCCTCCACCGTCCCGACATCCACCGCGGGTGACCAGTCTGTTGTCGCCGACCGCGGCTGTCTCTAGCCGTCTTGCGTCACGGCTTGTCTTCTGGGAGCCGCGCCATTTTGCCGAAGCACGAGGTAGTCAGTTGCGGCACCGCTGCCAGTTTCTCGGCGGGCGTCTGCAAAACATGATAAAACAAAGACGGGACGTCGGGCGGTTTACCTGCAGCCGCCTCCGCAATGGAATGCGGCACCCCCGGACCGTCTAGGGAGTATGATGCGCTCGGCAGTTGTCCGTGTCCCGGGTCTTTCGCGGCCCGGGCTTGTTTGGCCCGTATCAGCGCTCTGTCTTCCTCGCTCCGGTCAGGTAGGTCCAGGACTCCTCGTTGCCCGTCAGGCCCTGCAGCCAGCTGGGACTGACCTTCTTTTTCCCGGTCTTTTTCCCCATTACTCCGGATCGGACCAACGCTCACAGTTGTAGCTTCTTCTGTAGCGGGTGGTGTTTGCACCTCCGTAAAAAGATGTGGAACCCACCGAGGGTTGTCTGCCCACACAAAATTTATTTTTAGCGCAGGTCCCCTGCCAACAGACGGCCAGAGAATCCTGCCGACTACGCCAGTGTGGCAGTAGGGGGCAGTAGTGCACCCTGGAACCCTCAGGTACGACTCCTGACACCAGGTAATAGTCCACGACCTTTTTATTATTTTTCGCAGTGCACCAAGCACCTCCCACACTCCTCACAAATCTCTTTCCACTAATAATAAACACAATAACCTCTCCTCCTCGCCCAGACACTTTGCTCCTCTCCCACCCAGCACAGCTCAGTGTCTGGACTGAGGCAGCGTCCTTTATAGCCCCGACCGGAGGTGTTCCTGTCCCAGCAGTCCACAGTTCCTTATTCCTTCCGGTCAGGGCAATCAGTCTATTACTTCAACCCGGGAGCACGCCATACCTTCCTGTCACGTGACCGTGGCGTACTCCCGGGTCATAAGGCACAACAGAGCCCATAAGTCCCCCACAGCGACTCCTGGTGGCGCCAAGGTATCCAGCAGGGCTGTGTATAAACACCACAGAGTCCATAAGGCCCTGCTGGACCTCGGGGCATGATCCCGCTGTCGGGAGAGCTCCTCCTGTCGGCCTGGGGTGCGGACCGGCCTCGGAAGCCGGCAGTCTTCCACAGTATATATATATATATATATATATATATATATGTATGTATATATATATATATGTATATATATATATATATATATATGTGTATATATATATGTATGTATATATATATAGAAACTAGCTAACTAACTATATTAATCCTGGAGGAAATTGCAGGGGCAGACATTAAAAAAAGTCACAAATATACATATAACAGAATTATAATAGTCCCAGGTATGATAATAAGGGACAAAAACATATATAATAAAACTTACGTATGGGTAAATTAACAAAAATCTTGTGTTAATTAAGTGAACGTTGTAAAGTGATTAGGATTGCACATGCTTATTGGTTGCAATTTCACAATACAGAATATCAGTCATTGGCACAATATGTTGCCCGAGGATTCCTTATCTATTAAGATGTCTGCTAGACCAGCTCAGTATCACTCAGCAAACAGGGGACAGGGCAAGGGGTGACTTTTTGACACTTGCTCACTATAGTATGCCAGCTAAGGTTAATAAAAAGCCATTATTTAAGGGATGAGTACAGTGTTACTAAAGTCAAAGGTATTTATTTTTAATAACTGTGCATATATTCTTTTGCACCAAAACCTCTGTTGTTAAATGAACACATATTTATGATGAAACAAAAGTTGCCAAAGATATAATTATTCAAATAAGACATTGCATAGTGATCACCAGATGAAACAAATCTAACCAAACGCGTCCATTTGGAAGCGTAGAATGTTCCAGTGTACTAATTCACATCTGAAGATGTATATACTGGAAAAGTGTGTATTCATTTAGCTTCCTCAAAAAATATAATGTCTTGCTTTTTAAGGGTCTCTCAATATTTTCTAAAGTTAAACTGCATAATGTAATCAAAACTGGAAGGACCAAATAGACAGCTTTCAATAGTAAGCTACTTTGTTTAGGGCTGATGCCTCAAAACTCCCATGACCGTGCCACAAACCAAGAAAGGATTGCGATTTCTTAAAGGGTGCCTGTAGTAACTGTAGACTTGATTTGTTCATTTTATTTTCACATCATGGGTGTACACATTTCTGAGCCATTTCAGTTAAAAGGCTAAACAGCTGCAGGCACGTGTCTATTTATTTCCAGGTGATTCGTGATGTTCTAGCCTGGTATTTCTAATTGGCTTCACAGCGCTCTTCTCACAGGCAGCTGTTTATGTTAACTCTCTACTAACACCAGGCACTGTGAACAGAAAAGAAAGCATCTGAATCTGAAATCTTTGATAAATATACATTTTTTAAAACTTTGTTTTGTTATCATTAATGTAACCCCAAAATGCAAAATGTGTGTGTTCTGAAATTGTAACTTTTGCCATGCTGAAGTAGGTGTATTTGGTAAGTTGTGTAGCTTTTGCCTCCTGTTTGTTCTGGCGCTCTATTGGTAGTAGTCGTTATTAATACGGCATCACTGCAGTTTGCAAGGTATGTGAAATTTTGCCAAGACTGTGAGAAAATAACTACAAAAACGTTGAATTTAAAGAACTCATTATTAGTACAGAGTACTGCTGTATTGGGTTAGTGAAACATTTAAGAAAAGTCAGTAAACTGATCCTGTAGAGTAATCGGCACATGTTGGGGGTGCTTCATCCACCTCCAGTTTAATAAGTTTACACAGACCACAACTTGGCTACTTTTCACTTCATCAAGCATGTTTTACTCCTTCAGTTTTATACACTTTGTAGCTTTTCACTTCATCGGGCATAGTTTCTTCTTTCATTTTTGTACTACACTGACCAGCCCTCAGCGCAGTAAGCAATTGATGAGGTGTACTTTAGGTGTGTGCCATTTCACTGAGTGTGTGTTCTGCCTGAAAAAGGTGACATCCACCAATCTTCAGCAGAGAGAAGCAGAAAAGAAAAAACTAAAAAGGAGATAAACACATTTAGCATTCAATTTTGATTTGCAACCAAATCGGTCTTTTCAGTGTCTGAAGAATCATAATTTCAAAACGGCAATTCGTTTCTTATTGTGCGTGTAGAATGCATATTATTCAAAGGGCAAGAGGAGACCGATCAGAACCTACTTTGTCTTTGCTACGTTTTGCTGTAAATGTCATTCAGTTAATCAGGCTGATATTGCTTTTTGCGCGCACCTTATAATCCAACAAAGCGTATTTATGTAACATAACCTGTTTACTTAACAGATTCTGGGAGGACTGGCTTACGAGGCTCAGAAAACACATTAAAAAGCCTCAATTGGCTTTTCCGACCTAATTAAAGCACTCTAAAGTTTACATTAAAAAAATACAAAAGACTCGACTTGTACCATGGAGTAATAGGCGCAGAGCTCAGAGTAGCACTTTTGATTGATCTTTATTTAAAAACCAAACCCTTGATGTCTTGGTTTCTTTTCCTTTAACACGTTATGTTCACCTCCTTTTGTTTCTCAAATGTGAACTGATTTTGAGCAGCAAGTGATTAAAAGCAGAATATTTGTAGACATTGAAGTCTGGTAGCAATATTCCTTTCTCGTGCTTTTAGGCAGCAAGCTACAGAGAGTACTACTAAAGGTAATAGCGATAACTTTTTGATGTACTGTATTCATCTAATGAACTGCTTACATTTGACATTGTTACAAATTAAAGTAAGCTGTAATTTGCTACAACACATCAGCAAGATTGTACACCCTTGGGTTATCTCTGTGCATAAATTACATGTGTTGTGGATCTATCATAAAATTTGCTTGTACTCAAGGAAAATGCATAAAAATGTTCTTAATGAACAAACTTGCTTAAAAATGCCTTACATAAAAAAAAAAAAACAAAACACAGTATTAACTGAAGAGAAATCAATGTAGGCAGTGACATAAAAATAATACCAATAGAGGAATGTCTTATGAATGTAAAAAGTAAGTAACTTTGTGCAGCACTGAAAAAGCATTGTGTTTTTAAAATATTTTTTTAATGGCACAGCACAGTTCTGTTTGAACAGTTTAAGCACTGATGAACAGAATGATCTGTTTATTATAGGAAACATAAAGGAGATTAAGGACTCATTTCTGATCCGTTGCTAAGGCTTTTCTAAAATAGAGGTTCATCATGGCCGTAGATCTAAATTATGTAACCACTTTGTCTTGTTCTGTGCATCTACAGTAATACTGGCATGCAAAGTCTCTACTTGCCATTCCTTTTCGGAGATGGGGAATTACTCGTTGTCATTCATTGCTGCCTCGTTTTAAGACTTCTTGCAGTTTGTTATTAAATGCAGTGCAAATGCCCCCCCTCCAGGCATTTTAATAATTGATGATCAGTTATTGAGGAATGTATTTAATCCTGAATACACAATGACAAATACATTGAAAATGTCTTTTGAAATGCCTATTTATTTACCACTAGGCAGGCAGTGTATTATGACAGGTTTGTCATGCTGTTTTTGCCCAGTTTCCCACTTTGCCTTCAAATGGGCTATACACAGTTCCATGCCAAGTTTGGGCACCCCTCAGCAAATTAGTACATATCTTGTTGATATTGAAAGTAAAAATACAATAAATTTAACTAAAACAGTGACATCTTTATGAAAAATGTTACTGTACATGCACAATTTATTCGTTTAACTGAAACAATGTAAAAAATAAAATTAAGTATGGCATGTGAAAACATTTGGGCACCTTGTCACTTGACTTTGGTTGTTATCCTGGCCTGGTTTAGCCCGTTTGGTGTTAGCCTGGTCAAAAATTGTCTTTAGGAATTATCAGGTGATAATAATTCCAAAGCCGTATAAATTCATAGACTTTTCAAACATTGTGCAACACCAAACAACCATTAGGCTTTTCTAAGTTACTAAGTGAGAATCTGAAACTAAGTGAGGCCTACAAAGCAGGAGAAAGCTATTAAAAGATGTCATAGTGCTTCCAGCTAGCAATTTTCATAGTCTGAGATATTAAGAAATGGCAGTTAAAGCGAATGAGGGTCAAGACACGATTTGAAAGACAAAGAAAACTGACAGATAGAATAGCTTGTGTACTGTGCAGAAAGGCAAAGCAATGCAAACAAATACGAGTGCAGTGGACCTGCAGGCAGGTGTTCCTGAGAAGGGAATGGTGGTGCACTGCTCTGTTGTGCAGCATACTTATGTTGACTATAAAGGAAACCTATAAAGGAAATGTGAATTTCCCCTTGGAATTAATAAAGTATCTATCTATCTATCTATCTATCTATCTATCTATCTATCTATCTATCTATCTATCTATCTATCTATCTATCTATCTATCTATCTATCATTAACTAATCACTATCTATCTATCTATCTATCTATCTATCTATCTATCTATCTATCTATCTATCATTAACTAATCACTATCTATCTATCTATCTATCTATCTATCTATCTATCTATCTATCTATCTATCTATCATTAACTAATCACTATCTATCTATCTATCTATCTATCTATCTATCTATCTATCTATCTATCTATCTATCTATCTATCTATTTCATCACAAAACATTGTAAGTGTGCAAAACAGCAACTGCATCAGATAGAGGCATTTTGGAACCAAGTGCTGTGGAAATGAAAAGTTAAAGTCAAACTCTTTGGCCACAACCACAAAAAATGTGCTTGGAGAAGAAAAAGAGTAGCTTTTAAAAAAATGAACACCTTGCCAACTGTGAAGTACATGGGTGGGTCAATTGAACATAAAGTTGTATAGCAGCCAGTGGCAAAGGAAACGTTGTGCGAGAACAAGAAACTATGGATTCTACTAAATATCAACACATACTGGAAGAGAATATCAATCAGTCTGGAAATTCAAGCTGAAAAAAGGAAGGCTTCTACAAGAAGACAAAGATCCAGAACAGTCTTCGAAATCTAGTATGAAGTACCTCAAGAAACACAAGATGGTGGTTTTGTAATGACCCTTGCAGTCCCCAGACTTGAACATCTGAAAATCTTTGGCTAGACATTAAACGCTTCGTGCATAGCCCAAGAACATCTTACACCTCGAAAATGATCTACAAAGAAGAGTGTGGAAAAATCATGTGTACAAATAACATTTGCAAGCTCAATTTTTGTCAAAATGGGTGTCACTAAGTACTGACAGATGCTATGTGAAGCATGTGCTTGTAGATGCTGGTGCTATGCAAGCAGTGCACTGAGTATAGTTACACGCATACTTTACGTAAATGTGGAGGATTCCACCTGGTATCAGTGTGAGATGCTGTTGCAAAGGTGCAACAAAGATGTCAACAGAGACATAAAAGATGGTATGTGAGACCTTTAAATATATCACATCATTACAATATGGGGAATATGCAACACTTCCATTGCCTAAGCAAGAAGTGGGTGAAGAAAAGCACAAGTCAGCATTAAAGTTTGATGATTCACTTCACTGCATCGAACCATTCATCAAACATTGAAGCATGCACATTGAACCGGTTAGAGCTGCAGTGCTGCTTGCCATCACACTGTGTTATCTCGCAATGGCCGAATCCCCACTTCTCTTCTTGGACATTTGCAAATTTGAGATGTATGTGTCTTAAATTTGCTTCCATTTCATCTTGCACATTTCTATACTCACTTTTAAAGAGATTGTGATTTGATACCAGCTGTTCTGACAGGCATGTTTGTCACTATGCAGATGTTGATAGTAAACAAAGATGCTTATGTCATGTAACAAAACATGAACACGCACGCCACCCAAAATTTTGCTGGTACTGCAACTCACACATGCATTGCTATACTTTTTGACAATGTGCTCAGTAGGATGCCCAAACTGTTGCAGGTGCCACATTTAATATTTTCCTTCTTTATTTTTTTCAATTTTTTTATTCGTCAAATAAATCATAACTGAACATTAAGATTTTCATAAAAATGCCATTGTTGTAATTTGTATACTGTCAGAGTTGTATTTACTTTTTCTTACTTCAAAGGTCAAAATTATGTGATTTGGCCAGAGTTGTCCAAAGTTTTCATTGAACTGAAGGCATTTTAAAGGCTGAGCAGGCCTTCGATTCGCCGATTTGCTGTCTGTGGAGGGCATCAATAAATACAGTCTTACAATCTTTCTGTTAATACAAACTTCTGTTGAAATTGTTTGTAATTTATACTACTGATGACTGTCATTCCCACATATATGCCCTTTGAATGTAAATGTCTGAAATTTCCTTGTGAGGTCTATTAGTAAACTTCAATGACAGTCATTTTAGGTTAACTTGAAGTCTTCATGCTTTTCTTGATAGCACATTTATGTTGCGTACTCAATAATTTGAAATTTTATCCCACTGATCATGTTTAATCCATAGATATTCACGTCTCCAGATCTGTTTGACTGCGAAAGACAGCAGAAGTGCACTGTATCTTAGTTGACTATTGGATTGTGTGTATATTACCAGCAGTGCTGCTGTGATATTAAAATAATCACCAAATATTCCTTATTCAATTAAGCTTTTTGCTTGTATTGTCTCCTGCAGTTAAGCCTTCTCCTTGTAGTTTAAGTGTAATGCAGTTTCTTTATAGAATCGAACTTCACATGTCATCTTTGTCCTCAAATCCAAGGACACTAATATTGATTCAGAAAGTGAAGGAAATAGCGGCTCCATCTCTTTAAAATGCAGCTTGTAGCGTCAGAAGCTTTCCTGCCAGGCTAAAATAAAGGTGCATGCTTAATTCTGCTTTAACAAACAGTCTAGACGATAATTTACATTTATTTTTCTGTGCAGTGATTTATCCTGCAAAGTAAGCCTTTTTTTTGTTGCTTTTATTAACGATTTCAAATTTATTTTCCTACGGTTACTCTCCTCCATGACCAGTCACACTATATGTATATGTATATATGTATATATATATTTTTTTCAATTTTACATTTCCCAGCATTGTATATTGTGTTTGTTTTTGTTTTTCATCTTTACATTATAAACTAAAAATAAAGCAGCTCATTCCCAACATTAAGGGTTAAACTCTACCAGGTTACACATAGACTAGAAAGTGCTATTTTGTTTTCAAAGGGCCGGGGCAAACCAAACTCATAGTTGCAATTATTTATTTTTGAGTTGTAATCATACGCATGGAAGGAAGGCAAGATTTTCTGGAAGTCAGGCTTATGAAAATGAGCAAATCCCCACACTGTTAGCAAAATTCCAGAATGAAATCATTATTTTGTGAAATGCTTAAGTCATTTATTTTTAAAGGTGTGCAATAAACTGTAAAAATTGAGAAAATATCTTTTAGAGGGAGATGTGGTCTATGTCAGTATAGCAGCTGCTTTCAGGCAGTTAAGGGCAAGAGGGATCTGTTTTCATCACCTCTCTACACTTCAGCATAGCAGAGGCATTCTCACAAAGGTGTGTCTTATAATGGCAGGTTAGTATTGGACTTTAGCTAATGAAATAAGTGTGTGCCAATGCAACAGGTGGAAACATGGGGTCATGTTATGTTACATATGGCGTCCTGCTGCCCATTATATTTGCCAGGTTAAAGATATTATATGCTGCCTGGCCCTTTAAAACACAGTGGTACTGTACTTTGGAGTTGCAGGGACTCCTGAAGCCACTAGGAGGGGTAGTAGGAGGGCAGTTTGAGGGATCCACAAGGCTTATAGCTGAACATTATGCTACATTACATTTATTTTGGATGTTGAAGCTGGGAATGATGTCACACCTGAGTTGACCACATTCCGGTAAGACATTCGGAAAATTAATATGGGTGATACCTGGAAAACCTTTGTTGGGATTGCTCCATCAAAATAAATAGCAGTTGATAACAACACATTATACAGTATTTTGCATATCCAAACACCATAGCCACATGTCCACGGATGGAAGCTGGACAGTACTATGGGTACTAGTAATTGATTGGGATACAAATTGATAGAAGTGCTAATAAAGAGTTTAATTCTGCAGCTTTCACAGAAGTTCATGGTGTATAGTGTCATTTTAGATTGACATCATGAACTAAAATCAGAACAAACATAGATTTGACAGACTAGCATCGAGTTTCCGAGTTGGATATTCGACTTTAGGAGTGTCCCATTTGCAAATTCCGACTAGGCTCTGAGAAATTCCAATTTTCCTTTTCACATGGAACACCGCCTTAGAAACCATTCAAACTAGTACACAGGGCTTCTGGGATTTAGGAGGTGATAAAAGGTAACAGGAGTCCCCATGGACTTTAATGTTTGTGGATGACACTGTGATCTGTAGCAAGAGTAGGGAGCAGGTTGAGAAGACCCTGGAGAGGTGGACATATGCTCTAGAGAGGAGAGGAGTAAAGGTCAGTAGGAGCAAAACAGAATACATGAGTGTAAATGAGAGAAAGGTCAGTGGAATGGTGAGGATGCAAGGAGTAGAGTTGGCGAAGGTGGATGAGTTTAAATACTTGGGATCAGCAGTACAGAGTAATGGGGATTGTGGAAAGAAGTTGAAGAAAAGAGTTCAGGCACAGGGGAGTTGGTGGAGAAGAGTGTCAGGAGTGATTTGTGACAGATAGATACCAGCAAGAGTGAAAGGGATGGTCTACAAGACAGTAGTGAGACCAGCTTTATTATATGGGTTGGAGATGGTGGAACTGACAAAAAGACAGGAGACAGAGCTGGAGGTGGCAGAGTTAAAGATGCTAAGATTTGCATTATGTGTGACAAGGATAGACAGGATTATGAATGAGTACATTAGAGGGTCAGCTCAAGTTGGATGGTTTGGAGACAAAGTCAGAGAGGAGAGATTTTGTTGGTTTGGACATGAGAGGAGAGATGTTGGGTATATTGAAAAAAGGATGTTAAGGATACAGCTGCCAGACAAGAGGAAAAGAGGAAGGCCTAAGAGAAGGTTTATGGATGTGGTGAGAGAGGACATGCAGGTGATGGGTGTAACAGAGCAAGATGCAGAGGACAGGAGGACATGGACAAAAATGATCTGCTGTGTCAACCCTTAACGGGAGCAGCAGAAAGAAGAAGAATTAAAGGTAACAGGTTAAATAAAGAGGTGGTAAAAGAAGTGCAGTATTTGTGTGATACTTTTGGTGAGAAAGAGTGCCCTGCCAATGAAACAGGGGTGGAAAGTTTAGGTAGACTCAAAGTGGCTCTTGGTTAGTTTGTTGTTGTGTTATTGTTGTACTTTGTATTGTTTTGTGTGCTTATTGCTTTCCCATTTTATAATAAATGCACTTACTTTGGTTTCATTGGCTCATACTGTGGGTTCAGGGTTGACGCAAGGGTGTTCCAAGGTTCAGAATATATATATTAAATCTACCATACTGGAGAGATGGGAAGGCTTGTATTTTTGTTTCCAGTGCAGTTTTTGAAAGCCTGTCTTTACACCAGCCCTTTAAGGACTAAGAATTAGAAATTCAACACATTATTTCATAACTCCTCTTCAATGTAACTGTAGCCTAAAGTGAGGGGTTGGAACGCTTGTTTAGGGGGTTGAGGTAGGGCTCAGAGAGCAAGAAGCTTCTCAAGACAGTGTTACCATAGGATGTATCATGTTCTCCATATACGACTATCAGACTAATGCATTGAAATCTGTACTATGTATTATTAAAGTGCAAAATCTCATGTTATTTTTACAGTCATGAATTGACTGAAGTAAAGTGAGGATAAAAATCAAAAGAAGATTAAACACAACTTGGATTCTTTTCCTACTGATTACAAAATATGAAAAGTACCATAGCTAGTCTTAGTTACGCTTGAATTAAAAAGTCTGTATATTGTATTTCCTTTTTTTTTATCCATTATAATTTTAATTTTCTTTTTCTTAATTTCTTGTACATACTTAGTAGAAATAAAGGTGGTTGTTTTGAACTGGCATATTGAGTGTGCCTTTCGGTTATGCTTCTTTTATTGTGTATTCCATATGTAGGATTCTATTTACAATTACAGATAAAAACAAGAACAGGTCTAGGGGCATAGTAGTTTGTTTTAATTTTAAATTCCAAATTCAAATATAGCTTCAAAAAGCAAGTACGTGTGTATAGCAGTTACTTTCAGTTTAAATTAACCACAATACAAACTATAGATTTTTAGTGTTTCCTTTTTCTAATTTGGTGTGGACAGGCTAAATTTGAAAACCAACTCATCCCATTCAGGGAATTGCACAGTAAGAAGTATCAGAACTGATTTGTGTGTACCTGAGTTGATTTACAATACTGTAACGACAGTCCAATGTTTCATCATTTATTCCCCTTTTTCCATTTCTTTTTGTAATCTGATGGTTTTGAAAGAGTATTCACCACGGTATACAATGCCCTTTTAATAAATTGCTGTTTAGTCTACAATGTTTAGAGAATTCGGCAAATGGCCCCCATTTGGCCTCTTCTCAAATACACAATAGCTGTTTGCCTTCAGATTGTCATAGAAACTAGAAAACAATGAGCTCATTTTGTCTTACACAATGAGATATGGATAAACGATAATGGTATTATAATGGTGCTGCTGTATCAGCATTATATATTTTGCTGGGGGCTGTTTGTTTGTTAGTATACGTGATCAGCTTTCTTGTCCTGAACATTAAAAGCAGGAGAACTGTGATTTTCTTTTTTTATTTCTGTTTTTTTTCCTCCTTCCACCACCAGTCCCATGAGTCTTTCACAGGAGGTGTATTGGCTCAACAGGGGACATGTACTACAATAATGTGAAGATAATTGCCTTCCAACAACACAAACTACAATATAAAATGCCAAGGCAAAATGCTGGAAGACTATAAGCAGCTTTTAAGTAGTGCATGTCTTCTTCCTTTCATGCCTGTCTTTGCACAGAGCAGACTGGGATGTCTTCCAGCTAGTCACTTTTTTCTTTTAATGTCTTTTCCTCTGGATATGACTCCAATAATACACATAATTGGCATAAAACATACAAAAAGTTATAAAAAGTGCTTTTATGCTGTAAAATTATCTGATCGATGCTTATCTATGACAAAAACTTTCTTAAAAAGAATGTTTCTTTTGTTCAGATTTTGCACCATTTATAGAGGTCCAAGTCACACATATAAAGTTCAGAGACTGATGGAGTCTACCAGCTTCAGCTTCAGAATACAAGCAATCAGCGAGGCAGGAGAAGGTCCGTTCTCAGAGGTCTACACATTCACCACCACTAAGTCAGTTCCACCTGCCTTGAAAGGTAAGTAAAGCAAAAATTATATAAAGGGCTATGTTCTTTGTAATTGTCTGATCAGTTCATCATTTCTAATAACGATAATAATGTCAGGTCCAAGAGTGGTAACACAGATTCCTTTCAGTCTGTGAGACAGTGAATCAGTTTTTTAGTCCTTGCACAGACATCCCACGGTGTCATTGGAGTTTGCCAGCCAGTTTACATGTGCGTTGGGCATGTAGTTAGGATGCCCCCTGACTTTACAGCTTCAGCAGCAAAGATTGTCTACCTGGATTATTCAGGGCCTGTGCAGATTTGTAAGTTCTGCCCACACGTTTGTATTTTTTTTTTTCTTTCCCCCAACTTTCATGCATGTTAGCTCAACTGACAACACCTAATACCGTGAGTGCGTAAGTGTGTGTGTATGCCCCACTTGCATGCCTACGATCCACATTTGCTGGGATTGGCTTCAGTAACCTTGCAAAGACCCAGTAATGAGGTGTCGAACTTTGAAAATGAATGGATAAACATATTTGTTTCTATCTTTATTTTACTTTACTCCTTCTTAGTAATATAACCTGTTCTTGAGTTTATAGCATTTAGCATTATTAATGCACTGTAGTCTTTTTAATGTAGCTATTATAATATAAGTAGCGCAGTATCAATTACATTGAATTCCCATTTGTTTCAGCTCCTCGTGTGAACCAAATGGATGGCAACATATGTGAAGTCACATGGGAGTCTGTTCCTCCAATGAAAGGGGACCCAATCAGCTATACTCTACAGGTTTTGGTTGGGAGAGATTCAGAGTACAAGCAGGTATATTTAAGCATTTTTGTATCATTAAGAAGAACTGCTAGTGTGTTTGAAATCGAGCTTGCTTTGTTACATTTATGAAGACGATACAAATTGAAAATCATTTTCTTGTTATTTTTTTTTCTTTGCTTTGCTTAACAGTCCTTTATGATTGCAGTGTTCAAAATGGCACATTTGTGCCTGTTTTTCTGTATGTGATTTTGTCCTTAGGAGCCCTACAAAATCGACTTCACTGGTAGTGCAGTTAGACACATACAGTACAGCAAAGATAAAGTGTTGTTCTCAGTCTTTGCATAATTAAGTGCAATTTCTTGTTCTTTTTGATTTGCCTCTGATATATGATATACAGAATTTGCTGCATGGATTGTACTAGACAATGTGCTGGACATGGTGCAACTCTAAAATGAATACACATACAATTTCTGAGATGCCTGTGTCTAAAATACATTAGTATTATTAAGAAACCAGACACTGTTCTAGATGTAAAACAACTAATAACCTCGAAAAATATAAAGCCCAGTGTCTAGATTATTGCCACCCTATTATTTTTCTTTTTAAATGCATTTATGAAACACTGGTATCTGTAATATTAATAGACAAATAGTGAAACGGTGGAGACGTTTAAGACCATGTACCGGGTAAACACAAGAAAAGGTGTAATTTTAAAAATAGTTAGGTCTTTACCAGAAATAAGACAGGGCAGAAGTGCAAAATTAAGAGCAATTATTTTCTGTGCTAAAATAATAAAAGATTTGCTTTGTGCCAGTTGTACAAATTGAAACTACATTTACATCTAATCTAGTATACACCTTTTGGCCAAATGCTAGGTATACAGTAGATATAATATTGGTCACATGGCATTAAGTATAAACAGACAAACGATTAGTCCTAATAGCAAAAATGTAACTTTTGTGTTTAGTCCTGCCGTTTGAAAACTGCCAAATATCTTCTGTGTTTGTGTAATGCTCCTGACATTTTTCCTATATCCTGTACTTTTTTTGCATTCCACCTACATGTACAGGAGTGCAGAATCAAAAAAGTGCACTATATCATCTTTACTTTTAACATCATCCAAGAAGTATATAGTGAAAGCAACATGAGTGAATGTATGCATCTGCACTTGTTTTTTGCCACCAAAACACTGGAAAGTGAAGCCAAGTGAGTAACACTTGCCCCAGCCACACTGAAGAAGTGCAATGTAGCCAAGTACTGTATGCCCTGTTAGTTGAACAAGGGAAACACATTACCTGTAATAAATTACATGTAACATTTTATTTCGTATGTGGTTATATAATAATAATTATTATAATTTTAGGGTCATATGGATAGTGTTCCCTTTATTCAGTTTGAGGAACAGCCAGGCCTGGCCTGGCCATGGCCTAGATGTCCTCAGTTGAGAAGGAAAGGCCCCAACCTCCCAAGGTTACAGTTTTACTCCAGATTCCCACTGGGCATCATGGGAACTGGAGTTATTTGGCTCTGCCCTGTTGGGTTCCGTGGGTGCTGCCAGGAGGTGCTGCAGAGACTAATAAGCCCTTCTTCATGGGACTTCCACCATACCTGAAAGTGTTCGGGCCAAGACTTTGGGACACCAGAAGTACTTCCAAGGATTACTTATAAGGAACTGCCTTCCACAGCTCGAGGAAGGAGCTGTGAAGGAGAAGGAGGCAATGACAAAGAGAGAGAAGAGAGAAATAAGACATTGCTGTGTACTTGCAATTTGCTGGCTGTATTGGGCTCGGTGTTGTGGGAAACACTTATTGGAAGAGTTTTGCACGAATGAACCTCTCTTTGTGCTTTTACACTTGTGTCCGAGCCTTTGTGTCAGATGTTGGGGAGATGGTTTGCCCCATGGTGGCCACTTCAGAAATACATGTCTTAGCTTCCCACAGCTGTGACCTACAGCTTATGGAGAAATGTTCAATCATATTTGAAGCAATCAGCACTTTTCACAATAAAAAACTAATAGAAAGTCTTTGAAAGGTAGAAGTATGGGTTGGATTATTGGTGGGGTTTACTATCTGTTCAAGGAAATTAGGTAAATTAGTAGTGCATGGATTTTTTTTTAATAGAATTGATTGATGGTTTTCCTTACTTAAAATATAGTCTTTATATAAAGAGTAAAAGATTGCTAATCCCCTTTTGGGATATAATAAACACATATTTGTCATTATATGTTTAAGTTACAGATTACATAGTTTGCATTTACCTGTAAACTTGTTACAATGCACTAAGTCTGTACTCAATGAAGAGCGCTATACAAAACTAAACTGAGCTGAACTGAATATTTAAGTTTGGGATCATTTCATTAACTTCAAAATAACATGCTCTCGTCTTGCTTGTGTCATTTAAACCGTGGCCTTCTTGACAGAACTTATTCTTTTTTCTGTTTTTTTAAGGCCTAAAATTCTATTTATAGGCTTTTATTCTTATTCATTTACTGTACTGTCTTGATGATTTTTTCTTTTAATGGACAAGTTGGCACAGATGCTACCTGAAGAGATGCAGTTGCATTCTCTTCCTTGGTATGACTCAGGCAGTAGCGAGAAAGTCATTTCACAAAATGTAGAACTTTTTTTTTACCGAGTAAAATTAATACCAGCCCGTAGGCAGTCATGAATGTTGTTCCTTAAGTGGAATGTAATGAAACTGAATGTCATATATTACAGTAAACAGGAAAAGTTTAAATGAGCAAAGTGCTTCTAAGCTATGCAGACCTTTCAAATGACAAAATTGTAATGAGCCAGGCAGATGCAACTTTGACTGAGGTCACCACTTATATAAAAGCAAAGCTCCTCTTATTTCTAGATTGTCTTACCCTTTTTTTTTTAAAATTACCACCACTTTATTAGCAAATGTTCTAATTCTGTGTATCCAGCAAGCATTTAATTTAAGAGATAACCTATAGCTGTCAACAGAAAAATAAAACACTTCCAGGAGCACACATGTGGATGACTTCTATACAATCATTTCATTTGAATTGTCCTCTAGAACTGGTATAAATAAACCTACACATTAAGAAAAGCAAATTATTTTTCCACCCAATTTCTGAACTTGCTTATTTCATTAAAGGCTAACGGGAAACTTGATCCTATACTACTGTTCTAGCATTGAGAGCAAGGTATGAATAAGCCTTTGATGGGATGCCCATCTCTCACAGTGCACATTCGCTGTATATTAAATCCTTACAGACACAGAAAGGAAATACAAGCTTTTCACAATGCATGAACAAGATAAGACTAGTGACATGTGGCAGGTGCACTAACTACTGTGACACCAAAGCCACCAAACTAAGATCTGAAAAAACTGTGCATAATAACTAACTGTGACTGTAACAGCCAAGTCAGACATTTTCTCTTTTTAGTTATTCTGGTGTGTGTTTATCTATCTATCTATCTATCTATCTATCTATCTATCTATCTATCTATCTATCTATCTATCTATCTATCTATCTAAGAACAATCAATCAAGCTTCTGTAAAAAGCCAAATCCCCCCTTCGTGGCACATAAATAAAGGACTGCCTATAAAAGGGGTCTAGACATTACAGTCACTGTCAAGGTGCAATTACAATTAATAATTGTAATTATCGTAATAAATGTAATTATGCAAATACAATGCACTCAAACAATGGATGAGCCTTTTGGATTATCACCGAGATAAGTAAGATGTAGACATGAAAGACAAAACATAAACAATATTCTTGTGTGTGTTTGCTGCTCAAATCGGCTATTCTCGTGACACTGTAGCAGAGTGGCTGAATTTATCTTGGCTCATGGAGGGGTGAGCTTCATACTGGATGATTGACTCTACTTGCATTCGCAGTTATTTCTGCACTTTTTAATCACTGACGCTGTATTACTGACTGCATGTGACAGAATGTGACTGGGAAGGAGGATGCAGCAATAATGCTAGAAAATGAACTGCTTTGCACAATAATTTTGGGCTGTTTTGTGTGTTATTCAAAATTATTTCCAGTGTTCATAGCTAAAGTAATAAAAAGAAACATTGCAACATATGAAACATTAATAATTTATTATTGTTTCATTTCAGCTGTCACATTTACAATTATAAAATTATATTACACCAATTTTAATGTAGAAATATACTGTTCTGTTTCAGCACTTCACAGAGAATTTTTATGTGCCCTCCATTTTTATTTGGTGTAATCTGAGGCTAAATTGAGCATCTTTAAGTCGTAACATACAAAAGTTAATTTGCCTAGGAACGTGTTCTGAAATGAAGCATTATTTATATATTTATATAAAAAAAATTACCAGACACGCAGAAATGGTGAGGTACTAGAGGAATCATAACACAAAAGTCTAAATATGTCTACTTCAAAGCAAAAAGAAAGCTTTTGAATTCAGAAAACAGGCTTTCCATATTTCTGAGGCATGTTTATGACCAGTGTTTGAAATGGAAAAAACGATGATGCAATTTATGTGCAAAACACAAAAAGTCTGAACCGATTGTATAGGTTATATCAAAAGTACTCAGAAAGCATGCAGAACAGGTCCAGATAAAGATGCCTTTTTCTGGTTTTCTTTCATGGAGAATTAAAGTTTAATTAAGTCAAGTCTATTTGTATGCTTTTGGGTCTTTTTGAGTATTTTTCTTTTTTCTTTGTGAAATTTGTTGTCTAACTTTCTGTGCTGGTACAGGACATAATGCTTACAGCTTAAATCCTGTTCTTGAAGATTGGTGAAGCGAATTCAGTGACTTACATTTGCTGCATCCCATTTACTGTTAGGGGCCAGTAGCCAGTCATTACATTTCTTTTAATAATCAGAATGTTCCTTTGCCTTGTATTCCTTGTTTAGACTTGGTGTTGCCTGTGCTGCAGCTTTCAGATTTTTACTTTTTTGTATATGAGGTATAGAGAAAATAATTTTATTTTGATGAATCTCAGCTTTTTAGACCTCCCTGAAAACACCATTTTTGGAATTAATCCGTGTGTGTGTGTGTGTGTATATGTAAACATGGATATGTAAGCTTTCACTTGTCACCTAAATTTTAGATACAAGTATTAGGTACAAGTCGTAGATTTCTATCAACTTTTGAGCTATTTCCATTAACTGGAAGTGGTATTTTTTTATTCATGCAGCTGCAGCGTCCCGATTTATTCAACTTTACTTTCATAATAATTGTTCAATATATTATTAATTTGATTTGAATTGTTGTTGATGGTTCTTTAATATACATAGTATAAAAATGTAATCATTGTCTTGCAGTTTACTCCTCAAATATCCATCCCCATATCTGAGTATACAAGAAAGTGTAAGGGAGACTACTCCCGATTTTTCCGATATGGGATGAGAAGAGGCCACTGGGCTTTCTGGTAATATTACACATGGCTCTGTTTCTTCCACCCTTTTTCATTTTTTCAACCATGAAAGCATGTTTCTGTATGGAGAAGCTTCCGGTACACTTCTACGTACATACAGATTAGTTATGTACAGTACATTGAATACTTTATTCCTCCTGTGCAATCTGAACCCCATAGGCTTACACATTCAGTCTGGCTAATCTGTGAATGAATGTGACGATTGCAGGTAGATTTTTGCTTGCGTTATCTTCGATGAATTTGACACACAAGTAAAAATGAGATGTTAATTTGGAAATTAAGTGACCCATGCATGGTGATGCACAAGTGGAATTTTAACTTAATTTCCAGTGCAACTTGTTAGCCAGTAGGCCAGTTTCTAATGCCAGTGTATTTCACACGTAGTCACTACACATGATTTTATTTTGCTATAAGTCAGCAGTGCACTTTTCACCTGGAGCAATCAGCAACATAAGCATTTTGTTTGAACCCAAGTGAAGCACACACACATTTCTGCATCTCAAGAAAGATGTAGTTTGTTCCAAGTTGTGAGTCAACAGCCATTACAATTATTACCAGCAAGACTGTACTTTAAAGTTTAATATCACTTGTTGTTCTGCATTCTCATGTAAATATATACAGATGAATAAAGATGAAGCACTTTAAACCATGTAAAGATGTTTTCAATTGTGATATTGAAGACACACTTGATTTAGTACAAATGGGCCAAGTATGAACACCATTAGCTCCTCTTTAGAAGCCACATCACATTTGTAACTGAAATTGTGATCTTCTTTTTCTCTGAATGCCTTCACATGCTGAAATGCAAATGCACACATGACCATTTGTGGTATAATGAGACATTTTAGCAGCAAAGCTTACAGCATTCTTTCTGTGATTATTATAAAGTGTAAACCCAAGAGAGTATGGTAATCTGCATATTCTTTAATTCCTCCGCAGAAAAAACAAAAGCAGGTCCTGTGATAAAACTCTGAACTTGTTAAAAAGCAGCACTGATCTCGTATTGAGGACAGCAACACTTGTCTAGTCGCTGCACATGCGACAGAAACTTACACCAGTGACATATGCAACTCTTCTCAAAACAGATTAGTATGCAAAAGAATCTATTTCACATTTGCACTAGACGAAGCAGATCAAAAGAAAAGCAACCTCAACTATTCATGCATTTTGGATCTCTCAGGACAAGCAGTGCCTTTTTTGTCAGCACTAGGAAGCAAATGCAGTCGTGCTTCCTGATGCGTTGCAGAGTTTTAAGTTCTGAGTTGTAGCACACCCATTTGACATCACCACCGCAATTTACTGCAGGATGAGATTGTAGGAGAATCAAACCCAGAATTAAGAATAAGATACATTTTATAAGTATGAGTGAAATGGCAGTACAATAATTAAAGACATACTATACCCAAAAAATATATTTTTTATGTTACTTACACAATATAATTTGTTGTTATAGTCAAGAAAATTTCAAAAGCAAACAATATTAAATCATTCAATTTGTTTTCGTGGTATTTGTGTCACATAATCCACATGTCAAATCATCCAGTCATATGTGCACAACATTCTAAACACGTGTATTTTTATTACAGTATTGTTAAATAAACGATTTCTGGAAAATTCTCACGAACGAAAAAATTGAGCGTGCTCTAACACACCCAAGCATTTGAATTGAAGAACCACCTTCTCCGTCGTTCATTGGTCAAGAGTCCTGCCCAATAACAGTTTATTCACTGGCTAACATTGCGCTTCACGTGATATCAACAATAAGTGTGCTATGAGTGACACTGAGAAAAGTTACTGAAAACTTAAACTGGAAGATAATCTGCCCAGTACTTGTGCATATCCGAGATGTATTTTCAATAATCCTAGGAGATTCTAGTTGTGGCTCACCGCTAGGAATATGCTGTAAATGTCACAGGAGGCTGGTTTGCAATTTAAATTCCCAAGTGCATTCAAGTATGTTCCATTTTCATTCATTGGAGTGTTTTCCTCTTCTAGTGCATTGAAATATTAAACTGTGTAAATTTTAAATACAAACTTTAGCAAAGGCTTTCTTACTTCTACTTAACCTGTTAAATCTGTAGCTTAAGGTCTTCTAGTCATAGTTGAAAGTGAAAGTGCACTACTAGGTTGTACTTGGGGCTCGTAGCAATTCGGTTATTAGTGACAATGTGATTTTATTTCAAAGATATGCAATTCAGCTGAGAGCGAAGGAGAGAGAGCCAGAGAGATGGACAAATGGCAGATGTAAGTCAGGTTAGGGAGATGGTCAGAAAACATGTGCAGGACACACAAGTAGGTTATTTTAAAAAGTGCTGATGTCTACTTGACCAATAGGGTCAAAAAAAACAGAGTCTGTGATAAATGATGAGAACAGGAGAGGGTATTAATAACCAGCCAGTTCTTCTGGTAGTCGCCCATATCTGACATGAATTCTATGAATATGTAATTACATGTTTATAATGACAAGGATCCAGCACCACATCAGATGTGTCTCACTATGTCACCAACATTCCTCGCTGCTGGATGAGACCTCTGTGTATCAGCATTCTCCCACTTGGCTGTGATGTCCCTTTGCTTCTCTCTGCCCCGAATATGTAGGTATACACGATTATGCATTATATTCTGGGAATGAATTTAATCTTTTAAAGCAAGTTAAATACATATATCTCTTTTTGTACCATATTTCCCTCTCTCTTATAATATTTTCCGCCATTGATACAAAAGGGATGGTATTGGTTCTAGTCAGTTCTGCATCAAGAAATACATCCCAGGGGCGAAAGAGTGCCCCCTGCTGGATACAAGGTTCTAATTCTGTGTGGTGTCTGTCACACAAACTGTTAACTCTAAGAAACTTGTCTTCTGATTCTATTGTGGAATCTGGGTTTGCGTCACCTGTTCCTGTCAGAGTTTCCCTTCAGTTTCCAAGTTAGTCGTGATGGTGTAGAAAAATTTACTCACTGATACTTTCGCTTTCTTGGCATTTTCTCTAAAGAAAAGACCTACTCTTTTAAAGTTTTTAATGGTCTGACTGTCTTCCTTTGTTAATTGCCTTTTCCTTGCCATTGTGATAGCAATGTACAGAGCAGTATTGATTAAATAATACAGTAATCCCTCGCTATATCGCGCTTTGACTTTCGCGGTTTCACTCTATCGCGGATTTTAAATGTAAGCACATCTAAATATATATTACAGATTTTTCGCTGGTCGCGGATTTCTGCGGACAATGGGTCTTTTAATTTATGCTACACGCTTCCTCAGTTTGTTTGCGCTGTTGATTTCATACAAGGGACGCTATTGGCGGATGGCTTAGAAGCTACCCAATCAGAGCATGTATTACATATTAACTAAAACTCCTCAATGATATAAGATATGCATCCCGCGCGGAACTTGATTGTTTGCTTGTCTCTGCCTCTCTCTCACCCTCTCTGACATTCTCTGCGCCTGACGGAGGGGCTGTGAGCAGAGGTGCTGTTTGCTTAAAAGATACTGACGCTCCTCTAAAAAAATGCTGCTTTATTGCGGTGCTCGGCATATTTAAAAGCACAAAAGCACACTTATTGATTTTTTGATTGTTGCTTTAATCTCGCTCTTTCTCTCTCTGACATTCTCTGCGCCTGACGGAGGAGATGTGAGCAGAGGGGCTGTTTGCACAGAGGCTGTTTGCTTAGAAGATACTAACGATACTAAAAATGCCGCGGCAAACTTAAAAGCACAAGTATTGATTTTTTGATTGTTTGCTTTTCTTTGCGAGCGCTCTCTCTCCCTCTGAAATTCTCTGCTCCTGAAGAGAAGAAGATCTATTTGCATTCTTTTAATTGTGAGAAAGAACTGTCATCTCTGTCTTGTCATGGAGGACAGTTTAAACTTTTGACTAAAGGGTGTTATTTCATGTCTAGAGGGCTCTAATAATGTTAACAGTGTGGGAGAGTTTATAAGGGCTTAAAATATATAAAAATAACTACACAAACATATGGTTTCTACTTCGCGGATTTTCGTCTATCGCGGGGGGTTCTGGAACGCAACCCCCGCGATCGAGGAGGGATTACTGTACTTCATAGCGTGTAACAAAACAATTTGTTCCAACATTGCTTTTATACAGTGCGTTTGTAAGTATTCAACAAAAATTGGGAAGCCTGTAGAAATTGTTTGCATCAACTTTCAAGACTTAACATCAATTGGTGCAGGGAAGCTGTGATCTGTTAATCCATTGCTTCTCCTCTGAAAAAGGCCTTCTATTTAACTCTGAAAATGACATTCTGTTTCAGTTTTTTTTAACCTTTGGTAGTTTATTGCTTACCTTTGTACCATTTCAGGTTATTCACTGGAAAAATGGGGGTATTCTAAAACTTTTGACTGGTAGTGTATATTGGAAGGGGGACTCAAAAATTCCCAGAATTGGTCAATAGCTTTAGTTATCGACTATGCTGCTAGGTATCACATCCTACAGTCTTGTTAATCAGTCTGCCAAGTGGCGTGGTGCGGAGTTAAACGAGATGCGTATTTCTGACATTTATTCTACAGTTGTATGCGTGACTTTGGAAATATTTTTTTCTACAAGCTGAAAAAAGCACATCAGGTCATATCAAACTTCAAAGCACTGATTGTGGTTTTCAACATTTACAGACTTCTAAATAAAGAGTTTGTTCCTCCTGAACAGACTGTTAATCAGCAACAGTCCCACAGACTGCTGGGGCATCTGTGGGAAAATAAACGTTTAGAGTAGTGAGACTCACAAAATTCTATTTTGCACCTGCGCATTGTCAGACAAAAAGTTTTTGACAAAAAACGTGGCTATAAATGCCAGATTTCACTCCTTGTGCCAGAATTAAAATTGAGACTGAAGGGCAGATGATTTACTGCCGTGTTAATAATCTAGGAAAAAAAATTGCAGGAGGCTCAAGACATACACACGGTAACAAAAGATGTGTACAGGAAATGTTAATGGGAATGTGACTTAAAAGGATTTTGACGGTGACTTAAATGGAACTGCTTTAAGTTGTATAATATATATACAGTAATCCCTCGCTATATCACGCTTCGACTTTCGTGGCTTCCCTCTATCGCCGATTTTATATGTAAGCATATCTAAATATATAATGTGGATTTTTCACTTAAAAAATGGGTCTTTTTACTTCTGGTACATGCTTCCTCAGTTGGTTTTCCCAGTTGGTTTCATACAAGGGCGGATGGCTGAGAAGCTACCCAATCAGAGCACGCAGTTAAGTTCCTGTGTGCTGATTGGCTCAGCGACGGAGCACCAAATTCGATACCGCTGCGTCAACCAGGAAGTCTTGTCTCGCTCATTCAGCATTAACATGTTTCGCTGTGTAAAGAGTTAACTTTTGTGCATTTTCTTGCATTGTACATATTTATTGCCAGAGGTCTGTCTGTCATAATGGCTGTAACATAACATGTAACATATGTGATATCGGAGACGCTCGATATCTTATCTATAATATTTAGGTTTTACTGTATATAAACTGTGTTTACGTACATAATTTCAATGAATCTTACCTGATATCTAAGAGAATACAAAGGGTTTATGCTGTATAACTGTGCAGGAAATGTTTATAAGAGTGTGGGAGAGTTTATAAGGGCTTAAAATATATTAGAATAACCATATAAACATATAGTTTTTACTTCGCGGATTTTCAACTTTCGCAGGGGGTTCTGGAACGTAACCCCCGCGATTTTTGAGGGATAACTGTATATGTATTATTTTAACAGTTCAGTGAATAGAAACCTAGCTTTGTGCCACTTAATGGTGTTGAATTAAGTATGAAGTATGAGTATGAAGAACAACTCTATCCCTATTTCTTCTTGACATTTACAACTAATTTAAGTGAGCAGGTGCCAAAAAAGTGCCACCATATAGAGTATAAAGATTTTTTTTTTTTATCTTAATAGGTAAAAAAAAATGATCCCAAAATATACCTGACTTTCTTTTTTTTTCTTCTTTTCCTTGACAGTTATTCAAGGGAGAGGAAAACAGCTTCCAGATCTCAGGCCTTCAGTGCAATGTGGACTACCGGTTCCGTGTATGCGTATGCCGTCGATGTGCAGACACAACGCAGGAGCTTACGGGCCCCTTCAGCCCCTCCAGCTTATTCACACTTCAGCGAAATGTGCTGGAGATAACAGGAAACCTGACTGCTGCAGACCATAGCAAAGCAAAAAGCCTAATCTCTTCTGATGAACAGTGTGCCGCACTCATTGTGGCCGGCTTTGCAAGTCTCTCAATTCTGATTGCCTTTATTTTACAATACTTCTTTATGAAGTAGACTTTTATATTGGATGAATAAGGTATATGTTTAACTAATGCTACGCATTATAGTCCCTATATGTATTTAGTTTTTTTTTTCTTGCTTTTTTTTTTTTTAATTCCTAACTCTGAATACTCCCCCCTTTTTTGTATGAAATTAGTTCAGCAGGAACCTTGCGTCTTTGCTGCACCTTATTTGGGAAAGAAAATTTTTAACATAATATGCAAAAAAATTATTTAAAATGTGTGTCATTTTGTATGTGTACACACACACACACACACACACACACACACACACACAAAAACACTTATATATATATATGTCTATATATAAATATATATATATATATATAAATATACACTATTTAATGCTTTAAGGTTAAAAAAAGGTATCCTTTTGACATTTCTGAATATATGCAGTCACGTATAATAGGGTACAATCTCTTAACTATCTGACTGTCTGTGTCCCTTTTAAATAATGCCGAGGTGTATTTTTTTAATATACCAGGCATTAGTATGCTACGGTATATTTTTTTAAATGATTAAGTCTAGTGTTTTCCTAGCTCTTTAAAAAAAATAAAATAAAACAAAAAAAAAAACTAGAATAAAGCTAGCAAGCGAGCTACCTGATGTCATGAATCAGGTCCTCTGCCGTATTGCTGTGGAACACGAAGGCCAGCGTTAAACTGCCAAAGTGAAATCTAATCCATGCGCTGGTTGTGGAGTAATGGATGCTGCTATCCTGTATTTTTAAATTTGCAAAGTTTGCCACTTGTACAAGCTGTCTTACAGATTGTAATTGCACATTAAATTCAGCTTGATTAAAGTATATCTTTTTATTGTTTTTTTAAAGAATGTACAAAAAAAAAAAAAGAAAAAAAAAAAAGGTGGTTCCTATTCACTGTTTGCTGGCCCCGATGATGCAGACACTTGTGCACTGCTGCATTGTGTTCAAGACTGTTCTGGATGCTGGCGATACAGCTATCTGTAGTCGTGCCAAAACTCACTTGTTATTTACACACAGGAGACCAGCTTGCTGACAGCATTTTGACTTTGCCAAGGAGTCATTTTTTTGTTCTGCCCTCCCAGTAAGCATTCTGATCAGTGCACCTGTCATTGTCCAAGTCTATTCTAGAAATCATTGCAAGGACCAAACCACATCCCAGGTAAAGCAGTACAGTAAGAGGCTCATCTTGATCAAAGCTCCTCAATCTTCACGTATCTGAATGCAAGCTGAAAAAGAGCCTTCATTTTTTTAACATTTTTTTTATTTTTTTTATTTTTTTTTTGGTGTGTGTGTGTTACCCCTTCACCGACCCATTCCACGAGTACGCAGCAATGCATCGTGTTATTGCATTTCAGAAAAGAGGTTAAGTGCACCCAAAGCATGCCTTATATTCCTCACGGTTTGGTTTTTTTTTTTTGTTCTTTCCGCTTTTAACAGTGACATCTTCTTGCATTCAGGTGGGAGTCTGATCCCCTATTTGAGCCCCAAAATGAAAGCATGTACCTCAGGGATATGACATGTAAATAGGTGGGGTGGTCAATTTTCACACTTTCCAAGAGGGTGCTGCAAACACTACATATGATATTGTGATGATTTATTTGTAATTCTTTTTTCTTTTTTACTTTCCATGTCTTTCTTCCTTTCTTTATTTTTCTCTCATGATCTGAATTGTGCCTTCTTCTGTCTGTATCCAGATTTGTTCTGTAGTTCAAGAAGAAAATTATCATTACCAAAGTCATTGGGAAACCAAGATATAATTCTGTTTTTCTAGGTTTATTTATACTATATATTGCATACAGTACTTTAAATGCCAATTACAGTGCAATCTTCATTTATTTATTTTAAAATTAAATGTAGGTATGTACTAATGTTTTTGTTTTTCTTTTTTTTCTGGTAACATGTTACTCTGTTTTTGTTGTGTATTGTACTTTAATTTTATATTTACAGGCCAGCATTCCTGATTTCAGTGACATTTTAATGTGTGTGTGCGCGTCGAAACGTTTTGGGAACACATCGTACATTCAATGCCAATATGCCTGAAAGAAAGGTTTACATGTAGCCAAATACTTATTCATCTCCTTTCAAATCAAGTGCTCAACTTATGTATTTTTATGTGCCTCCGCAGATGTAGCAAAGTGTAAAGCAGGTTACTGTTTCTTTAATGGCATATACAAGCTAAATTTGGCAATGCAAAAAAAGTGTTATTAAGCTTATAAACTCATGCCTTTTGCCAAAGTTACGGTGCATCCACTTGGTTTTGCTCGTTTATGTGAAATGTTACACGTGAGAAGATGTTTTGTGAGACTATACTGTTTATTTGTGAGAACACCGTGCTGTGATTCTGTTTTTATACATTAAGATGTGACATTTGCATAACCCCTCAATATGATTATTTTAATAGCTTTAAACAATAAAATACCATTTTGTTATTAAAGTCAATCAAACAATAACATTTTCAATGAACAGCGGACTTCCCTGATCCTATTTTGTTTCTTTTTAATTGAATATTGAAAATATGCATTATTTTGATAATATATATTATAAATATATATATATAGTTATAGTACGATGGTAATAGAAACTAACAAAAGTGAAGCACTTTTTAAAAAAGAAAAACTAGGTATCATTATTATGCCTTAAATATGCAGCATTAAGCATTTTTGAAAAGGAAAGTGTAATTAATGCGTTTTTTTTTTTTTCTGTGTCTGTAATGTTGAAAAAGAAAGT
Organism: Polypterus senegalus; assembly: GCF_016835505.1. Taxonomy (NCBI): domain Eukaryota; kingdom Metazoa; phylum Chordata; class Cladistia; order Polypteriformes; family Polypteridae; genus Polypterus; species Polypterus senegalus. Next base: position 160,795,407 of record NC_053154.1, read on the forward strand.
GAAAACAACAATTAAAAGTATGTGTACACTAATAATCTGAAAACAGTGTTGCATTTTGTTTCAATATTATATCTTCAGTTTTAAGTTAAGATTACTTTTGGAAGCTGTGTACGCTTTTCTCTCCAATTTGAAAACGGAGTTGATTCCAAAGTATTTCCAATGAAATGTATAGGAGATGATGTTTTTGGAATTTCATCTTTTAAACTGATTTAAACTCATATTTTATACCTCACAGTTAGACATTCCAAGCTTTTCATGATTACAGTTTAAAAATATATATGTTTCCTTGTAATGTAAATTTTAGATTATTTCATATGCATTATATAAAAAAAAACTGCCATATCGATTTTAATGTATAGATTTTGCAAATACTACCCTATGTATGTAAGACAAATTGTATCTGTAGTGTATATGTAATATATTTATGCCCAATAAATGTTTTAATTTTTTCTGAGATGGAGCATGCTGGCTCTTCTTGAATCTTCTTTCTTTAACACTTCGTTTTTAGAATTGAGCATTACCTCCCTGAACCCGGGACATTCATAATCAAAAATCAAGAATGGACTGGGCAATGAGGACACGTTGCAACAAGAGTTGATCCTGTGGAAGTAACCTCCGAGGAAGACAGGAATAGTTCAATCAGTCAGTCTTTATTCAGGCACCGGTGAGTATATAGGATTGATGCGTTGCAAGGCAGAAGAGCAAAGTTCCCCTTTTTCGATCGGCTTTTAATATTTTTCCTCCCACCCCCTATCCCTTACTTATCAATAAGCATAATATTGTTTATTTAAGTATTTCTTCTTGCATTGCACAAATCGGCCAACCGTTTCTGTTTTGTGTACATTGCAGATAGGGCCCTAAAGAAGGAAAAGTCATCTTTCCTGTGTCTAACAGACGTGTTCAAATAAAAGAAGTCGTCCTAGGTCAGCTTACTGCACCCTGTCTTATGAAAGACGCCTATATGAATAACCTGCCGTTATAGCAAAACAGCTTTGTCAGCTTTTAACCCTTGGTAACTTGCAAGCAGTTAAATTTTCTTTCACAATACTAAGTGGCTTGTGCTCTTAAATCCATTCAATCAGAGTATTTAAAATAAAGTGCAAGTCATCTTCAATAAATAAATAATCCTCAATAAAATTTCTGCATTGGTGTAGGTTAAAATTCGATAAGAAAAATAATTCAAAATCAGGTTCAAACACCATGAGGAAGGAACACTGTCCCTTGAAAAACCATCACAAGTCTTGATGCCTTCTTCTAATCGATGTCCCTGATCTCCTTTGTACAGCCTGCTCAACAGCAGGAGACACCTACCAACAAGCGCAGTCAACCCTTATCTGGCTCATTTGTCAGAACCTGCAAGCTCTGCCCCCTTCTCTCACCTCCATCCTTTTGCTTCCGCAGGAATCTCTCATAGCCAACTGTGGAGCGCCACTTGTCCACCCAGCTGCTTTCCTCCACTCTGCCGCACTAGCTCTGCCTTAACCCTAACTCCTCTTTTCCTCCCCTAATCTCTCTTTCGGACTCCCTTTATACTTCCATGGCTGTAGAGTCTTAATTGCAACCTGCGGAGTGCAGATTTGGAGTAGCTGAGCTGACCTTGTGTGCAGTTAACAGGAGTCAGCTCATCTTCACACTGAACACCCTACTGCTGCCAAACTCCACAAACGCTGCGCACTCGCAGAGGCCGAGGCACACTGTTTTTATTTTAAAAATCCACACACTGCCTTAAGTTCCTAATATGCATCACCATATGTCACTACATGTGATATTGCCTCTATATGGCTATTTAAGATTGCACTCTAGTTCATACAAATACATATTTATCCTCTCTTACTCATCCACAGAGGAGATCTATTAGGCTGCTTTTCATTTTTGAAAAAACAAAAAAAGAGCAAATTCATGCCTATTTAAAAGGTCCCATGTTGTAGTCTGCCTCTGGACACTTGTGCTTGAGAAGAGCCTTGTCATCATTTTAAAAAAAATAAGGCTTCTCTTCTGGTTGTTAAATGCTTGGCTTTGTTTCTGCTTAACCGGTTGTCAGGTTTTGACCAAACTGTTCCCCTTTCTGTGACCTGTTTCCTGACTGCTACTTTTGATCTCCAGGTCTTGATATTTACCGTCCTTACCATTGCTCAGATATATTTGACCAAATCCTTATAAATTCTTGTATATCCTTTTACTCATCTGCACAGAAGATGTAATTTTTGAGAAAAAAATTGCAAATCCATGTTTTAAAAAAGACCCTGTACTGTAGTCGATCTGTAGATACTTACTTGTTCAACAGCTTAGATTATTCTGTTAATGTGCATGACAATAATATGCTTTTTTTCTAGTATAGACCAAGTATTCTTATAAATCCAAGATGAATTTCTGTGTAAAGATAAGATAGTGAAATAAACACTATTTGCCTATAAACCTTTAATGCATAAATCACACATGTAGTGATTATTTATTAGAGGTCAATGCTGGTAAGGTATTTAGTTGAGAAACTTGTAAAGTCACGTATTTTATTTTACAAATATCTTTAAGAAATTCCAAAAGAAACATAAATGACTCACATTCAAGTCTACAAAATCACAAAAACCATCATAAAAGGAAAGAACAATTTCAATATGTTTCAGTTAAAGATAAAAATAGGCCTCTGCAAAAATAATCTGCTGCAGTGAAAAAATACACAAATAGAGTGTCTCATTGGGAGAAGGAGCCCAGATAAGATGACAGGGAATATTATGAGCATCTAACTTCTCGTCTAGCTGCATCACACATTTTCTTGTTGCATTACACTGCAGTATCATTCACAAGACCAAGTTTGCATGGTCAGTCAGTCTCACATGAATTATGGAGGAAACCTGAATTTAAAAGGCGTTTTTGAAGTTGCTTTGCGCCTGTCCTTTACATAGGCACTTCAAGGAGGATCAGAATCAGAATTCACTTTATTTGCCAAGTACACTAACATGTACTAGAAATTTGTCTTAATAGTACTGGTGCAACATACAAGGACAACACAGAATAGAAGATAAATGAAAGAAGATAAAATATAAAATGATAATATATGATGCAATATACAAGGGCAATACAAAATACATATCCATCCATTATTCAACCCGCTATATCCCAACTACTTGGTCACAGGGGTCTGCTGGAGCCAATCCCAGCCAACACAGGGCACAAGGTAGGAAACAATCCCCAGGCAGGGCGCCAGCCCACCGCAGCAAAAAAAATATTTTAATATACAAATCAATATAAATACCAAGGCACGTGAAAAAAAGAAGAATTTCAGCGAAGTGAAGGAAAGGAAAAATGTACTATTTGCTGGCTTATGCAGTGGTATAAGCAATAAAATCATGGCAGAGACACTTGAAAGTTCAAGTTGAGAAAGTTGCACAGTGCCCAAAAAGAAAAAAGAAGTGGTCTGATATCACAGTCGACGTGAAATGCCGAATTGCAGCCCGCCATCTGTTTATTCTGTTTCAGACAATATTACAAAAGCTAAGCCCCGTGTAATGGTCAGGCGGCAATGATGCTGCTGTGCTCAACACATCTTCAGATGCTGGCTGCACACACACCTCTGCTTCAGAAATCACTGGACGACTATCTGGCTGTGTGCTGATGGACGCTGTTCTTGAGTCACAAAAATCCAATAGTGGATGCTGTAAGAGATGTGGCCAATGAACTAAGGAATATAAGAGCCATACTATGTGACATTGACAAGAAATGAAATGAACTGATTAAAAAATAAATGCTGCATCTGATTGCCTGTTTTTACATTCTGCTAATTACATTCAAAAAAAGTTTGTAACTCTGTCTGATCTGGCTGATCATTTGGTGAGTCAGTTCAGGTTCATCATAGTGCATCTGTTCAGGTACATGCCTGCATAATATGACATACTTTCTGTGGACTATAGAGCAGCACATTAATAGAACGGAAATGCGTTATATTTAGAAAAGCAAATTTATTCTCTGAAGGTGCCTTTATAGTGTAATGACAGCACCGAGCGACACAACGGATCAATTCTCTGTTCTTTACTTTGAGGTGACTCACTATCCTTAAAAGGACTGCTTACCTTTTGCTGCACTAGTTGGAAAAAGCACCCGCAACTGTGCAGAGCTGCCGTTTTTATAGGTTCTTCAGCTATATATGATGTAATGTAAGCTCATTCTTTTGGTGATTCATCCCTGGCTGATGTAACTTATCCGATGTCATTGCAATAGCAATGTGCGTGCAGTTGGCCACTCCAATGACATTTGGAAAACCAATTGTTGCTGCAAATTGCACTTTTATGTTTGCCAGTTCAACCACAGTGTAATGAAATCTGGATGACAAGCGGATAATGCCATCCTTTACAGCTGGCATGGTGCGACTCATTGATAATTGAACAGAATTATATGGGATGATGTTCTGATGATTGTGAAATACCCGATCGGTCAGCAAGTTCACACTGCAAATCCCCTGTGGCTAAAAACCTGAGAGTGGACAGAACTTGCAAAGGAGCAGTTAGAACACAATTCCTTAATGTCTGCCTTTTTGAAGTCGGACCCAGTTTAGCACTCCGCTCGAAGAGGATAGGTCTTGGAAATCGAAATCAACTTAGAAACCAGTTGTCATCATCTATAAATACGTGCTCTCTTATAATTCTTTCATTTGCGATGTCTTCTGACAATGCCAAAGCAGCTATGGTAGTTGGAATAGTTTGACCATTCTGTGCACCTTTATATTGTTACCAAATGATTACAATCAAGTGAATTAAATTAGTAAATGATATGCAGTTAATTTTGGTGTATTTGATAAAACCTGTGTCATAGATGTGAATCAAAAAAAGAAAAGTAGACCAAAGAAACAGTAACACTGCTTTGACGCTTGGTTTGCAAAACCGAACAGAAATGTGCATATGCACAGGCTGAGGATACCGTGAAAATGTGCATGGCTTTACGCCAAGTTTAGTTTTTATACATCTCGATGTGAGCTTGGAAACGGGCGTACGCAACACTTTTGTGCATGCGCACTGTTCATACATGAGACCCCAGGGCTGCTTTTTTAATATTTTTCTTTTTAAATAAGCTGCAGACATCTTTTGCAGTGATGACAAGAGTGGGAAGATGAGAAGAGGAGGAGCGTAGAGTAGTAACAGTGAGACCATCAGGTAGATCTATGTCACATTGTCTTTCAAAGCAACTGTAAAGTCAGTCTACTGACTTTATAGTTTTCAGCTTTTATTTGTAAGCAGGAATAACGTGAATCATAGAATGTTCAGAATAACCAAGAGTGGCACAGCAGAAAGCATGATTAGCATAACTTTTCCAGTAGGGCATTTCATTTGCTGTTTATATTTAGGAAGAACCCGGTTAAAATTGACAAGATTCAAATCACCCAAAATAATGATTTACGAGTCTGGGTTGTGTTTTTCAGTCTCAGCGATTACATCAGTGAATTGCCCATGCACTTTGTGAGTATTAGCACAAGGCCAAATGTAAACACCAGATAAAATTACTGAGGAAAACTTGCATACAGTTTATAAAAAGCAATTCTAGGTTGGGAGAGCATGATTTTAACAAGTTTCACATCATCACACCAACCTTGATTAACACACAAACACACTTCTGCAGTCTTGGTTTTGTTGCAAAGTTTGATAACACGGTCCGTTCTGCACAGTATGAAGTCGGGTAAATGCAGTGCAGAGTCGTAAATAGAGTCATTCAGCCATGTTTCAATAAAGCACAGAGTAGATAAAAAAGAAAAGTCTGTTTTAGTATGTATTAATAGCTGCAGTTTGTCGACTTTGTTTGCCAGCGAGTGTGTGTTTGATAGACGTATTCCAGGCTGTGGTTTCCATAGTCCTTGCTTCCCGAATCGAACCAGGGCACCACTGTTCTGTATGATGTAGTTATAATATCTGGAGTCACATCAGGTGGCACACTGCAACCAATATTCATAAGCTCATCTCGTATATATGTTACATGACTCTGCATGGTGACAACAAATGTAACATTAAAAGACAGACAAAGACGGAACACCAATCTACCTTACAGTAGGCAGTGGGAGGTGCTGCTGAGAAAGGACTAGCCAACTGTTCTTTTTATCACTTTTTAGGTAGGGCCCCAAAGTCAGTCCATGAAGGGTCGTGGTGGCTGCAGGTTTTCTTTCCAGCCTCCTTCCTAATTAGTTACTGGTCTTAAGTCAGCAAGCTTTGTTGTCTTCATTTCAAATTACTTGATTTTCAACATTCTGTAACCCAGATTGCTAATTTTTCCTGCTAGTTAAATATAAGTGTAGCTGCATTTCTCCAAAGTTACCAAAGTTCAGCAGCTCTAACTCAAAAAATTGGATTCAACAAAAGCCTGATGCGCAGAAATGATTCCACAGACAAAATATCATTTTGAAAAGTTTAGTTAAGTTTCAAAGTAAAACAGTTCACAAAGAAAAAGAAAATGAAAATAGCAAAAAAAGGAAAAAATTAATGTTAAGAAAAGTTCAGTTCTAAGCTTAATCTTGTTACATCTCAAATCGTTACTATTCACTTATCATTTCTGAACCATTTCAAAACGGTCAGAAAACTGTATGCTTTTCCCATTTCTAAGTTGAAAATGGGTCTTTCAAGTCCCTGCTTACTGGGACCTGTTCTAGACACAACTGAGCTTATTATCACACTGTTTCTCAGTTATAGCAAGAAGGTTCTATCTTACTAACTTATAGGGGGAAAAGACTATACCATAAGCTATGACTATGGAAGGAATTTATATTCTATTCAAATTAAGCAAACCTTAATATGAGTTTAACTCAAAACTTTAACTTTCTATAATTGGCTCTTACAATAAGTGTTCAGCTGGTTTAGGTCAAAAACAATCTGGATCAGGGATCTCACGCCCAGTGCCTGAACGGCTGCAATACTTTCAGATTTTTGCTACAACCAATGTTATAATCTGAAGCCATTTTATTTATAATTACTGTATTAGGTAATTATATGGCTTGGCAGAGCACTCTGTGACACACCAGACATTTATAATATTGGTGTTTAACTTAAAAAGCAAGTCAATTAAAATCAAGGCAACAGAGAATCTATACTAATAAAAGGCAAAGCCCTCACTCACTCACTCACTCACTGACTCACTCACTGACTCACTCACTGACTCATCACTAATTCTCCAACTTCTCGTGTAGGTAGAAGGCTGAAATTTGGCAGGTTCATTCCTTACAGCTTACTTACAAAAGTTGGGCAGGTTTCATTTCGAAATTCTACGCATAAGGGTCATAACTGGAAGCTATTTTTCCCCATATAATGTAATGGAGTCTTGAGTTGGAGATGGCCGCGGGGGCGGAGTTTCATGTGACATCATCACGCCTCCTACGTAAGTACGTAGAGAACAAGGAAGAACTCCAAACAGCGATGAGCACAAAACGCCATTTCACAATTGAGAAGGCAGAAAAACATTATGAAGCAAATGATGCATACAAGCATATTCATAAGTACAGCTACTGCGGAAACAAAGCACGGCGTGAACCGTAAGTTTATATTAAATTAAGTTCATAGGCTACCACTAGCGTTTGTAATTTAGTGCCTGCCCATATAAGGCCGTCCATCAGCGGCAATCCAATACAAACACTGCCGGTAAATATTCACGTGTGAAGGACTGTGCTTATGCAGAGGAAGATGAGATGGTCAGGGTGGTGTTTGGCACAAACTCATTGAAACTGCGAGAGAAAGTTTTAAGTGCGGGTCTTAGCTGACATTACGAGATGGCACCAGTACAGCTGGGAACCTTCGATGCAAGAACACCAAGCGGCTCACGTGAACTGACGCATGCGCAGACAAAAGCAACAGTTCCAAAGAGTGCTGAACAAAACCGAATTACACAATTGAGAAGGCAGCAAAAAATATGAAGCGCCTTATACATACAATCATATTCATAAGTGCAGCTACTGCGGAAACAAAGCACACGGTGGAAAAAGTGAATGTCCTGCTAAAGGAAGACAGTGTAAAAAAAAACCCGTGCATGCAGTTTGTCACATCACAGATAAAAGGAAGACGAGCTGTTTATTGATGCAGTAAGGAACTAATCGATGAATGAAACCTCTTATCTTTACAACGATTGACAAACACGGAATGTAACTTGAACACATCCTACAAATACGAGCCTGATTGAAAGAAATAATGATAATCAAATCCTTGATGACAGCAACATTCAATAACACTCACAAAACAATTACTGTATATTGACAATCATGTTACGTTATTTTTAAAATGTTCCCTTTTCTTTTCATAACTTCTACTTCTCCACTGCGATACGGGTATATATATAAATGTATATATATACCCGATCTACAATACATACTTTAGCATAGACAAGCCACACGCTGTGGCTAATTGTAGAGTCTTCGCCTCTATGCCGACATTCGAGGTTCGATTCCCGAGAGGGATGTACTGAGTATGTACGCGCTACCGATTCATTTTACCTTCGCATCTCCTTGGTTTGGGACGTATGAAAAATATTAGGTTAACGCAGAATCATGTTACGTTATTTTTAAAATTTTCCCTTTCTTAGCACAAGCACAGCTGAGAAGCTTCGATGCATGTACTCCATAACGTTAAAAATAACGATTTAATCACACTTTCAATTCCAAGCAAACGGGAACTTTTGTCAATGCATGATTTCCTGGTACATCCATTACACTGATGCACACATCACAGCTACAAAAATGTTAGAGTCGGAATAAAGCGCGTTCCTACGACTGATCATTTCGACTTCCCGAGCGAAGCCTTGATAAAAGCATGGTTTTGTGCACACTGAAAAGCAAGCAAAATTAGATGCATTACAGAAAGCGGACTTTGTGGCTCTTCCGTGACCGTTAGTAATTCTAATTACATCTAATTACAAAATGTTCAATGATCACACTGTTTTAGCCTAATGTACAAAATAATTTTGGCTAATGTTACTCAGAGTTTAAAGAGTAAGCTGGTCAAATTACCTTTTATGTTTCTGACTTATTTTTTAAGAAGAAAAACTGCACTTTATGGTGAAATTTTGGTTATTATTATTTAAAGACAATACTATTCTGCAAATGTACTTAAAGTACTTAAACTACCACTTTATTTTTAAGTCTGCCCAATTTTAACCAGGGATGATATTTTTGTTTCTGTTTTGAATTCAAATGCAGTTTAAAAGCTTTTTTTCAGAAATTAAAACAGCTTCAGTTTACAATATTCATGTCCATGTCTATTATTTGATTCTGTCGCCCACTAAAACCGTTTTAAATTAAAAAAAAAACATTTGCGATTTGGGGCAAATTTACGTGCGATTACATACGATTAATCAAGATTAATTCTTACACAGCCTCTAATTAATTGGATTAATTTTTTTAATCGAGTCCCACCCCTAATACAGTATATATATATATGTAGATATATATATGTAGATTTGTATATATATGTATATGTATATATATGTATGTGTGTATATGTGTATATATATATAACTGTATATATATATGTGTATAGATGTGTATATATATATATATATATGTTTATATGTATATATATGTTTATATATGTGTATGTGTGTGTGTATATATATATATATATATATATATATATATATATATGCCAGCAACACTCATATCAATGACAAAACAATTACATTAACAATCATCTTACGTTATTTTTAAAATGTTTGCTTTTCTTTTTCATAACTTCTTTAACACACTACTTCTCCGCTGCGAAGCGCGGGTATTCTGCTAGTACTCTATAAACTGTAGCAATTGGCTAATAATCAAATACATTGCTGAAATGAAAACCTGCAGCCACTGCAGGCCTCCAGGATCTGAGTTTGACACCATGCTATGTAGAAACCTCAGAACATTCATCTTCATGCTCTCAAACCTCTTGCTGTTTCTGTCTGTCATGTCATACTAATATCGACCAAAAAAAAAGTAACCTGCCTGAATGTCATCCCTGGACAAGAAATGTCTGGGAAAAGACTTGTGATGACTGGGATTGACAGGGTCCACCAGTGTGCAGATCAGACTGACAGGTCAGATAACATACCCGTCCCTCTGACTCCTGACGCTACCCTTGAACACTTTAACAAGCCCGTCAGCGCTTTTCGTGATATCTATTGAACCTGAAGCAGTCAGAGATTGAAAGCATCATAAAGGAAGAGCTTGAAAAGAAAATATCCCTTTAATGCTGATGATGTGGTTCTCTTTAACCAGGACCTGCACTCATCACTACTAATTATACTGTATTAATTCTGTTTAAGGAATTTCATAAAATCTGTGGGTTCACAATTAATTTGAATCAGTGTATGCTTTTCAGATTTGTTTGCTTTTCATTAAACAGCTGAAATATCTGTGAAGAGCAGAGATATGAATACAGGGTGGTCCAGATCTAATTATGCAATTATGAAAAGGCGAACACATCGCTCCCACTGTTCGACTGACAACTGTCTCCCCGCCATTTTGGAATGCAGGGCAGGTGCTGCCATCTATCGGCAACAAAAAGCTTTTTTTGTGAATTCTCTATGTAATAAACTTAATAAGTTATAGCGTAATGAAAATTGCATAATTAGATCTGGACCACCCTATATTTGTTCATCCCTTCAGTTTACACTTGGTAGGAGAAGTAATGTTTCCTAAAATGAATATACTTAACACCTGGAAAGGCACTGCACTTATTGTACATTAGAATTGTATTTACTGATTCCAGCTTGGCTTTAAATTTAATTGTTCCCTATAAACTGTTTTTGAATCATTTGAATCATGAGTAACTAGAAACTAGAGGAGGTACAGCTGGACCAAAAAATACATAAGCTCTCCAGGGCTGCTGCTATGGCTCAAGACTGAACTGACTTGTCAACCCATGATGAGACCACAAATAGGAACAAGGTGGCAGATGTGACAGAGCTGTGAGCCAGAAGTGACCTGGCCCTGAAAAGATCCAAAAAGGAATAATAAAATGTGCTTTTTGGAAGAAAAGTTAAAAAAAAAAAAAGGACCGCTGTGGTGCAGCTATAGAATCTGTCATCTGCTTTTGAGTCTCTGAGCTCCCAGATGATCTGTGTCTGAACATGTAGAACATGTTAGAGGCTACACTTGAACTTTCATCAAGGCATCACAGAAAGACATAGACATGTGATACGACAACAGAACCACACTAGACATCTGCAGGGGAGTCCAAAATATAAACATGAACTTACCATTATGAAGTCTAGGCTGTGGTACATCATTCCAGCGGCCCTTTATGCAAAACAATTCACACATATTTAGTTTGATAGGTTATACTGCTGCATCAAAGTTTAACTTCCAAACTATATGTGGCATGGATAACTAGAAGCACCCTGGCTGAAGGGATGCTTCACACCATGTCTACCAAAAGGTGTTCCCAAATTTTCGATCCCGTACATTGTTTGATGGCACCACTTGTAGAACCTGCTTTTACAGTGCTGCAATACTTGCTCCTAAGGTAGTTCTTCTTTTCTTCTCCATTTTTATGTGTGTTGTTTTAGCTTTTTTAAAGTGCCATAATCGTAAAATTAAATACTGATTTTTACAATTTAGCAAAAAAAAAACACACACAACTGGAAAAGATTATCTACTGTAATTACTTTTTTTTAATTTCTGCAGTTTCACCACAAACAGTTTGCAGTTCCACAATGTGACCAGCGTTTCCCAACCTGTGCCCTGCAGTGGCTTTGTAGGTGGGCTCGATTCACAGTGGCAGGATCATGCATGAACACGGACGTCATCCATCAACTGGTCTGACAATTGCACTCAGTTTACAGTGGCAACATCTCAGGTGGTGCGTGACCAATCCTGGATGACTTCCCCATAACCAGCTCGGATGAACGTTCCCAATTCACCAAGAAGGAAAAGCATTGCTGATCGCACTTGGTTGCGATTGGTGGTGTAGGACCACCCCACTAAATAAAAAGAAAAGCTTAAGATGTAATTTGAATTGAATCCTTCTTGTAAAATAGATGAAGCATGCCATAGTTTTTGAGTTGATCAACGGTAGCTACAAAGGGAACACCAAACTCACACTGGCACTGCAATTGAAGCCCACACAGACTCAGTTAACTAAGAATATACAGTCCAGGCTCCATCAAACATATAAACACTTTACTATTGTATTCTGATGGTATGGTCATTTTCACTGCAACAGATTAACAATGCTTTATAGTTCACATGCTTCATAGTTCAAAGTGATACATTTTCACTACAGCCTCACTTGCATTGAGAATGCCCAAATGTGCCCTCTGCTTAAATTCTAAGCAACAGTTCAGAATTCAAGACAACCTAAACTAGAAATCAACCTCCACCATTTGTTGTTAAAACTGCAGGCTACCCTATTCCTTATTTCAGTTGGAAAGTGACACTGAAGGAGAAAATATAAAGATTATAACACAAACCCTTGTAAACACTGACACCAAAGGAATTCCATGTTGTGCACGAAAATTACGGTGAACCAAGTTCAATGCCTAAAGAAACCTCAGTTAATGAAAGTCAGCTAAGACAAACAAATGAAACAATAGATTAGGAGCCCAGTGCTTCTTCCAGAGACCCAACATGGACACAATGCGGGACCAAGCGCCAGTCCATCACAGGGCAAATGTGAGTGCCATTCTCCTTCTAATGGGGCCATTCCTATAAGTAACTATTGTTATTTGTTCTCAAGGTAAAATTAAATATTAAAATATATATATATATATATATATATATATATATATATATATATATATTATATTGTGGCTGGTGGCTGGGTCCCATGCCCGGCCGGGACGCCCCATCTACTTATGTTCCAGGGGAGCAGGCATGGGCTCCTCAGTACCTCCCCCGGGACGCTTGGTGGCAGTCTCCCTGGTTGATGATGGTGCCTCAGTTTCCCGCAGGGTCCCATGGGAGATGGAGTTCTCCACAACCCTGTGGGGATCTGGGGTGGCCGCCAAGGGGTGCTGCATGGATCCCATGGCACCAAGATGGACACCTCTACAGTGCTGCCTGGAAGTGCAATTAGCAACAGGTGATTAAGCACCTGGAGCACTTCCAGGTGGGCTATAAAAGGGGCCAGCATCCACTAACAGGAGCCAGAATCGGGAGGAAGAGGACAAGGTTGCCTGGGATGAGTGGTGGTGCCAAGGTGAAGGATTGTGTGTTGTGGGTTAAGTGCTTTGGGACTGTGTTGTGGCTTGGGGTTCACGGGGAAGATGTGCCCTCCAGCTGAAGAAAAATAAAAATCTTGTTTGGATTTTACATGTGCCTCTGTGTCAGTCTGTGCTGGGTCAGGCGCAATATAGCACTTTTCTCACTACTATATATATATATATATATATATATATATATATATATATATATATATATATATTGTCAGGTCTTGAAACCCGAAAAATCGATTATAAAAGCAGACCCCGAATTATGCGCCCGTTCAAAAATGCAACACATATTTTTTTTTTGTCAGTTTCTCAGACACATTGAACTTTGTTGCAGCAGTGCAGTTACCAGTTTTTTTCACTACAAAAACGTTTAATTTAAAACCAGCTTCATATTTTCTTCTGATCGAACTCTTCGTCACAGATACGGGATCCTCTTACGATAAAGGTGTATGAGGGTGTGAGATACAAAAAACACAAGTCAGTGCAAACATCGCTTCGGAATAGTTTGGGTATTACCGTGTGGTCACGTAGGCACAATAGAGAGAGAGAGAGAGGTTAGGAGCACACACTGATAGGAGCACCCACACAGAAAAAAAAGGCAGTGTGCTCCGTGGTTACTCTCTCAGGTGGGCGTTAGCATATCATAATCTCTTCAACCAATAGCATGAGTTTTCTGCATTCGATTTATATGACCGGATTGATAAAATACCAGAAATTAATACAATAAAATCAAGTCCTGACTTATCCGTGGGAAATATATATATATATCCATCCATCCATTTTCTAACCCGCTGAAGCCGAATATAGGGTCACGGGGTATATATATATATATATATATATATATATATATATATATATATATATATATATATATATATATATATATATATATATATCATAAATTAAAATAAGAGCTAAATAATAATAATTTGTGTGGTTACAAAAAGGAAAGGATTTTTAAAGTTGTATGTAAGCAATAATTAATCAGAAGGAAAATCCTTTAAGAGTAAAACAAAATAGGCCACTCAAAACAAGAGAACGAGAAAAACTACTCAAAGAAATTACTTAAACAATAGTCACAAAAGTTGCTTCAAGTTAATTAGCCTCAATCTAGATAGACAGATACATGGATAGATGGATAGATAGATTAAAGACCCCAGTGAAGGGCACCAACTACATAAGTGTGGAGCCAAAGCCCCCTATACTTAGATTGTTGCTTTTAATTGCCATTAACTGGGGTTCATCTAGCAACCATCTGCAGTATTGAGGGGTCCTGCCACCCCAGGAGTCAACAAAAAGAGGAGAAGCCAAATAGGAAACTTAAAGAGAACAATTTGGAAACAAAAGGAAGATAATTTATGAAAAATATTAAAATTAAATGAATAATTTCATAAAAGATCTACAATTATGAATTTAATACCTCCAATTTCATTAACAAAAAAACACACGGAAATTAAAAATAACAAAGAAGCAAAAGTCAAGCCATTGACAGAGCTCCAGCGAGAGCCTGAAGGTAGTGTGATGAACCGTGAGCAGGTCTTGTACCCTACAGCTCTCCCAGCCTCATTTTTTCTGTTCATTTTCTATATTTGTTTGTTACACTTATTAATGAACACTCTGTTAAAGCAATGCAGCGTGTTGCTGAAAGAACATTGGCAGTTTTCAAATCATACAGCCTTTTTATTTAATAACCAAACTTCAATTATCTTGCAATTGCCTTTTTGAAACAACACCCCTTTAAATTGTTCCTGTTCTGCTGACGAGCGACGACTCTTTGGGGAAAAAAAAAAAAAAATGAAGAGTGATATTGGCTTGTTTGTCTATTTGAGAAGTGTGCTTATTATGATGCAGCATTTCAAATGAGAAATTGCATCAAGAAGCCACTGAATACGTGTCCAGAAAAAATTAAGCTTCATGCCTCAGCCCAATTTTGTAAATTACAGTATGTGTGAGTGGCAGCCTAACACCGAAAACAGGAATTTTATGCCATAAAATGCCAGGACTGTTTTTTGGGTAAATGGACAAATATTAATTGTCAAATCAATAAAAATGCCAAACAAATTGCAAAGAATCATGAGGTCATGATAAGACCTCAAGGTGCGCATAAACTTTCATAAAAGCCAGGCGTGTTGCGCCCTGCATATAACATCCCAAAGACATGGGCCACAACACTACAAGGGACTGCTACTGTATCTTCACTGTTTTTGGGGGTGTCCACCAGTTTAACCAGACATACACTTTTGTAAGAGCTAATCTTAGAAAGTTAAAGCTTTGAGTTTATCCCATCTTAGTGTTTGCTTAATTTGAATAGCATATACATTTCTTTCATAGTCATAGACAATAGTATAGTCTTTTCCGCCTGTAAGTTACTAAGAGATAGAACTTTCCTGCTATAATTAAGATACAGTGTGATAACTGAGTCAGTTGTTGCGTAGAATAGGTCCCCGGGCACAGGGACTTAAAAGACCCATTTTCAACATAGGAATGGGACAGGTATACAGTTTTGGGACCATTTTGAAATGGTTCAGAAATGCTTTAGAAGTGATTTGTAACGATTAGAAATGAAACAAGATTTAAGCTTTGAACAGAATTGTTCTTAACAAGTACTTTTCTTTTTTTTTGCTCCATCAATTTTCTCTTTTTTGTGTGAACTATTTTACTTTGAGTTTTTACTAAAGCTTTTAAAAAAACAAAGATATGTTGTCTGTGGAATCATTTTGACGCATCAGGCTTTTGCTGAATCCCATCCCTGAATGCTAGAGCTACTGAACTTTGGTAATTTTGGGAAAACGCAGTTACAACTTCCTTGCCCCCCTATTTTATTTGTTTTCATGTTCCATTCTCCTTTGATGCCCACATAATTTGTACAAAGATCTGAACAGAGCTCCATTTCTTCCAAAGTCTATTCCATGGATAAGTGTTCAGGATGCATTTTGGGTTTTTGTCTCATGCTCTTATGGTTCTACTTCTCCTTATACTGCAAAATATCAAAAAAGCTGCCTGTAGCTATAAGGTCTGGGGAACCAAGAAGTCATGAGCAAAAACATTAGAACAATTTTAATGGGAACGGGCAATTCAGCTCAAACCTGGCATATCAACAACCAGAGTAGAACACACGATCTAGCACCGTAGGATCAAGCACATTATTATAAGGTATATCATACTAGAAACAAAAAAAACATTTCTGCTCGGACATTTTGTCATGATTTACAAATCATAAATATGGAATTTTCATTCATTTTCCTCGATATTCATAAGCATCTAAATTTTAATGTCAGCAAAGCTAATTAAAATATCACTGCCAGCATTCACTAGAAGTGCAAAAAAGCCTATCCATTACTTATAATACCCTCACTCTGCTACACTCACATTTAGAGAGATGGGATTTAGGGATTTCTGTAACAAATCTAGGGCCTTTTATAAAGTAGCACCCTAAACACCTTTACTGCCCATTTGTTTCTTCACAAGTGCTTCTTTTTAACACTTTTGTGTTCATTATAAATGGCACTACATAAAATAACAACTGGCTCAAATCCAGGAATCTCACAGCCGTCACTAAGCTGTGTCTTGCCATCAATATGAGATGGTATAATGAAGATGCTACCAGATATATCCAATTTCTCTAAGGTCGGGGCATGAAAGCTGAGATCAAAAGTCAATTTGCTGATTTTCCTAATGTAATCGACTGCACACGTGTTGCAATAAAAGCACCATCACAGAATGAATTTGCTTTTGAAAACAGAAAGCACATTCATTCAATTCATGTACAACTAATATGTGATACTCAAATGTGTTTCACTAGTGTTGCAGCAGGAAGGCAAGCTAACGCCATGATTCTTTTATTTTATCTAAAATTATTGTGGAACACAGACTTTAGGGTCATATTTAGTTTGATGGTTGGCTTCTTGGTAAGTAAACCTAAGCCTAATGGAAGTCACCAAGACAACGACAAGTCCGCAGCCCCTGCCGCACAGCACATCCATCTGCCATGGGTTGATGCAGGAAGTACTTTAATCCAGGCCTCTGACCTGGCCTGCTTTTTTGTCTTATACCATCCATGATGACCTGATCCGTGCCACTGATCTGCAGCCACAGGACCAACCTGACGATCTGTTCCTGAACTGAAGAAGGGAGCCAAGGCAGGACAACTGATAATGTGATAGCTGCACTAACTCTTCCTCTCAATCTTCTGTAGACCACCTACAGGAAATCCCGCTAGGTACCGGTGCCATTGATGATGTAATTTCCGGTACCGGGCCCATTGATGACATCACTTCCGGTATCAGTGCCATTAAAGGTGTCACTTCCAGTCCAAAAGATGTCACTTCAAATCCGGTGCTATTGAAGATGTCACTTCCTGTACTGACCTTTAAAGCCGCCGTGTTCTCACTATCAAATCAGTTCTGTTTTGGACATTGAACCAATCACAACTCAACCAAATTACCCAATTTTGCAGCCAAGACATAATATACGAGTGGCTGCCCCAAACCTTTGATGTTTCCTGAGTCTTTTTGTGTATATACATATATGTAAATTGTGGAAGTTAGGACCCGGCACAGATGGGCAGGCCACACAAGTGCAAAAGAAACACACTTTAATTTGCTTCTTCTTGCCAGTGCACAAATCAGCCAACAATTGTTCAGTCCTTTCTTTCTTTCTATTCTCTTCTCTTTCTCTCTTCTTCTCTCTTCTCTGCTGCCTCCACTCCTCTCCTCACAAGCTTTGTCCTTCTCCTGCCGACTCTGACTCCTTGAATGGAGTGAGGTAGCATCCTTTGTACTGCACCCGGAAGTACTCCAGGTAACCCCGGATTTTATGTGTGGCGGAAGTGCTGCCGTTCAGGGCTCCGCAGTTGTCCAGGCATCCCCTGGCAGTGGCAATGGGCCTCAGCAGGGTTGAGCTTCCAAGCTCCAATCCCTTGGCTCCAGTGCAAACCAGGGGGTGCTGTCCTCTCGCGTCCCGGGGAAAGTAATGTCTCTTTCCCGGTCCTTCCATCCCCAAGGTGTCCTGGCAGGGCAAAAGCTCCAGCCATCCACCACACTGTCCCACCCTCAGCTGAGGCTTGTAGGGTGAAGCGGCCCGTCCCGCGAGGGCTGTCTTCGAGCAGGATGGGGTGCCAGCATACCCCCACTCACGGTTCCACCCTGAAAAAGAAAACCAAGAGAAGGGCAACATTTCCACCCATGACCTAGATTTTGGCCCTCTAAACACCTACGCACCCCGCCTTATCCCCTTGCCCTCTGGACATGGAATGGGTAACTCCACTCTGCCTCGTCCCCAGCCAGGTTCAGGGCTCCTCTCAGCCCCTGCGGAGAGCAACCCTTCAACACAGACCACAGGCCCCAGCAGGGTTGAGCTTCCATCTCCAATCCCGTGGCCCCAATGCAAACCAGTTGGGACTGCCCTCTCGTGTCCCAGGGGGGTATTGTCTCTTTCCTGTAAATCCATCCTCAAGGTGTCCCATCTGGACAAAAGCCCCAGCCGTCGGCCACAATATATATACATGTTCGCTAGTGGAGCTTTGTTTGTCGGGTTGCTCAAGCCTCCTTCTAGGTTGCCCAGGTTTTTATGGTGGCTGGACTTAAAACAGCAGGGTCATTTGCCCTCACTAAGAGGCTTCTTGAAACTGTGGAGAAAGATGATGATGACAATGATAGCGGCAGTGCCCTCTCTCATCTCAGCAGGTTATTACAT
The DNA here is from genome assembly GCF_016835505.1 of Polypterus senegalus. Lineage (NCBI taxonomy): Eukaryota > Metazoa > Chordata > Cladistia > Polypteriformes > Polypteridae > Polypterus > Polypterus senegalus. The sequence continues at coordinate 160,814,241 of NC_053154.1, forward strand.
ACTTCATAAATATATTATAAGTTATAGCAGCAGGACCCAGTGTTACCTAGGGAAGTAATTTTAAGGCCAAACTTTATAACTTCTATTTAGCAGGAGAAGACACTTTGCCAAATACAGTCTTTTTCTTAGGAGGCATATTTTTCACAAAAATAATGAATAAATATGGATGAAATTCAAAAAGAAACTTCTTTTTCTCAGGCAATAATTAAGTATCACAACTCACTTTGCTCAATATAGGACAGTACCTTTTCTGAGGTTTAGAACCCTGTAATAAATTAAATTAATCTCATGAGTCAAAATCCAGACAAAAGGGACTGTCCTTAAAATTCATTGTAGTAAAAAGGACCCCCCCCATAAAATTCTGGGTTCCAAAATAGTCGACTGTTTCTTCCTGACAAAGTGGGCTATCTGTGCAAACGTTTATTGAGGTTGGCCCAAAGGTGTGGAATTGTATAAAGTATAAAAAAACAATCACACAAATTGAGCTTTATATATTAGATAATATACAGGTATATTATAAATTGCTTAAGGTGTCTCCAAAAATAATAATAACAGAATGGACCATTGTTTCATTAAGAGATAGAGGGAGGTGTCTGAACTCATTGGGTGGCACAATGCTGTACAGCCCCACAACGGTTTGCTTCATTGTGGTGGCTTATCCAGTGCAGAAACACAGACTGTCTGTGCCACTTGAGTTGGGCCAGGATGACCATACAGATGACCCAGATGCTATCCTTCAGGACATCAATGCAATGGCAATTCAAAGATGTTTGAACATTGTATGTCAAGACTTGTATGTAGTGCAACATTGACATTAACTTGCCAAAATGACTTTATTTTTTTGATTTTATGATGTCTCACAGTTCTGTGCACACAGCTGGTGTCGATTCAGGCTGTGTGCTGGTGGCAGTCTGGGCACTGAATAATGGCATATTGCTATAGGTCTCTCCACACAATCTCCTGCTGCTCCCATACTTTTTTTTCCTTTTATTTTTAACTCTTGCAGAGATGCCATCAAAAAGAATATTTTTGTGGTTTTTCACTTCAGTCAGTAACACCTCAAGTTCATTTTCACTAAAGTTTTGTTTCCTGCATTTTTTCCCTCTGTTATTCCATAGTTTGTAATAAAATTGTCACTCAAAAGTAAGGTCAAACTTGTATGTTTCTTAGATGATGAATTTTCAAAAAATGGTGTTTTAATGCCATATATGGTTAATGACAGGCTATGACGAGGATGTGGATGTATGAGCACATAGTTTTAAGCTGTTTTGAAATGTATAAAGGAGCTTGTCATGGAACATGCTATACGTGGGTTTTATAAAAAACATTTTTTTTGTTCATACACCATTTTTGACTTCCAAGTGTAACAAAAATTTTAGTATGGAAACTAAGCAATATTTTACATGTGAGGCCCCAGATCTGCCTAGGCAGGCTAACCCCTACTCAAAAGGGCAGGCTTCAACCTGGACTGGCCTAGAAATGGGGCTGAGGCTGCTAAAAAAAATATGGAGAAGAAAAGCATACCAAATGGATAAGAAAATACTTTATACTCAAAGAATACATTCTTCAAAAATGGAGCCAAGAAATCCAAGAAGCACGCTCCAGACACCACACCTTACATGAAGCAGGAGTCAATAAGCCAGAAAATCCCAACAAGAGCAAAAACTTTAAGCGAGAATCAAGAATTCTCTTCACAATTGTCAACAATAATAACAAAACAGACTGCAAAGAAACACGATAACAAAATAATAATGACAATATCAAAGAAAATCATAATATAGCAAAAATACAAAACAAAATAAAAATGGAATTAACACAATAAAAACAATTAAAATTAATTTAGGGCAGCACCTCAATTTAAATCAATCCTATTGTCCTTGATACCCCTCTTGGATCAGTGGGGTGTAGTGTCTTTTCAGCTCATGCAGACTCATCCAGCCAACCCAGCCCCTAGATTTCAGACCTGGCCTTTCATTTCAACTACCTGTATTCCCACAGGTCAGTTGGCCAGAACTTGTCTTTAACAGATCTTTCCTAAGATCTTATCTATAATAGTTGTGACCTGTAGTTAAGTTCAAGAACTATTTTTGAAAAGCGTTATTTTTTTTCTAAATACATATTTTTATTATACATACAAGTACATGTTTCTATGTAATTAAAGTACACTATCCTCATGAAAAGCGCCCTGTGTGGTATCATGTTGTAGCCTCTAGGGACAGGCCCCTAACAACTGACTATCATGTACTAATGATGGCACCACAAAATGGTGATGCCGGAAAAAAAAACACATCACATAAATTTTACATTAAGCTAACTGTTAAAATCAAATTCAAATAAGGAAATATCGAAAATCTCCATGTTTCAAAACACCCCAAATACATATTAAGCTCAAGAAATATTTTCTAAAAAGAAATGCTTTTTTCAGTTCCAACACATCATAAAAATAGCTGTTTGTATTGATCATGAAGTATCTGTTTTAATAAAATATTTGGAAAGAAATGGAAGAGAAAAAGGTGAAGGACTGAGAGTTTAATATTCTGCCTCAGACTACAGATTATTTAGATGATATCCTTGGAAAGGAAAATATCTACAATGTCAAAATGAACTGACATAGTCAAATCAAAGTCATAGAGTTAAATAACAAGTTCTGCTCATAAATAATTAAGAAAATGTATTGGAATGAAACACTGCAGTCACTGTAGCCTTCTAAAATCAAACTTGAGCACCCAGATGTACGGTAAGCAATGTTTAGAATGAACATCTGCAGTTCCTACCATCTCCAATGCATTTCACTATAATTAAATAAATGATGAAGGAACAATCACAACTCATATTTGATTTGAAAAACTTGCCACTTCCTGTGCCTCATTGTGATCTTTCTTTCACGGGAAACTGAGTGAAACATTTAGATTAGCTAACTAAAGAATGAAAATTAACTGCAAGTTTCAGTTTTAATAAACTCTCTGATGCCCAAAAGGTGCAGTAATTTCATGTTTAGGTGGGAACGGGTCCTTTGTTAGCTGAAACACAAGCAGTGTGGTTTTGTTAACGTACCCTAATGCCAAATGAGTTACTGCTTATTTAATAGTTTTGTCCATTTCAGGGATGGCTGGGGCCATTACCTGTGTTTTCATCTTGAGACTCATCTCCTCTCTCCAAACAAACTGTTATCGGAATTATTTTCAAAGCGCATTACATTTAAATGAGCACAGTACATCTACATATTTTTTTCTGAAAATTGCTTATCTTGATTGAAATATCATTTGTATCCATCTGCAGAAGTAATAAAGTTGTACAGTATTAAAAGAAAATAACCGAGTAGCTAAATATACATGTGAAACAAGTAACACATGTCATTTGTCACAATCAGAGCTCCGATGAACTGAGTTTGCCTCAAACTATACATTTCTTTGAAGATGAAAACATTTATTTTCCTACAGTTTTGCAATTATGGTTTAATAAGGTCACGTCTTTCTTGCGTGATGTAAAAGGTGACTAAGGCAGGTTGGCATCAGGACACCCTGCTATGAAAACTTCTGTTCTGATACCCCTAAAGCTTTGAGGGGCCACTGGCCAACACAGAAAATGACAGTCAAACTGTCAGAAACTTGGTTTTGGCACAACTCAATAGACCTCACCTCTCTGGTAAGCCTCTGTTTTTCTCACAACAGACAGACAAACCTCATACATTAGTGTGATTGCAACTATGGGAGTTTCTGCTGCTTCTATCATCCTTGGGTTCATCCCAACTACAAAAAAGAGAGATGTGGTTTACTGAATTGTGCATTTTACTGATAGATAGATAGATAGATAGATAGATAGATAGATAGATAGATAGATAGATAGATAGATAGATAGATAGATAGATAGATACTTTATTAATCCCAAGGGGAAACCAGCTACCATAGTCAGACAGACTAGGTTACCATCTTGGAAAGACATGCACTTGGATGATCAGAGTGAAAGTCTCAGTTAGATCCGCTTGATAAAATTGAGTATGTTGTGAGGTAGAATCCTCCTTTCAAGAGTGAGGTCTATTTGTCCAGCACAGTAAAGTTATCATATTTGAAAGGTTCTATACCAGGGGTGTCAAACTCCAGTCCTGGTGGGCCTCAGTGGCTGCAGGTTTTCATTCTAACCATCTCCTTAATTAGTGAGCAGTTTTTGTTGCTAATTAACTTTTTTTGCCTTAGTTTTAATTGATGTGACTCAGACCCCTTTAGTTGTTTCTTTTTCCTTAATTAGCAGCCAAACAATAATGAGACACAAAACAAGCTGCCACATGACCAGTTAACCTGTGCCCATCACACCATAGTCGAAAATAAAGAAAGGTGATGGTCTCAGGAAAACAGAAAATCAACAGTTTTGGAAATGTCTGCTGTGGCAGAATGAAAGCAGCAACAAGCCATGGAATTAAATGATGGGTTTAATTAACAACAAGAATCAGCTTCTCATTAAGGAACTGGTTGGAGTGAAATTGGTTGGAGATTGAATTGATTTAATTGGTCATCTATTGGCTCATTTCATGTCTCATTTCTATATGGCTGCCATTTAATGAAGAAAAGAATCAATTCAGGGGGCTGAATCCTTAAAAATAGGGCTAAAGAAAAGAAGTTAATTAGCAGTGAAAACTGGTCACTTATTATGAAAAGGGTTAGAATGAAAACCTGCAGCCAATGTGACCCTCCAGGCCTGGAGTTTGACACCCCTGCTCTATATTGTTTGACTGTTCTTACTCACTAAAGATATTGATTTGGTTACTGGATGCATGGGACCCCTGGATTTTGACATAGAATATAATAAGTATATGCATTAAAAATGGGTGATAACTGTCCAGAAGGTTACTCACCTGGTGCTTTCAATAATTCTTCTGCCTTATTCTGCCTAGGTGACAATATTTAAGACCATTCAGGGTTTAAAGTATGCAGAGTTTATTGTTATATTATCAGTGACAGTCATCTGAATAACACTGTAGTGACTTTTACTGAGTTGCCCAGAGTGTGTGAAAAACCAAGGGTAATCAAGAGTCCCATCAGTGCTCCAGTGCTGGCTCGAACACTAAAATCTCACTGTTACTTTGAAATTGTTAGGATCTGTTCAAAGATCTCAAAAACAAAACCCAAACCTGTGATCCACCACACATCTGCAATACTAACTCAGGTAGCCTGGCCCCAAACTGAAGACGCAGGCTTACGACCTGCTTGAACGTAAAAATAAAGCAAAGGGTTCAGGTCTGGTCAGGTCTAGTTAGGGAGCATGCACTGGTACAGCATGTAACTGTACCCAACACACGACAAAACAGCTTGGGATCCTGGGGTACCCAAGTGCCTGCCGTACAGCGGGCAACACCTCAGCAATACACCAGTTCTGATCCCCAACAGACCTGACCCCACTGGCTCTCCAACAGTTTTGACTCTTCTGGGGATGAGGCTCCCGAGGGCTTTCCCCCATCCCTTTCATTATATGAGCAGCCTATCTATGGGCGGTTGCAGCAGAGCTACTCCCGAGGAGAGCAGAAAGGAGTCCTGTCTGTTGCCTCAGAGCTGTGTGAAGTTCTTTTGCGGTGGCTGGAGCGCCAATCTGCCACCAACCCCCATGATTTCCCAGCAAGATGGAGGACCGCTTGCAGGTCAAAGATTATAAACAACTTTAAAGGGGGTTCAAAATTAGGAAATCCAAAGCACAGAAAGACGGCACAACCAAAAGACAGGAAAACAACCCCAATGCCGATGTAGCTGCTTCTTCTTAAATAATGCTGGAGGCAGGTCCCCAGCTGCAGCATTAAGTGGCCCCACCTCCTGAGGCTCAACATAAACCAAACAAATACATTTATTAATAACATAATACAGAACTGCAAAATTATTAAACAACACAATATTCAATACATTAAATGCTGAAAGAAGGAAACTAAAGCATAATCAATAACACAATATGCAAAATAATATTTAACACAAAAATGTAATTAAAAGAAAATACACTTGAGCCAGGGATAAAACTCTTGCTGAACCGTAACAGGAATTTATGATAAAATATCTATGGAGAATGCTATCAATTACATAAATCACATCAGACACTCAAGTGCAATTTTCAAACAAAAGCCACATCACCTTGTCCTTCTAAGCAGCATCACTCAGAATGGACAGATTCTGTGACATGACTGCGCACAGACAGTATATGTGACACACTATTGCAGCTTCGCTTTGATCCACTCCCCTTTCAAATGTGAGCCAGTTAAAGCCTCGTCCCATTCAACCCTGCACACTCCTACTGACTGAAGACCTTTTGGTGGCATTGCTACAGGTTCATCCCAATAACAGATTAATAATAGTAATTAAAGATGAATTAATAATAACAGCTTAATAACAGATTAAACAGCGGTCAACACCAACACTGTATTTAAGAGCCTAACAAGTCTGACAGCTTCACTTTCCTGAGTCACAGGTAACAGACAAAAGCTTGCCTGGTTACGCAGCCTGAACACTGTCAGCATCGCAATATCGACAGTCACTGTCACGCTCATCATTACTGAGGTGAAGCCCTTCAGTGTCAAGCACTAATATCCGTGATGGCCTCAGATTTCTTTGTTTCCTAACACATTTTCTGCCCTCTTGCTTGACTTTTCCTGACTTAAAATATCCCCACCTCCACCTTGCTGGATAGACAGTTGCCATTCAAGCATCTCAGCTCACTCAGCCTTTGAAGAGCTCATGCTGCCATTACTACGGTGGCTACCATATTATCTCTCAAAACTAGTAATGGCCACTGAGGGACTGATAAAACCATAGTCTTTAATCTTTAATCTTTAGTCTTTAATCTGGGACAATTCTGATTTTCTGGTTTTCTGGGGTTTTAATCGGGTTTAATTAGTGGTGTCCCGGACTGCTCAGGGAACCTGGTGTCCTAGTATCCCAAAGCCTAGGACCTGATCACATTCATGATGGGTGAGAGGACCACACGGCATAAGTGATGTGTTTTCATGGCTCTGCAGACAAGAAGATTGCTGGCATTTCTGTACCTGAGTTCCTTAACTGATTTGTGTGGAAATAAGCAAAAGGAGTCCCCAAAATAACAATTTCCCCAAAACAACTGCCATTAAGATAAGTCAAAATTCAGAGACAGTTAAATGGTGGGCGTCATTTGGATTGAAAATCTCTGAAGAGGACTTTAAAACATACAATATAATACACAAAAGGAAAAGTGCTCACTAGTCTGAACTTACCAGAATAAAAATGTTGACACTTCTGCCACAGTACTTGATGTTCTTTTGTACTTTCAATTTAATTTCTCATTAAAGGGCTTCCTTGTATTATTAAGAACACTTTAGGGTTGCCTGTTTCTCGTTCTGTAATTACAGTGCAGAATAGACCCAAGTTATATTAATATACGTGGGAAAAATGAAACATGTACGCCAGGACAAGACAGCTGCATCTTATGCTATTATTCTGAAAATAATTGTCAAAATGCAAGTTCTGTGAACAACTCATGATCCTTTATCTAAGGCAAGATCAAGATAATAAAATATCCACATGAAATTTACTTTTTGATGCATTTCTAAATATATTATTTAGCACCTGTTCTGCTGTTTAAGTGACCACAAATCTCTTCCAATTTCCTATTCCCACAGAAAGGTGATTAAAACCAGGTTGAAAATCTATAATTCCTGTACATCTATGGGAAAATTTTCTAACCTGCCCATCCAGTTCAGTCCACAGCCAGCCAGTGTCTGTCCCTGCAAGGCCGACGGCTAGGAAGCCACCCACTCTTGATAGGTGCCAGGGCACACCTGTAATTTTCTCATCTTTCAGCCAAAGTTGCTGATACTGAGTGACACATTTATGCTTTCTGTCATATCATTTTTAATTAATAAAAAAATAACACAATTCTTGCTTCATTTTTCAAGCCTACCTTTTCCACGAAAGGGTAAGTGTTTAGAATTTTAGTAGCAGTTTTCTCTCCAGATCACCGAGTATTTCTTTAGAACTTTTAGTAGCTAAAAAGTGTTTGTCTCCTTTACAAAAACTGGAATCAAGAGCTTGTGCCATTTCCCTTTCTCTATATTTTGTTCCCTTCACTCTTCTAAATACACTTTACCTTCTTCTTGTCAGTTTCCTTACTGCTAAGATACTGAAAGAGCCTCTTAGAACCACCATTTTAATTTTTTTTTATCTACTGTGCTCATAAGACCATTGGCTATGTATGCCCTTATTAATCTTGGACATGTTGTCTGTTTTTTCTTGCAAATTCTTTTGCAGTTCCTTACTCTCCATTATATTTGCAGTAACTTTTAAATTCATTTTAATAAAGGGATAAGTGTCTGTGTGTCCATCTGGTTACTATGACTCTGTCATTTCAAATGATGGTGCATCACAAACATTTTTGGTAATAAAATGGATTGCATTTATCATTTCAACAGATGGTGTGTCACAAGCATTACTACTGCATTTACATTTGGATTGTATGGTATACTGTAAAGGTTAACGCTGAGGTCTGCACTGATTACTTAGATTTCAACCCATCTTAGATGGGTAGCACAACTAGTCCACCTTAATAAAAGGATAAGTATCTGTATGTCTGTCTGGTTGCTATGTCTCTGTCATTCCAACAGATGGCGCTTCACAACCATTAAAACTACTTTTATGAATCCCATACCAAATGGCATGTAACAGAGACATATTCATTGCATGATTCAATACAAATGTTAACACTGATGTCTGTGTTTTTTATTTAGTTTTCAACTTGTCTTAGACAAGTATCACAGCTATTTGTGAATGAACGTGTATGACATTCAGCTTTTGCCTATCACCCAACCAGCATTGCACCCGACCACACTCTTTGTATTTTGGTGTTGGTGGAGGGAGTGAGGTCCAATTGTTGGCTCCTCAACTGTTCTTTGTGGATCAACCTACCATCTGGCCCTCACCCATAAGCACTTATCTCACAGACTTGCCTCCAAGAGACGGTTCCCAGTATTTTTGTTCCATTTCAGATTCTCTTAGATGTATTAAGAATTATGGACAACTCCTTGTGTAGCCCCTCCCATTAGGCCACCTTGCCGTGTATGACTCCACAAGGAGCACATGCCTCCAAATATCAATGCTGTATGGCTCATCAAGGTACACTAGTAGACAGGCCCTCCGTCATCATCACTGCAGGTAGGTGATAAGCAAAATAGGATGAACCCTGGTAAATTAGAACGTGGAAATGGAAATGAGCCCTTGGTGTGTGGAAATGGAACTGGTGAGGGAAGCCGGTAAATTCTGACTAAATAAGGTTGGTCTGATCTCTAAGCACAGGGTTGACTCTGGAATCAAACATTTTAATAAATGGTGTTCACTCTCCCACTGTGGAACAGACCCATGGGTGAACTGCATTTGGGTCTGGGGATACTCACAATCACCCCCAGGTGGGTGCTGAACGTTTTCAGGGGATGAGAGGGTCACAGCAGTGCATGTCCAAGTTGCAGAGAGGAATATATTGATTGCTGTTTACAAACTATTTTGACTATTCAGAATTTTTAAAGACATTGGATTTTGTGCTCAAAGGGTAGTATCTATTGACTGTATTGTTCTACTGGAAGACTTCATCACTCATTTGGGGAATGATGGAGATCCCTGTAGTGGTGTGATTGGAAGAAATGGCATACTTGATTTACAGCTGACGGCTGGATTGTTATTGTATTTTTCTGCTAGACATGGAATGCCCATAACAAACACTGTGGTTGAATGGATAGTTTCTTCATATTTATGCTTAGTACCAGAGTACCATGGGCCAAAGGTCAGTGATTGGCTTTGTAATCTGTGGCCATATGTTCAGCACTCTGGTAAAGAGAGATCAACTGATTACCAGTGGCGAGCTGGCTCAGACTGACAGAGTGTCTCCTGGACAGAACTGGATGACCTACACGAGCAGTGAGGCTGTGTGGAGAACAACTAGTGTATACATCTGCTCAGAGTGAGTTCACTTCCTGCCTTTGGAGGAGATTTAGGTGTATTTTGGGAGGAATGAACCTTATTTAAGACTTCAGTGGCAGATGTAGCTGCAAGAATATAGTGATAAATGTTTGTTGATTCCTGTCATGGCAGCAGCCATAGGATGTGCTGGTAAACATCACTCATTGGGGAAGCTCTCAAGATGAAAAAGAGGTTTTGCCTGCAATGTTACCAGGATGATCTCCAGATTTAAATGAAAGGTACTGGCAGGCCAAAAAGGTGGCAGCAGCCAAAGGAAAAGTCTGTCTGTAGGTGGAATATGGCCATACATCAGGATTGTCAATCTCAGATCCTGGAGGCCCACACCGTTCACAGGTTTTCATTGTGGCCACTTTCATAATTAGTAACCAACTGCTGCTGCTAATGGAGCTCACTTCTTTTGCCTTGATTTTAATGGACTTGCTTTTTAAGATTCTTAGCCTTTAGTTATTTCTGTTATCTTTAATCTACAGTCAAACAATAATGAGATGTAAAAGAAGATATCCAACTATCTCATGGGGCTCAGACTCGGTTCCTGTTCTAAATAATTATTGCTGTTAATCAAACCAGTTATTTAACTGTATGGATTGTCAATTCCCTCAGTCTGCCACACCAGACATTTCCAAAACTCTTGATTTTCTTTTTTCTGAGTGCACCATTCATAAGTTTTGTGAATCAGATGAGCTCAATATTTCTCAGACCTTCACTTTTTCATTTCAAACACTTTATTGAAAAAGATATAGTATGATGGGCACATGGATACAAATTAGAACAAATCAGCTGGTCCATAGATGACAATGTTGATTTACCAGTCAGTCTACATTCTATAAAAAGAAATGACAGTAGGGAAATGTTAATGGGTTGAGGACCCTGTTCACAAAATGGTAAAATCAAGAGTTAAGAATAGAAAAGTTATATTGGGACATAGGCATCCTTCAGTGCCTCTGTCTCAGATTAGGGATTGGAATTGCTCTCTGCTGTGGAGCTCCAGTCATTTCTGCTGTTAGTCTTGAAATGAGCACCATTATATTTTAAAAAGGCCCTTTGGGTGGAAGAGGTGGGGTACATGGGGCAAAGCCAGAGTGACTTTACTGGTCATTGTGAGACTCAACCTCAAGTGTGTGGCAGAGATGAGAGAGGCTGTTAGTGACTGCACTTCCCCCATCACTGATGTCATTGAGTTTACCATAAAAGCAGCACGTGGATGCCCCTAATGTGCATACGGGCAACAATCCCCATTCTCACCTGTGATCACCAGCTTTGAGTAGTGACTGAAAGAATAATATTGCAACTTTAAGCAGTAGAAATGAGACTCTGTGAAGCCAAGGATTATTTGTGATTGGCAATGCAATGACCTTCATTATTACAGTTTTTCTGGGCGATCCTGTTTTACTTATCTTTTTTAGACTACAGTGCATCCGGAAAGTATTCACAGCACATCACTTTTTCCACATTTTCTTATGTTACAGCCTTATTCCAAAATGGATTAAATTCATTTTTTTCCTCAGAATTCTACACACAAATCATATTTACATAAGTATTCACAGCCTTTGCTCAATACTTTGTCGATGCACCTTTGGCAGCAATTACAGCCTCAAGTCTTTTTGAATATGATGCCACAAGCTTGGCACACCTATCCTTGACCAGTTTCGCCCATTCCTCTTGGCAGCACCTCTCAAGCTCCATCAGGTTGGATAGGAAACGTTGGCGCACAGCCGTTTTAAGATCTCTCCAGAGATGTTCAATCGGATTCAAGTCTGGGCTCTGGCTGGGCCACTCAAGGACATTCACAGAGTTGTCCTGAAGCCACTCCTTTGATATCTTGGCTGTGTACTTAGGGCCGTTGTCCTGCTGAAAGATGAACCGTCATCCCAGTCTGAGGTCAAGAGTGCTCTGGGGCAGGTTTTCATCCAGGATGTCTCTGTACATTGCTGCAGTCATCTTTCCCTTTATCCTGACTAGTCTCCCAGTTCCTGCCGCTGAAAAACATCCCCACAGCATGATGCTGCCACCACCATGCTTCACTGTAGGGATGGTATTGGCCTGGTGATGAGCGGTGCCTGGTTTCCTCCAAACGTGACACCTGGCATTTACACCAGAGAGTTCAATCTTTGTCTCATCAGACCAGAGGATTTTGTTTCTCATGGTCTGAGAGTCCTTCAGGTGCCTTTTTGGCAAACTCCAGGCGGGCTGCCATGTGCCTTTTACTAAGGAGTGGCTTCCGTCTGGCCACTCTACCATAGAGGCCTGATTGGTGGATTGCTGCAGAGATGGTTGTCCTTCTGGAAGGTTCTCCTCTCTCCACAGAGGACCTCTGGAGCTCTGACAGAGTGACCATCAGGTTCTTGGTCACCTCCCTGACTTCTCCCCCGATCGCTCAGTTTAGATGGCCGGCCAGCTCTAGGAAGAGTCCTGGTGGTTTCGAACTTCTTCCACTTACGGATGATGGAGGCCACTGTGCTCATTGGGACCTTCAAAGCAGCAGAATTTTTTCTGTAACCTTCCCCATATTTGTGCCTCGAGACAATTCCTTTGACTTCATGCTTGGTTTGTGCTCTGACATGAACTGTCAGCTGTGGGACCTTATATAGACAGGTGTGTGCCTTTCCAAATCATGTCCAATCAACTGAATTTACCACAGGTGGACTCCAATTAAGCTGCAGAAACATCTCAAGGATGATCAGGGGAAACAGGATGCACCTGAGCTCAATTTTGAGCTTCATGGCAAAGGCTGTGAATACTTATGTACATGTGCTTTCTCATTTTTTTATTTTTAATAAATTTGCAAAAATCTCAAGTAAACTTTTTTCACGTTGTCATTATGGGGTGTTGTGTGTAGAATTCTGAGGAAAAAAATGAAGGCTGTAACATAACAAAATATGGAAAAAGTGATGTGCTGTGAATACTTTCCGGATGCACTGTATATATTTAATGACACCTAAAGCTAATAATGACTGAATGTTGATTAGTACATGCAAGTAAGAATTTCACAGTACACATGACAGTAATCAACTAATAGTCAATCCCTAACAATGTAATCAATTAACAGTTAATAATTGTCCTTAACAATTTAATCAACTGGTCTCCACGTATGAGTTAATGATTAACTTTCAGTTGACTTTCTTTCCCTCTCAATTGCAGATCAGATGTTTCGAATGACTCCGGGCCTCAGCTGCTTCTCACTTTCTTGCATGAATGTGGCAGGACCACTTCCAGCTCCCCAGTATAGCACTGGCCACAACGTACTTCTAGGTGTTGCAGATTATGTTTTTATTTTTATTTTATAGGATACTTGAAATATGGGCCCTAATAATGTCTGACAAACCACTTGCTAATGGTGAATTTACCTCTCTCTTTGCAGAACAATTTTTGGAATGGCTTTGGGCTTCAGCTGCCTCTCCCTTTCCTTACCTGTCACACTCGATGCTCCTAACTTCCAAGTTTTTGCTAGCTGAGCGTAAATGACCCTATTAAGCTGCAAAAAACCTTCAAATATCCTTTTACAAGTTTCCTGGCTTATGTCTTTGAACTTGAGAGCCCTTTGTAATTTGATTTTCTGGAAGATGGACTGTCTCATTACTGCCACTGTCATCTCTTCGCCTCCTCCCTCGTGTTGTAGCTCAGTACCCACCAAATACCTAAGACAGGGGCAGGCTAACACATTTCTGTTGTCGTTTAGCTTTGCTGCTATGCAAAAGAAAAAAGGAAAAGCCTTTCTAAGAGAAAAACCTATAAAACCGATGGCATGGCTCCTTACCAAACTATACCCAAATTTTAGAAGCAAATACTCAAATGTAATAAAAACTTGACAGAGTGGTCACAAGTATGCTGAAGAGACACAGAGTAGCAGTTGGTGAAGGTGACTGCATGACAGCAGATGTCCGATGCACCTCTGCAAGTTGACGTGCTGCTTGTTAATCTGTAGGGGACGGGGAGGCCGCATCCTGACTGCACTGTGATCTGGACTCTCAGTTTTGTTTGCCTGAGATTATAGTGCTAGTCCTTGTTTTTGCAAAATTGATCTCCTTTGCAAGCCAGGATCAGGTCATTATCTTATCACGGGTGTGCTTAAATGACAGACATGCTCAAATAATGAAATGTAATTTCTTTGGTTCACAGGGATCTCTGGGTTAAAGGGGCTGTCTTAGCTCAAGATCATTGTTGTGGACCACCAGGTGCCCCAGCTCCGACATAGACAGATGTGGGACACAAGTGCAAACACATGCTTTTATTTTTTTCTTTTCCCCATGGGAAATGTCTTCCCCCATTTCCCACGTGTATAAACACAGTCACAATACACAAAGCACACTTCTCTTCTTTCTCTCTTTTCTTCTCTGTTTTCCTCCACTGCTCCTGGCAAGCTTCAACTTCTCCCACCAGAGTAGTGGCTGCTGGCTCCTTTCATAAGGCACCCGGTAGTGCTCCAGGTGCCTGTTGGTCCACTTCTGGCAGCACTTACGGAAGTACTGCAATCAAGGGCTCAGCAGCAGCTGTAGCACCCCCTGGTGGCGCCCGCAGAACAGGGCTGCACCAAACTCCAGTTTCCATGGAGTCTTGCTGGGGTCCGAGGCACTGCTGCGATCCAAGGGGGCTGCCACCTAGCACACTGGGGGAGGTAATGCTCTGGGTACGCTACCTCACCTGGTTCTTCCAGTGTAGAGGTGTCCCAGCCGGGCAAGGGCCCAGCCTTATGCCACATTGTGAATTTCTCCCCATAAGAATTCTCAAATCCTGACCTTGAGAGAGTGAATCATATCTGATTCCAGAAAATAAAAAAACATTAATTTTACAGTTGCTCTTCAGCTTCAGTGTGGGCAGGACCCTTTACTTCCAATTACTATCGACTGCTATCTGCTTGACAGTAGCAACCACACACTTCAGATGTCAAAAAAAATAAATTGAACTTTAAAAGGTGAAATCTGAAGATGCACACCAAGTTTAAATAAATAGATACATCGAAATAGTTATTTATAATATATTCATCAATCCCACCCACTGTACCTGCCTGATACCTTCATTTCAGATCTTTCATATTTGCCTGCTGTTGGTTTACTACCCATTTAACCTTTATTCTTTGGTTTTATACAGTTCTTTATTTGTATCCTGCTGTTACTTGTTATTTTCATATTAAGGTCTTTGTATAATTTAATGCATGCATGGTGCCAGAAATATGCAAATTTGACACATTTGCTGAATTGCACGGAGCATTAGTTTGTTTCAGGTGTTGTTTTTCTTCATAATTCAAGCTTTTTATTTTATTACAGTCGCATGTATGGTTTTTGAATACTGAGCCTCAAACTTTCCTGTCCAGGCAACGCTTTTTAATTCACTTTTCCAAGTGAACAGCAAGCACCATCTTAAAAATAGATATCTTTGAAATAAGACATTGTCTTAAATATCAGACCGCTACAAAAATACAAAAACAGTATGTTTAAAAGCAATTTGGGCAGCAATGTACCAAACTGCCAGACTGCTTTTAAAAAGAATATACAACAGAATAGCTCAGTTACTTTAAGAGTTTAAATTGTTTGTTAAAAAGTCTTGTAATGTATTGATTTACTTCATGAGGTAGAAGAGCATAATAAGCAAGAATAGTTGTATCAAATATGTGAACTATAAAAAGTGTGTGCATTAATTTAAATGTTTACAGTATAACAAATCTTGATTGTAATAGAAATTTGACATTTTTCACCTTCTGAGAGAGACCCATAGACTGGAAACAGAAATAAAAAATAGCCTCATATTTGTAATCAATGATCCTTCAAATAGTCCAAAATGATATCCCACATGCTTATATTTGAAATTTGTCATTTTGTAACTGTCTTTGAGTGGATCTTTGAGGACTATGACCACCAATAAACAATCATATTTTTAAATATCATCATGTTCATGATCAACAACCTTGAAATAACATAAAATGGCATCTGCTTTTATTACTGATCCCCATTTTTAAAAGTTTTGTGAAAAGGAATAACTTTAACTTTATTGTATCTCATTTATTAGTTCATTCCCAGGGTGTGGTTGACGTGGCATGAACAATGTCAAGTCTTTCTGATCAATTTTGACGGAGACCCCTATTGCTTTACTCTTTATCGTAAGGATGTAATTTTCTGCACAAAGTACAGTCCAAAAATGTCAGAAAAATTGGGATTTTATTGGGTCTACAATGCCAAACACAGGGAGGAAAAGCTCAATGTCTTGACAAAATGAATATGAATGGTATAACATACGTGGGGGTTTTCTCATACTGTCTGGAGGTGCCAGACAAAAAAAAAAAAAAACTGAGGTGATTATGAACACAAAAAATAGCTCAACATAAAAGTACATCTCTGGGAGGAGGCACTTTTAGGATTGGACTGAAATTGTACAGGGTGGTCCAGATCTAATTATGCACATCCAGATCGTCTGGATGACTTTGATTTATGCAGGGATGATTCCAGTTCGGCGTGAAGACAATTCTTCATGTCGTCAGTTCGCACACTTCTCGATGGTCCGGGATTTTTCGGGTCATGTTCTATGTAATAAACATAATAAGTTATAGCGTAATGAAAATTGCATAATTAGATCTGGACCAACCTATGCTACGTTGAGAAATGTGCTTATCTCATTCAGATTATATGAGGACAGAGACCAGCACTGATGTGTCAACCAATTAATTGGATTTTGCTTTTGTTTTGGTGTTTTATATCATCTGTTTTCTTTGGTTTTCAGTTTTTATGGTTTGCTTGTTGTTCCAGGGATCCAAGTTGGTCGCCCTGTCTTAACATCACCAAGGAACTGGCCTAATGAAGTGTCCTGTGTGGTCCTGTGTTTGGCATCTATTGTATCTGAGGAATGGACACATGGTGGACTTTTTTCTCCATCATAAGAGTGGGCTGCACAAACTAAGGCAGATTGGTTTAAATCTGTGCTCTTTGTCCTTGTCAGGACTTTGTTGGGGCTTCATCTCTGATTTTTGCTACTATAGTTCTTGTTTAATTATTGTTACTGTAACTTATGTTTCTTTTAATTTAATACCATTTCTTTGTGGTCAGTTGTTATTATTGTTAATTGTTAATGTTTTTCCTTTTATTGAATTATTATTTCTGAAAGTCATGTTGTAGTTTAAAAATAGTAGTGTTAGTCATTAGACTGCCACATTTACAGGGAAATTCTTACTTGCATGTTTCACCAACATACAATACATCTCAACTCTCTGGGGCCATTAGAAACAAGAATGTGTGAAACTTTATGCATACCTGAAGTGTAAATATGTAGGCATCAATAAGACATTTAACTTATACTACAGAAGTCAAGGGGGCAGGTAGTGCTGCCATTAGAGAAGTCTCCTGAAATCACAGTTAAAGGAACTCTCCACTCAAGAATAATATTTTTTATTATCTTACTTACCCCATATAGTTTGTAGTGATGATCAAGAAGAATGTTTAATCTCATGCTTTCATATAGAACAAGAGAAAAAAGTTGATATAATGATATAACAGAAGCCAATGATGACCAATGCTGTACAATAGCAAATGATGTGAAACAGGTCCATGGAAAAAAGAACAAAACTGTCATGTTAATTGTGTCACATAAGCCACATTTCTATTACCAAATAGTATGCTCAGAATGTGCATAACACATGGATTTTCGCTAAAATATCATTAATACCTACTATCAGAAAAATCATCATTCATCCTAAACAGTATAGGCATTACCATAATTCTGTGCTTTTGAACTGAAGGTCTGCCTCAGCCACTCATTCATTGGTCAAAAGTCCTGTCTTTAATTCAAAAGCATGGTGCATTCCCATTATTCTGTGCTTTTGAATTAAGGCTCTGCCTTAGCCATTTATCAATTGGTCAAGAGTCCTGTCTTCATTTCAAAACTGCAGTATTATGGGAATGCCTGTTTAGGATGAATATTGATTTTTCCCAGGAGTAACTATTAAAAACATTTTATCAAAATAAGCACGCATATTTTGAGCATGCAACTGGATAACATACTTGTAGACTATGTGACATTAGTAACATAGTATTTTAGTTTTTCTTTTTTTCCATAGATGTTTTCCACATTGTTTGCCATTGTACAGCACTGGTCACCATTGGGTTTCTCTCATTCCATGTGAAAACATAAGATTAAACATTTTTCTCACCTATCACTATAAAGTACATGTGGAAAGAAACATATAAAAAATATCACTTTTGGGTGGAGTATTCACTTAAAGAAACCTCCAATACCAGTTGAAATTCATGAACATGGCTGGCTGCTATGAGATTAATTTCCAACATCTGGTGATCACAAACATTTGTAGCAATACAATGCATTATTACAAATGTTTGCAGTGCACCATCTGTTGGAATGACAAATGCAAAGCAAATGTCTCCATTATATATGGCATTTGGCATGGGATTTATAAAAGCAGTGTTAATGTCTGTGATGTGCCAACTGTTGGAATGACATATGCACAAACATTTGTAGTAATAAAATTCATTGAAGTGCCATCTGTTGGAACGACAGAGACACAGAAACTGGATGGACACACAGATACACTGTCACTTCTCAATACATTGCAAACAGATTCCAACAGATGGTGCAGTTCTAATGTTAACACTGAGGTCTACACTGATTACTAAGATCTCAATCCATCTCAGATGGGGAGCACAGCTAGTGGCCTTATAATCATATAAACCTGCAGTATCTAGTTTTGTAACTTTACATCTTTGATTTTTGATCCTTTTTTGAAATTTGGAAATGTAGTATTTATTTGTTTTGGATTTTTTGTTTTGGTTGGATTTTGAAATTCTTTATCAATTAAATTACAATGAAAAGCTTTTCAGTTCATTTTTGACAGTTAAGACCTTCCCTTCTTAAGAGTAGGGAATTTGCACACTGTTGCCATGTCTGTGGTGACATTTGTCACAAGGATGCACAGGTTCGATTGTGAGCGAGTCAGTGTGGGTGTTTCCTTGAGTGTGTCCTGCAGTCTGGAGTTGGTCCTGTCTTGCACCTGATGCTGTTGTAATAAGTACAGAGTATCAGTTATGCCAAATGGAATAAGAGAATTAAGAAAATGGATGAATGGATGGCTGGATGGAATATGGAAAAATAAACTTGATAATAAAATAAGTTAATTAAGAGTATGTTCAATAATAAATCTTTATCAATACAGAATCCTTAGGCACATAAAAGCTTGAAGTTCCACTAGAAATCCTGTGCAATGCAGAAGAAAATACAGAAAAGATAAATGAATAAAATAAATAATGTATTATTAAGGGCTTTCTCAGCTGTAATGTGAGCCATTTGATGCTCCTAGGTCAAATGACGGCGATTTCCTGCCATCATCTTTTTTTTGTGTGTGTCTTCACAGAGTCAGCCTGGAGTGAGGTACCACAGGTCATTGGTGGGACTTCCTCTGGCCTGGGAATGGAACTGCAAACAGCCATTAATCCTCACTCCCCACCGTGTCTCTTACTGTAGTTCCCATAAGGCACTCACTATGCATGCATATCTGACACAATTTTAGAATGCTTATACAGGAATATATATTACATATTATATAATATAGGGTGGTCCAGATCTAATTATGCAATTTTCATTTCGCTATAACTTATTAAGTTTATTACATAGAGAATTCACAAAAAAATCTTTTTCTTGCCAATAGATGGCAGCACCTGCCCTGCATTCCAAAAAGGCAGGGAGATGGTTGTCAGTTGAACAGCAGGTGCGATTTGTTCGCCTTTTCATAATTGTATAATTAGATCTGGACCACCCTGTATTATATATTATATATATATATATATATATTACATATATTTAATATAAATTATGCCTCTTATTAAATTTGAAAGAGCAAAGGGATTTAGTTATTTGTGTCTTGAAACCCAAAAAAACTAGTAAAAAATTTACACATTTATATTAACTTGTTAATCATAATTGCTTATACCAGTGAAAAATGTAATGGTAACAAGCAACAAATGGCAAAGCAGAATTCACTTTGACCACTATTAGCTTATTTCCCTATACCTTCTTCAGGTTTATTGATGAAATTACCTTATACTGAAAAAAATGATGTGTATAGATAACCCAACAAAAATTTTATAAAAAAAAAAAAGACATTAAATATATGGAGAAGAGCACAATCTGGGTATTAAACCACCAAATGTGAGATCAGCCTCAGCATTTCTTTCATTTTAATTGTATTTTTAATTAAAGTACTTTTGTAAAATCTACACTTCTACAAAGTCAAAAAGTGGTTGTTTGTTGAAAAACTGAGTACCTTTCCTCAAACAACAGCGTCCTTGAGAAGTCATATACATCATCTCATGTTATTGATGAGGCAACCATCACAGGTTTAGCAAGGTGATAAAAAGCTTGACTGTTTAGGCTGAATATTAGAGGGCTGAATAAAAAATCATTAAGTCCAAAAACGTATTATATCTGAACTACAAATACAAGTTACTTATCAACATAATGGGAACAACAAGCAGAAAGATGAGTGTAAGTAACTAACTGCATCCTGGGATGAAGAGGCCTCTTGTTTTTCACAAAATTAGAGCAGCTTTGACGAGGTCAGGAAATTCAGCCCAGAAAGCTGTTAGAAAAGGTTTGGATGGACATCAGGCCTCCAGAATGAAGCCATGAAGTCTACTACTGGCCATTTCCTATATATACTGCATATCTGTGACAAAGTTTACTTTTCAACGCTGAGTGAAAAATTAATAATAATAATCATCATTCTTCTGTAAGTTGTTTTGGATAAAAGCTTCTGCTAAGCAAATAAATGTAATAATAATAATAATAATACATTTGTAGACAAGCTGTAGTATAATACAATATTTTAACAGTATTACTTCTAAATACAGCTCGCTGTATGTGAAAGTAAAGATCAGTACAGGTATTTCCGAATGAGATGATGATGCGTGAAAGAGATCATGACCGCTCCTCTATTCACAGGTCAACAACAGTCCTCATACAGCAGGGAGACACCAGACAGTCCATACCCCCCCAAACAGGAGACGATGGAGGACAAAACAATAATCCACAGGTAGTAAATGGGAAGGCAAACAGACAAGCAACTTAAGACATGAAACAACAAAAGACTTCTTCTCACTCAGTATAACTAGCCTCCTTGTCCCCAGCAGCCCCTGCACCCCTCAGCAGATGAATAATCAGAGCCACTGCAGGGACTGCTGGGAGTTAAAGTTTTCACTCCCCAGTAGTACCACTACAACATAATGGATAACATACAGTAAGACTGCAGATTGATTACTTGCCAGGTATGACAAAGATGGAACTGGATGTGTTCAGAGTCATGGGAAACTGGACACAATTTAACAGCAGCGGGTGCAAGACAGGAGCTAAGTCTGAAAAGCGTACCAGCAGTTCAGCAGTACCATGTGAAGACAGCGTTTTGTCATGGAAGGGCCCTAGGATAACCTATTCACCCCTTTATACTCTTTATTATGTACACCTTAATAAATGTCTCAAAATCCCTGTTATAGCCCTCATAAGTTACTTTACCTTTTGTATCTATGACCTCAGGCTACAGGATAGTGTACCAGAACAGGCAGGAGATAAAAGTTGCACACTTATCTTTGTATTACGGATAATATTCTTCAAAATATAACCAGAATATAAATGAGCAAAATAATAATAATAAAAGCTGGGAAATAATCAGTTCATCTTGCTTAGGCTAACAGGTGACCTTTCCGTCTTGACATGTTGAATGGCCTCTGGTTCAACGTGGTCCAGCATGGCCCTTAGATGAAGTGGCATAAACAGACAGCATGGTCTGTCTGAATATAGCAGCTGAGTGAAGACAGAGAGAGACTTTCTTTGTTACCTGTGTCTTTATGTTCACCCAGCTACATGAATTTACCTCCTAGACTGACAAGACAAGTCAATTCCATGACTGAGTCTAATTCTTTTTCAGCAAGACTCAGATCAGGTATTTTCAGCCCCTATTCCAAGACGATGCTTTCCCGCGTATGGAGGAAGGGATGTCATATATTTTGCCTATGCCTTTCATCCCAGAAAATCATGCCATTTTCTCTGAGCCCTCCTGTATTCCCCCTGGCTAGCTGACCAGTCAATTACTGAACTTTTAGCTGTATTAGTTTTAGATACAGCAATTCATTTAAGTTTGTTTTTTTTTGTGCATTTTGTATTTTAATATTATTACACTGTCCTCATGACAACAAGCAATAGATTTTATTTCAGATTTACAAAGACACAATTCAACTCCTTTAAAAACGTAATTATTGCTGCTCAGATCTCTTGTTCAACATCAACTATGGTCATAAATTCATTGTTGTATCAAATAAAATATTGCAGTTCTGTGTGGTACTTGCCAGTGCTGATCCCATGGTCTCTTGCTCATTTTAGATTTCTTATAGATGATAGGGCCACTTGTTTTTACCATACTAGAACATCGATTGCACAACTGTGGCAAGCTCAGTGTTTTTACAACAAGTTCCCCTGAAGCTGACAATGTTGCTGACTCAATGATTGAGTCATCCTCGGCTGATGATATATATTGAGATATACCAGGCTGTGCTTTCACTTTCTGGAGTCAGTCCATTAGAACAATCTAGACGAGTACAGGCCATTCAGCCCAACAAAGCCTGTCAGTCCCATCCATGTAATTCTTCCAAAACAGCATCTAGTTTTGAAAGGCTGTAAAGTCCTACTGTCTACCACACTACTTGGCAGCTTATTCCATGTGTCTATTATTTTGATATGGTATATTTTGTTAATCCCTGAGGGTAAATTGTCTTTTTGCATCCCCTTTGGGGGGTCAGATACAGGGTCAGCAACTGTACAGCACACCTGGAGCAATTGTCTGGTTAAGGACCTTCCTTGCTCAAGGGCCCAACACAGTAGGATCTCTTCTGGTAGTAATGGGATTTGAACTGACAATCTTCCAGATACCAGTGCAGATCCTTAGAGTCACCATTCCACCCTCAGTTATGAATCAGTTACAGGAAAAACACACAAAGACAATTATGAGAGTAATTCAGGATAATATCAATTTATAATAAAAACCTTTGTATATTATTAATTGTCTTATGCAATGTGCTGGGGTTCTTACATCTTGCAGACCGCTCATGGAGCTTGTGGCCTTGCCTCCTGCAGCTCTACACTTCTGAAGACGTCATCTTAGAATCATTTTAATTCCAGGAAGAAAGAAAATGCCGTCTAACTTCTCATTAATGTTTATTAGCTTTGCAGTTTGCTTTTGAAAGTTTTTAGCACTGTTTCTACAAGTCCAAGAGTAAAATGTGCTTAAAAGGACTGCTCTTAGTTTTATTTGTGCAACTTTGAACCCATTATGTTATAGTATTCTGAACTATCTTCAGACAGCGTGGGGTCATGGGGTGGCACAGATTGCCCTAGAGTCATCCGTCAGTAATCAGCTGTGTATAGAATGCCAACATATCACATAGCAAACTCACACATACACACACACAGTGGGCCAGGTTTTAAGCAATTGTTATATCGTTAATATGAGGAAACTGAGCACCTTATAATAGGGCAGAGTGGTGGCTCTGAGGCTAGAGATCTGCACTGGCAATTAGAAGGTTGCCGGTTTGAATCCCGTAAATGCCAAAAGGGACTCTGCTCTGTTGGGCCCTTGAGCAAAACCTTTAATCTGCAATTGCTGAGTGCTTTGAGTAGTGAGAAAAGCGCTATCTAAATGCAAAGAATTATTATTATAATAACCATTATGAATACAGATAGACTATTTTGTAGTAGTAAAAGTAGTAGAATTTGTAGTATTAGTATCATCATATGTACAGAGTACATCTTCTACTTGCGTGTTCAACTAATATTCAACACATCACCACAAACTCCATATGAGAGATATACTGTACTGTTTAAGCTGGGAATAGTACTGGGTCCAATGGCTTTGTTTTAGCAACTACAGCACCATGCCACTTTGTCAAGATTTCCCTGAATTAGGCACATAAAAAATATATTTATTTAAACATTAGTATTTTTGTTATGCTTTATGAAGCTTCCTCAGCTCCTTTGACTAAGTGAGTTGAGAAAATACACGTGTCAAAATGCTAGTGCATTTGTTTTTCTTCATGAAGTTTTCCAAACCAGAGCATAGCTGTTACATGGAATCTAAAAAAACAAGAAAAATATCAAAGTGAATATCTTCTTGGTCAAGTACAAAAGGTACAAAAGGAATTCTGTAAAAGAGATAATGAGCGAATGTACCTTTGAAGCACTAGCTGGTGTATACAAACCCCTATTTTCTTTTCAACTAAATAAGACAATGACACTTAAAGAATGTGTGGGTGAAGGCCTGAAAAAGCTATTTATCTTAAATCACACTTTTTCGCATAGTAATATGTAGCTTATATAACGCTGAGTCCAGGCTGATCCTACATCATTACGTTGCTTTTCAGGAAACAAGGAATAGAAGGATGCAGCAATTGATCGCGTTCTGTCAATCTTCAACAACAATTTTAGTCTGTCCTTTCAAATCCCCCAGTTCAATCACAAGCAGCATTAGTGTAACCACTTGCGTCAAAATAACCCAACCACTCACACCGATGCCTGTAATGTTCAAGAAAAGGTCAGCATATAAGTCTAAACAGAAACGCATTAAGTGCTTGACCTCTGCGAAGACATGATGCCACTGAATTGAAGCCTGTGCTGTTGCCATAGAAACGGTCTTCTCTTCTCAGGTGTATTGTGAAGCTTTAGCTTTAGAAATAAAAGTTAGAACTTAATTGTGCCCATTCAGCATTAAGAGGTTCAGCGGGATAGTCACTCTTTTACTCGATTGTCCTTAAACACATTCTTCTTTCAGCAATCATTTAGCATTTGTTGCTTTTTTAATCTTTATCCTGCTTGCTTACACGGTAAATCAATATTTTATCCAGAATTGCAGTTCTAATTTATAAAACCCACTGACAATCAAGGCACTGTGATCACAGCACAATTTTCATAAGTCAAAATATGAGACATTCAGTTGCCGGCCTGGTCACTTCTGTATGTAATGGCATGAGCTGTCCCTGTGTTCATGTAGGAGTTCTTCAGGAACCACGACTTTAATCATATCCCACTGGTGTGTAGACTGAGTCGACTGCAGACCCTACAGTGGCCGGAGGTTAGGACTGTTTATGCATGTCTATGCCTTGAGATGGCTTAGTGTCTCCGTGCAGTGATTACCAGAACAGACCCTTGTGTTAATTTTGTCTAATCTTCTGAATCAATATTTTCTTAACTTTCCCCCTTTCCCACAGGGATGAAAAATAAAAAAGAGGTCTAATATCTTTTTGGTTTCTCCTAGACAATAGAGTCATTTTCTTTTATGTCATTCTTTTTAGATGTTTCTCCTGAGAAAAAACACCCCAGTGGTCTCACAAGTGTCTCCTCTAAGTCTCGCACAAAGTAGTATCTTGACATCTGAAAGTGTTTGCACCGTGCTCTCAGTAATATATTGTGAAAAGTGTGGACAGTTCTTTGTGGTAATAAAACATTTTACTATGATTACAAAACTGTAGTCCTTGCTACTGAATAATACTCTTAATTGCTCTAATTTATATTCAATTAGATCATTCTCCTTCAGTGTGGTGCAGGACTAAGATTTTGGACTTGGCTGTGGGTTCAAATCCCACTACTGACACCATGTGACCATGAACAAGTCATTTTATCTAAATGTGCACCAACTGGAAAACCAAAAGAAATGTAACTGATTGTATCTCGGATGTTATAAGGCATCCGTCCAATAATAAGTACAAAACATAAGGTCTTGAAAGAAATTAAAACAAGACTGAGAAGAGATCTCCTAAAATAGGGCATGCTTTTCAAACCAAATTCTCCATTTTGACTCCTTTTATCTCAGTTTTATCTCATGAACCCCATTTCCATCCATCCATTATCCAACCCGCTATATCCTAACTACAGGGTCCTGGGGATCTGCTGGAGCCAATCCCAGCCAACACAGGGCTCAAGGCAGGAAATAAACCCTGGGCAGGGCACCAGCCCACCGCAGATGAACCCCAATTTCTCTAAAGCAATTTCTCCTAAGGAAGTTAGTTTAGGAAAAACATCTGTGACAAAGTTGACTGTTAAATGAAACATAAATGTGAATCTCTTTCTAGTCTCACAAGCCATCAAAGATCAGCCTCGGAGCAGCAGCATTTTTCTATGGGCTGTTAACAGTTTTGAACCCTGGAGCTCATGTTATGTGCATTGTTCTTTCATTTTTGTTTGAAGATGTTTCTAATTTATTTATATCTTTTCATTGTTTTTTACATTTGTTTATTCATTTACCTGGTTATCACCCAGAATTCCACAGTGCATAACATCATCAGGGGAACAGAATAACAAAAATGTAAAATTTGTGGATAACAAAAAGCTTCTTATTTTTCTTATTATTGATTCCATGGTGCAATATATTCACTTTTTCAGTTGACTTTGATTTTTGCTTTTCATAAATAGTTTTGACGCCTTTGTTGTGATTTCCTTGTTATGTCTGTAGGAGCCAGAATGTTTAATGTAATGCTAAAATGTGTTTGCTTAGTTTGATTAGAATGTGTGTTATCACCTGTAATATATGAGCACCCCAAACCCCCAGAGACAATTGCATGACAACAGACCCAGTTCAATTAAAGTGTTTCTAATTTAAATAATACTATCCTCACAACTCAGCAATACAACATAACTCTTTCGTTTTTTTCTACAACTCCATTCCCCCTCTACATCTGAACTCCAGCTCTCTCTGAGTCAAGCGGAGGGCTTGCTTTTAACTTCTGATCTGGGAGTGATTTCATTGCTTAATTTATTGCCCCCGAAAAGCATTTCTGTTCAGGCAAAATCCCAATGGTCCTTGCGTTGTCAGTATCCAACAGCTTCCCTTGGTGGCTCCCACATAACCCCGCAGGGAAGGTCCCTAGGACTACAACTCCCATACTGCCCTGCGGGTGTCCTGGAGCTTGCCAGATGGGATGCTGCCACCCAGTATATGGGGGAACAGTCTGCCCATAGCAGGAAGTTGCCTATTGGCCCAACATTCCAGGTACCCAAGCCCAATCAGAGTGTCTTTCTGAAGTTGCTGGGATGCCAACCCCGGTGTAGCTGCTGCCACAGCATCTTGTTGTATCCATGTCCTGACCAGGTAAGGAAGCAGGATACATCCTGGTAGGGACAGCAGTTGGTCGCTCACATTCCTCAAGTTATGCTGTATTGGAAATTCCATATTGTTCAGCTTTTTCTGAACTCCAGTAATAGAACTGGAGTCTGTCTTTAGTTAGCTAGAAACATAACTGTTGGATGCCTTGTTTTCAGTAGGGTAGCAATGGCATGCAGTTTTCTAAATGTTCATGTTTCACATCTGCATGTTTGACATATGAATAATAATAATAATAATAATACATTTTATTTATATAGTGCCTTTCCCATGCTCAATAAGACTATAGGTCATATGGAGAATCATCAAGAGAAACTCAAAGAAATATAACGAGATATGTAAGCTTTGAACAGAAAGATTTTATATAATAACTTTTTTGTATTATTAGTTTTTCTCTTTATTTTTGTGTGAACTGTTTTGCTTTGAATTTTTACTAAAACAAAAACACTTGAACCGTGGAATTATTTGATCAAATGTTAATGAGTCACACTCATTACCTAAACCCCACGAGAAAGCAAAAGCTGCAGAATGTTTGGAAACCAGACAAACACATCTACCACAATTTTTGCCTGTCTTTTCTGCTGATCCCCTCATGTCTCGATGCTAGTTCTCCTACACAACATAAACAGAAAAATTAGATTTGAAAAACAGATACTGTAGATCCATGAGTGGAATGTGCACAATACTTTCAGAAAGCCTTTCACAAATGCTATTGATAATTGTTACTGAGATTCTGCGATTTTTCTAGCACTTTAAATTGGTTTGTTTCACTGAAATCATTAATAATCACAAAACTAAAACCATGATAGTGAGAACCTGCAGGAGATGGGAGATGGATTGGAAGTCTCCCAGTCTGTTAAGTGGCAGTAACGTGTTAATATGTATGTTAGATGGAATCAGCTACGTACTGAGGAGCTTGGACTACCTAAGGGTTAACAGGCTCTTTAAATGGGAGATGGGGCCTACGGTTTCAGGAGCACTTGAGGTCTCTAGAACAAGTGCTTGAAAAACAGGTCTAGGGCTTCCAGAGCATGATCTTCTATTGCACAACAGTTATTTTAGTTGTTTTAGGGTCAGGATTTGAATTACCCAAGACAGACTAGGATTTAAAGCCACCTACAGTGGTGTGAAAAACTATTTGCCCCCTTCCTGATTTCTTATTCTTTTGCATGTTTTGTCACACAAAATGTTTCTGATCATCAAACACATTTAACCATTAGTCAAATATAACACAAGTAAACACAAAATGCAGTTTTTAAATGATGGTTTTTATTATTTAGGGAGAAAAAATCCAAACCTATATGGCCCTGTGTGAAAAGTAATTGCCCCTTGTTAAAAATAACCTAACTGTGGTGTATCACACCTGAGTTCAATTTCCGTAGCCACCCCCAGGCCTGATTACTGCCACACCTGTTTCAATCAAGAAATCACTTCAATAGGAGCTGCCTGACACAGAGAAGTAGACCAAAAGCACCTCAAAAGCTAGACATCATGCCAAGATCCAAAGAAATTCAGCAACAAATGAGAACAGAAGTAATTGAGATCTATCAGTGTGGTAAAGGTTATAAAGCCATTTCTAAAGCTTTGGGACTCCAGCGAACCACAGTGAGAGCCATTATCCACAAATGGCAAAAACATGGAACAGTGGTGAACCTTCCCAGGAGTGGCCGGCCGACCAAAATTACCCCAAGAGCGCAGAGACGACTCATCCGAGAGGTCACAAAAGACCCCAGGACAACATCTAAAGAACTGCAGGCCTCACTTGCCTCAATTAAGGTCAGTGTTCACGACTCCACCATAAGAAAGAGACTGGGCAAAAACGGCCTGCATGACAGATTTCCAAGACACAAATCACTGTTAAGCAAAAAGAACATTAGGGCTCGTCTCAATTTTGCTAAGAAACATCTCAATGATTGCCAAGAGTTTTGGGAAAATACCTTGTGGACTGATGAGACAAAAGTTGAACTTTTTGGAAGGCAAATGTCCGTTACATCTGGCGTAAAAGGAACACAGCATTTCAGAAAAAGAACATCATACCAACAGTAAAATATGGTGGTGGTAGTGTGATGGTCTGGGGTTGTTTTGCTGCTTCAGGACCTGGAAGGCTTGCTGTGATAGATGGAACCATGAATTCTACTGTCTACCAAAAAATCCTGAAGGAGAATGTCCGGCCATCTGTTCGTCAACTCAAGCTGAAGCGATCTTGGGTGCTGCAACAGGACAATGACCCAAAACACACCAGCAAATCCACCTCTGAATGGCTGAAGAAAAACAAAATGAAGACTTTAGAGTGGCCTAGTCAAAGTCCTGACCTGAATCCAATTGAGATGCTATGGCATGACCTTAAAAAGGCGTTTCATGCTAGAAAACCCTCAAATAAAGCTGAATTACAACAATTCTGCAAAGATGAGTGAGCCACAATTCCTCCAGAGCGCTGTAAAAGACTCATTGCAAGTTATCGCAAATGCTTGATTGCAGTTATTGCTGCTAAGGGTGGCCCAACCAGTTATTAGGTTCAGGGGGCAATTACTTTTCACACAGGGCCATGTAGGTTTGGATTTTTTCTCCCTTAATAATAAAAACCATCATTTAAAAACTGCATTTTGTGTTTACTTGTGTTATATTTGACTAATGGTTAAATGTGTTTGATGATCAGAAACATTTTGTGTGACAAACATGCAAAAGAATAAGAAATCAGGAAGGGGGCAAATAGTTTTTCACACCACTGTATATAGCAGAAGATGGTTGAATCTCGGATTGAAAGGTAAGAGATGGACTGCCAGAAGATAGAAAGGCCACAGACAGAGAGAAAGAGGTAGAGATGTAAAATGGGATGAGGGCCTTTGATTATACATTGCTGTGAAGGTGAATGACACCTCTCACATGTCAGTTATGGGTTTGGACCCATTCAGTTGAGCCCAATGAGGCTTCAGGATTATTGTTTTCTATTGCATTAATTTTGTTTAAAAATTATTGGCATGACATTATTATTAAAACACTTTTCTAAACTGTGGTTTCTTCATCGGATCGTCATGCTGGGTCTGGAGGTGGCCTTGAGAGCGCCCCTTATTGGGCAAACTGCACATCCTGATTTTCTACTTTGACAGCTTATGTGCTGTTTAGCATAAATCACAAATAAAAGACACAATCTGGAGGCGCAGTAAAGCTTCCTGTTGTTGTGCTGCCAGTTGTTTCTTTTCTTTAGAACTGTGCAATGCTACTTCAGCATGGGGCATTACAGTTAGGAGGTTGTTGAGTTGCTTTCTATAAACATAAAGACTAACCCACTGTTTACTGTCTTTCATTTTGCCCAGCTCCAACATGTTGAATGCTTACACGTCAAAAAGTAATGTTTAAAATTTTTAATACCATTGGCTACAGCAGCAGTTACACATCCGTATATGAGCTTGATTTGTTTCGGTTTGCTCTGACTCAGATCTAAAATGTTCTGCTTAATTGTTGTCATGTTATATCATTGGTAACACGGCCACTTCCTTTTCTGTATGCTCCAAAGAGCAGAGTGCTGTTAATCATATTTGTGGGCTGAAGTTCTATCAGAGCACAGAGCCTTTGATGACTCTTGGCACAGCGTACAAGCCATGCTGTGCCTCAGTGTCTGGGCTATGAATGGATCGAAAAGTTCAAGAATGGCTGCATGAGCGTCACAGATTAAAAGCAATCAGATCGCCTGACAATATCCATTACTGACGACACATGGAATGTGGATGTGTGTCTTTGGAAAACAGTTTTGTGCTTGTTTGACTTTACCTAGGAGACCATGTTGAAAAATGATTTTCAAGAGAACTCTGTATTCTTTTTGTATTCATTGTTATAAATTACATTGTGAATACTTTTAGATGCACTCTGCTATTTTGCCTTTGAATGTTGTGAACTCAATGCAAATGATTCAAAACTTTTGTCAGTCCCATTTTGTTTACACAGTAAACCTTTACTTTTTATTAGAGTTTTCAGATCTCTTTGCAGTTAATTACAAGGCAGTACAGTAATGATGAATGAAACATATGCCTGTTCCTTCTCAGCAAGAGACTGCAAAACATTGTTCAGAAAAGGATCAGAAGCTGAAAACTGTTCAGAAAAACAAGCAGGAGTCATTACCAAAAAATCAAGTTTTATGTCAAAGAATCGCACATCAAACTCAATTTCTAACCCAAACTCGGATCATTCAGGAATTCAGGCATCGATCTTTATATGGTTACGTGTCGGCCATTCCCAGATGATTATGGGATTGATTGCTGTGACAACCACTACAAAACTGGCAGTGCCTATAAACAAACAAAATGGTGTCGCGGGAGAACACTAAAAATATACAATACTCTCAGTACATCAGTTTGCTAAAAATAAACCTCAGAATCAAATTCTTTGGGTTAAAAGAAAAACATTTGGAAATTTGGATGTCCTCAAAATACCCCAGAGAAGGCACAAAAAGTGCATTCATTACTCTGAGGAAATGCATCATTACAGCCATATGCTCCAGTTAGTGATGTACCATATTTTTTTCTTCCTATAAAAGGCTTCTATTTTTATCAATAACATTAAAAGGCACTTTCACTTCTTAAACATTACTTCTGATTAGTAACCTTAAAATTAAAATTGTTATCTTGAAATGAAATCGTCTGTTCTTTTTTAAACGTTTATGTTGTTAAGATTACAACTGATTCCCGACTGTCTAATTAGCTAAATCATGTTTTCTTTCAGTCATCAGTAAATCAGATAAGTTCTAAAGTGGAGTTTTTCTCTTAAGATGACAATTCACTGTCAAAATAAATGGAACACAATGAAGGGCATATAGCTAGATAGTGGCTCTGTGGCTAAAGATCTGCTTTGGCATCTGGAAGGTTGTTGGGTTCAAATCCCGTTTCTGCTCGAAGGGTTCCCACTCTGTTGAGCCCTTGAACAAGGTTCTTAACCTGAAAACTTCTGCTGTACAGTGGCTGACCCTGCACTCTGATCACCAAAGGTCATGTGAAAAGACAATTTCCCTTGGGGGATTAACAAAATACATTATATCAAACCAAAAATGATAAAGTCCAAATAGAATTGTCAGTATAAGGAAGGAACCAATTCACAGAAATGAATGAAAAGGCTAAGAGTGTGTTGTTTTGTGCAACATGCTATGAAAGCCAATAAGAGACTTTATGTTTATGCAGTGTAACACACATGAGAAGCCACATCTGACATATTACGTGATGTTTTGGTCTCTGTTTAAACCCTTAACTACTCGCGCTGGTGAATTTTGTACACCAGTCTCAGTTATTTCTGTCCAACCTCCTTTTATTTGAATCTACCTGCAGCATCCACCATCTATCCTGTGTTCAAACAAAAAACACAACCTTACTTGAAGTGAAAATTCCCCTCTCCTACGAAACATACAATAATGCTTTTAAAGAAAAGAAAGACAAATATTCTAGAAAATATTTGCTTAGCTTCTTTCTTTTTTCTTTTGTATCTGCCTGTTTACCCTTTACAACCAAAATAATAACCAGGCATCTCACAGAACAGCACAATATCATATTTATTCTGCGAAGTATTCTGAGGCATGGGCACCAAGACTGGCTTGCCCATTATCTGGTAAGATTCTATTATTATTTAGCCTATGCCCAGTATTTTCTATCTTCTAATTTCAGAAATCCATTCAATTGAAAAGAATACATTCTCCACAAAATGTTATCATTATCTCACTGATCATGCATTTCATTTCTCTCTGCTGGCTCGAAGTAGAGTTGCCTGTTATCTTTCTCATAAAGCTCCTTGTAACATATCAGAGGAAAGTCTGCTATATTTTTCAACAAAATGGTTTGCCACAATGAAAATTGCCAGACCATATAGGTTGTCACAAAGAAACTAGAGGACTAAAAAATAATCAAACAATAGCCTAAGAGTCTGACATAAAGGGTAAACAGGATAAAAAATTGAGAGTGGCACAGCAGCCTAAACAGTTCTTTACTTCGACTAACTAGAAGAACTGAAAAGTCACTCTAACCCCACCTGCTCAAGCCCCGCCCTCATTGTCCACCCCCTTCCAGTTCTTTCTGCATATAAATAGCACTCAAACAACAAGATCATTAGAATAGGACTAGCAAAGGAATTAGATGCACACATGTTACTAGAACCTAAGCCGAAATCTTAACAGTTTGAGAAGAACCTTAAACTATTATCATTAACAGTATAGTCTGTGCTGTCCCAAACCTTTGTGAAATCTTCTCCGTAATGGACTCGAAAGAATGGGCAGGCATCATTCCTATGATGGGGTAAAATTCTGTACCTGGTTGGGGGGCCAAGTCATTGCATAGTCAAGAAGAAAGACAGGACATTTCCTGCCATAGCCAGGAGAGAGGGAGAAGATGCCAAGACTACAATGGATATGCTGGCGTCCCAGAGTGGCAAGATCAAAGATTCTTTTCTGGCCTGGGGGCCAGTATAATGCCTGGGCTATTTGCTCCCCCTACACACTTAATGGCAGTATCCCTGTACTACTGTACCCATATAGGCATGCTGGGAATTATAGTCCTATAGGACAGCACTGTTGGGTTTTGTGGGTTCCTCCAGAGGCACTGTAGGAATTAGTAGTTCATATTAACCTGGAAATACTACTTATCAAGAGTATCCTGGCACTAGAAGTACTTCCAGGTCTTGTATAAGAGGAGCAGCTCTGCCTCATTATGGGAAGTCAGATTTGGAAGAGGAGCTGGATGTACTGTATACTGTATGTGTGCTTTCCAACCTTTTTTCTGTGGCATCTCCACAAAGTCTTTCAAACTACATGTCTTAGGAGCTTGTTTCTGATTCCCACGACTCTTTGCATACCTTAAATCTTCCTAGCTTCAGACGTTTATGCAGTATATGCACTTAATTTCCATTTGTGTCCTCAAATATGTGATTCACCCTAAAGCAGAAAAAATTCTTCTGGATCTACTGTATCAATTCTTTTGAGGAATTTGAAGACCTGGATTGGGTCCCCATGCAGTCTCCTTTGCTTGACACTAAACAGTTTTAATTCTCTGAGCCTGTTACAGTAGAACATATCCTTAATTCTTGGGATGCACCTTGTTGTACAGGCTTCAACTGCTGCTATGACAAGAACTGCACACAATACTCTAGCTGTGGTCTTACTAATGCATAATATAATTTGAGCATAACAGCCTTTGTTTTATATTAAACAGAGTTTACAATACCTCCTGGCATTTTATTTGCTTTTTTAATTGCGTCTGCACATTGCTTAGATGCTGAAAATTCTGTGTGAATATTACCCTAAAATCCTTTTCAGAGGTTGCTTTCAGTAGTTCGGTGTCTCCCATTTACTATTTATAATTGATGTTACTTTTTCCCATGTGTTTTACTTCAAGAGTTAATACCAGTTGTGAAACTTGCCCAGGTCTTTCTGAATTGTTTTGCTGCCTCTTCAGTGTCTGCCATTGCTCCAGTCTTGGTGTTATCTATGAATTTAAATTGTTTACTAACTATACCAGAATCAATGTCATTAATATAAATCAGTAACAGTACTGGTACAAGAATAGATCCCTGAAGCACTCCATTAATGACCCCACAGCACGTAGAGCATTCTCCTCTTATTTCCAATCCTACAGTACTTGTATAAATGACATCTTTCGTTCCTTTCAATACAATTGGTAAAATCCTATCTGGTCCAGGAGTTTTATTAATTTTCAACATAGTGAGTGCTTGAAGACTAAGCAAACCTGACTCTTCTATTTTAAAATCTTTAAACTTGGAGCTTACTTTGATTTCTGCATGGCTCACTCCATTTGTTTCTTCCTTTATAAAAACTATGGTGAAAAATTTGTTCAGTTCATTTGCCATTTCCTTCTTTTTTCAATGATTTCTCCTTTTGGTTCTTAAATTCTTTTCTATCATCTTTTTTTCCTGGTGTAAAGAAAAAGCAGGACAAAGTCAAAGATTTATGGCCCCTTGTGACTAAACCCATATAATTGGAAGAATTGTTTAGGAAAAAAACAATGTATGTACTGTGGAAGTTGACCCGGACACAGACAGGCAGACACGTTCATGTCACCCACAAACACGTTTATTTACAATATTTACAAATGTTCACTGGTCACATAGACCCCAGTAATGGTCACTAAGACCCAGTTGTGCACAAACCCCAAAACACTCAGTCCTGGCCACACAATGCCTTTCTTCGGGCTGCCTCCACAACTCCTCTGTTGCCTCGTCCTCCTTCCACCCGACTCTAGCCTCGAATGAATGGAGACGGCCCCTTTAATATGGTTCCCAGATGAGCACCAGGTGTTCCCGGCATTCCTCCTCTGGCCACGCCCCAGCGTGGCGGAAGTGCCGGCTGTCCTCCCGGCTGCTCTACGGGCGCCACCCTAAATCTTCCCCCCAGCACTTCCTGGTGTGGCGGAAGTGCTGGGGTAACAGGTCCCCAAGGCATTGTGGCGCCTCCTGGCGATGACCACGGGCCCCTACAGGGTGGAGCTTCCATGCCCTGTACCCGTGGTCCCCAGAGCAACCCGGAAGGCAACCCCCACGTGATCCAGGGTGGGCACAGACCCACATCCGGTCCCTCATGACGTCCCGGCCGGGTCATGGCCCCTGGCATCCCTGACAGTACTGTATAACGTAAAATAGGAGCCATCTTGACTTTAATGTTAGGTAGATTGGCCATGATCGCGGCTCCTTTGGATGTCAGGCATTCTCAGTGGAAATGGTTGGTCCAAGTGGGAGGACCCCGGGAGTGATGTCAGAGATGGAATGGTGTCAATCTTCCTTTCTGCAAAAGGCGAAGAAGAGATGTCTTTAGCACACAGCACTATCCCCTGTCTTGGCGGAGAATTACCATCACCTAAGCCTTTAAACTGTTTCCCATGCGTATGTGAGTGACACTGGAGTAGTACTGAAAAAAATTGCTTGCTGTTTGTTTTGGTTTCATTTACAGTTTTTTTTTTTCAGATTCTCTTTTGACCTTTCAAATGCTTATTTTGAGCTGTTGCTGTTGTGACTCTTATATGACCGGTCAATTTTATAAAGTTCTTTAATGTTAGGTTAAATGTGAGGCAAGTTCCTTCCTTCCTTCCTCAAAAAGCATTTGTAAACATTGCTTTAATATTTGTATGCAGTACCATATTTCTCTTTTTTCTTTTTTGTTAGTACAACAACTTTATAGTCAGAGTTTTACAAAGCCTGATTTTCACTGTCAGCCATGCACATTTAGCTACCTCAGGCAGCATGCAGTTAGCAGACAGTCTGAGTCTTATTTAACTACTGGATTGATTTACAATTATTTAAAATAAAGGTTTATTATTTAAAATAAAGGTGAAAAGTGAACATTAAGCTCATTTGTATGATATCTTTACTGTAACACTAAACAGGGCAAAAAGAGAATAGGAGTTTAGTTTAGATCTGTATCTTATTCATTTGGCAGCATACTCCTGTGTCCCATGCTGTCAGATGTCACGGTCCCACACCCCCATTCTGTGACATACTGGCTATGTTGTGTTAATGTTTGTATCATGTTTTATATGTTTGAACAAAAACAAGTGATTCTGATTCTGACTTTTTTTTTGTACAAACCGCCTGTTCTTTAATCACATCACATCAATTTGTGCACACGGAGAATCTGTTTCTGTTACACCCACAATATTTCTGCTGTGTTTGAGTGTATTCAAACAATACTTACACTTAATATTTAATAATATAAAAAATAATCATTTAACAGCCCTATTACAGATTTATTTGTTCCATATAAAAAGTCAAAACTGAAATTGACAATTTACATCAAATTAGAGCATTACCTTCGCAATACCCCTTTAACAAAATTTCTGGTGGGTCCATACTTGAATTTGTCCTTTTTTTTGCAAATTTCTGTAATGTAAACATCAACTTACCTAACTAATAATATCTTTCCCTGTTTAGCTAATGACTTGTGAGTTTGCACAACTTTCACAGCACAAAGAAAAATCAGATATTAGGATGCTTATCTTTCATTTCCAGCTTCAGAGTGCTAGGGAATCCTAGAGCAGTGGTTCCCAAACTGTGGTACGTGGAGCCTTTTCAGGGGCTACACATTGCGGTTCCTGAAATTTAATTTATCTGTGCAAAACCCTTTATGACAAGCCAGTTGTGAGCAAAAACCAATGAAACAGTTTAAATACAATAATACGTGGATTCCCAAATTTAGTGTGGTGTGAAATTTCGTCATCTGAATAAATAAAACCTATTATTTGAATCAGTATTTAGTTCATTTAACGCTACCATAATTCTGTTTCGTGGAAGTCAACTTCTACTTCTTCACTGTTTGAGCTTTTGGTCATTAGATGAAAGCACAACGCCGACACTATTTGGTCTTCAGTAACTCTGCCACACAGAAACCGCTCGCGTTTGTTGTTATACGTGCACTGCCGCTGTATTGCATCGTAGTCACTAGATCTAAACACAAAGCTGATACCATTTCGTCTTCGGTAACTGCGTCACATACAGGCCGAAGGCAGGATTTAGTTTCGGGGCAGAATTTATCAATTTATGTACATGCACAAATTTTTTCATTCATTTTATGCATAATTTCTTCCAATTCTTTAACTTTTATTCAGATTTCGGGGCGGTTTAGACCCGAACTCTCCCCCTTACACCTCTCCCTCCCTTTCAACAAGGTGCGGGTGGTACGCAATGCAACTCCCTTAACCTCAGGTGGTACTTGACATCCAAAGGTTTGGGAACCCCTGTCCTAGAATAATCCCAATCATTTCGGCTATCAGCAGTAAGAAACCATTGAAGCAGCTGAATATTTTTAGCCAATGTAAATTAAGAATAAGAAGAAATATGACAGATGTCTTAAAACTTATAGAGTATGTAGAATCGTAATCTTACAATCATTTCCTAAGAAAGAACACAAAGGGCTAATTTCACACAAATGTTGGGGAGCATCTCATCACTCTGTGCTGTGGATACGTGTTAAAAAAGTAACCAAATAGTGTAGCTGAGAATAACACTTTCAGAACTCTCATATTTC
This sequence comes from Polypterus senegalus, assembly GCF_016835505.1. Classification (NCBI taxonomy): domain Eukaryota; kingdom Metazoa; phylum Chordata; class Cladistia; order Polypteriformes; family Polypteridae; genus Polypterus; species Polypterus senegalus. The sequence goes on from NC_053154.1 coordinate 160,852,342, forward strand.
ATCCTAATGCTATTTTAGAAAATTTCACAGCATAGGTAATTATGAGGTGTGCTGGATGCTATAGCCTGTTCTAATCAAAACTGGTCCCTATGTTTCAATGAGACCTACTGCTTCAGGCTGAGCAAACGCAATGTCATTTTTTCCCCACATTTAGTAGATGCTGAATATGAAAATCGTCTGTTTTTCAAAGGTGATTTTTTTTAACTGACTTTACTGAAAATATTAAACTTGTCTGGTAAAGATTACAGTAATATGGTAAAAGTCAAGTACATGTGGGAAATGACCAACACATATAACAAACGTCAAGCTTAAATGGTAAATGTCAAGCATAAATGGCAAAAATCCATCTAAATGACAAATGTGAATCTCATACAGCAACTATCAAGCTTATTTGTCAAATACCTCACATGTATTGGCAAACAGTCAACTTAAATGTCAAATATCAAGGTTATAAGGCAAATGTGTCACATACTGTATCTGGTAAACAGCTACCGTAAATGTCAAATATCCAGTAAATGTGTCAAATGTCTTGTTTATAGTGATTACTTACTGCATAAATGAAATATATCTGCTTGTGTCATAAGTCCATCAGAAAGAAAAAACATTAAGTGAAATGTTATACCTAAATATTAGTAATTCCAAGATTTTAAATGTCAATTCTAAAATGCACATCTAAGGTTTAAATTGGCATGGTCAAATATATATGGCACATGTAAAATCTGAAAAACATATACCTGTTACTCAGACATATTAGATATGCCCCCTTTCTTTGGCTTCAGTATTCTGTTTGTTATAGGCCTACACATTTCAGCCAAGACCTTCTTACTATGCCATAATGTATATTACATGAGCCAGATTGAACAATATTAATCCTCTTTCATCAGCAGTTCATATATACAAAAAAGCCAAATACACAGATTTCTCTTTACTTTTTCTTCTTCTTCCTCTTCATTTTTTTACAGTTCTATGTGGGTTTCATATGCTTGATCAGCCTTCCCCACACAGCTCGGTCTTGTACTGCCTCCTCAGTCAAACATTTTTCCGTCAAATCTTCTTTTACTTTATCCATCCAGCTCCACTTCAGCCCCCATCTCCTCCCTTGTACTTCCATTCCCATCATTCTTTTGCCCAAATATTCATTGTCTCTGCATATGACATGTCCACTCCATCCTACTTTAATGCACATTCTTATATATCTCTCCCACTTTTGTTGTGCTTCTTATTGTCTCATTTCTTATTCTGTCCCTTTTTGTAACTCCACACATCAGTCTCATCATTTTAATTTCTCCCACATCTACCTTCTTCTCCTATGTTCCCTTTATTGCCCATGTCTCATTTCCATACATCGTTGCTGGTCTTGCTACTGTCTTAAAAACCTTACCTTTAACCTTCGGTTCAATTCTTCAATCACACAATACTTCTGATACCTTCTTCCAATTGTTCCATCTACACTTCACTATGTGGGTTATTTTTGCAAGAAATTTTCCAAACTAGGCTTCCACTGATCCTAGTTATTTTAATGCATATAGTCTTTTCAATAGCTCTCTCTGCAAGCTGACTTCTGAATCCTGATCATCATTAAACCTCATATATTCTGTCTTCTTCCTATTTATCTGGAGTCCTCTATTTTCCACAACCTTTTTCCACTCTTTAAACTTCCTCCCCAATTCCTCCTTTCTAGTGCTACACAACATACTGACATCAACAAAAATCATGTACAGGGGGATTGTTCTTTTATCCAATGATTCAACACATCGACACATCCATAACCAGTTCAAAGAGATAAGGGCTTGAAGATGATTTCTGGTGCAATCCTACTGTAACTAGGATCTTATCTGTTATTCCAACAGTGCTTTTAACCCAAGTCCTCACTCCCTCATACATACAGTATCTTGGACAACCCTCACATACTTCTCTGGTACTTCTTTTTCTGTCATGCACCTCCAGTCCTCTTGACATGGCATTCTATCATAGACCTTCTCCAAATCAGTTAATACCACATACAATCCTTTCCGTTTTTCTTGACACCTTTCTATGAGCTGTCTCAATGTAAACACTGCATTAGTTATTCTTCTCCCTGGCATAAAAACAAACTGCTCCTCCCCTATGATGATCTCTTCCTTAAGCCTCCTCTCTATAATCCTTTCTCAGATTGTTATTATGTTTGAGATCACTTTTATTCATGTATAGTTTCCACAATCCTGAATATCGCCCTTCTTTTTATAAATGGGTATTATCAAACTGTTTCTCCACTCATGTAGTATTCTCTCTTGTTAATAGATCTTCTGCATTAAATCTCAGAACACATCTACTACGGCTTCTCTTAAACTCTTCCACACTTCCACTGGTGTTTCATCCTGTTGCCTTTCTATTTTTTACTCTTTTCAGTGCCTCATTTACTTTGTCCCTCCTTATTTTTGGTATTAGCCTTTCATTTGGGACTCCATCCCCAATGCAATGCTTAGATTTTCTTCATTCTGCAGGTTTTCAATGTATCTCTTCCATCTATTCTTGATTCTATCATGCACACTCAAGATCACATCTCTCCTTCCTGTCATCTTTCCTCTTCACCTATTCTAATACTTCTATGCTAAAACTCTCAATACAACTTTGATATTTTACTCCCACCATTAGTCCACACTCCTAAATGACTGCCCTTTAGCTTAAACTTTCACCCTAAACCTGTTTCTAACTCCTTCTTATTTTAATCTCTATATCCTTGGTGCTGCTTGCTGTGCTTTTATTCTTCTGCTGATTCTGATCTCCCAGGACATCACAACCAGTTTATAGTACACTGTCACTCTTTCTCCATTTAAGCCCTTACAATTCTATATTTCTTTCAAATGAGGTATACATTAAAAAGTCTGTTTGGTTTTCCCTTCCTCAACTACTCCAAGTCACAAGCTGATTTACTTTCTTTTTAAAAATGTGTTAACTATTACCAAATCAGACGCAATGGCAAAATCTACTATACTCTCAATTCCCCGTTTATCTCACCTACTCCCCACCGTTCATATATCCTCTTAATCATCTCTCTCAACTGTGTCCCACGTGCCAATTTAGGTCACTACCAACAATTACCCTTTACACCCTAAGCTCTTAATCCATTTATTCCCAGAGAACATCCTTCTCCTCTTTCTCACAGCCCACTTGAGAAGCATATGCGCATATGACATTAACGACAATCTCACCAAGACCAAGCTTGACACTCATCACTCTCTCACTCCTCCTATTCACACTAAAAAGACTATCTTTTATTTCTTTGGATACTACCATACCAACAACATTTCTCCCTTTTGCACCACAATACAACAACTTAATGCCTTTTTCTGTTGTCTTATTCCTCTTCCATCTAGATCCCAGCACCCAAAACACTTCCACTTTTATCCATTCCCTCAGATCTGCCAATTCTCTCCCAGTCATTGTTCCATCATTCAGTGTCCCAACTCTTACCTTCAACTTCTGCTTCTTCCAGACTAATTCATTTACCAAGGCCCACCCTTGGCCTGGTTGCTCTCATTTGTTTCCCACAAGGGTCAAAACAAGGCCCATTCGTTTTGCCTATGGGGTATGCTCCAGCATTTTTTTGAAGCTGATTGGATTGATTCCACCATTAAGGTATTGGCTAAGGTTTTACAACCAGTTTGCCTTTCCTGACACTAAACCTCTCTATTTATCCAAACTTGGGACTGGCATCAAGCCAGGCTGGTTTGCCCCATGGCAGCTAGATTATATAAACAGGATTTTCAAAATTATATATATATAAATCATTAACATATAATTGCTAAAAACAAAAAAAATGTAATGTTAATATCATTAAACATATAGTTATGGAACATAAACACGCACACATACAATATAAACAATGTATAAATACATAACATTGGCATTTTATATCTATACTAATAAAAGGCAAAGCCCTCACTGACTGACTGACTGACTCACTGACTCACTCACTCACTGACTCATCACTAATTCTCCAACTTCCCGTGTAGGTAGAAGGCTGTAATTTGGCAGGCTCATTCCTTACAGCTTCCTTACAAAAGTTACGAAATTCTACGCGTAATGGTCATAAACTGGAAGCTATTTTTCTCCATTTACTGCAATGGAGTTGAGCTCGAAAGCCCTGGGGGGGCGGAGTTTCGTGTGACATCATCACGCCTCCCACGTAATCACGTGAACTGACTGTCAATGCAGTGCATAGAAAACCAGGAAGAGCTCCAAAAAGCGCTTAAGAAAACATGCATTATACAATTGAGAAGGCAGCGAAACAATAAGAAGCGAGCGAATGACATATACAACCATATTCATGAGTGCTGCTACTTCGGAAACAAAGCACGGTGTAAACCTAAAGTTTAAATTGAGTTTATAGACAGTCTGCCACTGGCATTTGTCATGCGCACAGGTAATGCGGTATACAAGTATAATGAGAGAACGCAAGATATAAATGAGAGTTTTGATCACTTTGTAACTAAGTTAAAATTGCAGGTGAAGGGCTGTGCTTATGCAAATTCTGAGAGACTGTGTTTGTGTTGACAGTTAAGGCGAGTGGGGGAGTCACGTCATCATCTCCCTTCCCATTCACCTCATTTCGCTCTGAGGTGAGCTCCACGGCTAACGCCGTCTTCCGAAGCAACTTCATCACACTGCCACCAAATACTCACAGAAAAATCCACAAGTTAATACACAAGCTGTCTCTAGAGTTTCTCCACACTGAATCCTCCAGGCACTACTTACAAAAGGTTACATGGACAATCGTGTTATTTTTAAACTGTTTCCTTTTCTTAGCACAAGCATAGCTGAGAAGCTTCGATGCATGTGCTCCATAACGCGTTAAAAAATCATGCATTTAATCATACTTTGCAATACAAGCAAAGGGGAACTTATGTCAATGCATGATTTCATGGTACACCGATTACATTGATCAGCGCTTCCAGATTCATTTTACCCTCGCACACCTTTGGTTTGAGAAGAAGTATGAAGAAATATGACGTTAACACAGAAAAACAGATCACCAATTGAAGCTTTATGAATAATCGATTCGCCATCAATAATTGTTTTGGTAAAGCCATACTCAGTGTAATCCTCCTTCCATTTTATACTTTTTCCGCCACTAGCCATGATTAAATGAACGGTAAAAAAGTAAGAGCGAAGCGAGGGTGACTTATTCAGGCAGGCAGGCGACAGCTCAATAGCTCGAATTTGAATATAAGTAGATTCTATTTAGTCGCCAGAAATATCTTTGGTAGGAATGGAAGTTGAATTTAGTCTTTAAATTTCTATGGTAAAGAAAAAGTTATGCAATGATGACTACATTTAACTATATAAAGTCAAAACTTGATTATATAAAGTCACTGTCGGAATAAATAAAGTCAAAACTTGAATATATAAAGTCATTCCCAAATATATAAAGTCAAAACCTGAGTATATAAAGACAGCGTTAGAATATTTCGGAATATATAAAGTAAGCGCTAGAATATATAAAGTCAAAACTTGAATATATAAAGTCAGCGTCGGAATATACAAAGTCAGCTGGAATATCCATCCATTTCCCAACCCGCTGAATCCAACCACAGGGTCACGGGGGTCTGCTGGAGCCAATCCCAGCCAACACTGGGCGCAAGGCAGAAACCAATCCTGGGCAGGGCACATGCATCATTTTCAAAACATTAACCGAACAGTGTTTTTTTAATTTATTTTTCTGAATACGTTTTTGTTCACTTAGTTCAGTTCAGAGTTGTTTCAATCAATAGATTTTGACTTTGATTTTATATATTCAGGAATGAGTTTATATACTCCGATGTTGACTTTATATAATCAGGAATGACTTTATATATACCGACGCTGACTTTCTATATTCAAGTTTTGACTTTATATATTCCAGCGCTGACTTTATATATTCTGACGCCGACTTTATATATTCACAAAATCAATTTATTTGCCTGTTTGGTACCCCATAGTATATGTGTGTGTGTATATATGCATATATACTCAGCAAAAAAAGAAACGTCCTCTGACTTTCAACTGTTTTTACTTTCAGTAAACTTAATGTGTAAATATTTGTATGAACACTAAAAGAGTCAACACCATAAGACATAAAACTAAAAATGTTTCACAATGTGTCCCTGAATGAAGGGAGGCTCAAAATCAAAAGTACCAGTCAGTATCTGGTGTGGCCACCAGCTGCTTGAAGTACTGCAGTGCATCTCCTCCTTATGGACTGGACCAGATTTGTCAGTTCTTGCTGTGAGATGTTACCCCAATCTTCCACCAAGGCACCTGCAAGTTTCTGGACATTTCTGGGGGGAATGGCCCTATCCATCGTTCCAAATCGATGCCGCTCCAGGGTACAGGCCTCGGTGTAACTCTCATTCCTTCGACGATAAACACGAATCCGTCCATCACCCCTGGTGAGACAAAACTGTGACTCATCAGTGAAGAGCACTTTTTGCCACTCCTGTCTGGTCCAGCGAAGGTGGGTTTGTGCCCATAGGCGGCGTTGTTGCTGGTGATGTCTGGTAAGGACCTGCCTTACAACAGGCCTACAAGCCCTCAGTCCAGCTTCGCTTAGCCTATTGCGGACAGTCTGAGCACTGATGGAGGGATTGTGTGTTCCTGGAGTGACTCGGGCTGTTGTTGTGGCCATCATGTACCTGTCACGCAGGTGTGATATTCGGATGTACCGATCCTGTGCAGGTGTTGTTACACATGGTCTTCCACTGCGAGGATGATCAGCTGTCCTTCCTGTCTCCCTGTAGCGCTGTCTTAGGCGTCTCACAGTGCGGACATGGCAATTTATTGCCCATGCCACATCAGCAGTCCTCATGCCTCCCTGCAGCATGCCTAATGCACGTTCACGCAGATGAGCAGGGACCCTAGGCATCTTTCTTTGGGTGTTTTTCACAGTCGGTAGACATGTCTCTTTAGTGTCCTGCATTTTTAGAACTGTGACCTTAAATGCCTACTTTCTGTAAGCTGTTAAGGTCTTAACAACCATTCCACAGGTGCATGTTAATTAATTGATTATGGTTAATTGAACATGCATGGAAAACATTGTTTAAACCCTTTACAATGAAGATCTGTAAAGTTATTTGGATTTTTAAAACATTATTGTTAAATTACACAGTCCTGAAAAAGGGACGTTTCCTTTTTGGCTGAGTATATATATATATATATATATATATATATATATATATATATATATATATATACATATATATATATATATATATATATATATATATATATATATATGCCAGCAACACTCATGTCAATGACAAAACAATTACATTGTCAATCATGTTACGTTAATATTAAAATGTTTCCTTTTCTTTTTACTTCTCCACTGCCAAGCGGGTATTTTGCTATATATATATATATATATATATATATTGTGGACGCTGGCCCGGACACACACAGACGGACATCGTTGTTTCACCCAACACACTGTTTATTTACACTATTATTTACAGTTTTACGTGCACAACACACCCCAGTGCTTCCAGCACCGATTCCCCCAATGTCCAGGCCTCACAGTCTCTGTGCCTCTCTCCTGGCCGCCTCCAGTCCTCTCTTCAGCTCTGTCCCCTTCCACCCGACATCCACCAATGACTGGAGGGAGGCGGCCCCTTAAATAGGAACCTGGATGGGCTCCAGCTGCTTCCCGGCATTCCTCCATAGCCACGCCCCAGTGTGGCGGAAGTGCCGGCTGCACACCCGGGTGTCCCCTGTCGTCTTCCCCCAAGCACTTCCTGGTTTGGCGGAAGTGCAGGCACTGGGGCGCCACCTGGCGGTGGCCACGGGTCCCTACAGGGCTGGGCTTCCAAGCCCTCCTCCGGTCCTCCTGGGCGTACCGCAGTATATATAGATATAGATAGATATACAAACCGGATTCCAAAAAAGTTGGGACACTATACAAATCGTGAATAAAAACTGAATGCAATGATGTGGAGGTGCCAACTTCTAATATTTTATTCAGAATAGAACATAAATCACGGAACAAAAGTTTAAACTGAGAAAATTTATCATTTTAAGGGAAAAATATGTTGATTCAGAATGTCATGGTGGTCAACAAATCCCAAAAAAGTTGGGACAAGGCCATTTTCACCACTGTGTGGCATCTCCCCTTCTTCTTACAACACTCAACAGACGTCTGGAGACAGAGGAGACCAGTTTCTCAAGTTTAGAAATAGGAATGCTCTCCCATTCTTGTCTAATACAGGCCTCTAACTGTTCAATCGTCTTGGGCCTTCTTTGTCGCACCTTCCTCTTTATGATGCGCCAAATGTTCTCTATAGGTGAAAGATCTGGACTGCAGACTGGCCATTTCAGTACCGGATCCTTCTCCTACGCAGCCATGATGTTGTGATTGATGCAGAATGTGGTCTGGCATTATCTTGTTGAAAAATGCAGGGTCTTCCCTGAAAGAGATGACGTCTGGATGGGAGCATATGTTGTTCTAGAACCTGAATATATTTTTCTGCATTGATGGTGCCTTTCCAGACATGCAAGCTGCCCATGCCACACGCACTCATGCAACCCCATACCATCAGAGATGCAGGCTTCTGAACTGAGCATTGATAACAACTTGGGTTGTCCTTGTCCTCTTTGGTCCGGATGACATGGCATCCCAGATTTCCAAAAAGAACTTCGAATCGTGACTCGTCTGACCACAGAACAGTCTTCCATTTTGCCACACTCCATTTTAAATGGTCCCTGGCCCAGTGACAACGCCTGAGCTTGTGGATCTTGCTTAGAAATAGCTTCTTCTTTGCACTGTAGAGTTTCAGCTGGCAACGGCAGATGGCACAGTGGATTGTGTTCACTGACAATGGTTTCTGGAAGTATTCCTGAGCCCATTCTGTGATTTCCTTTACAGTAGCATTCCTGTTTGTGGTGCAGTGTCGTTTAAGGGCCGGAGATCACGGGCATCCAGTATGGTTTTACGGCCTTGACCCTTACGCACAGAGATTGTTCCAGATTCTCTGAATCTTGGATGATGTTATGCACAGTTGATGATGATAGATGCAAAGTCTTTGCAATTTTTCGCTGGGTAACACCTTTCTGATATTGCTCCACTATCTTTCTGCTCAACATTGTGGGAATTGGTGATCCTCTGCCCATCTTGGCTTCTGGGAGAAACTGCCACTCTGAGAAGCTCTTTTTATACCCAATCATGTTGCCAATTGACCTAATTAGTGTTTATTGGTCTTCCAGCTCTTCGTTATGCTCAAATTTACTTTTTCCAGCCTCTTATTGCTACTTGTCCCAACTTTTTTGGGATTTGTTGACACTGTGAAATTTTGAATCAACATATTTTTCCTTTAAAATGATACATTTACTCGGATTAAACGTTTGATCTGTCATCTACTTCTATTACAAATAAAATATTGACATTTGCCATCTCCACATCATTGCATTCAGTTTTTATTCACAATTTGTTTAGTGTCCCAACTTTTTTGGAATCCGGTTTGTATATATATATATATATATATATATATATATATATATATATATATATATATATATATATATATATATATATATATAGATATAGATATATATATATATATATAGATATATATATATAGATATGAGAACAACACTCATATCAATGACAAAACAATTACATTAACAATCATGTTACGTTATTTTTAAACTTTTTCCTTTTCTTTTTCATAACTTCTTTAACACACTACTTTTCTGCTGCGAAGCGTGGGTATTCTGCTAGTATATAATATTTTACATAATATAATATATTACTATTGCTGAAAATGGCAACATAGTTTTGAAAAAAAAAGAAAGAGAATGCATTGAATTTAAACATAAGTGTGGTATAGTGTGTCATGAAACTTTTGCAAAACAGCATGGTACAGTTTATTAAATAAGTATAGCCCAGATTTGTGATTGTGGGTGTGTGTGCAAAGAAAAGACATGTGGCCACGGAGAACCAAATGGGGGAATGGGTTCATTAAGTATTCACGTGCGGCCATCCCTGTTTAGCAGCTCTGTGGGTCAATTTGTGCAGAGTCTGCAATTTGGGTATAAAGGTCTGGGTCCAGGGAAATAAAGAGGTCTAGCAACAAAAGAATCAGCAGAGTGAACCAGTATGAGAAAGACGGTGGACCATTTGGATGGGACTCTTCAGAGGGAAACCTAGGAGTACCATTCTAGGGGAGACAGGTAAGCCTGCTTAGTGAGAAGGAGCAGGGGAGATTCAGGGACTCCAGGGAACTCACTGAAAGTTACCAATTGAGGTGGCAGAGAGAAAGCCAGGCTCTCTTGACACTATATTGGTACTAACAGAAGTGGCTGAGTGGGAACCAAGGAGGCCATGTTCAGTGGTGTCTTGCACCTGCTGAACAAACTTAGAGAGAGAGCAGGATAGTCAGAAGGTCCACTGGAGTAAGGAAATGTGAAACAGAACAACTGTGATATTCCTACTATGTCATTTCCACCTTACACTGGATCATTTTACTTAGAAAAACAGGAAGCTGAGCTGTGCTCAATTACATGGACGTGGGAATCTTCACCTACCTCAAGATCATACAGAATGCACAAAAACATCACAGACCAATAACTGCAGATGCTGAACCCCCTTCTGGAATCCATAACTCTAGGAGGCAACACGCAAAGCTTGTGCATGCAGAATACAGCATCACACCAACTCAAACCAAGTTCCTCTCTCCTCTCTTTCTTTTCTTCCATTTCTGGCAATGTGAACCTCATAGATCATCTCAACCCTTACTAAAGTTAAAGGTATAAAAGGGTACAGAATAAATTAATCTATTTCAGCTCCACATATAAGTCCATTGCAAGTCTAGAGTATATATTAAGAAATATAACTTGAATAAAAACATTAGATGCTTACAGAGGGTACTCCATGAGAAAAGATTCATAAAACCGAGCACAGTTTGCAGAATTTTAATTATTTAAACAGTTAGACATTTTTTGTGCAGTTGTAACAGGAGCAGAAGCAATTCTGGAATGGTAAATGACCCTAGATAGAGGAGTTTAATTTAGATACCAACTTTAAAGTTGCTGTCAATATGACTGGAAAATTATTTTCATTGCTTGTGATAAAATGCAATATAAGATGGATATTAGTAATTTAAGATGGATAATTGCTGGACATTTGCAATATGCCCTGGGTAGTTGCCATTTACATTTGAATTTTTGTCACAGATTTTAATTTACACTGACATCTGCTATATAAGTGTGACATTTGACACACACATTTCATGGTTTCTCCCTTGCACTGCAAAAAACAGGCATATTTAAAAAAGGACATTTTTACCTTCAGCATCCCCTAAATAATAATAATAATAATAATAATAATAATAATAATAATAAATATAGTAAAAATAACCCTGGAAAAAACATATTGCACCAGGGCACTAACTGATAAGTTTCATTGCTTTCATAGAGGAAATGTTTCACAAATAAAAGCTTTCAATCACGATAATGCTAAGTTCACTCCCATTTAATTGAGAGAATCATGGGTTCTTTAATAAATAAAACAATTTTGTTTGACAGCTGTAATTAGTATTGCAATTTATTGTACCATCCTAATGTGATTAATGGGAAGAGCATATGGGAGATGTGTGTTGAATACAGTGTCAGGCACAAAAAATAAATTAATCTAATATCTCCCACCTCAGAAATTACTCACTACGCAGTGCTAATGAAGTGATGAGCAAAAGATTACAAATGGACACATTATCATAATGCAGTGACACTTGGAGCCTCAGGTATTCCTTATTCTGAATGTGTTGTAATTATTTTTTGTACATAAGAAATTATTTATTATGTGGTAATTCATCCTGGTACTTCAGTGAGGTTTTTTTTTTGATGACTTTCAGTCCATCATTCTTTATATTATTAGACATATATAAATGAAAGACTTGTGTTTGTACAGAATAGTTTGCTTAGCTCATGCTTTACCACAGCCACCAGATGGTGTGTACATGAACTTTAAAATTTTTTCTCACTACAAAAGACCCGTGTGCAACAAACACCACCATGCAACAACAACATTGTGCTATTGAGACTGATGAAGTTCAAACAAAGCAAACATTGTGGCTCAGCAATGTGCAAGTAAAACACTACAGTAACGGAGGGCAAGGCTTAAAGTTTTTAATAAAAACATTGTCTATCTGGAGGTATTTTCTCAAGACAAAGATTAATAGGACTCATATGCCAGTGATACGGTGAAGATATGGTATCGCCAGTGTCTTCTTACGAAAGCCAGCGGGGCAGCAAGCACAGGTGGGTCCATGTAAACTGCACCAATGAATTATTAAGAGTTAGCTGACACCTCTCCAAGTTCACACATATATAGGGTTTTTGGGTTGTTTTTGTCCCAAAGACCACACGCAGCTAGTACAGTTATATAGCATTTCTTTATTTAGACCAATAAGCACACTTAGATCTGCCCGTATTACACTAACATACAATATTCAATTACTTTTTTATTTTGCCTTGCTTAGCACTGAAATGGGAGTAACTTGCCTTTTGGATGGACATTTCCTTAACAACAGAGAGAGATTGGAAGCATGAACTGATACAGTGTGTTGCAGCCCCCACCACATGATGAACCACCTCAAGATCCCAAATTAGGAACTGAGCGCAGTTGTGCAACAGGTCACACCTCAGAACCACACTGGAACAGTGTAAGGTTTCTTACAGTGGATGGAGTGTCAATCCTGCCACCAACCCCCATGTTTTCCCTGCACTTTGGAGGACCTACTTGCAGGTCAACGTCATACCCAGGTTAAGGGCCTTGATCCAAGGGCCCAAGGGAGTGGAATCACTTCTGGCATTTATGGGATTGAACCAACAACCTCCCAATTGCTGACGCAGATCCCTAACCTCAGAGCCACTACTCTTAATAATAATAATTAAGACAGTTAATAATAATAATAATAATAATAATAATAATGATGAATTCATTTATCCAGAATGCAACATGTTGCCAGGGAAGGGTTTTGTATAGATCCAAAGCTCTTATCAAAGAGCTAGGAAAGTCAAAAACTTTTGCTGTTTGTTATCTCTTTAAAAACGTCAAACCAGAGGTGAGCAGTCCTGTCCTGGAGGGTTGCACTGTTTCATTCAAACTGATTTCTGCAGCAGTCAGTCTTGTTGTTAATTGCATTTCTCATTTAATCAGATGGCTCACTTCTCTGTCTGCTGTGTCAGAAATAATAATATTGTCACTTTCACATCTCTTTAAAATTCAGAAAGATGCTTAATGGTGCCATGACATTTAGCGCACAAAAGTCTCAACTTTCTACCTTTTTTTGCTTTTTTGTGCTCATAGCTTTATCAAGAATTTTAGGCTTTTTATTTTTATTAGTCACATAGTAATTAACCATAAGTCACATAAAGGGACAGCTAAATTGCTGTCATTTTCCTCTGTATGTGGGCTGATTATTAAATAGCTGCTTTTAATAAAATACTTAGAAAAAAATTAAAAAGAAACAGGTCACCCATGGTAGGGATGCGTTTCTACCTACTTCATTATTTAATTTTCTCAGAAAAGTAAAATATAGTAGTGATGTAATTTCTAACACAGAAGAATGAAAACATGGCCAAGGAGCAGAATATCTAACGAAAGACAGCTTAGACACACTTTAAGACAGAGGGGCTCCTATCTGTTGCCCCTATACACAATGTTGACTGATTTTAACCATCTCTAGCTTATGCAGTATCCATGCTATGAAACACGCAACATTTAGAGATCTCTGCATTGAAAATGTGCTGTATTTACATCTTCTGAACTACTGAGCTCAATATTCAATCTTCCAGTGACACAATTTTTCTTTCTGCATGACAAACATCCCACTCCAGTCGCACATATATATATCCCAGGAGTGATACCGGGTGGTGTGGATGAAGATTCAGAGAACATCTGCAGAGTATTTGCAAATAATTCAAGGTATTTACCCTTTAGTGAAAATGGGAAAAAATATAAATAGGATCTTCCAATTAAAAATTTCAGAATAGGGATAGAACTCAGCCATTCATGTTGTATGTTCTAGTACAATATGTGCCATGTATATTATAATTTAACTAAACATTTTTCAATAATCACATTTATCTCATTTAAAATTGCCTAAAATACACTGTGGACGCTAGGGCGCTGTTGCCCTGTTGAACCCACCAGACAGACGTCCCTGACACACGTATAAAAACACCAAGAAGATTTTATTAATAATTTTCTTCTATAAAGTGCCCAAAGCGCCGCACTTTCCACAATTCTCAATAATCACAATAATAATCAATAATATAATAACGCAGATCCTCCAGCTCCCAGCAGCTCCGTCACACTTCCACCCAACTCCAGCTCAGTCTGCTGGGTTTCCCACAGTCCTTTTAAAGTCTATGACCCAGAAGTATTTCTTCTCCGGGTCAACTCCATATCTTCCTTCATCAGGAGTCCCGGAAGTATTGCAGACTTCCGTCCTCGTGACCCCGAACTACTTCCGGGGTGGCGTAATCATAAAAGTCCCTGGGTTCTTGGTGAGCTCCCCCTGGCAGCACCCACGGCACCCAACAGGGCTGTAGAGACGGACTCCATGTCCCATGCTGCCCTGAGGAAATCCGAGGAGCCATTTCTATCCAGGGGAGATGCCATCTAGCATTCCGGGGGATGTAGTGTCCTGTAAAGGCTGTTTTCCCGGTTGAGCAACGTCCTGTCTGAAATGCTGGCCATCCCTCACAACACCCGGAGCAAGACACAACCTGTGAGCAATGTCATCAGACACCTGTATTAGTAGTTTTAGCATTTTGGGAATGTCCTTTGTACAGTATAGCACTTTAGGTACTTCAAAAATACATCAATTACTCATTTATATTTATATAACAAGACCTTAACAAATGCTTCTTCTGATCTTCTTAACACTTATATAACATCAGTAAATTAATTATTTACCTCTGTGCTTTGTGGCATATTGACATAAAGGTAAAATTACTTGTTAATATGAAGGATGCACAGGTCTTATACTATATATGTAATACTAAAAGAAAGCCACTCCAAAGTGAAGTTCTATTAGCAGGTCACAATAAGGTTGAGATTAGAGCTCAATGCATGTCACTTGACTTCCTTCACATCAAATTCTTCGAGTTATGCCTTTATGACATTGTGCACAGTGTCTCTGTCATCCTAGACCAGAAAAGAGTCACTCTCAAACTGTTGCGACAAATCTGGAAGTACACAATTGTCTGAAATGTCCTTTATTCTGTAGCGTTAACTGTACCCTTCATTGGAACTAAGGGGTCAACTCAAAACATGAAAAACAGCCCCAGACCATTATCGCTCCTCCACTAAACTTTACAGTAGGGACTATGCAGTGCAGAAGGTCGTGTTCTCCTGGTGTTCACAAAACCAGATTTATCCATCAGACTGCCAGATCCTGAAGCTGTGATTTATCATTTCCAGAGAACACATTTCCGCTACTTCTAAGACCAATGGTATCATGCTTTACAACACTCCAGCCAATACCTTGCATTATGTATATTGATTTAAGCTTGAGTGTAGCTGCTTGGCCATGGAAACTCATTTCATGAAGCTTTAATTCTTGTGCTGATGTTGCTTCTAGATTGGAAGTCTGCTGTGAGCCACACAACAGGAGATAATGGATTTTTTTATGTGTTATGCTCTTCAGCACCCAGGGGCCATCCTCTGTGAGTTGACATGGTCTACCACTTTGTGACCGAGCTGTTGTTACTCCTATATTCTTGTACTTCACCATTATAGTACTTACATTTGAGTGGGCCAGACCTAGCAGAGCAAAAATCTGACATGTGGCAAAGGTTGCATCCTACGACAGTACCACATTTGAAGGCAGTGAGCTCTTGAGTACGACCCGTTTTATAGCCAATGTTTGTCAAAGGAGATTGCATAGCTATCGTCATGATTTTAAGCAAGAAAGTTGGGGTGAAACAACAGCATTTAAAGACTTGTCCACTATTTTGACCATACAGTGTCTGAATTGGAAACAATCCAATTCTCTTCACCAGGATCCGTTCTGAATTTTTACAAAACAAGAGCACATTAATATGATTCTGAAGTAGATATGCTGGGCCTGTGTTTAACTCTCTTATTCTGCTTGCATTTTTGATATATATTACACTACCCATACAACAGATTTTGGCGAATCGTTTACATGCAATTATTTATATCCATTTATACACTAATAATGGCAATTATTAAATAATATTAATAATAATAATAATAATAATTATTATTATTATTATTATTAAATAATTCCTCCTGTATAAGTAACATTTCTCGGACTGCTTTCTTCCATCTCTGAAACATTTCTAGACTTTGTCCAGTTCTTACGCAACACAGTACTAAAGTATTGGTTAATGCCCGAGTCACCTCATGTATAGATTACTGTAATGCTATTCTATCTGTCATCCCACAAAAACGTATCCATCGCTTACAAATTATTCAAAATTCTGCTGCCAGGATAATAACCTGCTGTTCTAAATCCACTGAACATATTACACCGATTCTCTCTCAACTTCACTGGCTCCCTGTTAACTACAGAATACAATACTAAATACCGCTCTTAACATTTAAAGCTCTCCACAACCTCACTGATCTCCTACAGATTGACACTCGTCTCGCTCACTCAGATTGTCATCTGCAGCTGTACTTTCTGTACCACACATCAGACTCAGTGCTATGGGAGCTCGAGCGTCTCTCATAGTGATCCTCCACTTGGGAATTCTCTTATCTCTCATATACATCAGCTTGATTCAATAACACATTTTAAAACTACCCTCAAAACTTATCTTTTCAAACTGGCATACCAATTGTGAATTGTGCACTGTTACTGCCAGTTATCTTTGTTTGTTTACTAAATATTGCTGTTTGATCGAGAGCGATGGTGGACACGGAAGTAGGATTAGAGTTGGCGGGCGGGGCTCTGTTGAGCGTATCTCATGGTCTTAGAGTTGGTGGGCGGGGCTCTGTGAGTTGGCGGGCGTGGCTCTCTGTCTTGCTTGCGCTCACTTTCTTGCGCTTACTGACTTGCGTGCCCTTAGTGAATTATATATATAGACTAGCAGAATACCCGCGCTTTGCAGCGGAGAAGTAGTGTGTTAAAGAAGTTATAAAAAAGAAAAGGAAAAATTTTAAAAATAACGTAACATGATTGTTAATGTAATTGTTTTGTCATTGATATGAGTGTTGTTGTCATATCTATATATATTTATATTTCTATATATATATATATACAGTATCTATATATATCTATATCTATATATATATATATACTAGCAGAATACCAGCCAGCAGGAGAAGTAGTGTGTTAAAGAGGGTACGAAAAAGAAAAGGAAAAATTTGAAAACAACGTAACTTGATTGTTAATGTAATTGTTTTGTCATTGATATGAGTGTTGTTCTCATATCTATCTATATATATATATATATATATGTTGTTCTAATATCTATCTATATACAGTATATATATCTCTATCTATCTATATATATATATATATATATATATATATATAGATATATATATACCAGCTGGCAGCGGAGAAGTAGTGTGTTAAAGAAGGAAGAGAAAGAAAAGGAAACATTTTGAAAATAACGTAACATGATTGTCAATGTAATTGTTTTGTCACTGTTATGAGTGTGCTGTGATATATATATATATATATAGCAAAATACCAGCTTAGCGATGTCATGTGTTAAAGAAGTTATGAAAAGAAAAGGAAAAATTTTAAAAATAACGTAACATGATTGTTAATGTAATTGTTTTGTCATTGATATGAGTGTTGTTGTCATATCTATATATATATATATTTATATATATATATATACAGTATCTATATATATCTATATCTATATATATATATATAGTAGCAGAATACCCGCGCTTTGCAGCGGAGAAGTAGTGTGTTAAAGAAGGTACGAAAAGAAAAGGAAAATTTGAAAAACAACGTAACTTGATTGTTAATGTAATTGTTTTGTCATTGATATGAGTGTTGTTCTCATATCTATCTATCTATATATATATATATATGTTGTTCTCATATCTATCTATATATATCTATATCTATGTTGTTCTCATATCTATCTATATATATATATCTCTATCTATCTATATATATATATATATATATATATATATATATATATATATATATATACCCGCGCTTGTGAGTGTTTTCTCACAGCTTGGATTGCTGCTGTCATATATATACACACTCACACACACACACACACACACACACACACACACACACACACACACACATACATACATACATATATACACATACATATCTTCATATCTACATATCTATATACATATCTACATATACACATATATATATATATATATATACATACCTATCTACATCATATATACATACATACACACACACAAATTATATATATGTGTGTATGTATGTATGTGTGTGTGTGTGTGTGTGTATGTAATATATATAATGTAGATAGGGGTGTGTGTGTGTTTATATATATATATATATATACACATACATACATATATATATACACATACATATACTTGTGTGTATGTTTGTATGTGTCTATATGTGTGTGTATAGCTTTGGTCACTGAGTGCAAGGGAAAAATAATAAAATATAGTCTATAAGTTATTAAACAGTAAAACATTAACGTTTTAAGAAGTACAGGTACATTGAGCACTACTGGAGTGGTTTCAGGTAAACTACATTTTAAAGACTGTGTAACACAACAGGTAAGTAACTAACAGCAGCTAAAATGTATATGGATCATCTCTCGGTAGTAGATCCCTTTTGAAAGGCGTTACACGACGGCTGTGGTATAGAAATTACATTTTCTATGTGAACGTTCAAATTTGTGCCTCTGGTAATGTGCCTTACCGGCATTTAAAGAAAATTAGTTTTGTGTCCTCTGCAGTGTTAAGAGAGAAAGGCTTTGGTTTGGGATAAAAGGAAAAAGGTGTAAAGAAAGGAAAGTTGCCTTTTTCTTTTATATAGTATAGAGAGATGTGTTCGCTGACGTTATGATCGCCTTTTGGGGACAGTCACGGTGGGTCTTGTGTAGACTGGTGAGATGTCCCCGCCATTAATCGGCTGTGATGGCACTGTCAGTCCTCCACTCGTGTGCGTGTCTTCATAATCCGACCTGAGGACCTCATAATCGTATACGTGCAAAAGAAAGTGTGAATCGCCTTAATATTATTTTTCTGTGGTGTAGAAAAGGGGTCCCGTGTTTGCACTTGTCTGGGCTATAGCGCAGGGGGAGGATGAAAAAAATTAAAAGTGCTCACTTTGACTTAAGGCAGAAGCGCAGTCAGCGTCTCAAAGGCCGGCACAGCTATGCACGCTCGCTGGCTGCTCGACTTTTGCAGGGCAGGAGACCCCAGTTTTTGCAGACACGTTCATGATATCAAAAGTCTCAGCACTCTTTGGAGGTCATTCATATATTATATATATAGCAAAATCCCGCTACGCAGCGGAGAATTAGTGTGTTAAAGAAGTAATGAAAAAGAAAAGGAAACATTTTAATAATAACGTAACATGATTGACATTGTCATGAGTGTTGCTGTCATATATATGCCTGCCTAAATAAGTCACCCTCGCTTTGCTCTTACTTTATTTACCGTTCATTTAATCATGGCTATTGGCGGAAAAATTATAAAATGGAAGGAGGATGGCTTTACCAAAACAATTATTGATGGCGAATCGATTATTCATAAAGCTTGAATTGGTGATCTGTTTTTCTGTGTTAACCTCATATTTTTTCATACTTCTTCTCAAACTAAGGTGGTGCGAGGGTAAAATGAATCGGGATGCTGATCAATGTAATCGTGTACCAGGAAATCATGCATTGACAAAGCTCCCTTTGCTTGTAATGCAAAGTGTGATTAAATGCATTATTTTTAACGCGTTATGGAGCACATGCATCGAAGCTTCTCAGCTGTGCTTGTGCTAAGAAAAGGAAAGATTTTAAAAATAACGTAACACGATTGTCAATGTGACCTTTTGTAAGTAGTGCCTGGAGGATTCAGTGTGTAGAAACTCTAGAGAGAGCGTGTGTATTAACTTGTGGATTTTTCTGTGAGTATTTGGTGGCAGTCTGACAAGTTGCTTGAAGACGGCGTTAGCTGAGCTCAGCTCAGAGCCAAATGAGATGAATGGGAGGGAGATGATGACGTGACTCCCCACCCGCCTTTAACTGTCAATCCCCACAAACACAGTCTCGGAATTTGCATAAGCACACCCCTTCACCTACAATTTTAACTTAGTTACAAAGTGATCAAAACTCGCTTATATCCTCGCCCTCTCATTAAACTTGTATCCCGCATTACCTGTGGGCATGTGAAACGCCAGCGGTAGCCTGTCTATGAACTTAATTTAAAGTTTAGGTTTACACCTTGCTTTCTTTCCGAGGTAGCAGCACTCATGAATATGGTAGTATATGTCACTCGCTCCCTTCTTATTGTTTCGCTGCCTTCTCAATTATATAATGCATGTTTTCTTAAGCGCTTTTTGGAGGTCTTCCTGGTTTTCTACGCACTGCGTTGACAGTCAGTTCACGTGATTACGTGGGAGGCGTGATGATGTCACACGAAACTCCGCCCCCCACGGCTTTCAAGCTCAACTCCATTACAGTATATGAAGAAAAATAGGTTCCAGTTATGACCATTAGGCGTAGAATTTCGAAATGAAACCTGCCCAACTTTTGTAAGTAAGCTGTAAGGAATGAGCCTGCTAAATTTCAGCCTTCCACTACACGGGAAGTTGGAGAATTAGTGATGAGTGAGTGAGTGAGTGAGTGAGTGAGTGAGTCAGTGAGGGCTTTGCCTTTTATTAGTATAGATAAAGAACTCTTCTAAATGGGGCTTAATTTGTGCAGAATAAATATGATAATAAGAAAAAACGAAAACTGAATAAATGCCAGTAACTACTGGGGCCCCACAACACCAGATTTGTCTTTCCATACCCACTGCCCAAATGTCTTTCTAAACCAAACAAGTTATTTCATTTTTGTTTCTCTCCTTCTTTGAAACATTATCTGTTCTATTTCCCATTCACTTTTTGCAAGGCAATGTTCATTACATCATATGGTTAACTATGCACAAACAGAAAAGGAAGAAAGAACCAAAACAAACACACAAATAAACTTAAAACCAACATCAAAAAGAAACCCTAAACCCCAAATCCTGACAACACTACCCTTTTCAAAACACATATAAGTCCATAGGGGATGCAATGTTTGTAGGCTATCCACTTGCACTTGTTTCATATGTGTTGTTAGGCATTTACAAATCTGTCATTACATCCTTACTCATACAAAAAAATAACACATCTCACAGTATAAGATCAGAGCTCATTTCTCACTCAACTCCAAAATGTTACCTAATTGTGGAGTGTGGTTGAGCAGCCAGGACAAACACGACAAACAGCTGTAATTTGTCAAACATTTGCAGTTACTATTAGGGTAATGTGAAACTCATTGCCACTAAAAGAAGAGGGGCACAGTGTAGGGTGCCTAACAGGAGTGTTGGGGGCATTTGCTCTTGAAAACTTCATTGACAGCATCAAAGCTTCCACATCAGTGGATAAAAGTTTAAATGTAACGCCCTTTTAATGTATTTTTTTTGTCAAATTCTTATTTACATTGTAAATGAAGGAACTTTGAAGTGAAAGAAAAGGTTAAAGATGTCCTAAATGGAATCTTTCAATATTTTAGTAGTAAAACAATAGCTGAGGATGAGGTGAAGTGTATTAGGAATGCTAAGGGCCATTCAAAATATGCAATGAGGTAGTGAACGTTTTGAATATGCATTTTTTGAAGCTTACACATGTGAAGTAGCCTATAACCTTTCAGTAGCGATCAGGAAGGTACAGAGTGATTTGGAAATTGTAGAGGGAGATGTGCTGCTTAGATTAAAAAGTCTGAAATCTAACCTGCCAGCAGGATCAGATAACATCTAACACAGAGTTCTTCCAAAACACAAAAAGTTTGTAGTTCCAAAAGTGAAATTGAACAATTTAGAGAAAGTCAAAAATAACCAAATTTAAACATCAAAAGACTACAAAACCTAGACAAAACTAAAAAAGAGGGGTGCAGAAGAGCATTTATACAAGATTAATGCCACTGCAAAGTGCTGTGGCTAAGTGAGCTGCCTTTATATTCTTCTCAAGCGAAGTATAAATTGCAGAAGCACCACCTTAGAGTAACACTTCCACAAACACAAGAGACATAATTGTTGATAAAGGATATAGGACCAATTCAACATTTAAAACATAAAAAAACAAGTACAAGCAATAGTTTGGGTGATACAAATAAACAGCAAACAACAGAACAAAGGTGAGGTCACACTGAATCAAAAATACCTTCTACTGACCTTGCACTCTTAAGAATAAAGGTGCTAGAGTGGTTCTTCAGATTGATACCATAGGGGAACCATTTTTGAAAGAAGTTTAACTTATTTTGATCAGTAACAGGCTTCATACAGTAAACAACCATTTGTGAAATACTTCTTCTTCTTTCGGCTGCTGCCATTAGGGGTTGCCACAACGCGGAGATAGCGAGTGACGTCATCCATTCCGCAGTTGCTAAGTTACAAACGCAGCACCCTGATGCACTTGTGCTAATCGCTGGAGACTTTAACCATGTAACGCTGGATAAAACATTACCTGCCTTCTTCCAGTATGTGGATTGTAAAACTCGGGGAAACAGGACTATTGACCTACTATATGCAAACGTTAAAGACGCATACAGCGCCACCCCACTGCCTGCGCTTGGGAAAGCAGATCATAACCTGGTTCTGCTTCAGCCTCAATACAAACCAAGAGTGAAGGAGCTACCTACAACCACACGCTCATTCAGGAAGTGGTCCCCTGAGGCAGAGCAGGCTCTGAGAGACTGCTTTGGAACTACAGACTGGGATATATTGCTGAGATCACATAGTGAGAACATTGAAGAGGCTGTTGAATGCACAACTGATTACATCAACTTCTGTATGGACATTGTAGTTCCAGTAAGAACAGTACGCTGCTATGCTAACAACAAGCCATGGATTACAAGTGACATCAAGGGCCTTTTGAACCAGAAGAAAAGGGCTTTTAAAGGTGGTGATAAGCATGAGCTGAAGTGCGTGCAGAAGGAACTCCGAGTCCAGCTCAGGGCGGCGAAAGAGCAGTACAGGAGAAAGCTGGAGCAGAAGTTGCAGAAAAACAGTATGAAGGAAGTGTGGGATGGGATGAAGATTATCACTGGCTGCAGCTCGAAGCGGGGTGCCGCAATCGAGACAGACGTGGAGAGAGCAAACCAAATGAACAACTTCTTTAATAGGTTTGATCACAGTAACCCACTCTCACCTCGAGTACTGCATCCTCCAACCATCCTTCTGCTGATACCAGCATAGGTGAGACATCCCCACCCACAATTACAGCAGCCCAGGTGAGCAGAGAGCTGAAAAGACTTTGTGCCAGCAAAGCAGCGGGTCCAGATGGTGTATCGCCACGATTGCTGAAGGCCTGTGCGTTGGAACTGGGGAGTCCTCTACAGCGCATCTTCAACCTGAGCCTGGAACAGGGGAGAGTCCCAGGCTTTGGAAAACATCTTGTATCACTCCTGTCCCAAAGGTATCACGTCCTAGTGAGCTGAATGACTTCCGCCTGTTGCTCTGACGCCACATCTGATGAAGACCATGGAGCGGCTGCTGCTTCACCACCTGAGGCCACAGGTCCGTCACGCCTAGACCCTCTGCAGTTCGCATACCAGGAGAAGGTGGGAGCGGAGGATGCCATCATCTATATGCTTCATCGATCCCTCTCCCACCTGGACAGAGGCAGTGGTGCTGTAAGAATTATGTTTTTGGACTTCTCTAGCGCCTTCAACACCATCCAACCTCTGCTCCTTAGGGATAAGCTGACTGAGATGGGAGTAGATTCACACCTTGTGGCATGGATTGTGGACTATCTTACAGACAGACCTCAATATGTGCGTCTGGGGAACTGCAGGTCTGACATTGTGTGCAGCAATACAGGGCGCCAGGGGACTGTACTTTCTCGGTCCTGTTCAGTCTATATACATCAGACTTCCAATATGACTCGAGTCCTGCCACGTGCAAAAGTTCGCTGATGACACTGCTATTGTGGGCTGCATCAGGAGTGGGCAGGAGGAGGAGTACAGAAAGTTAATCAAAGACTTTGTTAAATGGTGCGACTCAAACCACTTACACCTTAACACCAGCAAGACCAAGGAGCTGGTGGTGGATTTTAGGAGGCCCAGGCCCCTCATGGACCCTGTGATCATCAGAGGTGACTGTGTGCAGAGGGTGCAGACCTATAAATATCTGGGAGTGCAGCTGGATGACAAATTGGACTGGACTGCCAATACTGATGCTCTATGTAAGAAAGGTCAGAGCAGACTATACTTTCTGAGAAGGTTGGCATCCTTCAACATCTGCAGTAAGATGCTGCAGATGTTCTACCAGACAGTTGTGGCGAGTGCCCTCTTCTACGCGTGGTGTGCTGGGGTGGCAGCATAAAGATGAAAGACGCCTCACGCCTGGACAAACTTGTTAAGAAGGCAGGCTCTATTGTAGGATTAAAGTTGGACAGTTTAACATCTGTGGCAGAGCGACGGGCACTAAGCAAACTCCTGTCAATCATGAATAATCCACTGCATCCACTTAACAGTGTCATCTCCAGGCAGAGGAGTAGCTTCAGTGACAGACTTTTGTCACTGTCCTGTTCCACTGACAGACTAAAGAGATCGTTCCTCCCCCACACTATGCGACTCTTCAATTCCACCCGGGGGAGTAAATGCGAACATTAATTTTATTTTAATTCTTTTCAGTTTTATTACTATTTAATTTAATATTGTTTCTTTGTATCAGTATACTGCTGCTGGATTATGTGAATTTCCCCTTGGGATTAATAAAGTATCTATCACAGCGGATCATCTTCTTCCATATCTTTCTGTCCTCTGCATCTTGTTCTGTTACACCCATCACCTGCATGTCCTCTTTCACCACATCCATAAACCTTCGCTTAAGCCTTCCTCTTTTACTTTTCCCTGGAAGCTCTATCTTTAGCATCCTTCTCCAAATATACTCAGCATCTCTCCTCTGCACATGTCCAAGCCAACACAATCTTGCCTCTCTGACTTTGTCTCCCAACCGTCCAACCTGAGCTGACCCTCTAATGTACTCATTTCTAATCCTATCCATCCTCGTCACACCCAATGCAAATCTTAACATCTTTAACTTTGCTACCCCCAGCTCTGTCTCCTGCTTTCTGGTCAGTGCCACCGTCTCCAACCCATATAACATAGCTGGTCTCACTACCGTCCTGTAGACCTTCCCATTCACTCTTGCTGATACCCGTCTGTCACAAATTACTCCTGATATTCTTCTTCACCCATTCCACCCTGCCTGCACATACTAATGGCTCATAATTTAAAAAGGACTCTTCCTATTTACTGTCACTGTACACTTAGGGGACAGCCAAAGGGTCCAATCCAGGGCGTTAAAACATCAGAAAAAGGGTTGGTGATGAGTATTAATGCCTTTTCTATTTCTCCCTCAGAACCACAGGAGAATAAATAAAGTTTCCTCGCATTCCTCCCTTTACAGATGACCTCATTTCCTTATGACCTCACTTCTGTCCCATTCTGATGACCTCACCCTACTTCCTGCCGCCTCAATATAAAACCAACGTCATTCAATTTTCATGGGTCTTTTATTATTTTACAGTCAGAAAGACCAGTGTCAGTCCTTTGCGATTACTCTTCACAATATATGGGGAGACACAACAAATCTTTATTTTGTCTGTCTCCAGTTATATTTACACTATGTATAGTGACGCATTCAAAGTCCAGGTTTTCTTAATCTGTTAGTGTGCTGCTAGGTAGTGAACCATACATTAAAGTTTTCATTTTTTTCTACATGTTAGAAGGTTTTTCAAGGCACAAAGAACCAACCTCATATGCAAAGCTCATAATGAAATGGTAATTTGTCAAGTAAAAGGTTCAACAAGGAACCATCCCTGCATTTTTATCACTCTTTAATTTAATACTGTTCTTTATGTATGCTGCTGCTGGAGTATGTGAATTTCCCCTTGGGATTAATAAAGTATCTATCTATCTATCTATCTATCTATCTATCTATCTATCTATCTTACAACCTAGTAAAGAATCAGTATTTTCAAGAGTGTACTAGAAATGAAAGTAATAAACACTAAAAAGTAAACAATCTAAGTACAATCATTAGTCTTGTTTTATTAAGTTATATTTATCTTTATTTTTGTCTTGGGGTCTGGAAGAGACAGTTGTTACTGATAAACCAAGTACAGTTTTAAAAAGAATCTGATTTTAAGATCTAGCACCCCATTCTGGAAATAGCACCTCACTGATTCTGGAACCAATCATCTCGACTAGAGTTGGTCTTGTTACTGTTGTGGAGTTAATCCTGTGGAAAGGGCCTCAGGTAGATATGGTTAAAGCTCACAAATGCTAAGATGGGTGCTTTTTGCTTACAGTTGTTAAATATGAATTGGCCTGTCATCTCCATTGAATAACAGAAGTTGCAGAAAGACAAACCAGGACTGTTTTTTGTGCGTATCATCATAAAAGCTGCTCAGACTATCCGAATGAAATAAGCAGATTTAAAAAAATAACAATGGATGCTTAGACAGTAAGTCCACATTTGGATTGATGGATGAATTTAGGTTTCACTGTACCTTTGATAGGTGCTTTACAAAACAATGATTTATTATTTGAGACATGGCTTTGCTCATTATTAAGGATGATCATTTTTTGTTGCAAGAACCTTCTGCCTAATATGATCTCAGCAGCTGTGTTTCCATTTAAATAATATTTAGCCCAGTTCATATTTGTTATGTTCTAAGATGAATAAGAATGTCATTCAAGAGCATGTTATAATTAAAGTATTGTTGTCTTAAAAATGATAAAACTGACAAAACACAGCTGCATCTGTTTATCACTTCCACTTTGTCAAAGGTTTCTGCATTTTCATTTTCAGCCATTTACCCATATTTGTTACCAGGCGACACACAATGAATCAGGAAATCAAAAGCTGCCTCAGAGTATTTGAAACCAAATGTTATGTGTCACAGTAATAAACGTTAACACAGTGAAAATCTACTCCAGTTTACTTAAACAACCTACAAATTACAGCTTATACATCACAAAAAACAATGCGTCAGTATTGTGACTATCTGGATCTGTTAAAATATTGGGAAAACAAAGGTGCTGTGGCTGCTGTCAATGAAGGGATGAATTTCTCGGTTTCCTTCCCAGTTGCTGATCTGGAAGAAGAACTGTGATATTGAGGTGACCACCAGTAAGCCTCATAAGCAACTCTCCAGAGTTTACCTCTTTGGCCAAGTGGGAGACACTCCAAACCTCTCTTGGCTTCGGTGTGATTGTTGCAGCTGACAGTGTGCATGCACACGCCCAAAAACTTTTCAACTACCCAGCAATAAACAGGGTTTCCTCCGGTTTTATCTTCAGGTTATTTTTGTACAGTGCTTTTCGCTGAGTACAGGCTTAGAGTGTTGCAATGAGCTTACAGGTAATCTACAAATACAATTTTTCTTAAACACATAATATACACAAATGAGGATAAACACACAGTCAAAAAATTCAATTTCAATCCTAGAGATATGCATTATGTATTGTTGAGATATAACCTGGTGACAATGCAGGAGAGGAAAACAAAAATTGGGGCCCCCAACTCTCCACCGGTTATCCTGATTCTTTTTACTGTTTTTTATTTCAATTTGTTGATGCTTTCCTCTAGCTTTCCTCGTGGTCTTCCTGGGCGTCCCGGCCAGGTACCACATGGGATATTCTGGCACCGGGGCGCCGCCTGGCGGTGGCCACGGGTCCCTACAGGGCTGGGCTTCCAAGCCCTTTACCCGAGGCCCCCAACATAACCAGGACGGACGCCCCCTCGTGGTCTGGAGGAGGCACAAGCCAAGACACGTGGGTCCGAGCGACACTCCCCGATAGGGCAGCACGTCCCCACAGAGGGTCCTACTATGTCCCCAGGGTCCAACATGGCACCCTGGGACATTTCATTTCGGCACCCCCTCCAGCGCCGACGCACCCCTCTGGTCTGCGGCGCTCTCACCCCCTCCATCCCCGCCAGCCGCGGAGTGGCCCGTTCTAGGAGCGCAGGTTCCACACGGCGTCGGTCCCAGCGCTCGTCGGGGCTTCGGGCCTGTAAAAAGAGAAAAGGGAGGGCCAGAAGCACTGCCTAGACACTCACCCCGAGCGTCCTGTCGGTCTCTGTACCGGCAGTGCTCACCCCCCCTTCCGATAGCCCCCGACTTGCCTGGTTGACTCCTCCGCCGCAGGTTCCATGCCCGTCATCGTGTTGTCAGCGGGACCGCTCTCACAGGCGGCTCGCCCAGCCGCCCAGGGGATTCCCTCTGCCTCCGCAGAGGACGGCCTTCCTCTGGATGCTCGCACCCAGCGAGACATCCCCTCCTATCGGAGGAACCGGCATTCACCCCTCGGTTCCTCCTTCACCTCTTGGACGCCTTGACAGTCTGGGTCTGAGCATGGCAACAGCTCAAATCCAGCCCCGTCTGCGTTCCTGCAGAGCGACGGGAGACTGCCGCGGGCTTGGAGAGCAGGGCGCTAGGACCCAGGGCACTCATCAGCCCCTGTCCTGCCATCTCCTGTGTACTCGCTCTCCTCGCTCCGTCGGCCGTCTGCACCGCCGCGTCCGCTGTTGGGGATTTGCCTACTCGAAGCCGGTCTTCAATTACACAGTCATGGCCATGTTCGGCGAAACCCCCCTCATGCTTTACGGGGACGACAAGACTTACCTTCCCTGCGGTACTCCGTCGGCCAAAGGCTCCAGCGTCGCGCCGATCCTCCTTCCTACTTGGCGTCTCTCCTGACGCGACCGCCTTCACCCTCAGCTGCTCCAACCGGACGACAATAGTACCCAGCAGCTGTAACAAAGGCGACTCGGCGGGCCGAAGGAATCCCTCCGGCTCGCGCCGAGCCACTGGCGAAAACAGCGAGACAGACGCCGGTGGGCTTACCTGTCGATCAGCGCCACTCGTCGCCTGCCTCCTGTGGGCCACTCCCTCTGGCCCAATCGGGTCTCTCCTCGGCACGAGACTGGCATTCCTTGGTCCCACCTCTGTACCGTCATTGGCGGGCACACAAGACACACCGGCCAATCCCGTGCCTGTCAGCGGGCGGGACATCCGGCCCGCGGCCATTTTGGCTCTCTCCTCCCCAGTGCGGCAGCATGCTGGCTCTTCAGGTTGCAACGTCTCCCTCTCAGCAGCTCTCCCAGCTGCTGCTGCGTTAACGAGGCGCCGCGGTTCCGGGCAGCCCCTGCCTGTCGAAAAAAAAACAGACGCTGGCCCACAGGGCTCTTTGCCAGCAAGCAGGAAACTTACCTCCCGGGTCCTGTCTGTCCGGGGAAACGTCCCCGGCATGGCCTCGCTAGGCGGCCTACTGTCCCGAGCGCCTTCTGCCGCGACGTGCTCGCGGGAGCCCGCAGCACTCCAGCAACGCCCATTGTCCTTCCTCCGCATCTGGGAAGCTCGGCCATAATGCGGACCGGCGGCGGTCCGTGGGGTGAACCGTGGTGAGTGTGTGGGGTCCGCTGCTGCGCCGGGCCGTCCACAGAATTATTTTTAAATGCAGGTCCCCACCTTGAACCAGGCGGAGTATCCTGCTGACTACGCCACTGTGGACGCTGGCCCGGACACACACAGACAAACATCTTATGTTCACCCAACACACGTTTATTTTTGCAAATATTTACAGTTCAGTGCACTCTCAAACCTCCTCTTCCACCCGACTTCTGCCGATGACTGGAGGGAGGTGGCCCCCCAGTGTGGCGGAAGTGCCGGCTGCACACCCGGAAGCCGTCCGGGTGTCCCCTGTCGTCTTCCCCCGTGCTCCCGGGATATTCAGGCACTGGGGCGCTGCCTGCCGGTGGCCACGGGTCCCTATAGGGCTGGTCTTCTAAGCCCTTCACCCGAGGCCCCCAACATAACCAGAACGGACGCCCCCTCGTGGTCTGGAGGAGGCACAAGCCCTCCTCCGGTCTTCCTGGGCGTCCCGGCCGGGTACCACACGGGATATTCCAGCACCGGGGCGCCACAATATGCAAATACGCTCTTTATAAAGTGTCTCAGGTTGTGCAATATTATAACTGTATCGCAAGTTAATAGTGAGGTAATTGTACTTATAAGTACAAACAGTTCTACAAGGAGCACTTGATGGACTGATTTACTGCATTTATAATTCTTGGGATGAAACTGTTTCTGAACCATGATGTCTCTACAGGAAAGGCTCTGAAGCATTTGACACATGAGAGTAATTCAATAGATAGTGCGCATGGCTGAGGCAGCATGTGCTTGATGCTGTATACTGATAATTCTCTTTCCGATCAGCTGCTGTAGAGTTGTGATTCCACACTCATACAGTGGGACAAAATACTCCTAGTGGTGCATTGAGAGGAGCAACACTAAAGCAGCTATGGTATTTCGAATAGTTTGGCCATTCCAGGGACCACTATATTGTTACAGGTAATTTACAATCAGATGCCTTAAACTAATAAATAATATACGGTTAATTTCAGTGTATTTGATAAAGCCACATCAGGGATGTGGATCTAAAAAAGAATGGGAAACCACACTGGAAAAAAGGCACTGCTTTGACACTGGGTGCCACCAGCCCTGTGTGGGCTTCTCCATCACAGGGCGAACCCTACATGTACTGGAAGCTGATGTGAAAAACAGGATGATGGCAAAATTGGAAGAAATCATGAAAAATCCCCTTCATTCCCTCCAGGAGGTGCTCTCTTGGAGCAGGCTCTTTCCACCTTGGTGAACTAATAAGCGCCACTGGGGATCTTTTCTGCCCACTGCTATCAGACAATTCAATACTAAGATAAGTTCATTTTGAAATATAAGCGCAATATACGGTACATTTATTTAGTTATTTATTTATCAATTTATTGATTGTATTATTTGTCCAGTAAAACTGTATCCTTGTTTTTTATACTTCAGCTGCTGTATGCATCTAAATTTCCACTTGGGATTAATAAAGTTGATCTAATCTAATCTATTCTAATCACAATTTGTATAGAGTGACATCAAGGAAGGATGGATGTCCCAGGTAGCATTTTATGAACAATGTCACTTACCTATAGCCTGCTGAGGGTTGGTCATTCAGATGACTTGCAGTATGTTGAAATATTCACTTACTTCCCCACAAACTTACATGGCTTTCGGTGTACCTTAACGTCCCAAGTGACCCGGGGTTTGATTGACATTCGTTGAATCAGAATTCTTCAAGATCTAACCACTAAAACAGTTGTGCAAGTGGCCTCTCTACAAAGGCCTGGATTTTTACCAAGCAAAATCATACAAAGCTTGAAAGTGACTAAAGCAATAAAAAGTCCTAATGGTTTCTGAATTTATTAAAAGTATACTTTGCATACTCTGCCTGGAATAAAGAAGGATGGAAGGAAAGGCAAAAAGAAAGAAACAACAAATAACCTAACTAATAAAAATGAAGGGAGGGAGCACTGCTACATCACTCAGTAAGCAGGGAGGAAATACTTCACTTTGCAGCTCAGGGTGGTAGACCAATCACAGGATGGCATGTTGATGACACACCATTACTTCCTGACAAACAAGCACGTAACTGTGTAGGCATGGTTTGTCATATGTGCACCCAAATGCCTGTTTTGAAAGTCCTGTTTTTCCTGTGCAATGTAATTAATCTTCTTTTCTTTCCTCTTATTGGATTCTGATGCCTTTCTTAATGTAGCTTAAGAGAGTCTGATATTGTTTTTCATAATAAAATATATTGTGCAAAAATATGAGCTGCATCTTGATGATTCAGCTAGACCCTATTTTATCTTACAGAAAATGAATTGTGCCTCTAGGGAAGTACAGACCGTATATTAACAAGATTTTATGATATTTTCAGCCTGGCTTCATTAAATGGATATGCTACTGTAGAGGATGAATCTAAAGAAAAATGCTCCCTTTTACTGAGAAAGAGAAATAACTCAATAAGATAAAAAAAGCCAAACTAAAGCTGTACACATGACAATAATGACCATATAAATTTATGAAAAGAGTCAATCGGTGGGCTGCTGATTGTTTTTAAATACTTACAACAACTCAAACATCATCATCGTTGCCAAGTAGCATTTCCAGTTTCAGAATACATCAAATGCATATCAAGCATTAAAAGAGCTTTATGCAAATATATTATGTGAGGCTTGTGTGGTCAACGTCCGGTCGGGACTTCCCTCCATGGAAGAAAACAGCCTTTTCAGGACACTACATCTCCCGGAACACTAGATGGCAGCTCCCCTGGATGGAAATGGCTCCTTGGATTCCCGCAGGGCAGCATGGGAGAAGGAGTCCGTATCCTCAGCCCTGTTGGGTGCCATGGATGCCGTCAGGGGGAGCTCACCAAGAACCAGGGGGATATTATGAGGACGTCAACATGGAAGTGCTTCGGGGTCACGAGGACGGAAGCCCTCAGGAAGATGTGATGGTGACCTGGAGAAGAAATACTTCCGGGTCACAAAGTATAAAAGGACTATGGGAAACCCCAGCAGACCGAGCCGGAGTTGGTTAGTAGAGAATGGAGCTGCTGGGAGTGGAGGATTGTGGATTACTGTAATTGATTGTTGTTTATTGTATTGAGTGGAAAAATTGTGGAGAGGGAGGTGCTTTGTGCACAATATTGCAAGAAATATTATTAAAGATTCTTCTTGTGTTTTTATACATGTGTCTGGGACGTCTGACGGGTTCAGTGGGGCAACAGCGACCCCTGGCATCCACACGATTGTATTTTTACAATTACTAATATTACAAAGATGCTGCCACTGTACATCTATGCTACATTGATTGAATGTTTGGGTTTGGTTTGGTCACAGGTAGGTCTGAGTCATTAGTGGTCCAAACTGAGGTTTAGCAAGATGATGGGTCTGGCTTTGACCCTGACATATTTTTGACACTAAACTTGGTTCTGCTTTTGTGTAGACTTAACGGTTCCCTTTGAATGTTCAGGTTTTCATTCAAATTAGAAATATATCTTGTAGATAGTGGGGTAACACTTAAATTAGGTACTGCAAAAATGCATCTATTGTATTACTACTATTTACTACTATGCAAGAAGACCTTAATATACACTTTTTTGGGTTTTCATAACACTTACAAAATATCAGTAAAGTGTTTATTCATCTGTATGACAAAACTTCATTTTGGAGTGTTTTGTAGTGGCTGAGATAAATTTCTCTTGATATTACATATCCTCTTTAATAGAACCCCAGTGTGTGTCCAGGTGTCCAGTGTGTGTGTCTTCTGGTATGGTGCGCATGCGCTGGGCCCCACGGCACATGTTCAGTCTTTTCCTGTGCATTCCCTGTGCAGAGAGAGAGAGACACACAAAGGTGCGTGTGCACGAGAGACAGACACACACAGGCGCGCGAGAGACAGACATACACACAGGCGCGCACGAGACAGACACCTGTGCATTCCCTGTGCAGAGAGAGAGACACACACAGGTGCGTGCGCGCAAGAGACAGACACACACACACAGTTGTGCGAGAGACAGACACACACACACAGGTGCGAGTGAGACAGACACACACACAGGCGCGTGTCAGACAGACAGACAGACACACACACAGGCGCACACGGGACAGACAGACACACACACACACAGATGAGAGAGACACACACACACAGGCGAGA
This sequence comes from Polypterus senegalus, assembly GCF_016835505.1. Classification (NCBI taxonomy): domain Eukaryota; kingdom Metazoa; phylum Chordata; class Cladistia; order Polypteriformes; family Polypteridae; genus Polypterus; species Polypterus senegalus. The sequence continues at coordinate 160,886,106 of NC_053154.1, forward strand.
GAGACACACACACACACAGACACAGAGGTGCGCACTTAAGAGAGACACACACATGCGAGAGACAGACACACACACACACACACACACAGGCCCGCGAGAGAGACATACACACACAGGTGCGCACGTGCATTGTTGCAATGTTACTTTTCTTGGTTGTTTATTAAGTCGTAAGGCTATAGCGCGAACTCTTGCAGTGTTAGTTTTCTCTGTTGTTCTGTCTGTTGTTTTCTTAGTATTATTCAGTGTTTTTACATTTAGTTTATTACTAGCAAAATACCCACGCTTCGCAGCGGAGAAGTATTGTGTTAAAGAAGTAATGAAAAAGAAAAGGAAACATTTTAATAATAACGTAACATGATTGACATGTAACAAAATGTAATTTTGTTGTCATTGTCATGAGTGTTGCTGGCATATATATATAGATATATATATACAAAGTATATATATATACACACACACACACATATAAACATATATATACACACATACATATATACTGTATATAGATACATATATACATATATATATACACATATATATACACACAGACACACACACATATATATACATATATATGCATATATATATCTACATATATATACACATATATATATATATATTAGGGGTGGGACTCGATTAAAAAAATTAATCTAATTAATTAGAGGTTGTGTAAGAATTAATCTTAATTAATCGTATGTAAGCACACATGAAAATTTGCCCCAAATCGCAAATGTTGTTTTTTAATTTAAAAGGGTTTTAGTGGGCGACAGAATCAAATAATAGACATGGACAGGAATATCGTAAACTCAAGCTGTTTTAATTTCTGAAAAAAAAATACATTTAAACTGCATTTCATTTCAAAACAGAAACAAAAATATGATCTCTGGCTAAAATTGGGCAGACTTAACAATAAAGTGGTATTTTAAGTACTTTAAGTACATTTTCAGAATGGCATTGTCTTTAAATAATAATAACAAAAATTTCAACATTAGAGTGCAGTTTTTCTTCTTAAAAAAATAAGGCAGAAACATAACAAGTAATTTGACCAGCCTCACCTTTAAACTCTGAGTAACCTTAGCCAAAATTATTTTGTACATTAGGCTAAAACACTGTGATCATTGAACATTTTGTAATTAGATGTAAATAAAATTACTAACGGTCACGGAAGTCCAATGATCCCCAGTAAGAGTCACAAAGTCCGCTTTCTGTAATGCATCTAATTTTGCTTGCTTTTCAATGTCATAAAGCTGTTGAATTCTACTTGAAATACGCTAACTGTAGCACATTTCCTAACCCCCTATCTGCCATCACTGTTAGTGGTCTACAGTCCAAAGCAATCTATTTTGCGAGAGAATTTGTAAGTTTGACCGATGTTGACTTACTAATTTTGGTCCTGAAGCCAGTCATTTCATGAGGTTTGGGCTGATGACACCTTTTGTTGGTACTCGAACGCGTACCGCTAGTGCTAACAGCATACACAGTTTCTGTGCTCGCTGTAACATGTTTTGCATTTATTTAATGTAACCGTAAGGTTGAAGTGCCTCGGTGGTATGCAAACTCATTTTTGCACAGTTTGCACCAAACCATGCTTTTATCAAGGCTTCCGTCGGGTAGTCGTTTGAAATGAAATTTGCCTCCGATCAGTGCTAGCAACGCGCTTTCTTCCAACTCTTACATTTTTGTAGCTCTGATGTGTGCATCAATGTAATCGATGTACCAGGAAATCATGCACTGACAAAAGTTACCCTTTGCTTGGAATGCAAAGTGTGATTAAAAGCGTTATTTTTTTTAACGCGTTATGGAGTACATGCATCGAAGCTTCTCAGCTGTGCTTGTGCTAAGAAAAGGAAACATTTTAAAAATAACGTAACATGATTGTCAATGTAATAGTCTTGTGACCGTTATGAGTGTTGCTGTCATCAAGGATTTGATTAGCATTATTTCTTTCAATCAGGTTCGTATTTGGAGGACGTGTTGTGTTCAAGTTTATTCCATGTTTGTCAACCGTTGTAAAGGTAACAGGTTTCATTCATCGAAGTGTTCACCATCCAAATCGGAACTTGTGAATGTAAGATGTTCAACAGGCATTCCCGGTAGTAAGTTGTGGAAATTGCCTGTGAATATTTAGCAGTAGCGTGTGTATGAACTTAATTTAATCTTTTCCAGTCCTGAAAAGTCAGTGCTTGTGCGATCTCGCGATGTCCACGACTTTATTTAATGTTAGCTAAGACCCGGCACTTCAAAGTTTCTTGCTACAGCAATTTTAACTCCGCAACAAAGTGATCCAAAGTCTCGTTTATACCTCATGTCTTCTCATTAAACTTGTATCTCGTGAATATCATACTTGTCGTAGGCATGACAAACGGCAGCGGGAGTGTGTCTATAAACTTAATTTAAACTTACAGTTCACACCGTGCTTTGTTTCCGCAGTTGTGTAATTCGGTTTTTGTTCAGCACTCTTTGGAACTGTTGCTTTTTGTCTGTACACTGCATCAGTTCACGTGAGCTGCTCAGTGTACATGCATCGAAGGTTCCCAGCTGTGCTGGTGCCATCTCGTGCGATGTCCACAGCTGTATTTAATGTTAGCTAAGACCTGGCACTTAAAAGTTTCTCTCGTAGTTTTGCTGAGTTTGTGCCAAACACCACCCTGACCACCTCATCTTCGTCTGCATAAGCACAGTCCTTCACCCATGAATATTTAGCGGCAGTGTTTCTATTGGATTGCCGCTGACGGATGGCCTTATATGGGCAGGCACTAAATTACGTGGGAGGCGTAACTCTGCCTCCCACGGCCATCGAGCAGAAGTCTATTATAGTATATGGACGAAAAAATAGGTTCCAGTTATGACCATTACGCGTAGAATTTCGAAATGAAACCTGCCCAACTTTTGTAAGTAAGCTGTAAGGAATGAGCCTGCCAAATTTCAGCCTTCTACCTACACAGGAAGTTGGAGAATTAGTGATGAGTGAGTGAGTGAGTGAGTGAGTGAGGGCTTTGCCTTTTATTAGTATAGATACAGTTCATATGTTCCGGAACAGATTAATTGTATTTACATACAATCCTATGGGGGAAATTACTTCGGTTCCACTGTATTACTGTCAGACAAAATTACAGACATTTTACAGAAATACAAACCAGTATTACTGAGAGAGAAAATTAAAGGCACACAATACAGTGACACATATTACAGCCACATACAAGGTCTCTTGCCATTTAATATAGACTGTTCCTACTAATGCACTTATGCACTACTGTTCTAGCGCCTGTTATTGTAACGGGTTTAATGTCTAGTTTGATATAAGATCTGTAAATACTTTATATTAACAAGTAATTTTATTGTCATGTCAATATGCCACACTTCAAAGAAAGGAATAACCTATCTATAGATGTTTATAAGTGTTAGGAACACCAAAAGAAGCCTTTGTTAAGAGTAAATGAGTTACCTAAACTTATGTGTTACCGATGGCGTTTTGGTGTTTTAGGGTCCAAGGGGGACCTTATTTTCTCTTTTAGACTCTTTATTGCACAGACCTGAACAAAATGGCCCAAATTCCCTCAATAGCCCTTCTATGTTTTTACTCTTACCAGGTCAGTCACTGTCATGACTGACAGCTATGTTACCTTAATAATTCCATCTTTCTTTTTTTTATTAATTTTATTTTAATCATTCCATACAAATCGATCAATTTTTACAAAAAATAGGATTGAGAACAAGTCGATCCCTACCCCTGAGAGAGAGAGAGAGCATGGCCAGCGGGGTAAAATTTAAGGCTTGTAAACATACCTACATTGATGAGTTTGATAGGCCTATAAAGATGAATGGAGAAGATAAAAAAATGTGGAAATAATTGCTTCCTCTGTGCTTTAAGAGTTTATTCTAAAATATTATTGATTAGATCCTGCCATGTTTTGAAAAAAATTTGTACAGATCCTCTGAGTATTTGATTTTTTCCAATTTCAAATAGTATAACACATCAGTTTCCCACTGACTTAAAGAGGAGAGTTAGGATTCTTCCAGTTTAGCAAAATAAGTCTGCGTGCCAAAAGTGTAGTGAATGCAATCAGTTTGTTTGTCTTTCTCCACTTTAAACCCCTCTGGAAGAACACAGCTGTTAATGGGTTAGTAGGGATTGTGACACCAAGGCTGTCTGAAAGGTAATTAAAATTTTTGGTCCAAAATGATGTTAATTTGGTGCAGACCCAAAACATGTGACCCAGTGAGGCTGGGACTTGATTGCAGCGTTCGCAGGTTGGATCTTGCCCTGGAAACATTTTGGACAGTTTTAAGCGAGACAGATGTGCTCGATATATAATTTTGAGTTGAATAATTGTATGCTTTGCGCATATGGAGCTCGAGTGAATTCTCTGCATTGCTATTTTCCACTCCTTTTCTGATATATTGATTAAGAGATCTTTTTCCTAGTGTCCTCTTGGATCTTTGAAGGGGAGGGACTGTAAAATAATTTTATATATTGCAGAGATGGTGTCTAAGTCCTTGAAATTAAGCAATATTTTTTCCAGCATGGATGAGGGTGCAAGATGAGGAAAATCGGGCAGGTTCTGTTTAACAAAGTTCCTAATTTGAAGATAGTGAAAGAAATGTGTAGCTGGAAAGTTAAATTTGGAATGTAATTGTTCATAGGATGAAAATATGTTGTCTATATAAAGATCTCTAAGCAAGTTAATCCCAAATTTTTTCCAGATATTAAAAACTACATATGTTTACAAAGGTTCCAGAGGTGCCACAGATAAAAGCTTCTCCATCTTAAAATGCTTTCTACTTTGGTTTCATTTTCTGAGTGAGTGAAGCACAATTAGGTTATCAGTATATTGGAGATAACTTGCATTTATTGGGGCACAAAGCAAGAAATATAAAGAAGTACTGCAGGATTTTACTTCAATTGAGGACCAGGCCTGTGTATGTTCATCTATTTGTGTCCAGGTTTTTATAGCTTGTATGTTTGCTGCCCAGTAATAAAACTGAAAGTTGGGTAGAGCCATGCCACCTTCTGCCTTAGGTCTTTGTAGGGTTGCTCTTTGGATACGTGGATGTTTTGAGTTCCAAATAAATGAGGTTATTGTTGAATCTAATTGCTTAAAAAATGATTTATTGATGTATATTGGAATGTTTTGAAATAAAAAAGAAGCTTAGGAAGAATATTCATCTTAACAACGTTAATTCTTCCAGCTAGAGTGAGATGAAGGGTTGACCATCTATGCAAGTCTTGCTTAATTTTTTCCATGCAGATGGCAAAATTTTGTTGATAAAGAGCTTTGTGTTTACTTGTGATGTTTACCCCTAGGTATTTAAACTGTTCTGCAATGATAAAAGGTAGGGTATCTAATCTAATATTATATGCTTGAGAATTCACTGGAAAGAGTACACTTTTATTCAGATTAATTCTGAGACCAGAGATCTTTTGAAATTCTGTAAGTGCTGTTAAGACTGCAGGCACAGAATTTTGTGGGTCTGATATATACAGTACCATATCATCTGCATATAGAGAAATTTTCTGTTCCAGTCCTTCTTTGATAATCCCCTTTATCTGATCAGCATTTCGACAGTGAACCGCCAGTGGTTCAATGGCAATTGCAAATAACAGTGGTGACAAGGGGCATCCTTGTCTGGTACCACGTTCTAGTTTAAAGTAGTCTGAACAAATGTTGTTAATACAAACTGAAGCTTCTGGATTGGTATATAGTAGTTTGATCCATGCACAAATGTTCGGGCCAAACCCAAATTTCTCTAATGTAGTGAAAAGGTATTTCTATTCAATCATGTGAAATACTTTTTCTGCAATCAGTGATAATAGTATTTATGGAGTGTTTGACTTTGTTGTTGAGTATATTACATTAAACAGGCTTCGAAGATTGGAAGATAAGCGTCGACCCTTGATAAATCCAGTTTGATCTTGTGATATTACCAAAGGCAGCACTTTCTCCATTCTTCTAGCTATGATTTTTGAGAGTATCTTAACGTCATTATTCAGAAGTGAAATTGGTCTGCATGATGGACATTGTAATAAATCCTTATTTTGTTTAGGAAAGACGGTGATTAATGCCTTGGCGAAAAGTTTGAGGTAGAATTTCATTGTCTCTAGCTTCTGTAAATGTTGCTAATAGGAGGGGAGTTAGCAGAGCAGAGAATTTCTTATAAAATTCTGCAGGGTAGCCATCTGGGCCTGCTGCTTTCCTGCATTGAAGTGACTTTATAGCATCTAATAATTCTGATAGCGCCAGAGGTTTATCCAGTTCTTCCGCACTAAAAGTATCTATTTGTGGTGTCTGTAATATATCCAGAAATGTATTAGATTGTGTGTTGTCTTTTTTAATCTCAGTAGAATATAAGGATTTATTTATTTGTGAGGTGAGTGTGTGGGATATAGTGACTTTAGCTCCAAGATCAGAGGTGCATGGTCGGAAATAACAATGGCATTGTACTTGCAAGATTTAATTGTAGGCAAGAAATTATTATCTATAAAGAAATAATCAATTCTTGAGTAGCAATGATGTACTGGTGAGTAGAAAGAATATGTTCTTGAGTTTTAGTTTAGATACCTCCAGGGGTCTGATAAGTTGTGGTCAGTTATAAACTTTGTAATTATCTTTGCAGTGTTAGATGTCATCCCCCCTGTGATAGAAGTCCCCAGCCATTATAATTTTATGAGTGTTCACATTGGGAATGGATGCAAATAAAATTTGCATGAATTCCTTATCATCGACATTAGGTGCATAAGCATTTATCAAAATCATTTTACAGTTAAAATAAGTTGCCCATGACCATCACATATCTCCCTTCAGGATCCGATACTACATCTGATGCTACAAATGAGACTGTTCTATGTATGAGAATTCCCACAACTCTAGTTTTCTTTGTAAAGCTCGAATGGAGCATTTGGCCAGTCAAGTCCTTTTGCAGCCGGAACTGATCCTTGCTTAGTAAGTGGGTCTCCTGTAAAAATACTATTTTAGCGTTTAAACCTGTTAGGTGAGAGAATACTTTCTTTCTCTTTAATTCGTGATTCAGGCCTTTAACATTCCAGCTCACAAAGTTAACTGTCCCATCATGGAGACATTGATTCTGAATTTTTGATGTAATTTTATAGTCTTAACTGGAAGTGAGACAGCTTTAACCTTAATTTCCTATTTCCCCAAGAGTTATTTCCATGCAGCCTATTGTTACGTTGGTAGTTATAATTATAAGGATTAAAAGGATAGATAGGATATAGATATAGCCTGCTCGCTTTCTCCCCCCCCTCCCATTTTTCCTCCCCATGTGAGGCTGGACCCCGGTCCTCTGACATACCTAGAGACAGAGCATGTCCAAAGCAAAACAAAAGTAGAGATATCTATTGCCAATATAGTCTAATACTATATGCCAAAAATATAATCATTAACAAACTATAAACTTAAAATATAATCTTCAGCAATCTTAAAAGTATTAAGATAATAAACCAGGGGAATGGTGTTAGAAAGTGGTCCAGAATAAGCATAGTAAGTCTTAATTCAATAATAACAATAACAATAAACCAAGGGTATGATGTTAAACAGTTTCCTTTAGGATACTAAAAAAAAAAAAATGTTAATTTCTTCCACACACACGTCTATAACTAATTAAAACATAAACAGAAGCGTCCAAGTAATGAAAAGGATGTATAATTATAATACCCATATAATTACAAGTGGATCAGACAGCAGGTGATATATGTCCTTGCCATGCAGTGACAGGATATGACTCACTATTGTGTTTCAGAATATTGTCGGGATCAGCTTTCTTAATTCCTTTTCTGCTTCTTCCTTGCTGGAGAAGACGTAGTATTGACCTTGAACTTCCACTTTCAGTTTGTCAGGATACAAGAGGCTGTATTTGATATTGGCATGCTGTAACCACTGTTTAATGTTGTAGAAGGCTGCACGTTTAGCAGCTGTTGCGGGAGAGAAATCAAGGAAAATACGAATGTGGTTATTTTCATATATAATCTCTTGCTTCCATCTTTCTTTTTTATTTGTAACCCTAAGTAATTAGACACAGAACCAGAACAGGTAGGATAGAAAGTTACACATTTATTCATAGATTTCCTATAGATCCCAAAATGAAGTAAAATAAGTGTTGATAAAGTAATACAACCTGGATCATATGCTACCAGGTGGATCTCTGTCTTAGTATGGTGATGCTAAATTAGTATCATATTACTTACTGTATCTCTTCTGCAGCTGTAGTTAGAGTTATAGGTAACCACCATTCAGACAAAATCAGTTCAGCACAACTATCCTCACAGAAGAACAGTCCAGCATGTTAAGCAGCATCATCTACAGCAGTACTGTGAAATGTAAGGGTCCTTAAACCTTTTGATATTTTAAAAACTCCACTTAAATGAACTCTTTCGAGGCTAGTGTCGACATATAATAACGTACAGTAGTATCTTCATGCAGCTGCCAGTCGCTGCATGAAAGCGTTCAGCACAACGATCAGCTAGGGACCAATCAGCTGATGCTAATACATCACTTTCATTTTTGATCTCCAGATCACTTGCATCAAAATCGGAGTGTGGTACATATGACTCTGATTCAGCAATAATACGCAAAATGCTCTGGCGGATGGTACCTGCATGAAGACAGCTGAAAAAATTTTCAGACCTCAAAGAGTTAATTGGGTAATGTGAAATAATTGTGAAATAAATCTGTTTACAGTATTTGCACAACATGCCCGGTGTCAGCACATGTCAACATCCATTAAAAATTTGTTCTGACTTGTATTTGTTTAATTTCGGTGTGAATAGAAAAAAAATAATAAAAATCTGTTTGAATACCTTTATTTTCTGAGTGAAGGACGCAGACCAAATGAGAGTGTATGCAAGTCCTTAATATGTTGGCAAGCAGGTGACCTGAGGCTGCTCTTTAATTGGCTGCAGTTCTGTGCACCCCGGATACTCACAAATTTATTGGCAATTGTGCTTCTGAAATTGATTTGATAGCTTAATCCAGAGGAGAGTGTGAGGGTCCTTAGCCATCATCAACACATCAGGCTGAACCGTACATATCATTCTAGTCAATATTCTTCAAGGAGTAGACTCATTTATTATACAAAGTGCACATATAAATCCATACACAAAGACATCACCTTTAAGTCATTAATACACCAACATAAAACACATTTCCTATTTCCTTATCTATGCACTGGTTTGCACATTTTGTGATATAACATGTTTTACATTTAAAAGTATTCACATCCTTTCAAAAAAGCAGTGGTAATGTCATCACAAGGCACAAAACATAAAACTAATAACATTGTCCTCATTTTTGTAAGAACCCACAGAATTAAACTCCTGTCATTTTCTCCACAGCAACTGCTCGATATGTAAAGAGCATCCCAGTAGCTGCACTCCTTTGTCACAATTCACATTTTTCCTATGCAAATTTGTCACCATACACTGTAAGTGCTGAATTAGATGGAATGGCATCCTGACTGGAAAGACTACCTGCCCAGCTGGGAGGCCACAGTGTATGGAGCCCAAGGTTGGAGACATAACCCATCTGGGATGGTCCTCAGTTTCTGTCCCAATCAGGATGATCAAATGATGGATGGACAAGGGATAAGTGGACCTGTAAATGGATCTGTAAACAACTGATTTATGTTTTTGTCATCTACTATGAAGTGTACACTACAGGCCACAAAGCTCAGAAAAAAAAAATATTTAGGTGATGTTAAACCATTTTTAGTCTTGATATAACTCATTAATACCAAATCATGCAAATCAAAAATGTTAACCTGCCAGAAATAAAAAAGCAACTAATTTCTAGTTTAATTCCCTCTGAATTAGATACCCATTATAAAGAGGAAACGTTATTATGGGAGTTTAATTTCACAAGGATGTGTAAATGAATAGCCTGTGCATGACTTTGTATTCCAAATTGTAAAGGTCCTAATTGCAGTCGTATATGTTAAATCATTCATGTTTTTATCTTTCCATTAACACAACTGCTTCAGATCTTTATTTGATTATTAGCTAAAATTATGGAAAGTTGAAACAGCAACAATACTTCAAGATGTATTGATATGAGGAACTCTCAATTCCCATGTATATAGAGGCCATGGTATGAATAACATCTTGTCTATGAATCAGGCTTTATATAAACAATTATCACTAGTGATAAGGGAATAGCCATAATTTAACAAGTACTCCAGATTATATTCTGAAAATGAAAACATAAATGAGAACAAGTTTCATATTAATCGGCTAACAATGGACTACGAGTATTAAACAATATAAAAGTGCCAATCTGATCGCTTCTCTAAATTGACAGGTAATAGTGCTAACAGAATCTGGGTTTTATGTAAAGCTATAGTTAGTCTATAAATATCAACAAACATTAATAACTATATAAGCCCTTGCACATGCTACCTTTTGTTATTGTGCTATTTCCCTCTACTTAGCCTTTACTTATTTTCTTCAGGTATAAAGGTACTCATCAGATTCATTACCAGGTTGGGGTACTGTTGCACCTTAAGATTAACACACACATATATAGATATACACATACACACAGACCTTAACCACAAAAGTACAGTATCAAAAATCATGCAATATACACATGTACGTTATTCCCTAGCATTTTAATCCACACAAATACTGTATGACTAACACATGCACAGTCCGCTTTCCCTAGTACACCAAGAGACTTAATTATCATAGGCACAATCGATGTTGTGAACTTGAACCCGGACACAGACACACACGGACTCAGAATGTCCCACAAACACACACGTTTTATCATTGTTCTGCACAACACAATGAAAACAAACAATAAAGCTCAGTCCTTATCTCTTCACTGTCCTCTGTCTCTTTTCTTCTGTGACCTCTTCTCCTCACTCGCAAGCTCCATCTTCTTCCACCCGACTCCGACTCCCCGAGTGGAATGAGGCAGCCTCCTTTATCCTGCACCCGGCTGTGGTGGTAGTGCTGAATGCCAAGGCTCCAGAGCTATCCAGGCGCTCCCTGGTGGTGGCCACAGACCCCCGCAAGGTTGAGCTTCTAAGCTCCCGTTCCATGGCCCCAATGTAAACCGAGGGGACTGCCCTCTTGTATGCAGGGGGAGGTACTGCTGGTGATATGTCCACTCCCCCAGTCTTCTCCTCCAAAGGACGTCCCGACCAGGCAAGATCCCCGTCTGTCCATCACAATATATCTATACTAATAAAAGGCAAAGCCCTCACTGACTGACTGACTGACTGACTGACTGACTGACTGACTGACTGACTGACTGACTGACTCACTCACTCACTCACTCACTCACTCTCACTGACTCATCACTAATTCTCCAACTTCCCGTGTAGGTAGAAGGTAAAAGGCAGGCTTATTCCTTACAGCTTACTTACAAAAGTTAAGCAGGTTTCATTTAGAAATTCTACACGTAACAGTCATAACGGTCGATAACAGTCGACAACATCCGCTTATTTATGGCTCCATCTTCACGAAATTTGGTAGGTGGCTTCCCTGCGCTAACTGAAACCGATGTACGTACTTATTTCGGTGGTATGACGCCACTGTCAGCCGCCATATTGAACTTTCCAATGTCACTAATTCTCCAACTTCCCGTGTAGGTAGAAGGCTGAAATTTGGCATGCTCATTCCTTGCAGCTTACTTACAAAAGTTAAGCAGGTTTCATTTCGAAATTCTTTGCGTAACGGTCATAACGATCAGCAACGTCTGCCATGTTGAACTTTCTTATTTATGGCCCCAACTTCACGAAATTTGGTAAGCGGCTTCCTTGTGATAACCGAAACCAATGTACTTACTTATTTCGGTGGTATGATGCCACTGTCGGCCGCCATATTGAATGTTTCAACAGTCTTTGTTACTTATGGGCCCATCTTAAAGAAATTTGGTACGCAGGTTCCCAACACTAACTGAATCCTACTTATGTACATATATACGTCCATAGCCTGCAGCTCAGTCACCGTGTGAGGCGGCATTGGGTCCCCCATCCCAACGCCTCCCACGTTGTTGGCTGCCTGCTTATATAAGGCTGTCCGTCGCTCCAGTCTCTACATTTCCTTCCTTGCTTCGCCATGGGATTCACGTCTCCCTGCTGATAACTACAGCCTTTTTATTTAATCCACGGCTTCTCCGCTGTTTTATTTTTCATTTATTACGATTATAGTTATTTTGTAGGTATTTTAGACTTACTTTACATTGTTCAGGTACCCATTTCCTTTATCATTCCAACCATACCCGCATTAACATGTCTATCGAGGTGATCACCATCGACCAAAGAACTGTCACTTACTGAGTCGTTTCCATGCCCGGAGATGGCACCTATCTTTCCCATTCTCTTTGTTACATATTGCACGGCCATATCAGGCTCACTCTTGATATCTGGAGAAACATTGTTTCTTATGTATTGAATGACTGGGACAGGTTCAAGGTGTGGACTGATGATGGTACAGGAGATAATTATACTACACAGAGCACTATAAGAGTGAAATGCTTAAGCCCTTCACCTATGCATCTGCATGTGAGTTGATGGCTGCTGCTGAATTGTTCGGTTGCCGCTTTCAAGTGTACCGAAATGGCCAAATATTTTACACCTTTGGACATCCGCCAATGCCTCTTAAACATCTTAGATTCACAGGTGACGATTTCAGTAGTGGACACTTTGATGTTTATGAATGTTTAAACTCTCAAAAGCTGGATGTGAAGTTATCGATGAAACCAGTTGTATGCTTACAACGCTTGACAGATGCCTAATGTCACTTCAACACAAGTCCTACAAATACTGTGGTATTACTATTACTACTCGTAATTGAAACAAACCATGAAACTCAAACCGATTATGACAGCAGCAATCCAAGCTGTGAGATTTGAAACAAGATTACTGTTCACATGGCCAACTGTACGTTGCATGCTTAAGAGTAAGCTCAGCGCACAGCTTGGTCATATTACAACCGGAGGGCGAACTCACAATGTGGTATACAAAGAGATCCTTAACAAATAATTATTGGTATATTTTCCTTCAGTTTAAAAAGGTTTAATTTTCTTCTTAATAAAACTTTTAAGGCAGTACTTCGTTGCTGCGAAGCATGGGTATTTTGCTATATATATATATATATATATATATATATATATATATATATATATATATATATAGATATAATATATGTGTGTGTGTATATATATATATATATATATATATATATATATATATGACAGCAACACTCATAACAGTGACAAAACAATTACATTGATGATCATGTTACGTTATTTTCAAGATGTTTCCTTTTTTATTTTTAATTACTTCTTTAACACACTACTTCTCTGCTGCGAAGCACAGGTATTTTGCTAGTACAATATATATATCTCAGACCTAAATATTACTTTTGGTCTCCAAGAATATATCCATACATACAAAGGCTCAACATCCCTGGCTATAGGCCATTTATCAACCAGTGAATGTCTTACTTTAATGCACTGTTCATTATTGGACAGAACTCTACGTCCTTAGCTCAATAAATCTTACAGCTTGAATCTTATGGCACTTCCTACTGCTCCAGGTGCTCTTAGTAGAAAATTACCTTATTACCTCAATCACTCTAGATATGTATGAAGACAGAGTATAGAAAGCTAAAAGCAATGTGATATATATTAAAGAGCAATAATACCAAAGTCTGGATATATATATACAGTATATATATATATATATATATATAGTCTTTAGAAAAAGCTTATGAAAGTTAAGGGTGTCAAAGATGAATGTCCCAGGGTGGCATTGATCTAGCAATTGAAGCCGCTCATGAGATATTTTAGCTGACGATCAGATGAAAGCAGCCGCACGTTGCTGGTGCTCTCTTCTGTGATTGCTGTTTCCTCTTCTGATGTAGCTTTCAGATTATAAAAGAAATGTATGCAGGGGTTTCGCAACACGTGATTGTTACATACACCTGATTGGCAGGCTATCAATATGATGGATAAATTTACTCAGACTATTTAGTCTTGTTTAAGTACATCCCTTTTCCCAAGCCATAAAGTTTTTGATGTTTTAATAATCTGCTGTAAACCAATTGTCCTGGTGCCCTTCCCTTCACAGGTGATAAAATCATTAATACAGATTGAGGCATCTCCATAATTCCTGCTCAATTCAAACAAATGTTACTGGGATTGATACTGGTACAATTCAAGAAAACAGAATGCTTTCATGTTAAACTGACCATGCAAATGACCTGTATTCAAATTAATCCGTTTTTGTCTTGAGCAAAATATAATGAGAATATACACAAAAATGTACAGATTTTGCACACCACAACATACCTTAGTAATGTTAGTTTGAAAACAGAATAGAAAAACTTGTGATTGATTTATTAAAGGAAAGCTGTAACCTATTCTTTTCATCCAGTTCTAAATTAATGAAGTAGTGACACTGCATATATTGAATGTAATTAATTCCTTTGTATTGAGTACTTTGTTCCTGATTCATTCAAAGGGGCTACTAATGACTTATATTAATGAAACTAGATTCAGATCCTAATGTTCTTATTATGTATAGACCAATTTCATATTCACTATTTCCTTTTAATTTTTTAGAAAATGTATTCACCTCAAAATACGCTTCTTGTCCCAAAAAAGAAAATCTGAAAGTATTACTCCAGTTTTGCTACAGTCACAGTTATTTGCTAAATCACTGTCTCTGTTCAACTCCTAATGAAGCAGAGGGTCTTTACCATTATCTTCCACTGCCTCCGATCCTTATTAATTTGTTTGCCCACTTCCCAGGTTAGTCCTACCTCTTTCAGTTCCTCCAGGTTGCTCTGTTTCGAAGTCTGTTTGGGATGTTGTCTTTTCCTTTGTCCCTTGGGGTTCCATTCAGTTCACCTGGTGATGTTTTGGTGGTCTTTTACCAATGTATGTCCCACCCATCTCCAATTTCTTATGTTTATTTGGATCTCCACTGGTTTCTGTTTTGTTAATGCCCAAAAGGTTTCATTTTGAACTTTATCAAAACACTTAAGGCACAATATCATTGTAACACATTTGTTCACAAAGGTTTGAATTTCATGAGATCCACAAAGAGTTGATCTCCATCTCCCTGAACCATATACAGGCAGTCCCTAGGTTATGTACGAGATAGGGACTGTAGGTTTGTACTTAAGTTGAATGTGTATATAAGTCGGAGCAGGTACATTATTTTAATAAATGCAATTGTTGACCTTTTTATTATTTCTACTTTAATTTAAATGGTGATGGTTTTTCTCTTCTTTACTGTATCACCAGCACTTACATCAGATTCGTGTTTTAGAGTCATTCTTGAAGGGTAAAGACAAAAGGTTAAGATGAGCTCTTCTGCACAGCACTGTACACACTATCATGGCAGGAAGGCACCCATCAGACAAGAGACAACTTCCTGCTATGTGCGTAACAGTGCAAGCAGGCTTGCTATTGAGAATGACTTGGGACAGCGAGGGGGGGTTCATCACTCACCCACCACACAGTCACCTCCACTACAGTATGCTGCCTGCAGCGTCCGCCCACTGAGAACGAACACAGTGCGGCCAAAGGCGGGTAATGAATCGCCCAACACCAATTCAACAGGCAGCCATCCAAGGCACACTACAATGCTACCCCCGCCGCCCCATTCACCCTCAATAGCCTCCTTTCAGCCACAACCGCGTCAGCGCTTGCAGCATTACCAGCCATGTGTGCTGGGCGGGCAGTGAAATGCCCCCCTCCGCTCCATCCAGCCTGCGTCCAGTCAGGAGCAGCGTCCTGTGGGCAGGCAGTGAACCATCATCTTGCACAAAAGCGATAGCTGTAGCCCCGGTGACTATGGACCACAGGTCACCGCTTGCCGCCAGGAGCCACCCGAGGGACACTACACTGTGCGAGCAGCAAAACTGCTCCCCTCCAGCCACCACTTGCAGCATCCCCAGGCCAAAAATGACAGAGCTGCAGTTACTGAGGTGCATGTGTCGCAGCTGTGGCCTCGTTCGTAAGTCGGATGTCCATAACCTGGGGACTACCTGTAATAGGACAGACTATCAGACTAATCAGATTGAGCATCTGTGGGATGTGTTGGAAAAAACAAGCCCAATGTATGAGCACCACCTTGCAATTTACAGGACTTAAAGGATCTGCTGCTAACATCTTAGTGCCAGATGCCACACTTTTACCACCTATAGAGGCTTTGTGCTTTGATGTGTCAGAGCACATGGGTAACCTAAACAATATTAGGCAGGTAGTTTTAAAGTTGTCGCTGATCGGTGTATGGGTTTAAAGATTTATTACTGTCACTTGGGCAGATATAGTGAAATTCTTACTTATAAGGGCTAATCAACACGCAACACATCTCCTCTCTCTTGGGCTATAATTAAATCAGGGAACGGCCCTAAAAGTGACAGTTTGAAAAGGACAAATACTGTATACAAAAGAGGGTAATGTGAGCCAGAATAGAGTAGTCAAATCATAGGCAGGGATACAGAAAAGTCAAAGTTCCAAATAACTAAAACCAGGACACAAGACAACAATTAGGAGGTCAAAAATGTCAGACACATTACCATAAAAGAATCATGAGCTACCATTTATTTTACACTGTTAAGAATCTAAAAGTATGGACATGTAAGCTTGGTAATATCTGGGAAAACAACACAAAATAACAACAACTGTGTCAAATCAAAATGTCAGTGATATAAAGTTTTCAAAATATGTAATTTAATAATATGGGAAATAACAAAGCCAATCATAATAGGCCCTAACTGTAAAAAGGGAGACCTGGGGCAGAAAAATGTCATCTTACCCTAATTCTCTAGGGCATAAGTTTCTTAAACTAAGGGTCGCAGATTGAGATCTTTGGTTATGCAGCTCACTGATGAAAGGGTTTGTATGGTTCGCTAAGTGTGTCTGCTGTGTGCACTTTAAGCAACTGAACTTGCTCCTGTCCAAGGGGAACCTCCCCCCTGAGATGATGGTCGTCTTCAATTAGGTCTTAAAGACACTAAGAAATTTAAGAAACACTTGTCTAGAGATCAAACAACCCAGAATTTGACAGAGTTGTTTGACCCTCAGCTGAGACAGAAATAGAGGCCAGAGAAGGGACATCAGAGAAGTCAACTCTTCCTAACTGCTCAAAAGCTCACAGTCCCAGTAGAGTTCATAGTGAGCAATGCTATCACTCTAACACTACAGGCATTTCAGAGGCTGCTGAGAAAAGTCATCCCTTCAAGGCAATGGAAGGCTCAAGAGGAGCAGGGACTCCAGAAGCTTGTAAGTCAATTGTAACTATAGGAGTAGCTCCAGTTCTAGAAGCTATTTGAGGCTTGGCTAGTAGTGACTCTGAGACATTGGATAAAGCAAAACGAATTCCTGACTGTTGTCTTATAAAACACACCTTTTTATATGCAGTACTCTCTGGTAGAGGCCTGCGTAGGATTGATTTTTAAGGTCTTTTCCTTCCACACTGTAAAAGTTTAATCTCTCTTCTGCACAGAACCACCTTCAGTCCCAGCTCCTGCCATTCGCAGTACTGCCCACTCCTGTCGCACACTAAAAACGTTGTTCTGCTTGTCAGTTATTAGTAAGATTTTTCCAGCTCAGACCATTCATAAGAAAAATATATTTATATAGAATGCTTAAAGGATATTTTTTGGCTTACCCTGTTAAATTTAGTATTTGAAATAAGTGACACATTCTTCACTTCAGTAGACGAGTGATGTCAAGTGCCTCTTCAATCACTGCTGAAGAGAAAGCATTTGAAAGAATCTTGTGTCATGTATGGCAATACAGCTAAGTCTTGTTAGCCCATGCTGGCCGGATGTCAGTGAAGGAAAGTATTTTATTGTGTAAAAGTGGAGCATGAATTCCAAGAACTCTTTAACTGAAGGAATAAAATCAAACTCTTTTCATAAGGTGTTGAACTTAAATTGTGTTACAGAACAAAAGGGTCTTAGTTATCATAGGTGCAGTGAGTAAATAAAAAGGAAGTCTTGTGATAGCCCCCATCCAAATGTTGGGCATGTATACAGTACTATTGCATGGTAGATGTGATTTCACCCACAATTGCAGTTCTCCTTCTCAAGTACATCTCGTAACATCATTGAAGATTATAAGTTTTGCCAATTCTGCCTGCTATGTCCACAAAATTCTGTACAAATTCTATAAAACCTTTGCCAGGGACCATATCATGGAATTAAATAGGATGAAAATAAACTCCACCATCTTTTTGGGGTGTTTGACATTTATAGTGCATTTGTCATTTTTGTGCTTGGGAATATCAGCTTAATGTGTTCTTTGCCAATATTGAAAGAGTG
This sequence comes from Polypterus senegalus, assembly GCF_016835505.1. Taxonomy (NCBI): domain Eukaryota; kingdom Metazoa; phylum Chordata; class Cladistia; order Polypteriformes; family Polypteridae; genus Polypterus; species Polypterus senegalus. The sequence continues at coordinate 160,904,404 of NC_053154.1, forward strand.
ACATCTTAGACCTGAGGTGCCTGGCTGATGGCCCGTATGTGTTAAAATGTGTATCACTGCAAGTAAGCTTCAGGCAGTCTCCTTTCTCATCAGCCATAATAGAAAATACCTGTCGTTTGCCCGCTTTTCCTTTGGTTACTTTAATGGCTATATTTTAAGAGTCTATCTTCATACACTTTTACTGAAATCAAAGTATGGCTTCCAGCCTAAAAATAACATTTACTACTCTCTGCATCTTTGTTCAGGTTGGCTCCTCTGTGTTAGCACCTGTTATCATTGCCTAAAGCAGCAAAGTAAAGCTTAAAATGATCATTTACAATAATAAAATAACTGAAAAAATATGAAAAAGAATTTCTTTACATGTAAATAAGAATTTCAGTATACATTGCATGTGGATATAAGCATGTACTTAAACTTGAAATAATTTTAGAACATTAGTTTTATACCTTGACTGCCTACAGCACTAAAATGACATTTCATGTTGCTAAGAATGAAGTTGGGCCCTAAAAGACTTCAGACCTCTCCATTCTGGTTTCTTTGGCATTATTTAGAGTTCAGGGACACTTTATGATTCTTCCCTAATATTCACAACATGCTATAGGACAAGTACCTAATGATAATAATGAAATGGTTAGTTACATAGAATCTATTTTCCCTTAAATAAGCTGCTTGTCATCTCTCCACAATAAACTATTGTCATTTGCATTTATAATCTGAATAGAAGTCACACATTCATCTGGAGGGAGGGCAATCACACGCACATAAATCTGCTCATGCTCAAAATTCATACTCACCAATTAGCCCAATTTTTGATAATGTGGGTGAAATACCAGGGTACTGAGAGGAAAATCCAGTCAGACATGGAGAGAACATGCAAACTCCACACGAGCAAGGAGTGGGCAGAGAGAAGCTGAACTCAGAATGCACTATCGACTGCACCACTGTTTCATCCAATATACACATATTTCTGTGAAAAAAATTTAAGATTTTAAGTATTGATTGTTCATAATAATGGAACATCTCTAATATTGAGTGAAAGAGCCAATCTGAGAAAGTTAATGTTTAATGTTAAATTTGTATGTGTTTGCCTAATTTGCCTAGAATGTCAGTTTTGCTTAGATACTTAGGATATGGCATTGTCTTTCGCTCCCTGTAAGTTAACACAAAATAGAACTTTCTTAGCTGTATCTGTAAAACAAAGTGTTGATGAATCCAGTTAGGAAACAGTCTTACTGCCAGCATGGACTGTAATATAAGTTTTCAATTAGTGGATTGGCATACAGTTTTCTGGCCGTGCTTACGTGCTTAACAACTGCATGACCAAACTTACAGAAATGAAACAAGATAAAATAAGCCTTAAACAGAACTTTCCTTAAAACAAGAACTTTTCTTTTCTATAATTTTTTTTCTCTATTTTTGTATACATTCTTTTGCCTTGAATTTTTACTAAAACCTTTAAATTGAAGATATTTACTCTGTGGAATTATTTCAATATGTGTCACACTAGTGCCAGAACTGTCCTATGAAGCAAACTAAAAACTACAGAACTTTGGAAATTTGGGACAAATGCGGCAGCAAATGTCATCAGAAAACTACCATTAGAAGACTATTCCGGAAATTGTTAACAAAAGAAAAAGAACTGAACTAATGAGGTACTGTGTTCTCCTGTTTATGCATGAACTGACATCTGTGCCCGAACTTAAAGAGACTGTGATAGATTATAGAGGTATTGCGGACAATTGTGTCTGTTGTTGATAAAGAAGATAAAAAAAAGTTTAACTTGACTGCTGGAGAAAGACAGAGGGACATCGCAATTGTGACGTAGGTGCTATTGAGAAGCTGTTGCCTGAAAACGCCGTTCAGCTACGTGCTCAGTTTCAAAGATGTCTGAACAGCGTCCGAGTGAAGTCACAGTGCACACTCAAATAAAGAATATTTAAATATACTTGATGACAACATAAAGCAAAAGCACAATCGGGTATCTGATTTTGTGACTAAAACTGAAAGCCTAAAAGGCGATCTCGCAAATTTTCCTTTAATATCGGTGCTGTATGGTACTAACTTACGTGATGAACAGTCTGAAACTGAAGAGCTAAACAGAAATATATTACCCTTATTGGCTAAAGATAAGGAAAAGAAAAAAACAGATTACTTCAAAATCTAAAACTTTCTAAGGATTTGGTGTAAGAACAATGGCAATTTTTTTATGAATCAGGCAGAACTTTTATTTCAGTTAGCTAATCAAGACCATGCAGACTAAAACCAGCACGCTGGACAACAACAACAACATTTATTTATATAGCACATTTTCATACAAATAATGTAGCTCAAAGTGCTTTACATGATGAAGAAAAGAGAAATAAAAGACAAAGTAAGAATTAGAATAAGACAACACTAATTAACATAGAATAAGAGTACGGTCCGATGGCCAGGTAGGACAGAAAAAACAAAAAAAAAACTCCAGATGGCTGGAGAGAAAAAATAAAATCTGCAGGGGTTCCAGGCCACAAGACCACCCAGCCCCCTCTGGGCATTCCACCTAACATAAATGAAACAGTCCTCTTTGTATTTAGGGTTCTCTTGAAAGGACTTGATGATGATGGTCATGCAGACTGGCTTTTAATCCATCAATGTAGGAACATCACGGTGCTTTGATTAGGTGGTGATGGCGCAGAAAACCGGTAAAAGAAACAGGAGAGAGAGTAGGGGTCAGTATGGATTTTAGAGCCACCATGAATAGTTATTATGAGGAAATTGAACATATAGAGTATCAGGATTAAGTTAAAGTGAAGTTATCAGAAAGCCATGTTAAAGTGGACAGACCCATGAATAAAAAGAAACACCTAATGTTTGAATCAAGAAATTCTTAAATGTTTGTTTACAGTTAAATAGTCATTTGAAAGCAATATTTAGAGTTTAAGAATAGTTTGTGGCTCTTATTGAAGTATAATGTAGTAATTGTCTCTGCTCTTGCATGAACAATTAGGGAAGTCTAAGAGGTAATCTTAGAAAGTTAATTCTAAATGTAAAATTCATGTAAGTGTTTGCTTCATTTCTATAGAATGTCAGTTTCTCATATAGCATTTTACCATTTACTTTACCATTTAGGTATCCATCCATCCAGCCATTATCCATCCATCCATTTTCCAACCCGCTGAATCCAAACACAGGGTCACGGGGGACTGCTGGAGCCAATCCCAGCCAACACAGGGCGCAATGCAGGAAACAAACCCCGGGCAGGGCACCAGCCCATCGCAGACCATTTAGTTAATTAAACATTAACTTTCTAAGACTGGCTGTTGCATTGAGGATAGTTTCTTTTTAACTAGGGATATCCAAAAATAACGGAATGTCTAGGTTGACCCTATTAAATAGAATTATTGTTAATATTAAGAGATTTATGGTTCATTCAGTTATCCCAGAATTGAGAGGTTTTACTTCAGTTGCACAAAAATTACCATATTTTGCACTATATTAACCATTTTTTAAAATCTGTAGTCTGCTAATGATTTATAAACTAACTAGGCACACTACCTACTACCTACCTAGTAACACCTCATCACTAATCAAGAAAGCCCAGCAGAGACTACACTTCCTGAGGCGGCTGAAGTGAGCAAGTCTTCCCCCTTCCATCCTCATCATGTTCTACAGAGGCACCATTGAGAGTGTTCTGACCAGCTCCATCACTGTCTAGTATGGCAACTGCAACATATCTGACCACAAGTGCCTGTAAAGGATAGTGAAGACAGCAGAGAACATTATTGGGGTGCCTCTCCCTTCACTACAGGACATATTTTACAAACGCAGTATCCACAAGGCCTGCAGCATTGTGCAGGACCCCTTACACCCCTCACATGGACTTTTCACAAAGAAAAAGAACTGAAAATCTCATACTGACCTTTAAGGATTTGGACACTCTTGATATCCTTCTGCTGTGAAACATTCTGACCTGTCATTGTTTACACGTCTTAGACAACTATTATCATACACTGATAATTTCTGTATTATCTATATCTATTATTTATTATTTATTTATTATATTACATATATATTGACTATATTTATGTACCTAGATTGCAAATAACATACATTGCATCAATGTTCATATTGCTAACTACACGTCAATACTGCTGCTACTTCTTTGTCTTGTCTTTGCACAATGTCTTGCCTTGTGTTTTAATTTTAAATTTAAATTTAAATTCTATTTTTAAATTTATTATTTGCATGTCATGTTGTTACACTGTGGACCCTGAGCTTCGCAATTTTGCCTATCTGTATACTTGTATATGGTTGAGATGACAATAAAGTTCACTTTGACTTTGAAACAAAATAAAAGAATTTTATCAGTGTTGTGTCTCCTGCCTCTGCAAAAGCCTTTTGTCAAGCTCCCTTCACGTCCAAGGTATTAGGTAAATCCAGTCATATTAGGAATTCATGATTTTGTGTTACATTTTTGGTTATCTTGTGTGCAGAGGGTACAGACCTATAAATACCTGGGAGTGCAGCTGGATGACAAATTGGACTGGACTGCCAATACTGATGCTCTGTGTAAGAAAGGTCAGAGCTGACTATACTTTCTTAGAAGGTTGGCGTCCTTCAACATCTGCAATAAGATGCTGCAGATGTTCTACCAAATGGTTGTGGCGAGTGCTCTCTTCTACGCGGTGGTGTGCTTTGGAGGCAGCATAAAGAAGAAGGACGCCTCACGCCTGGACAAACTTGTCAGGAAGGCAGGCTCTATTGTAGGAATGAAGCTGGACAGTTTAACATCTGTAGCAGAGCGACAGGCGATAAGCAAACTCCTGTCAATCATGAAGAATCCATTGCATCCACTGAACAGTGTCATCTCCAGGCAGAGGAGTAGCAGCGACAGACTTTTGTCACTGCCTTGCTCCACTGACAGACTGAGGAGATCGTTCCTTCCCCATACTATGCGACTCTTCATTTCCACCCGGGGGGGTAAATGCTAACATTACTCAAAGTTATTGTCTGCTTTTACATCCATTTTTATTACTATTTAATTTAACATTGTTTTTTGTATCAGTATACTGCTGCTGGATTATGTGAATTTCCCGTTGGGATTAATAAAGTTTCTATCTATCTATCTATCTATCTATCTATCTATCTATCTATCTATCTATCTATCTATCTATCTTATTTTTATGCCTGCATTCTTCAGTTTAGAATCCTGCCCATTTTTTAGGCTTGCATCTGTAATTACAGAAATTAATAAGACCTCTGTGTCATGGCTTCTGTACTACTTACTCAGGCTAGTCGGCACCCTTACATTGGTTTGTGCAGCCAGCCGTACTTTACAGGTAAGTGACTGCTTTGCCAACCTGTGACTTGGTTTTTACATTAGATAAGTTGGTGCCAAGTGCATACCTGAGGGGACAGGACTGTCACTCATCATGCCTCTGTACTTTCTAAAACCTGCATTCTCTGGCGTAATAATATTGCAAAATTAAGGCAATAACGTAAGCTGTAGTTCATTCATTTGTCTCAGTCAAATTGATTATTGTAATGCTTTAGAGTCAGGTTGTTTGAAATGTTCACATATTATTTCAGTGCTAATTTATAATACAGCCACAGACCAGATCCTAAACTATTCCTCCTCACATATATAATTATACATGGTTTAGCTCTCCCATATCTTCCAGAGCTTATTAATACTAGGACTCCAGGGCATACATAACATTCTCAAAATGCCAGGCTGCTTAAAATTTGAAAGTTAAGCAAAACTAGTGTGAGCAGCAGAGCCTTTAGGTCTAGGACACTAAAACTGGAATGATTGCCTAATTTTAGAGAAGCCCAGTAAAGTGTGAGCATTAAATCAAGGCTAAAAATGCATTCTTTTAGCAATGTGTACAGTACTCTTATTAATGGTGCTGCTCGGGTTGTCCATACTTGTTTCCTGAATCACTTTTTTATTAAATGTAGTGATAGATTTTTAATTTGCTATTACTAAGTCATTTTTATTTTCTTTCCTTTCTCAGTGTCCATGGTGGCATTTATATAAACAAAGTAGGTAAGATGTACAGTATATATTATATTATATACATTATATATCTATACTAATAAAAGGCAAAGCCCTCACTGACTGACTGACTCACTCACTCACTCACTCACTCACTCATTCACTCACTGACTCATCACTAATTCTCCAACTTCCCATGTAGGTGGAAGGCTGAAATTTGGCAGGCTCATTCCTTACAGCTTCCTTACAAAAGTTGGGCAGGTTTCATTTTGAAATTCTACGCGTAATGGTCATAACTAGAAGCTATTTTTCTCCATTTACTGTAAGTACTGCAAGTGACATATACAACCATATTCATGAGTGCTGCTACTTCGGAAACAAAGCAAGGTGTAAACCTAAAGTTTAAATTAAGTTCATAGACAGGCTGCCGCTGGCGTTTGTCATGCCCACGGGTAATGCGGGATACAAGTTTAATGAGAGGACGCAGGATATAAACAAGAGTTTTGATCACTTTGTAACTAAGTTACATTAAGTTATCTCCCCTCCCATTCACCTCATTTCGCTCTGAGCTGAGCGCCGCAGCTAACGCGCGCAGTGTTACGGAAGTGACTTTGTGACGCTGCCACCAAATACTCACAGAAAAATCCAAGTTAATTGTTAATCCACACGCAGTCTCTACAGTTTCTCCACACTGAATCCTCCAGGCACTACTTACAAAAGGTTACATTGACAATCGTGTTACGTTATTTTTAAAATGTTTCCTTTTCTTAGCACAAGCACAGCTGAGAAGCTTCGATGCATATGCTCCATAACGCGTTAAAAAATCACGCATTTAATCACACTTTGCAATGCAAGCAAAGGGGAACTTCTGTCAATGCATGATTTCATGGTACACCAATTACATTGATCAGCGCTTCCCGATTCATTTTACCCTCACACACCCTTGGTTTGAGAAGAAGTATGAAAAAATATGCGGTTAACGCAGAAAGACAGATCATCAATTGAAGCTTTATGAATAATGGATACTTTATTCGCCATCAATGATTGTTTTGGTAAAGCCATACTCAGTGTATTCATTAGATGAACGGTAAAAAAGTAAGAGCGAGGGAGGGTGACTTATTGAGGCACGCAGGCAAAACCACAATAGCACGTGGGCTCGATGTAGTGCTCGTCAACTCGATCTGAATTGCGCGATCACATTCGAAAAAATATATCTTTTCAAGTTCTATTTAGTCCATATGTGTCAAACTCAAGGCCCTCGGGCCACATCCGGCCCGGCGTGTAATTATATCCGGCCTGCGAGATCATTTTATATATTATTGTTATTAATGGCCTGGGATATGAAGCGCTGGTAACACAATAAACTACAGATCCCATAATGCAGCGCTTCAGCTGCCTTGCTGAACACTTACCGTGTTAATCAAGTCTAGCTTATGATGCTGCAAGTTATTGCGCTAGCCCACGATGCCAAGAGAAAAGTTGATTCTGAACATAGAGCCTTTAAAAACCGATGGGAGGCTGAGTATATGTTTACTGACATTGCCGGTAAACCCGTGTGTCTCATTTGTGGAGCTAATGTGGCTGTAATTACAGAATTTAATCTAAGATGGCACTATGAGACAAAACATCAGGATAACCTGAAAGACCTGAATGCAATGCAGAAGATACAGAAAGCAGAAGAGTTAAAGAAGAATCTGACACTTCAGCAGACGTTTTTACCCGTGCAAAATCACAAAGTGATTTCAAGTGAAGCTGCTTTTATGGGAGACACAAATGCACCAGTGCAACTTGCCCCACTTTCCCTGTTGCCAAGTAATGTTGAACCAAGTCGACACAACGGTGTTCCCAAATACGCACTTTGCTGATAAACTGAGCGCACTGCACACTGAGTTCGCACGGCGCTTTGGTGACTTTGAAGAACAAAAAAAGAATTTTGAGTTGTTTCGCAACCCATTTGCCATTGATGTGGAAACTGCACCTGTGCAGATTCAGATGGAGGTGATTGAGTTGCAGTGTAATGGCACACTGAAGGCAAAGTATGATACTGCACGGCCCACACAGTTTATTCACTCCATTCCCACAGAAATGCTCCAGCTCCGTCTACATGCGGCTCGAACCTTGTGCATGTTTGGTAGCACATATCTGTGTGAGAAGCTCTTCTCAGTCATGAAGACTAACAAAACAGCACACAGGAGTCGCCTCACTGATGAGCACCTGCAGTCCATCCTGAGAATCTCCACAACACAGAACCTCACACCAAACATAAACGAACTTGTTGCCAAAAAAAGATGCCAGGCGTCCAAATCTGATAAAATGACATAAGAGCAAAGACAACTGAATGATTTGATTTGTTATTGCTGAAAAGAACACATTTTATTTATATTTCCAGGTTTTGTTATGCAGCATGTTCATATTTGAATTTGTATAATTTTGACAGGATATATTTTTATGGAGAGCAAAATCTTTTGGGATATTTAAAATTTAAGTTTATTTTTTATATAAAATTACATAAGAGTAAAGAAATTTGAATGTTTGTTCTTTTAACATTTACTTTATTTCTAACTTGTATAATTTAGACAGGATATATTTTTATGGAGAGCAAAATATTATAAGTTATTTAAGGTTTGAGTTGATTTATTCCGGAATAATATTCCTGTCTGTTTTTCTTCATATTTATGTTCAAAAAGTTTTAAAAGTTTTAAAGTTTTAAAAGTTTAGTTTTAGTGTATTCAATAAATGTTTATCCTGTTCGACCCGCCACCTAAAGTGTGTTTTGGATTTTGGCCCCCTGTGCAATTGAGTTTGACACCCCTGATTTAGTCGACACAAATATCTTTCATTAGAATGTAAGGCGAATTTACTCTTTACATTTGTATGGTAAAGAAAAATGTATGCAATGATACCTACATTTAACTTCCATTCCTACCAAAGATATTTCTGTCGACTAAATAAAAATTCCTTCTATTTAAAATTTAAATAGAACTTGAACAGATACGATAGTTCATAATATCCACGCAGACTTGCACGTAAGAGCGGGAGTCATCCGTTTTAACAAACAGCGTATTGCACTGATATGAGATAGCTTGCACATTTGATTATTTAGGAATGGATAAATAAATTAAGATTCTGTACAAATAATGTTTTTCATTTTTCTTCCTTGATGGATTCTGCCAACCCCAGCAACAGTTGCTTGCATATATATATATATATATGACAGCAACACTCATCACTCACAACAGTGACAAAACAATTACATTGACAATCATGTTACGTTATTTTCGAAATGTTTCCTTTTCTTTTTCATTACTTCTTTAACACACTACTTCTCCGCTGCAAAGCGCGGGTATTTTGCTAGTATTATATATAGAGGTTGCAAAGGTAGTCCAACTTCTCTAGGATGACACATCAATACGTGCCAGAAGGTTTGCTGTATCTCCCAGCACAGTCTCAAGGGCATGGAGTAGATTCCAGGAGACAGGCAGTTACTCTAGGAGAGCTGGACAGGGCTGTAGAAGGTCCTTAACTCATCAGCAGGACTAGTATCTGTTCCTTTGGGCAAGAAGCAATAGGATGACCACTGCCAGAGTCCAAAAAATTACCTCCAGCAGGCCACTGGTGTGAATGTCTCTGACCAGTCAATCAGAAACAGACTTCATGAGGGTGGCCTGAGGGCCCGTTGTCCTCTAGTAGACACTGTGCTTCACTGCCCGGCATCATGGAGCTCGATTGGCATTTGCCATAGAATATCAGATTGGTAGGTCCACCACTGGCACCCTGTGCTTTTCACAGATGAGAGCAGGTTCACCCTGAGCACATGTGACAGATGTGAAAAGATCTGGAGAAGACATGGAGAATGTTATGCTGTCTGTAACATCGTTCAGCACAACCGTTTTGGTGGTGGGTCAGTGATGGTCTGGGGAGGCATATCCATGGAGGGATGCACAGAATTCTACAAGCTACACAACAGCACCTTGACTGCCATTAGGTATTGGGATGAAATCCTTGGACCCATTGTCGGGCCATATGCTGGTGCATTGGGTCTTGGGTTACTCCTGGTGCATGACAATGCCCGGCCTCATGTGGCAAGAGTATGCAGGCAGTTCCTGGAGGATGAAGGAATTGATACCATTGACTGGCCCCCACGCTTGCCTGACCTAAATCCAATAGAGCACCTCTGGGACATTATGTTTCGATTCATCTGACACCACCAGGTTGCACCTCAGACTGTCCAGGAGCTCAGTGATGCCCTGGTCCAGATCTGGGAGGAGATCCCTAGGACACCATCCATCGTCTCATTAGGAACATACCCTGACGTTGTCAGGCATGCATACAAGCATGTGGGGGCCATACAAACTACTGAGTGCGATTTTGAGTTGCTGCAATGAAATTTTAGCAAAATGGACTAGCCTGCCGCATCATTTTTTTCACTTTTATTTTCGGGGGTCTTTGAATTCAGCCCTCTGTAGGTTGATAATTTTCATTTCCATCAAACGATGCAGCATCCTTTCATTCCTAACACATTACCCAGCCCATATTAATATAGGTAGCCAGCATGAATTATTTTCCCTTTGAGATCTAATGTGTTTTCAAAGTGTTCTTTCAATTTTTTTGAGCAGTTTATATATATATATATATATATATATATATATATATATATATATATATATATATATATATATATACACACACACGCATGCATACATATTTCTATATATATAAAATCCAAAGTCTGTCTGTCTGTCTGTCCGTTTTTCACGAGAGAACTACTTAACAAATTTAGATCAGGTTTTTTTCTATAATTTGGTTGAACATCCCGGTTAATTTTGCGACTTCTCTGATTGCGAAGTATCAGAGTTCGCTTACAGGAGCTATTTCTTTGCATTAATCTGAGAGAGTGGATGTGGGTCGAGGGCAGGGGGAAGCGTGACGTCAGGAGTAGAAAGCCGTGTTGGGCCCTCCTCACTCAAACGCCAGCCTCCGTTCAAGTTGATCTACCTCTCGCAATGTGTTGGAGTGTAACTTGCTTCCGCTTACCTAGTGATGCCTGTTTGCTTATTGCTCTGTTTCATTACTATATGGGCGGAGCACCGGGGGACACCTAGTATATGTATATGTGTGCATAAGTTAGGGTAAGTCAAAGAAGAGCAGCGGCCAGGGACATGATGGGCTCAAGATGTATCCTTGCCAACATCTTGTCTGTTCATTAGAATCATGGTACGGAGTTGTTTAATGGTGTCATCAGTAGTGGACATGGAAAAATGTCCATTCATTTTTTTGAATTTCTAACTCCATTCAAAAACACTCTGTCATGATAATACATTGTCTTCATACTGTGTAGAAAGCCTTTAATGGATTTCAGCCACTGGTAAACCTTCAGCTCATTATAGGCAGATCACTGTTCACTGGTCTTCTTATGGCAATGCAAACAAGAGCAGCCATGTTTAATTCTAGAAAACAACAAGAAAAACTGATTGATCAAGGTTGAGACTTTACCACTGTGACCACAGACACACCATGTCTTCACATGTGTATAGCCAACCTAAAGACAATTATCACAAAAGTACATATAATTATTTAATTTACAGAAGTAAACCTGGAAGATACACACTTTTGGGCATATTCATTTTTTCGTTTATTATAGATCTGTATGTTATGATGAATTTAGTAATACAGTACATTTGAAATTTTGATTCCAACAGATGGCACATTGCAATTCACTGTTGTGAATTCTTGCCATAGTGCAGCGTTTCTCAACCTTTACATATTTGCGAACAGTTTTTCATAACAGTTTTAATCACGCCCCCCCTAACGTTTTTTGAAAGGAGTCCACTAATACCAATTTGTTCTTTTTTAATTAATGATATATCATAGATGCATATTTTATTATACCTACTGTCACACACGCGTGCTTAGGAGACAGTCAACAAGCCCAGAGATGAGCGATTTAATAAAAGATGAAGGGTTGTTTGATGGTATTGATGCCTCTCTTTCTGATTTTCCAGAACCAAAGAAGATAAATAATCACTCACATACAACAGTCCGTATTCCACAAAATGGCTTCCCATGCACTTCCTCATCTGCCACGTCACTTCCGGTCCTCCAATGATGACATCACTTCCTGTATAATCATTCCAGCAGCCATTTTGTGTATGGAAGCAACCCTCATCCCTCTGTATTTTGTTGAATGTTTGGATTTTTTTCACTTTTGAGCAGACCAAATTGCACCAAAGCAATATACAGGGCCAATCCCCAAATCTTTGAAGTTGTCTTTGTGTTTGACTTATCACAATTAGCGTAGTTAGCAGGATTTTTGATTTTGTTCCAGGATGTCAGAGGGACAAGATATCAACGCGGTCTTGAACACTCTAGTAACCGAGCTCCAACAAGTGAAGATTCAGATTAGCGATACACGGACCAGATTGGCGGAATTGGAAGTGGGCATACATTCTGGCACCCTATCTGAAGGGGGAAGCGCAGAGGGCGTATTATGATCTGACTGAAGAGCAGGCCGCCAACTACGACATAAAAAATGAGATTTTCAAACGCTATGGCATCTCAGCAGCACAGCAGGCGAGAGAGTCGTGGGAGTGGAAGTTTGACCCCGATAGAGCAATACGTACACAAGTGTACGAAGTATGGAGTATAGTAGGCCGATGGCTAAGACCTGATGTTAACAGTGCCCAGCATATGGCAGAGTTGTTGACGGTCGAGACATTTATAAATGCTCTCCCTGAAAATATTGGCCAGCAAGTCCGCAAACAAGAGGTTAACCTCCATGGATAACCTCGTGGAAGTGGTGGAGCGTCATTGGGCGGTCTGCAAAACGGAAGGGTCAGAACGGTTCTCGCGACCATCCCGACAGGTTCGTGTACCTTATACAGAGCCCACCTGCCCTACCTCTGAAGTCTCTGTTAGAAAAAGGAAAAACAGGCTGACCTTCCTCACTGTTTGAAGTGTGGGGGGGTAGGTAGGTATTTACTGCTTGTCCTAACCAGGAGCTGATGGACTGTTCCTTAGGCAAGGGAGAGAGGTATTGTGCTGTGATCAACCCTTTGTCTTTTCCATATATGGGAGTAGTGATTCTTAACGGATATAAAGTCACCGCGATGTTCGATTCCGGGAGTAACATATCCATTGTTGCTTGCTGTTATGTTTTACCACAACAATGGGTCAGTACTAAGATCAGTCTGAGATGTATACACGGAGAAACCCGATATTACAGAGCCGCCTGTTGATAATGTTATGAAAACCACATTTGTGGCTGTAATGGCGGATCCACCTTATCCGGTGATATTAGGACGAGACTGGTCTAACAATAATGCCAGTAAAACCACTACTACTCCTGGGTTAAAAGAGGGCTTGGTCATGTATAGTACAAACAGTTGTCCAACTGTCTCCAAGCCGTGTATTAATTCTCTTAACCCTAACCCAGACAGAATAGCAAGCGGTGATGAAGGTCCGTCAGACACTACGAGAGACAACCCACTTCCCGTAGGACCTGTGGTGACTGAAACGCCGCCTCTTGAGGTCCAGCCAGATCCCATAAATGAATTGGCTTCTCAGTTTAAATTTACCCCTTCATTATTTAAAAGAGAACAGTGGAATTATGATTCCCTAAAATTTGCAAGAAATGCTGTAGTTTCAGTAAACGGACATATGTCTGGGGACTCCTTACCACGAATGCCTTACTTTGTCATACAAAATGATTTATTGTATCGTGTGGCCGAACACGAAGGTGAAATTAGAACATTGTTATTAATACCACACACTTTCTGTCATCAAGTGTGTGAATTAACACATGCCCATTTGCTCGGAGCCCATTTGGGGACCGAGAAAACGTTAGAACGTATTAAGTTCAGGTTTTATTGGCCTGGGATAAACAAGGAGGTCAGACATTTCTGTACTTCGTGTCCTAAATGTCAGATTCGTCAGATCCCTAGGAGGGACCGTGCTCCTCTTATTCCTCTACAACCAATTTATGTCCCATTTGAAAGAGTTGGAATCGACCTCGTAGGACCCCTTGAACCCTCATTACGAGGACATAAATATATATTAGTCATGGTAGATTATGCCACACGTTTTCCTGAAGCTGTTTCTTTGCCCTCAGCCAATTCAAAAACAATTGCACGGGAACTTGTAGGGATTTTCACTCATGTGGGGATTCCCAAAGAGGTGTTAACAGACCAAGGAACTCCCTTCACTTCGGAGATATTCAGGGAGGTTGCTAAGTTACTACAAATTAAACATCTAAAGACATCAGTCTATCACCCACAAACTAATAGGTTGGTAGAACGATTTAATCAAACACTTAAACAGATGTTGCGCAAGGTAGTAAGCGAGGATGGGAGAAATTGGGATCAGTTGCTACCCCTCGTACTTTTTGCATATAGGGAAGTCCCACAAACCTCCACGGGTTTTTCTCTCTTTGAACTATTTTATGGAAGACAACCCCGAGGTCTTTTGGATATGCTAAAAGAAGGCTGGGAGGAGGAGGTCCTCCCATCCTCTAATATTTTAGAATATATTGTGCAGTTACGAGACAGATTAAATAAAATCAGACCTGTCCTCAAAGATCATATTAAAAAAGCTCAAGCAGTGCAGGCGTGATATTATAATCGCAACACCACCCTCCGGGAGTTTCTCCCGGGTGATCGTGTTATGGTGCTCGTACCTACTTCTCATTCAAAATTATTGGCACATTGGCAAGGGCCATATGAAATTAAGGAACGAAAAGGGCTTGTCGACTGTTTAGTTAAACAACCTAATCATCGACCGAGCGAGCGGGTTTATTACATTAATTTGCTGAAACCGTGGAAGGATAGAAAGGCAGCGCCTCCCTCCAGACAGCCTTGCTCCTTTTTTGCAGAACATCAAACCCTTAATTTCGGATCCAATTTGTCTTGGAGGCAAAGACAGGAGCTGGAAACAGCCATCTTGTCTGTACCGGAAGTAGTAAGCGAGCAACCAGGTCGAGCTTCCCTGATTGAACATGACATAATAACTGACCCGGGAGTAATTGTCCGAGAACGCTCATATAGACTTCCTGAGGCAAAGAAAAATGAAGTTGAATTGGAAATCAGACAAATGCTAGAAATGGACATTATTGAAGAAAGTTATAGTCCATGGTCTAGTCCAATCGTATTGGTTCCCAAACCTGATGGATTGTGGAGGTTCTGTAAAGACTTCCGACGACTCAATCAGGTATCTAAGTTTGATGCATACCCCATGCCTCGAGTAGATGACCTCCTCGAGAGATTGGGTAGCACTCAATTTCTAACTACACTTGATATGACGAAAGGCTACTGGCAAATTCCCTTAACATCCTCCGCCAAGGAAAAAAACACCTTTAGTACCCCCAGTGGACACTGGCAGTACAAGGTCCTTCCTTTTGGTTTTCACGGGGCACCTGCAACTTTTCAACATCTGGTGGATACACTGTTACGGCCCTACAAGTCCTATAGTGCCGCCTACTTGGATGATGTTATCATCTATTCCAGCACATGGAAGGATTATGTACAGCAGGCTTTGGCTATTCTACACACACTGGCTCAAACCGGACTTCGGATCAACCCTAAGAAATGTTTCTTTGGTTTGAACGAAGCCAAATATTTCGGTTATCTGGTGGGAGGTGGTACGGTTCACCCACAGTGCTCTAAAATTGATGCCATCCTTAAATGGCCCCGTCCGATTACTAAGAGGCAAGTACAAGCTTTCTTGGGCTTAGCGAGTTACTACCATCTCTTTGTTCCTTGTTTCTCCGAGAGAGCTACGCCTCTCACTGATTTGACAAAGAAAAGAGGTCCAATTAAAGTGGTGTGGACTGATGATACTGAAGCAGCATTTTGTGACTTAAAGTCGGACCTTACTTCAGCACCTATTTTGAAATCCCCTGACTTTTCTTTTCCTTTTATTCTCCAGACCGATGCATTGGACACAGGATTGGGTGCCGTGCTGAGCCAATGCATCGATGATGCTGAACACCCCTTAATGTACCTTAGACGGAAACTGACCGGGAGACCAGGTATGCGCCGGTGGAACGAGAGGCTTTGGCAATTAAGTGGGCTGTGACACAACTTCGTTACTACCTATTGGGACGGGAATTTACTCCTGTGACAGACCATGCTGCTTTACAGTGGATGGCTCTGAATCGGGAGTCGAATCCTCATGTCACTAGGTGGTTTCTGGAATTACAACCTTACAGGTTCAGTCACTTATCGTCAAGGTTCTCTTCAGGACAACGCCGATGCTCTCTCCCAGACCTACGACCTCTCGGTGCAGGCTGCTTGACCCGATGGGTCTGGGCTGAGGGGGGGGTTATGTCACACACGTGTGCTTCAGAGACAGTCAACAAGCCCAGAGGTGAGCGATTTAATAACAGATGAAGGGTTGTTTGATGGTATTGATGCCTCTCTCTCTAATTTTCCAGAACCAAAGAAGATAAATAATCACTCACCTACAACAATCCGCATTCCACAAAATGGCTTCCCATGCACTTCCTCATCTGCCACGTCACTTCCGGCTCCCAACGATGACATCATTCCCAGTCCTCCAATGATGACGTCACTTCCCGCTTCCGATGGTGACATCACTTCCGGCTTCCGATGGTGACGTCACTTCCGATCCTCCATTGATAACATCACTTCCTGTATAATCATTCCAGCGGCCATTTTGTGTATAAAAGCATCCCTCATCCCTCTGTATTTTGTCGAATGTTTAGACCAGACCAAATTGCACCAAAGCAATATACAGGGCCAATCCCCAAATCTTTGAAGTTGTCTTTGTGTTTGAATTATCACACTACTTAACTTTTATCAACATTTATCTAACTCTATATTATATTTATTTTTCTAGTATCGGAATGTAGTTTAAGTTAATTTGTTTTGGTTTTAATAGATGTATTTTTCATATTTTCGATTCTTGCTTTCTTTTTTTCATATATTTGCGCCCCCCTTTTTGTTACTTCACACCCCCCTAAGGGGGGCCCGCCCCACAGATTCAGAACCACTGCCATAGTGAATCACAAAAGGGTTGTAAGAAACCAAACTCACACAAAGGCCAGACTTTCCTTATTTTCAAGTCTGGGCCCACTGGACTGCCTACACCTCATGCAGCCGAGCCCCAAATCAAAAGGCAGATTCCAGGTCTGGACTGGCCCAAAATAGGACACTGGCTTTAGAAATTCAAAATGCCTTATATTATTAGGATAGGCAGGAAGATCACCATCAAACATTGGGCCCACACTAACAGAGCGTTTTTTTATAATTAAAGATTTTAAAATAAAGGAAACAAAGGGTAATAAGGCTGGAAAGATGGCCGAAAAATAGGTCTAGCTTAAAAGGCAAAATTGCAGCAAGCAAATTCAATATAATGAAACAAAGACAGTACCTTTTATAATAGGTAAAAATACAAGAAATACAAAGAAATACAAAGATCAAAATGAGAAACAGAAAAGAGAAATCAAAACACACAGTACAAACTAAAATGCTTCCTTTCATATAATTGGAACAATCTTCCACCTACATCATGAAGTGGCCCTGCCTCCTTGGTCTCCATTTCAAGAAGACAGGGTTATACATGTACATAACACAAAATGCCAAATAAAAAAATACAGCATTAATTAAAACACAACATGACATAAATACAACACTCAAGAGACAAAACCAAAAACATGATTAATAAAATGTAAAAAATAAAACAACACAAATATTAAATAGACAAAAAACATACTTAACCAAGGATGTGATCCTGGCTAGAACAGAACACAAACTTTAGCACTGCTGTTGAGATTCCTATGACAAGTGCCTGCACAACTGAAGCAACAGTCAAACTGACATTATAATTTAATAAAGGAAAACTTAAATAGAAAAAAATATTGAAAGGGACTGAAGATGCACTAATTTCATTCAAGTACATGAAATATTCTTTTGTACTAATTAATATAGGAAAATGAGAGCAGTAACAAACTGTGTAAATGCAAACTGCATTAACATCTAAAACACTGGCCCCCAGTACCTGAGTCTGAGACCCCTATTGTCATACCATCACCTACGTGCCTCTCTGTGGCAGTCAGTGGGTTCCAATATTATTATTTCCTATAATTTTTTTTCTGTTTAAAATTTCCTTTATTTGGCTGTAGCGTCATTTGTAAATGTAGAAACGAAAAAAGCAAATCTATTAGTACACATGACTTTAGAGGAAACGGTGTATCAAGAATAATGCCCTTGAGAGGGTATGTTGTGAGTTACATTGTAGATATTGCAGACTGCATGTATACGCTGTTAAGTTTATTTCTATTAGATGACGCTTCTTCACTTACATTGAATGTGCTAGATCAATAGTTCATGATTTATCATGTACTGAGCAAGCTAGTATGTATAACAAATAAACAACAGGGACAAGATGCTAATAAAGAGCTGGGGTGTCATGGACCACCCTTGTTTAATGTGGATGTTCCTAGTGAATCAAACTCACTGATCACTTGATTTTCGTTCTCCTGGTTTTGACCTTGGCTAGTTTTATTTAATCATGACTGTCTCCAAATTCCACTTCTCTTTCCCGACTGCTGCTTCTTTGCCCAGTATAAGATAAAGCATCAAAAGTTGGAGGGGATGTTGGTTCAAGCCAACTCCTGTTTGCCCTATAGATTTTGAAAATCAGCTGGTTGTAAGTCTCTACTCAAACAGCTCATTTCCACAGGGAGGTGTCCAGGAGGCATCTGTATCAGATGCCCAAACCACCTCAGTTGGCTCCTCTCAATACTGAGGGTAGCTCCCTGAAAATTGCCACTTTATCGTGGTGGAGAGGTTTGAGTGCCCCTATGACCTTGAGAGCTATGTTGTCCAGAGCAGAAGCTCCTGGTAGGGCCACCCAAGGCAAATTGGTCCCAGGTGAGGGGTCAGACAAAAAGTGATTCACTGTTCCTTATAAAGATTAAAAGAGTACTCTGCTCGGTATGGAGTTATTGAGGACTCCTCCTTGAGCCAAGGCTGGGAGAAGTAGCCACAGGTGAGCTCCTGGTGGTAGGGCCTGCCACAAGACCCGGTCAGCTACAGCTTGAAAAATGTAGTGTGGGACTGCCCTTCTGTGAGCCCACAATC
The DNA here is from genome assembly GCF_016835505.1 of Polypterus senegalus. Lineage (NCBI taxonomy): Eukaryota > Metazoa > Chordata > Cladistia > Polypteriformes > Polypteridae > Polypterus > Polypterus senegalus. Next base: position 160,923,478 of record NC_053154.1, read on the forward strand.
TGTAGGAGTAAATGGGTCCGGGTGCAATGTGACCTGTGTGCCGATCGAAGGCAGAGGCCTTGGTGGAACTGGAATCCAGATTTAATTTTAAATTGATAAATTTGCCATTTTGGCCCAAGAGCCTACCCTCAATAACCCGTAATGACAAACTGAAAACATGTTTTCAGATAGGTTTGCAAATTTATTAAAAATTTAACAACTGAAATCTTTCACTCATGTAAGTATTCAGACCCTTTGTAGAAGCTCCTTTGAAAGTAATTACAGCTTCAAGACTTGTCCCAAAGCCACGAGCCATGAGCAGTACTTGGTTTTCACCAGACACAATGCTGGGAGTTCTGCCCGGAGAGTTCAATTTTTCTCTTATCAGACCAGAAAATCTTTTTCTTCATGCAGTCACTCCTCTAGACTGTCACATGCCTTTTATTCAAGAGTGGTGTCTGTCTATCCAGCCTTCCATAAACACCTGATTGGTGGAGTGCTGCTGAGATAGTTGTCCTTCTGATGGGTTCTTCTATCTTATCAGAGGACTTCTGAAGCTCTGGTAGCATGATCGCTAGGTTCTTGGAAATCTCCCTGACTAAGGCATTTCTTGCCTTGCTATTTAGTTTGGTCATTCAGCCAATTGTAGTCATTGTCTAGGTGGTTAAAAACTTCTTTCATTGCACAATTACTCAGGCCACTGTGCTTCTGGGAACACTCAAACCTTTAGAAATGATTTTACACTCTTGCTTTGATCAATGCTTCACCACAATTTGATTGGTGGTCTATACAGACAGTTCCTTAGACTTCATGGCTTGATTTTTGTCTGACATTTAGTGTGAACTTTTGGACCCCATATGCATCAGTGTGTGTCTTTCTGAACTATGTCCAAGCAACTGAATTTGCCACAGGTGAACTCCAATCAAGATCTAGAAACATCTCAATGATAATTAATGCTAACAGGCTACAACTGAGCACAAAGTGGAGTGCCATAGGAAAGTATCTGAATATTTACATGAATGAGATATTTCAGTTTTTGATTTTGAATAAATTTGCAAACCTTTCTGAAGACATATTTTCACTTTGTCATTATGGGTTATTGAGTGTAGGTTGATAGGCAAAAATGGTAGATTTATGTATTTAACATTAAATCTGCAAAACAACAAAGTGATGTCTGAATATTTTATGAATCCACTGTTAAAATGTTAATCAGTTTGGACCTGCTTGGTCTTTCTGTGTGTTTAAATAAATCAGTGTTTTTATGTGTGCACATTATGTAATTAATAATCTGTAAAGTTGCATTTGCATTTTACCTGAGAATTTCTCACATCGCTCCGAGCCTAACATTCACTAAAGAGTGCTATGAAAAAATGAATAGACTTGAACGTAATTCAATTCTGTTTAATTTTAGTCAGTTAGGAGGAAGCTTTATTTTCGGAAGAATTCCCCGAGTGTCTGCCTTCTATGAACTCTTCAAAAAAGATCTACTGCCATAGCTGGTGGCTAATTTTATTTGTGATGATGTTACCAGAGCTAATGTGATTGTAAGATGTGGTATTGTGACCTTTAAATAAGACTTAACAAACTTATTTGTCCAATGTGTACCTCAACTAAAGCAAACCCATACTGAAAACGAAGGCATGCTATGTCACTAATTCGGGATTATTTCATAATTAACAGTAAATTATTTCATAATTTCGTAAGTAACACTTTACAGAGACAAAGTAAAGCTTGAAGAGTTATGTTAATGTGTTTGATGATAGAAATCAAGCTCACAGTTGTATCAGCTTGGATTCATTTCAGACATTCTGTGGCAGAGTGGAGTCCTGTATTTTACAGTCCCAGTTACTCTATGAATCAAAGGTTAACAAAGTGTGAATGCTTGTGAACAACCTGAAATGATTCTTTTCATGAGGTAATGTATTTCTTCTGTCACACACGTGCCTATTGGGAGGCTGTTAGAGGGCCTAAATAATAGTAATACCACGCCAGACCAGAGGGTGGCAAGCTGCACTAACTTTCTCTCTCTGTCCTCTGCAGACTATCTCCTGGAAATCCCACTAGGTGCTGACACTATTGATGACATCACTTCTGGCGCCAGTGTCATGGATGGCATCACTTCCTGTCCACAAAGACATCACTCCCGGTTCTGGCGCTATGGATGACGTCACTTCAGGTCTCAATGACATCACTTCCGGTTCTGGTACAGATGACGCCACTTCCTGTCACAGTTTTTAAAGCCGCCATCTTATCAAACCAAAATCAGTTCTGTTTTGAACTTCAACCTGAACACAACTCATCAAAATGAATCTTTTGCAGCCAGGGCACAATATATGGGTTGCTGCCCTAAACCTTTTTTGATGTATCCGTGCCTTTTTTATTACACTGCATTAGTCTGAGGCAGTATTAATTTTGCTTTTTCTTATATAACACTAATGTACAAACTCTTACAAACTCCAAGCAGTTCATTGCAATGTTACCTGTTACAAATATATACATGCTGTTTGGTTCTTCTGTCTTCATATTTATATGAAACAGGACCAAAATAAGTACATTTGTGATGTTGACATTCCTGGTAAATAAGAAATATGGATACACATCACTAAAGCTTGCAGGGCCTACTATTGTAGCTAATCAGGGTGGTACGAATCAGGTAACAGCAGAAAGGCAACATCACATTTGATCTGAATCCATCCAACCAGTTTACATGTTCAAAAATGAGCACCCTCATATGTGACACCAAGGAACAACAACAAGATTTATTTATATAGCACATTTTCATACAAATAGTGTAGCTCAAAGTGCTATACATGATGAAGAAAGAGAAAAAAGACAAAGTAAGAATTAAAATCAAAGAACACTAATTAACATAGAATAAAAGTAAAGTCTGATGGCCAGGGAGGACAGAAAAAACAAAAAAAAACTCCAGGCGGCTGGAGAAAAAATAAAATCTGCAGGGGTTCCTGGCCATGAGGCCGCCCAGCCCCCTCTAGGCATTCTACCTAACATAAATGATCTTCTCCATTGCTCCCCACCTTTCTTCTGTCAGTGAATTAGTTGATTACTACAACAATGGGCTCCACAACATCCTTGAGACCCATGCCCCAGTTAAATCACGAGTGGTCTCTTTTGTAAAATCTGCCCCGTGGTTTACAAGTGAGCTTCGACAGATGAAAAGAGCTGGGCGAGCCCTTGAGCGGTGCTTTGTTGCAACTAGTTCAACAGTCCACAAATTAGCTTATCGGAAACATCAAAAAAACTACTCCAGGGCACTGACCACTGCTAGATCTCAATACTTTTCAAATTTAATCAATAACAGTCCTAGAAACTCCAAACATTTTTTTTTCGTGATAAACCATTTACTCAGTCCTCACACCTATGCCTGTAATAATTTCACAGAGGAGCAGGTGCAAAAATTTTATTGAATATTTCACCTATAAAGTGGACAGCATCCACTCCCCATTGTCTGCCGCCAGCCCTCCATCGCTGGATGTTTCTACATCAAAACCAATGGGCTGCCTCTCCTAGTTCCTCTGTACCACAGTTAGAGAGGTTGAGGACATCATAGAGAGGATGTGACCTTAAACGTGTTCATTGGACCCTTTTGCTACTCCTCTGGTAAAAGCTAATCTATCAGATATAAGCTCTCTTATTGCTGACATCATTAATTACTCTCTCCAGAGCGACGTATTCCCACTGGCCTTGAAAACCGCAAAAATCAGACCTCATTTAAAAAAATCCTCTTTGGATCCTGAAGTGATAGCAAACTATCGTCCGATCTCCAATCTTCCATTTTTGTCTAAGGTTTTGGAATAGGTTGTTTTGGTTCAGCTTCAGGATCACCTCAAAAAATTCAATCTGTTTGAAAAATTTCAGTCTGGTTTCTGAACTTCTCACAGCACAGAGACAGCTCTGATTAGAGTCACCATTGACTTCCTGATGGCTGCTGATCATGGCTCTACATCACTCCTTATCCTGGACCTTACAGTGGCATTTGATATGGTAGATCATAATATTCTCCTTCATCATCTTCACTATACAATTGAACTCTCTGGCATTGCTTTCGAGTGGTTCGAGTCCTATCTTACAGACATAACTGAGTATGTGGCCTTAGGGGATGCTAAATCTCATACCCACACTGTCACCTGTGGAGTCCCACAAGGATCAGTCCTTGGGCTGACCCTCTTTAATATCTATATGCTACCCCTGGGTCACGTCATTCGCAAGCATGAAGTTCCATTCCATTGCTATGCTGATGATACACAGCTCTATGTGAGACTGGATTTGACTTCTCTTCTCCCTGCCCCGGCAATGGACAAACAATTTTACACTGATGCTGCAATCGCGCTTCAGGATACACTTCAGTGTGACGTTCCTGTTGGGTAGGGGGGATCCCAAAATAGTTCAGAAACCTCGCAATATGAAGAAGAAGAAGAAGAAGAGGAATATTCGGCTTCTGATTGATAAATGTGCTGCCCACCACATACTTCCACATTCAGATAATGTTCAAGTTGAATTCCTCCCGCCCAATTGCAGAGCAGTGCTTCAGCCATTGGGTTTGGGCATCATTCGCACCCTGAAAGTGCATTATTGCAAGGAAATGCTGAGAAAAATTCTCATCAGCATAACTTGTAGGCAGGAGGAGATCTAAATTAACACAAAAGAAACTACTGAAGCTGCTTCCATTTCCAACATCCTATCTTAACCAGCGTTTTCTGCAGTGACAGCAACCAAAATGAGATTATGGAGTAGACTGAACATAAGCAACACACTTCGTGTGTCACTGTCTTCCATTGTCCCCAGATGGGATCTTCTGTTTGCAGGAAAACAAGTTCAGGGCTCCCACTGATTCTGCATTATGGTAAGCTGTATAATTTCTATTACGATATTATAACTTAATAATAAATGTAAATTGTGTATAAAACTACTCTACAAATCCGCCCCAAAAATCACCCCCCATAAACAACCCCCACACACACACACACACACACACCGGTCCCTGGAAAAATTTGCTTCTAGTAAAGTGGTCCTTGGTGTCAAAAAGGTTGGGGACCACTGGTTTATTAATCCAAATAGTTCATGGTGAATCCAGAAAGGTATAAATGGAAACAAGTTAGACAGAGAATTGCTGGCTCTTTTCTCATTTGAATCTTATTGCTAATAAGGGCCATTAAAATCACTGAATACAGCTATTTAGTTATAAGCAAATAAGGATGGGGAACCTTAAGAAGCAAGACCACTAAAATGAAGCAGTAAAATGTCACTTGAGCAATAAATGCTTCATCAGCAATATGTTACCTCTCTTTAAGAAACAGTTGCAACAAAAACCTGCAGCCACTGCGGCCTCCATTACCAACATTACCTACCCCGATATACAACATTTTTAGTACAAAGTGAATGACTCAAACTGTGTGGCAAAGCTCTACTAGCATGATACCAATTCAAGTTACTTGCTTGACTCTCCACTTTCTAAAAATATCAAGCCACAATAGTAGAGACCAGAGAATCAGCTGTCTAGTATGTTATTGTCTAAGACAACAGAACTTCAAGATTTTCCTCTCACTGGAGTTGTCGCTAAAAATGTAGTCTTTAACATATTCTGCCTAGTACTGGGACCTACCAGCATCTATCACAGGCCACTGCTGTACTGCCTCATACAATAATATACAAAAGGACTCAGGCCACAGGGAGCCACAGTGAGTAATGGTTTCCTCGCAGCCAGTCTCTTAATTACAGACTAATTTGTATGTATAATTGTAATGCACTAATAGCATAATTAGACCTCTGTTGTCCCAATTTCTGAGAACAGTGATTGAGTGCATTATACAGTATGAGCATTCATTTTATGAGTCATTGAAGAGACCTCCATTCTCTCCAGTTCATCAAACTCTATGCTGCCTCTTTCATTTTCTAAGACACTAAACTGTGAGGCTTCATTTTCAATAAACTTATATGCAATGAATCCTGCAGAGAACATATGCAGAGAAGCGACTGTTGTCTGAGCCTGCTTGACTGACATTACTTGCAAAGGAATATGGACAAATACCAGTGGTGTTTCTGCATGAAGGGTCAAGCTAAAAGTAAAGGCAATTTGAAAATTACGCGGTAACCACAACAGATAAAACCTGACACGGTGCAGCTGTCTGGAATAGTAGGTTCATGGTGAAGCAGCAAATGGTTAGTTTTTATTTCAAATAAATAATTATACCCCAAACAGGTGCAGGCTCCGATGCAGATTGGTTAGGAGCCTCAATCGCACTATGGAGGAAGCAGCTCCTTGCACCTGTGTTCAGTTAGGTGGTCCAGTATAAGAGGAGCCTGCAGGACAGTGAATGGGGAGAAGGAAGGAAAAGAAAGAAAAACAAATTGGCCAGAGAGAGAAAAGGAAGAAAGGTGAAAAAACTGGAGAAGGAGGTTAAAAGTGAGAGAATGAAGAGAAAAGATGCAGGATGGAATAGATGTTAAGAGAGAAAGGAGAGAAAGCACAGAGAGAGAGAGACAGGAGAGAGAGAGCTCAACTGAAGTGTATGAAGGCAGGCATTTGGGAGTGAGCCTCAGGAGCTTGAGGCTGAGGAAGGGACGCTACTATTGAATAATCACCAAGGAGTCGGAGCGGTCCAAAATGTGATTTCACCTGCAGACGCCAAGGAACAGGCAGCAGGAAATGTGTGTGTGTTGCATACAATACGAGAGCGTACAAATGCAGTTTGTCTCAGAGAGGCATTTATTTCAGACAGCCTCAATCCCGCCAAAACTATCCCTCTAACCTTGTGTGCTTATTCTAAAAACCAAATCTCATTAAGTCTGCTTAACTGTGAAAATCAGTGAGAAAATCTTTGAATCTGGCAGACCTCTGGCGAGTTCTGACACATTCACATCTGGAGATAGCTTCAGTTGTAGGTTGCAACACCTCAGGGCCCTAAGTCTGTACAGAGCCCAATGATCTTGCAGTTGAATCACGCTGCTCAGTACTAATAATGCAGGTACCCTGCGGAGGCGACTTGCATGCCATCGGGAACCATCAGCCAGACAAAACGTGGTGGGACCTAACTGCCTTATTACTTTTAAAGGAGAAGACCAAAAAGATTTTAACTTATGATCTCGCTGAGGCCTCTAGACCCTGACCCAATCTGATACAGTTATGTCTGGCATTTTGACCCGGTGTGATCTATCAAAGTGTTGCTACATTTTATTCTGGCTTTTGTGCTCGTTGTTGTGTGTATGCACTAGAGTGGGCAGAGATGTTTGAGCATGCAGATGATTCAGTGGAAGCTGGAGTACACGGCCAATCATAAGAGATGCAGGTGAACTGCCTGTAGTTGTGTGCTGTGTAGCTCTGTCGTGAAGAAGTGTCTGGAGAAGTGCCGAAGGAAATGTGCATCCATCTGCCAAATGTGCTCTAATTCCAATTTTTAAAGTTTTATTTAGATGTTCTGCCCCCACCCCCCATTGGTCCTGATGGTGTTAGAATGCTTTGTGATGATGTTAAATTCCCTTGTTTGTCAAAAAGCTTATAGATTCACTGGAAGTAAATTGTGGACCATTGTCTTTTGAAACAGCCACTGGCAAGCCCCGGCAAGCAAAAAATGACTCCACAATCACAGCTCTGGTTATAACTGATCCAAATGAGGCTACTTCTGGCCACTTAGAATGTAGGTCAAATGCCACAATAAAAAAACGCTGGTGATGTGGAACACCATGTACTGTAACTCACCGCAGATGTCAAGCTATATGTGTTCCCAAGGCTTAACAGGCCACTGAACAGGCTGCAATGGGGGCATAGGTGGATAACCCATTTTACCACTAATAAAGCAAGCAGGGCAGTCCTTAACCAGAGCTTCAATATCAGCATCAATCCCTGGTCACCACACAAGGCTGCAGCATTGTTGCTTAACATGGACAATACCCAAATGGCCCTCATGTGCCACAGCCAGGACATGTGCTTGGAGAGACCTTGGAACTACAGTGCAGAGACCACGAGCATCACAGCTTTCATTCTAGCAAGTGAGGTCATCCTTGACAAGATGGAATAGTGTCACCTCAGCCAGTACTTGAGTGGGCCACCCCTGTCTGACAAAAGTATGAAGTTGAATGATCACAGGATCTTGCTCTGAGGCATGCTGCAGCTTCTGGAGTGACACCATGGCCTGTACAGGTGTGTGAAGAAGCTGAACAAGTTCAGGCTCAGCAGAATCAGGACAGAGAGCTGTGGCTGGAGAAGCTGAAAACTGAGACAGTAGGTCAGCCACCACATTGTGGTATCCAGGGGCCTCATGCATAATGCCGTGTGTAGAATTCGCACTATAACATGACGTAAGCACAAAAGCCGAAATGTGCTTATACACAGAAAAATCTAGATTCAGGAATCTGTGCGTATTCCAACTTCCACGTTCTTCCGCTCCATAAATCCCGGTCAGCGTGAAAAGTAACGCTTGTGCACGCGCCTTCTGTCCTGCCCCAACTCCTCCCAGAATTACACCTCTTTGAATATGCAAATCAATATAAATCGCCTTTAAGCTCAGCCTTCTGTGAAAAGACAATAGGAAAAGCACGGGGGAAAATATAAGAATTTCAGCGAATACCAAGTGGAGGCAAAGGAAAAGCATACTACTTGTTGATTTAAACAGTGGTATAAACAACAAAAGGAAGTTGATCGATTGACATAGCGTGTCGGACAAACTCGAAAGCTCAAGTTCACAAAGTCGCACAGTGGCAAAATAAAAAAAAAGTCACATATCAAAGTTGCCGTGAAAAGGCGAGTTGTAGCCCACCTTCTGAGCTTAGGGTACAGACAAAAAAAAAAATAGGCACATAGTGGGAAAAAAGCACAAAATGTCAACTTTAATCTCGAAATTTCCACTTTAATTACATAGTTTATTTTGTCATTAAAGTAGAACATCATAAACTTCATCTTAAAATCATTTAATTTACTAGTTTCTCAAATCCCATTGTAACTAAAGTAGCATGTTAAATGCTTTGTTTTGTGTTTGATCTTCAATGTGCTGTATGTGCGTGAATCATTACTTGCTTCCGTTTTTTCTCTTTCTTCGACGGGACATAGAATCCATTACATTCGTGATATTACAGCTCTTTGAATAATTCAAATACTGAGATGTATACGTGGTATCATTTTCATGATGATTGGAATGAAAGCATGTTATTAAGATCACGATGGCGCAGTGATTGTTCATGTCTCAGCAAGAGGCTTGCTGTGCCATGCGCAACCTTCGATGAAATAATTTATTTTAGCAGTACTGTCTCTTTCAAACATACTAACCTGCAATTCCTGTCCTTATTTTTCTTTCCCCAAATACCCAATCGCCACACAATCAGCTCTATAATAGATGGTAAGCCATCTGTAAGCTTACAACAACGATTCTTCAAAACTTTTAAGGAACATTGAAATATCTTCATAGTACATGTTTAATTATTCTATCCGTCTGTCTTTCCAGTGTTGCGCCAGCCTCAGTAAATATACAGTGCAAGGCAGGAACAATATGTGAACTTGCCAAAGCTGCGGCACCATGTCCTCACGTTTAATTATTAACAATACAGATTATTTAAATGAAGTTTTATCTGTATAATATAATCAACATATTTTGCTGCATTTCATCTTAAAAATGATATCGTCATCATATGTAAATACGCGCTTTATAAAGTGGCACAGGTTGTGCAATATTATAACTGTAGTGCAAGATTACAGTGGGGTAATTGTACTTATAAGTACAAACATTTCTGCAAGGAGCAATTGATTGAGTGCATTTATAGTTCCTTGGATGAAACTGTTTCTGAACCGCGAGGTCCGTACAGGAAAGGCTTTAAAACGTTTTGCCGTTGGTGAGGCAGTGTGGGCTTGATGCTGTATGCTGATAATTCTCTTTCCGATCAGCTGCTGCTGTGATTACCCACTCAAATACAGTGATATAAATACTCCGAGTGGTGCAGTGAGAGTAATATGGAAAAAGATGATCCACTGTGGCAACCCTTAAAGGGAGTAGCTGAAAGAAGAAAAAGAAGAAGAATATGGTGCAGTGAGAGTAACAACACTAAAGCAGTTATGGTATTTGGAATACTATGGCTATTCCCTGGACCATTATATTGTTACAAGTTAATTACAATCAGATGCATTACACTAATAAACAATATGCGATTAGTTTCAGTGTATTTATAAAGCCTCGTCAGGAAAATAAAGAGTAACTACACAGGAACAGTAGCACTGCTTTGACGCTGGGTGCCGCCAGTCTGCAAAACTGTGGAGAACTTGCATACGACAAGATATAAGGTACCGTGGAAAAGTGTGTGGCTTTACCTCAAATGAGTGTCTCCTTAGAATTCCAAGAACAAAACTTAAAAGAAGTGGTGAGGCGGCCTTCTGCTGCTATGCACCTAAAATCTGGAATAGCCTGCCAATAGGAATTCGCCAGGCTGATACAGTAGAGCACTTTAAAACACTGCTGAAAACACATTACTTTAACATGGCCTTTTTATAACTTCACTTTAACTTAATTTAACTTAATCCTGATACTCTATATGTTCAATTCATCATAATAACTATTCATGGTGGCTCTAAAATCCGTACTGACCCCTACTCTCTTTTCTGTTTTTTTTCCAGTTTCTTTGTGGTGGTGTCTTGCGCCACCTCCACCTACTCAAAGCTTCATGATGCTCCAACAATGATGGATGGATTAAAAGGTAGAACTCTACGTGACCATCTTCATCAAGCCCTTCCGTGAGAAACCTAAATACAAAGAGGTCTGTTTTATTTATGTTAGGTAGAATGCCCAGAGGGGACTGGGCGGTCTAATGGTCTGGAATCCCTACAGATTTTATTTTTTCTCCAGCCGTCTGGAGTTTTTGTTTTTCTGTCCCCTGGCCATTGAACCTTACTCTTATTCGATGTTAATTAATGTTGATTTATTTTGTTTTCTTATTGTGTCTTTTTATTTTTCTATTCTTTATTATGTAAAGCACTTTGAGCAACTGCTTGTATGAAAATGTGCTATATAAATAAATGTTGTTATTGTTGTGTAGGTTTTATATATTGCAATTTGAACGTGGAAACATTCTTATGCAACATTTCTGTGCGTATGCACCGTTTATGCCAAAGGCCCTAGGAGTTTGCTTGAGTTTAAAACTGTATTGCTGGAAACACTCAGACCAATGGTACAGTCTTAGTGGCCTGTGGCAGAACCGAATGTAGCAAGCAGTGTAGTGAGGGCTTGGTGGTCAGTTCTACATACAAATACACGGCCATACAGATACATGTGTCATCGTTCACAAACCCAGATACATGCCAGTGCCTCTTGCTCACAGACTGAGTATTTCTTTTCACCTGGACTAAGGTGTCTAGAAGCAAATGCCACAGGTTTCTCTGTCCCCTCCTGAATCTGTGACAGTACAGCCCCAAGAGCAGCTCCAGATGCATCACAAGTGACTAGGGTGAGACTATTGAGGTCAGAGTGTGCCAGCCTTAGCTGAGCCTTTAGTAACTGAAACACCTCTGTGCAGGCTGCAGTCTATGCCCAGGTAGCATCTTTTTTCAAAAACTGGCATAAGGGTGTATTAGTGGAGGCCTTTGCAGAAGGAAACATAGATAGTATGGAGTGTCACACATGTGCGATTAGGAAGCAGTCAAAGAGCCTAAAGGTGAGCAAAACATCGCAAGATAAGGGGTTGTCACGTGGTGCTTACCTGAACTCTCTTTCATCAACAGAAAACAAGAGGAAAAAGAATCCAGCAACTTCCGGGTTCCAAAATGGCCACAATGATGTCACTTCCGGCCAACCTTTATGACATCACTTCCGGCACCCACAAACCACCTCACTTCCAGCTCTTCAGAATGAAATTGTTTCCGGTTCCTGCTGCAGTGCCAACCATTTCCTGTCATATGTTTTGTTCTGCTATATAACCGCCATTTTGTATCAGTGAATTCATTCATTGTACTTTCAAGACTTTGAATCACTGCATTTTTCTCATATTGTCTGAATGACAATATACGGGGACGGTCCCCAAAACTTTATTTTTGTATTTGTGACGTTTATTCTACCACAGGAGTCATACCCAAAAATGAAACAACCTGTGCTACTGATGTGGGCTCTGGAATTCTCTGAATTGCCTCCGTGTTAGACTGAAGTGGGGTTAAATCATCTGCAGACAGTCAGAAACCCACAGACTCAATTGAAGGTACTGAAAACACAAATAAATTTATTACCATTAAGAGTGAGATTATGCCTGGCCAGTGCTGAAAACACTCTTTTGAAATGCTCATCATGGGTTGTTGCTGTCGGACCATGTATAACTATATCATCAAGATAAATGACATTCCTGGAATCCCCTGCCAAGATGGCTGATATTATCTTCTGAAAGCAGCTTGGGCCTGAACTAAGTTCAAATGGCATTCTGGTATATCGGAAAATCCCAATGTGAGTTTCAAATGCAGTCTGGTCTCAACTACTGGGGTGGAGTGACACCTGCAGATAACCCTGACAGAGATCTAATTTAGTAAAGAAACAAGATCCATAAAACTGAGTAGTTAACTCCTCTGATGTTGGCAGAGGGTATTTGTCAGGAATGACTGCCTTGTTTACTGCCCTTAGATCAACACAGATTTCGAAGTTCCATTGACTTTTTTTTTTCAACAACCAAACTGGAAATCCATGGAGCAGCATTAATAGGTTCTATGAATACAGCCTCTGGGAAGAATTGCAGCTCAGCAGATACTCCGTCACGGAAAGCCAGTGGGATGTGGCATGGTGGCTGGACGACAGGACACACAGTGGGATCTAGTAAAGGCTGGTGATGAAAAGCAGAGAGACAGCCAAGTCCATCAAAAAGTGATGGCCACTTCTGTTGCCAAGGGGAGCAGACATTAAGAATTACAGATCCACTAGTGTCAATAAGGGTGAAACCAAGGCTGTTAAAGAGATCCAGGCCTAAGAGGTTGGCACCATGGCAGGAGACATGAAATATGAATTTAGGAAGAAACTTAGAACCATAGCGTACTGACAGCTCAACTGAAACCACAATGTCAGTTTTAGAGCTGGCATAGCCACAGAGAATGGTGACTGGAGCAGATAGCTGGAAAGCTGGGAAAAACTGTTTCCTAGTCTTTAGATTTAACAGAGACACTGTTGCCCCAAAATCTAGAAAAGGCAAAAGACATATGTTGTCTAGTTTCACTGTGCAAATTTGCTCAGCCAAGTGATCCCTAATAAATTAATCTTGCCTGTCTCCAAACTTGCATAAACTGGCTAAACCCCTTAAGTTGGCCATGTATTGGTGAATCAACTTCCCTGCCTGCTGTCGCAGTTTACGAATAAGATTCGGAGGAAGAAAACCCTTTGTGAGCAGGAGAAGTGCATCTCAAAGAGAGTCACAGCAGTGGAGAATGTGGCTGCCTTCCACAAAATCTTAAACACACATTGTTCCCTTCATTCCCAGACAGTGTTGTAGCAAAGCTCTCTTGCGAGCATCACTTACATTTTCCAAATCAAGAGCCAAGAGGTCAGTTTCAAAAGACTCCTGCCAGCGGGTCAAAGGCAATGGAAGCTCTCCAGGCACAGCAAGAAATGAAGGAGATGGTGGAAGTGAAAATTCAGCCATCCTCATCAACAAAATGTTGCATAAAATGTGAAAGCATACAATTGCAATTTGTCTCAGAGAGGCATTTATTTAGGACAACCCCAATCCTGCCGAACCTATCCCTCTAACCCCAAACACTTTATGGCAAACAAGAACACACTGTCATAAAATGTACATTGCAAACATAACAGTGTGGCTCGGCCTGACGCCTAATGGTTGCCAAGGGCCCAGCAATGGACATGATGGTTGCAAATGATGATTGACTGCACCTGTCGGTTGGGCACCTCCATGGTTGCCAGATCCCATTAGGGGGTAAACTAAGGAGACGCTGGCTTGGAGAAGGCATGGGATTCATGAGTTTTAAAGACTTTTTTTCTCTGATTTGGTTTAACCTTATTTTTATTGGAATAAATTTATATAATGGCTTTTTAGCCCCACATAGACATGGACAGTTTTTATAGATTATCTATTTATTTATTGAAGATTTGACTGCACTGTACTTTAATTTGGGCACTGTTGTTTTGCTTGTCTTAATAAAAGCACTGTTTCACCTTTGGACCTACCCCTTGCTGTATGCGTGGGGCTTCATCTACCTGGCACATCTGAGCTATGGGATTGATGGTGGTGGCTTAGGAATGCAAAAGGGAGCATGGAGCCTACCTACATTGTCACAAACTGATAACAACACGTTCATGATGGCTTATAGGTAGTTCAAACAAGCACAGCACAGTGCTCAGCCATTATTCCAGTTGTAGCCAAGGTCAGATGAACATTAATGCTGGGCTACGTGATTACACCATTGTTGAAAAAGGTGCCATTGTGAGATTTCTTTGGGCAGAGGGAGTGAAACCTGTTGAAAGTCACCAAAGGATTTTGGCTCAGAATGAAAGTGAAAACAGTGTGACTCAACTAAAAGTTTATGAATTGATAGAAAGATGTAAGGTGGGAAGAACAAGTGTAATGGACATCACACACGCAAGCCCACATAAACATGTCAAATGCTTTCTTCAGGGAAGACCCACAGATTACATTGTTCACTGTTACTGCACATTTGAATATCAGCTACGGATCTGTACATGCATGTGTATGATGACTTGGTATACCGTATAGTTTGTCCAACTTGGGTACCCAAACAGCTTGTTTGTCTGCACAAGTCAACATCCCTTAGGTGAATTTCAGCAGGTTTCACTCCCTCTGCCCAAAAGAATCTCACTAATGTGTGTTGTTCAACAATGGTGCAGTCCTACAGCAGAACATTAATGTTCATTTGACCTTGGCTTCAGCTAGACTAACAGAAGAAAGCTGCACTGTGTTTGTTCAAACTACCCATAAGCCACCGTGAATGTGTTGTATTGTGTCAACGTCTATCTGTTGCAGTTACATCACAATTTTCAGATTGCCTTTACTTTTAGCTTTACACTTGTACTTGCCTAGATCAATATTGCTTCATGCAGAATGTGAAGTTGTCTTTGTGCCAGATGCTACAAGCTTGTTTCCAACTGAGGGGCTTTACCAAGTAGCCCTTCTGTGTCCTGTACACTCTTTGGGCATTTGCACATGTGCCACCTGATGTTTCCAGTTTGGTGATGGTGCTTGATGGTCATCACCCATATTAAAATGAGAACTGTATGTTATTGCTGTTTTTTAATTATTGTGCATTTTCATTTCCAGTTGTTGTTGAAGGCCATGAAGCACATGCTAGGAAAGAGTTAAAAAAAGCCCAGCACCATTTGATCTGTTACATTTAGCCACAGTAATTATAAGAAAGGGAGGTCAAAATCATGAATGCATCATTTGCAAAACATTAAACTGCATCTGGATTTTTACCCATCAATGAGGAGGACCAAATCTGAAAACGCCACCAAGGAAGCTTGCCCATGCTCCTTCCACTTCAAATGATGGACCTGTTTCAATGAAGTGCAGAATCCTGGTGCAGAAAGAATAGGTATATAGGTAGAAAATATTTTTTCAGCTCTTTGCTGGCCTCATGCTTTCTAGCATACTCATGAATACATGATGCTTAGCACTGCTGCTGGATGTGCAGTGTGTAGTTCAAGTTGTGCAGTCTGTGTTGTGTGCATATTTGTCCCATGTTACTACAGTATGTGTCCCCACCTCAAAACCATTTCATTCTGAACTTGAAGTGTTGACATCTTAATTTAGGTACTTCAGAGCCAGTAGATTTCCAGAATATCGGGTGGTTGGAAGTCCCTCAATTTATCTAATGTTTAAATCCAAATGGCTGTACTTTGCATGATGATGACAGAGTCGGATGGCACCTGTTATGATTGTGCGCCTTTAATAATTTATTTATTTATTGGGCATGAGTAATTCATTTCTTTTATTACTTTGGAGATATAAGTTAATTTTTATGAGTCCTAAAAATAAATCACTTCACAATGTGCGGTCATTTTGTCTTTCATAGGTGGCGTCATTTTGAGGTTTTGTTGCTGCGATGTCGAGATCTGTTGCTATGGTGTGTTTTCTTGAAGTTCATGACTTGTGATGTCACTATTACAAAAGTATAAAGGCTGTCGACACACAACTATCACTGTCCAAGATTCTCGATAAATACAAAACTGTCTCATGTAGTATTAGTGCATTTTGTTGGATGTTTAGCTAGGTGTTCTTGTCTCATCTGTTGGTTTATTTGACTTTGTTCTCTTTGGTAGCATTAACTTTAGTAAGAATTATGCTTGAAATAAGACCCTGATCTTGGGATCATCCATCTTCTGGTCAACATTTCCTTTCTGTCTCTGCTTTGGTCCATGTCTGTCAGAAGTGTATGACACTGATCCAGTTGAGTCAGACTAGGCACCAGCATCCTATTGTTTGTATTATAGTGTAGTGGCCTGGCCAGGTTAAAGCCTGGAGGGGAAGTGACTGTTGGGTGGGGCAGGGGAGGGTGGAAAATGGCCTGGAGGATTGACATCGGGATATGATTGATAGTAAATGATGGAAAAGGTGCATCAACTTGAACTGAGGAATGGAGGCATGGATTTTCTGGATGATTCGAGGAAGAGCTGGGGTACTGTGGTGTCTGAGCACAGAACCTCAGAATGCAAATGTTCATTTTGCGATTGGTCTGAAAGTGGGATAAGGGAGTCTCTGAGTGAAACAAAGAAACACAAGAAAAATAGCAGAGTAAGCATCGGTAAGGTTTGAGAGAAATAAAAGTTTGTTTGTTAACTGCAAAATCTGATGCCTGTGTTTTTGGCATAAAACCATGAGAACCACCACCCCCTAGATGAGTGAAGAAAGATAGAACAGTGGTGACAAGCATCGGATGGTTTTGTTTTGCCAAAAGAAAGATAATTGGTTTTACTTTGACAGAAGAATCAAACAGAGACATCATTGTTCTTTTTCAGTGAGTTAAGCGAATAGAAGCGAGAGAAATATGGCCTTTGGTAAGCCAGAACTTTTTCACTTCAAAGAAAGTGCGGAAAGTTTCGAAGCCTATTTAGAAAGGCTAGAGCAATATTTTGAAGCCAATGGTCTCCAACGCACGGATGAAAAGACGAAAGCAGTATTTTTAACAGTAGTCAGAAACAGAGCACATAGTTTGCTGATGGACTTATGTGTGCCATTGAAATCATCCCAAAAGTCATTTCTGGAACTAGTAGAGATTATGAAAAAACACTATGTACCAAGAACAAATTTTATCACCAAGAGATGCAAGTTTTATGCTAGAAATCAACTGGATGGAGAATCAGTGAGTGAGTATGTCGCTATTCTGAGAAAGTTAGCGGCAACCTGCATGTTCAAGACTTTTTTGGATGAAGCACTGCATGATAAATTCGTATGTGCCACTAAAAACGCAGAGCTGAGGGACAGGTTTTGGCAGCTCACACCAAAGATTTGACTTTAGCCCTGGCAATTAAAATGGGATTAGCATACGAAGGAAGTAACAACAGTGCGTAACAATTTGCTCAGAGAACTCTTAAAAGTAACATCTTGTTGACCATGAAAACTAAAGGCCCTGTAAAGAAATCGGAGGTCATAGAGAAAGTGTGTTATAGATGCAATGGCAAGGGTCACCAACCTGATGACTGCAGATATAATGACATGGAGTGCCACAAGTGCAATCACTCACTCTTGCCGTGCACGTCAGGAAGGCCAAAATAATAATAAACCCGTGAAGTGGACAAGGCAGCTGGATATTGTTGAAACAGACACCACTTAAGCAGCACTTCATCTGATCCTTCGCAAAGGATTCAGGCAGGACCGCTCGTTGATGGGACATCTCAGCACAAGGGCGATGAAAGTCTTACCATCAAGCAGTTTGAGATACAAGGACAAGAAGCTGATTTGACTACAGACTACAACCCGGTTTTCAAAGGTGATAAACGAGGAACTTAATTTTTTTCTTTAGAGATTAACAGAGACAGTAATAAGCCATACATGAGTATAAATGGTATCAGAGTGAAAATGGAAATCAATACATCTGCAGCTGTGTCAGTCATTTCTGAGAAACTGTACAATTGTAAATTTTAAAATATAAAATTAAGCCCTGCTAACTGTAATTTGGAAACTTATAGAAATGAAATGCTTTCACAAAAAGGAAAAATCACTGTTTTGGTTAAATGTAACGAATGTGTCCAAAATTTAGACTTACTAGTGATTAAAGGTAACATGCCAGCATTGATGGGTAGAGACTGGATCAGTTGCTTAAGGTTAGACTGGTCTCATGCAAACATGGTCACCACTGGAACTGTGACGGAGTTGTGTGACAGGTACTCCATAGTTTTTCAGCATAAATTAGGAACACTTAAGGGAATCAAAGCCAAGCTTTTTGATAAGGATGGTGTGATAGAAAGAGAGATGTCTAAATTACAGGATGATGGTGTTATTAGCCCCATTAGTTATAGTGAATTGTTTGCATCCAAAAAAAGATAATACTGTAAGAATCTGTGGAAATCATAAAGTAACGATCAACCCGGGTTTGGAGATAGAGCAGTACCCTTTGCCTAAAGTGCAGGATTTATTTACAAGACTATCAGGGGTTCAACAGTTCACCAAACTTGATTTGTTGCAAGCATTTCAACAGATGGAGCTGGAGGAAGGCTCCAAACCCTGCCTTATCATAAATACACATAAAGGCTTGTCTTAAATATAAACGTCTATGTGTGGAAGTATGTATGTCTGTCTGTGCGAGGCAACAGCATTAAGCTCAAAGAGCCGGCAAGTCAGCCCCAAGTTAACTCAAAAGAAGAAAGAAGTACGAGGCTACAGCATGAAGCTGAAAGAAAGCGATTCCATCACCAAAGTGAAACCACCGAGGAAAGACAAATGAGACAGAAACTTGCTTAGCTGCTGATAGACAAGGGGGGGCGAGCACATCCACAAAACAAAACCACCAACTCTGCATTTCAATTTTTTTCTAAAGATTTCAATAGTTTCTAGCAGCTCGGGCTTTTTACAGCACGGGCTTACACAGCTAGTTCATATACAGTATAATAGGCTTCCATATGGGGTTGCTAGTGCTCCTGCCCTTTTCCAGAAACTCATGGACCAGATATTACAAGGCCTAGATGGTGTAATATGTTATCTGGATGATATATTGATAACAAGAAGTGACTTGGAAGCCCATCTGAGAAACTTGGAGGAAGTGTTAAAATGGTTGCAGAGGTACAATCTGAGAGGAAAGCAAAACAAGTGTTTCTTCTTGCAGAATAGTGTGTCTTACCTAGGGCATGCTATAGATCAGTGGTTCTCAAACTGTGGGGCTGGTCCCCCTCGGGGGGTGTGAAGTAACAAAAAAGGGGGCGCAAAGATGTTAAAAAAGAAAACAAGAATCGAAAATATGAAAAATACATCTATTGAAACAAAAACAAATTAACTTAAACTACATTCTGATACTAGAAAAATAAATATAGAATTAGATAAATGTCGATAAATGTTAAGAAGGTATAATAAAATATCCATCTATAATATATCATTAATTAAAAAAGAACAAATTGGTATTAGTGGGCTCCTTTCTAAAAAAACTTTAGGGGGGTGTGATTAAAGCTGTTATGAAAACTCGGGTCGCAAATACTTAAAGGTTGAGAAACACTGCTATAGATGCTACAGGTATTCATCCTTTAGATGAAAAAACTGACGCTATTGCAAAAGCTCCAGTTTTAAATAATGTCACAGAGCTTCGGTCTTTTTTAGCTTTATTAAATTACTATGGCAAATTCATTCCTCACTTATTCCCTATTGTACAACCTATGACAGGATTGCTGCTGCAAAGGTGTGAAATGAAACCAGACAGAGGAATGCCAGAGTTTATTTGATGAGGCCAAATTACAGTTGCAGTCTAACAGAGTCTAAGTGCATTAGGACCCACAGTTACCCCTTATTTTAGCTTGTGACGCATCACGTGTAGGAGTAGGTGCAGTAATTTCTCACAAAATGAAGGATGGCACTGAGAGACCAATAGCATTTGCCTCATGAATGCTAACCAAACCCAGGAGAATTTACTCACAAATTGAAGCCTTAGGAATTCTGTTTGGAGTCATGAAGTTCCATGATTATTTGTTTGGCCAGAAATTTACATTAGGAACAGATCACCAGCCATTATTAAAGATTTTGGGTCCCAAGACGAGCATACCCACACTCGCTGCTGCTAGAATGCAAAGATGGTCTCTTATTTTGGCAGCCCATACTTTTGAAATTAAACACAGAAAATAAAAACAGCATAGTAATGCTGATGCATTATCCCACTTGCCCCTGTTGGATTCGAATAAGGAAATGAAACCAAATCCAATGTATAAGGTGTGTTTTCTAGATAAATTGCAGCTTACTATAAAAGAAATTGCACAGGAAACTGGCAGAGACCCTGTGCTGAGAAGCGTAAAAAAGAAAATTGGAACTTATTATAGAAGACGATTGTATTCTGTGGGGTCTTCGGGTAGTGGTACCTCAGAAGTTACAAATTAAGCTACTGGCAGAATTGCATGAGAATCATTGGGGTTTGCAAAGGTGAAGGCACTAGCCACAAGTCTGTTTTGGTGGCCTGATCTAGACAAAAACATTGAGAATGAAGTGTGTCAATGTGATATTTGCAAGCAACAGTGGAATATGCCGGCCGTGGCACCTATACAGACCTGGAAGTGGGTTTCAAGCCCATGGGAGAGAATTGATTTGGATTTTTCTAAGGACCATAAACTGATGTTTTTGGTGGTCATGGTTGCATACGGTAGGTGGCCGGAGATAATCCATATGACAACTACAATCACAACTAAAACAGTAGAAGCTCTAAGGAGTTTGTTTGCATCATATGGGTTGCCACAGGAAATAGTCACAGATAATGGGCCTCAGTTTATGTCCAAAGAATTTAACGCTTTTTTAGAATTAAATGGTTAAACGTAACAAATCCCTGGTATATCACTCTGCCGCTAATGGTCTGGCTGAGCGGTTACTTCAGAATTTTAAAAGATCTCTAGCAAAGAATGGGGCATTGGGAACATGTCACTTCACCACTGTATTGCCAGGTTTTTGTTTGGCTATCGAAATTTACCTCATGTGCATACAAACAAAACACTAGTTTAAACAAAAAAGTGTGGATCCCAGAAGCTTAGATGTTTTGTTGTGGGGCAAGATGTCTTGGTAAGAAGTTGTAGGGGAGGGGGAAAATGGTTAAGTGGTGTAATTTCAGAAGTGTTGGGTCCTGTTATTTATATGGTTCAAGTAGATGGGAACTGTGTAAAATGGCATGTAAATCAACTGCTAAATGCAAAACTACCAGAGAATGGTGACATTGGCATGGAGGAGTTCAATTTAGGCCAAACTGGAGGATTTCTGGATATCAATGATACTGAGATGAACATTGTAGAGAACACTGACACTGACAATATTCAGTGCAACATGGAAATTGGTACTATGCAAGTGCCTCCACCTGAACCTCCACCACAGGTTGATTCACAAGTACACCCAGTTCAATGGCGATGGGCACCACAGAGGCTGAATTTATAAAAATTGTTTTGGGGGTTCATGTAAAAAAAAAATGTGAATTTGGTAAGTGTACTACTGAGCTGTCAATGTAATTTAAGAAGACTGTGTTGACTGGTTCACTGCTCAACCTGGATCTAGTATTATAGAGGAGGAGCTGTGGTGTCCCCACAATGCAAATGTTCATCTTGTGATTGGTCTGAAAAGTGAAATGGGAACTTTGTTTTGTTTTTATACACAATGCATCCTGGGTGTTTCTGAGAGAAACAAAGAAAAATGAGAAAAATGGAAGAGTAAACATCTCGGAGGTTTGAGAGAAATAAAAGTTAGTTTGTTAACTGAAAAGTCTGCTGCCCGTGTTTTTGGCATAAAACCATGAGAATTACTTTCACCTCGAGTGAAGAAAGATAGAAAAGGTACGTGAGGAGGGTTACTCATGTGGAATGAGCAGTTTATTTTGGTCAATTGATGACATCTCTCAGGGCCATAACAATGATACATTCATAGACATTTGTGAATAGTTCAAGTTCCGAGTCGTTCATTTTTTCTTTTACAATTGTGTATTTTTTGTGACTGTTCTGAGATCCCCTCTTTGTCCTTCTGTGTTTTTTTCTTTTCAAATCTGACACATTGAGGTTGCTACAATATTTTTATGATATAAAGGCTGTGTGAACTTGCATGTTTCACTAATCATTAGCAAAAGATGGGGCATAAATTATTAGGTAAGTGAATTATAACCGAAGACTGCATGCATACAAGTGAAATTATAAGATGGCTTGACCAGAATTTGAATGAACTACAGACCACTGATGGCACCAATGCAGAATATATGTACACATGTGAACTGGCTTGTTACAGATGTATGAATTATTGAGAATAGATTTGTGGCCTTTAAGTTTTTCAATTGTTTATTAATTTTATTTTTCTGGAGGTGATATTGTTGTGGCACCATCTTGGAACACTTTCTGCTCCATTCCTCAGTGATATTGTGGCTTTTTTGGAGGGCTGCGATCATGTTGATAGTGTTGGTTTCTTGCCACTTGATCAGCAGTTGTCATTGTTTAGAAACTATATAAGATGGTGGCAAGGTTTTAATTTTATGGTCCCCTGGCTCACCTTTAAAGTAGTCTTTTTTCTTGTTTTTTCATCATTATGCATTGATTTCTACTTTTTTATATTTACTATTCATTTATCATTGAATTAATGATGTATTTTCTGTTAGTTTTATTCTGTTCAGTGATGTAGTTTCTATATGTGTTTCTCTGTTCTCTCATTTCTTGATTTTGTGGGTGGATCGCCAAAATACGGGATCACCAATCCATCACAGTTAAGGGACTGCCCCACGGTCTATAAAGGCAAGCTTGGACTAAAAGTCTAATGCGGTTCATTTTGAATGTCCTGTGGTAGATATTGTTAGGTCTTGTAAGTATTGTGTTTACTTGGATTTTTTGCTCTGCTTCTTGACTTATTTTGTCTGTTTCTTGGACTAATGGAGTGGATTTGCTTTTGGGATTTGTTTGTGTCACCAAATCTTTTTTTGCTTATTGTTTGTATATGTAAACTATTTTTGTTTAATTTATTTCTACTATTCAAATAAATCTTCCTTTTGTAAAGATGTTTTGTTGCCTTGCTCTGTTATAGCCAGGGGCTGATGGTGTTCCCCTCCCTTGTGGGTTATTTTGAGTGTATTCTGGAACAAATCACAGTATATTTTTTGAACTTTGATTTTGAAGTGCATTTTTGAGCTTTATGTAGGCTGAAGCCAGCCACTCTAATGGACTCTAAGCTGCCGTCCGGAGCACCTCGTCTTTGCAGGTTGATGGGATTCAGGCCTCCCTCCCTGGCAGCTTTTGAAGGTCTCATGCTGCTTTAATCACTTTGAGAGATAAATCACAAGATTATACATTATCCCATTGTCAGCATCTTTCAAAAAATGTACACATTAGAAGAGAACACTGTTTTTTAACTATGGTTCTTTCTTTCATTTCTGTTTTGGAAATCTGGTTTGCTCTCTTTATGGTTTACAAACTCTAGCTTGTCTCCTACTAACAAACTAGCCTTTCCCTTATGTTTCTTTCCATTGAATTGTTTATTCTGCACTCTAAAAATTCCTCCATAGCATCTGCTCCTCCTTGGTGTTCATAATAACAGCACTAAAGTTCAGTTTATACCATTGATAAATTATAAATTCACACGTTGAGTGCAGAAATCTAAACAATAAGGTGTCTAAAACACCAAGTAATCAGCCTCTGATTAAGAGATAAGATACAATAAAAACCTGAACCAGATGACAAAAGCTGTTTTGAAATGTCTGGCACCATTAAAAGTAATTAGCATTTGTATCTTGCTTTTCAATGTTAAAATACCATGAACTTTCAACTTGGATAAATCTGGATAAAGAAGCAGAATTCAAGTATTTATTGAACTCCAACAACCTAATGTTCTTTTGATTGAAAGGGCAGTGATTTAATTTTTTTCTCCTTTTCTTAGTTGCTTTAAAAATGCAACAAAGAACTTGTACAGTATGTTCTTACAACCTGTTTAATAAAATAACATGTTCCATCTGCAGAAATTACAAATACACAAAAAGACAATCAAAGAAAAGACTCGACATGGTACCCCCTCCTCTAGTGCACATTGCTTTCTTTCTGTCTTTAGAAAAGTACGTTTGCAGAAGCATCTCATGGTTTCCACTCCCATCTACAGGCTCACATTGTAAACAGGCTTGTTCACATTTAACTGATGTGCACATATTCAGCTAAGTCTACGTGCACGCTCAAAGTGTCATATTTTAACAAGTAATATACACACACACACAGATATTTACATTTCATAAAGATATTATTTACATAGTCTTAAAAGTGCTTTCAAAGCCAATGAATACTGTGGCCAGTCTCTGCCATATCACACTTTACAGACTTTGTACAAGCAAATGCAAGTGAAATAAGACAGCAGCAACATTTTGTTCCATAGAAAAAGGAGGACTTTTAAAGGTTTGATTTCGAAAATGAACCTTTCACATCTTGTTTGTTGAACTGTTATTGGTGCGAACACAAGGTGGTAGTGTGCCACCATTGTGCTCAGGGGATTTGAAAAGCATAAAAGTGGCCTGTTGTGAATAAAATTAGACAACATAACATACCTGACATTTTTCCTCATGCCCAACAAATCCACAGGGTTGTACTACTCATTTCACTCTTCAGTGGTTAGTTTCTGAGTCATGCTCATTTTCTAAGCGCTGCAGTCAGTCACACTTTAGTCATTTTAATCAATTAGAAAGCCTACCTTTAAATCTTACTATAAATCATTCAGGGTATTCACGTTGCTGCCTGTGCAAATCTCCACACAATGTGCATTCAGTGCATGCATACTGCTTTTGAAATGAATCTTCTTCATTCATCTCCATTCAGCTAGTGTGGTGCTCACAAAACTCATGCTTCTCAATGATGGCTACCTGATGGACCTCTCTTAACTACAGGTAATTTATACAATGCGAAGGTGCTGAATGAACTGGGTGGGTTGGTTTATGAATGTTAACATGGATCAAGAAGGACATTGAGGAGATTGAACATGTAAACTGCCCTCAGAGGTTGGCAATTATTTGCACAGAGACTCCCAGCCATCACTTTATCAGACTGACCGAGCTCTGGCAGCTAACCCGTTCTTCTCACTGAAATATGTGAGGCAGGCACCCCAAGTTGGTTGATTTCACCAGCAGAGGCCCTTCTTTATTTTTATTGTATTTTCTGTATCCAAAGCTGCAGGGAGAATTCTGTTTTAGGGTTAATCATATGAAAAGGTCGCCTCTTTGAGCTGGTAGCAGTATTCCAACCGGCAAAAGCTGAAAAAATAAACTATTATTCATTATGGATCCAATAATGAATAGTTGATTTTATGAGAGGTTGTTCAAAGTCTTCTACTCAATGCGTATGAGTAGTAATAATAATAATAACAATAAATAAATACATTTAAAGAGCTTTATAAAGATAGTGAAGAACCACTACAAGCATCCACCTGGATAATATGATGACTGCCATTTATGCACCAGTATATTCACCACATAGCTATTGGATGGCAAAAGGTTGAGAGAAATAATTAGAGGAATTGAGAATTGAGATCAGGCCGTGGTGGGCATTGTGGGACAGTCTTCTCTTTTTGAAAGATGCACAGGGGTCTTTTATGACCACAGTGAGCCAGGACTTCGGTTTTACATCTTATGCGAAAGGATGGCACTAATGTTTACAGCACAGTGCCCCCGTCAATGTGCTGGGGCATTGGGATCTACACACAGACCACAGGGTAATGGCCTTACCCAAGAGTAGTCAATAAAGAGAAAATTTCAAAAAAGTCTCCTTCAAATAATGGTTGCCCTTAACCTTTTAGTTTCCTAAAAGCTTCAGGCACCAATTCAGAGCAGGACTGTATTCCACTGCAAGGCATACTTACATGTGGAATCATCCGTCATCCTGACAGACACAGATTTGGGAGTGCCCACCCTAAAATGTTAACAACTTGTAAATTTTACATGGTCAGTGAGAATCTGGGAATTGTGGGAGTTGTGTGCTAGCATCACTAACCACTGCGCTTCTATGTCACCTCTATGCACACCATTTGGCGTCAGATATTTTGAGGCTCAGTTAGCTTAAATGATACATTAGCAGTTCCATGCTTCATGCACTATGCTGTCCCTTAGCATCTATATATATAATTCACTAAGGCAAGACAACCATGGAAAGCCGCCGACAAGTGAGACGCCCATTGCGCACGCAGGAAGGAGCCACGCCCACCAACTCTAAGACCATTGGATACGACAACAACTCAGACGTGACAACACAGGAAAAATGGCATCATTTATGTTCGTCTGTCGTAGAGTAAACATGCAGCTCTGAGCCACGTTGACTGTTCATAGAGGCAAGTTTCTCGCGGAAGTGAATCGCTATATGCAGCGTGTAAAACAGTTTGCGAGGGGTATCCCATGGGATCCTTAAAACAATCCTTTAAAACTGAGGTTAAAATACAATGAAGGATGCAGTCTTTAAAAACCAATAAGCCCTGTGCCTCTGTTTCATTACCGTCTCACCTGCTTCACCAATGCCGGCCCAGCAACAGTCGAGACGCTCTCTTAGCAGCTGACCTTCTCTGTGCCTGACCGGTTCACACAGAGGCACCACACGACGCGGCAGGACTATCTAAGAGGAGGCATGTTTGTCACGGATGTAAATCGCTGTATGCAGTGTGTAAAACAGTTTGTTTGTCGCAGATGTGAATCGTTGTATGCAGCGTGTAAAACAGTTTCCGAGGGGTTTCCCTCGGTGGCCGGGTCTCTGTTAGTTGCTCTTGCGAGCGGTCACATGACCAGGGAGTGTGTGTGCTTCGAGAGCGCGGGTGGACGCGACAGCACCATCTAAGAAGATTCATATTTGTCGCGGATGTAAATCGCTGTATGCAGCGTGTAAAACAATTTGTCGCGAATGTGAATCGCTGTATGCAGCATGTAAAACGCTGTATTGTATGTTGCCCTCTCCAGAGTTACATCTTTTCATTCACCTACAGTCGTATACACAATGAAGTAACCAGTCTTTAAAAACGGAGTTTTCGGTTACGACGCACGACTGCATGCACCATAGCAAACTGTTTTACACACTATATACAGAATTTCGCATCCGCGACAAACATGCAACTTCTTAGATGCTCCTGCACTTTGTACACACTGCCCTCCCACCTCGCTACCACTGTGGTCGGGTGTCTTGGTTGATTGTATATAGAAAGGCATCCAAAACCGCACAGAGCAATGAAAAGTCTACGTGAGTCACAGCTGCATCTGGACTGTGCACAGATGACAACGACTCGAGTGACAAGTTGGAAGTGGACACATGAGCATGCAGTGCATACCGGACGAGAAATCAGCAGACTAGCATAACGGAAGCAGTCAGAGTGGACGTCCTTCTCCTCTCCTCCTGTTCCACCCTCCGCGCCTGAGCGCCGCACAGACGATTCTGTGTTGGTTCGTTCCGTGCATTGTTACAATGTTGCTTTTCTTGCTGATTTATTACATTTCCGATTTTTCAAATGTTAATTTTCTCCCTGTGCTTAAAAATAATTAAAAAACCGGCCTGATTATGCGGCATATAGTATGCCGCGGGTTGGCTAGTTCAGAATAATGTTTAAACATTTATATACTTAATCATGTATGCTTTATGTAAAACACGGGTGCGCACCTTTTAATACATTTAGTGTTCTTACCAAGAATTTTTCCTTTTTAATTAAGCTGGTGGTGTTTCCAGTTGGCTCAGGTTTTGGACTTTACTTCATAATGCTGATGGCTTTCCATTTGTATGGTACTGTGATCCTAAGTGTGTCATTTAACTTGCCTGTGCTCCAGTTGTAAAAATATATATGTAAATATATGTAAACAGTTGTCCTTCTTTACTGCAGAGATGCCTTAGGGTGGTGTTCACCCTATGAAGGCACAATAAAATTAACTTTTTTGTGTTTTATTAATTGTGTCGGTCCAAAAAAAGATATGGGCACATCACTGTTTGGTTTTAGTTTTGAAAGAGAACTTTTTCATATTGTTTCTATCCAAAAATATAGCATTCAAAATAGTTTGGCACAGTCTAAACCCAGGTCAGGTTAGGTATATTGCTGACGAAACAATCCACAACCTATGTGGGCCTACAGTACACCGCCAACAAACATCTCTTCTCCTAAAGTACACAGTGACTGCCTTCCACTTGACCAGCCATCAGACTAGACTGTGGCTAAACTGAGGCACATTCAGAAATGTCCAATGTGAACTTTATGTACGCCATCGATCTTCCCCAATTACCTGTTAGTTTTACATGGTTTACCTCTCCAGCCTATGAATGGTTCTTGTTACATGCATGTGTAGTAGTAAGAGCAGTAAAACCAGTGGTTGGTACTTTTATGGCTTTTTGGCACACATCATCTTTGTAAGAGAAAAACAAAGCACTGGTCCTCTGTTCCCCCATCACGTGCTAATGCTAGACTCTGTCCAACCTGGGGAGCTCTCATCCTTCATGGTGGATGCCGTTCTTTTGGGAGTTTGCTTCAGTCCAAAGAGCTTGCAAGCAGCCACTCGATATTTCTTCGACATGATGTTGTACAAGATGGGGTTGATGGCAGCACTAAGGTAAAAGAGCACAAAAGAAACCAAGTTGCAGTACTGGCTCATCTGAGACATCTCCAATGAGTTGGCTTCTGATGACTTGGAAAACAAGTATCGTCCAACGTGGAATGGCAGCCAGCAGAGAACGAAAGCAAATACTACCACCGCTAAAAAAGAGAAAGAAACAAACAAACAAAGAAACAAAAAAAGAAAGTGATAAATGTATTGGTTATAACATTTCTAATATATAAATATACAATATCTATATAATATACTGTACAGTACATATAACATAAAAATAATATATACATGTGTGAGAAGATATAGCAATATAACCAGGCAGCAAGGACACTCACAGAAGACTCTCAATGATGTAAATTATTGTTAAGAATGTTAGATGCTGGACAGAATAGACATTTCTAAAAAGACCTGACAAGTCATAATTTGTATCATCTTATATAATACGCTACTGTGGCTGTCCGTTTGTCTGTCCAGGATTTTAAATCACCTGTAGCTTGCAAACCGTTTGAACTATTGACCTGAAATTTGGTACACATATACTGCGTGACGTCTACTATCCGCTTTCTGGGTGATGATTGACATCCAAGGTTATTCCTCCTTTTATTTTTATTTTATTGTAGAATTGGCAGTGACAATCAAGGCAGCCGTGAGGCGCATGCGTATGGGCACCTTCTCATCCGTATCACCTTCGCAGTCACTTCTCCTACCTCTTCATATTTTAAATCATTCTTGATGCAGATTGAAGACTTAAGTGCCAGCTTAATTGAAAAATTAAGGAAAACGTACTAAGTAATTGCAACACAAACACTGACAATCAGTTTTAACGCAAAAAGATGCTGACGAAAGAAGAGAAGAAGCGGCCGCTAGGGTGGAGAAAAGTAAAGCTGCTCAGAAAGCAGCAAGCGCATCAACCTCCGAGCAAATGAATGCTAAACATACAGAGAAAGGGTATGAAAACTATGAATGCTCAAGTCAAGATACTGGTTTATAATAAATCAACAATCTTTAAAATTAAGCACAGATGTTAGTCTGGCTGCTGCTGATGCCTCATAGATCCACCACCCTGGATTTGAACCCAAGCCTGGTTGTTCTCTGTGTGGAGGTTGCACTTTCTCCCCCATGTCTGTGTGGCTTTTCCTCCTACATGCTCAAAAGACATCCAAGTTTGATAAACTGGCAACCTTATTATTGTCTTTTCTGTATGTGCCCAGTGTGCCCAGAGCTGGTTTCTACCTTCAGCCCAATGCTGTGACCCTTAATTGGATTCCGTGGGGCTGTGAATGGTATGGTATAATACAATCAAGCATAAGCTGAAATGTTACATTTTCTTTTTGCTCTTTTGCACCAAGGCAGAGCCAAGTCCTGTAAAACCCTAAAATACAGTGTTTTATTGCAGCATAACAAAGGTAAATATGCACATAGGCTGCAAAACATCCACAATCGTCTGCAATTAGACATATTATGGTAGATGTTTTGAATTCCAGCTGAACATTAGAAAGAAAATCATTTCTTTCTTAAACAAAGTAAAAAAACGTTGGACGTTTGTTCAGGTCAGATATGCAGTTCATCATTAAAGACTGCTCTGTCAGCTGGTAACTGGAATTTGTGTTTGAACAAACTGGGAGTTCCACTAAGTTCATGCAGATCCATCCATGCAGTATCAAACCCTTTCAATGCAGTTCAGGATTCTATCTGGGCAGCAAAGGCCACAAGGACAGAACTAACTATAGATAGGACAACTGTCCATCACAGGAGATACTCTTATACAAACCTTCATCAGGGAAATTTAGTGTCAAAGATTAACCCAACTTGCATCACTTTCAGAACTAGGTTACCCAAAGGAAAACCCTGGAAGAGATATTGAAAACATGAAGACCCCACACAGACAGCAGTTAAAAGTAGGACCCTGGAGGTGTGAGGCAGAAGCACTAATCAGTGCATCGTCATTTCACCTATTCAGACGACTTTATTTCCTTATGTATAATGTACCTCTGTGATTGACAGGTGCCCTGTCCAAGAGATTTTTCCTGCCTTACATTATATGCTTGCAGGGATAGGCTCCAGCCCCCCTGGCGACCCTGCTCAGGATTACGTAGGCTTACAAAATGGCATGGTATGGAATATAACATACCTGAGTCTCAATGTACTCTGTCTTTGATAAGTGTGCATCATAAGAATGAACTAAATGGAAATGGAGGACACCTACTGGATTACTCCTTATGTGCAGGCACAGTAGAATGACCACGGACACTGTCATTAATTTCAGGTATTCTGTTGAATAATTTGAAGGAACAGTTTCCTTATTTACTTATTTTTGCATTAACTTCGCCTTTAAGTATACCTTTTTGAATTGATCGCTTAAATCTTACTTTTGGGCACAAGTTACTAATGGGTTCTGGCCACGGGAATAATGGGGAGAAGGTTAAAGGGGTAACATAGAAAATTACTACTTGTTCTCTTTTTCTGCCTTTAGAAGACAGGAACACCAGCTAGAAGACCAAAGATGTCACTTCTGGGCAGTGCTGGTCAAAGCCCATATGGAGCCCCACATTGGGTCTTGGTGACGGGAGAGCGGATGGGGGTTAGAGTGTGAGGTTTGTAAAAGTCCAGAGTGCGGGCATCATGAGTTTCACAAGTCTCATCGTTGTCCACAGAACATAAATATTATTAAACTTCTTGAATTACTAAAACAACACTTTTTGGTGTCCATATTTCATGTGGTTCTGGAGTGTGTGCCTCTTAACTTTCATAAACAGTGCCCTAAGTAGCCACCTATGTTTCCTAATGAATTGACCAGCTCTGTTTCCAGGAGAATTAACTTGACTCCACCTCTTCTGCCTGCCTGCCTATATAACCTCAAAAAGGACTGAAAGTAGCCGTTTGGAATAATAATTTCCGCTCCTCAAGACAGAGATTACTGTATCTGTTAGCTAACTTGCCTCTACGTCCTATTGTGGTTCTTTGGCAAGTTTGTACCTTTATTTTCATTGGCACAATAAATGGGGCATCCTCTGGGACCCCAACTCATATTCCTCTTTTTTCTATTTTGTTCAAAATACTAAATTATTTCACGTTATGACAAAATGAAACAAATATAAAATACTTAAAAGTCCCCAAATGTGTGCTCATTACTTAATTTACTTGTGATATACTACATGCAGTATATATATAGTCACATACAGTATGTGTGCCTCTGGACCACTCTCCGTTTAATATACTAATCTGTGGTATGATCTGATATGTAATGTTAAGAGGAGGTGATGGTGCTAAACTTCTCCTCTTATGTTCTATCCACAGAGCAGGGAAGACACCCTGTGAGGGCAACTGACTCCAGCCCTTCTGGTCCTCTGAATATAAACCTTGCAGCTGCCGGAAGCAGGCGATCATTTCTAAACTGAATGCACCTCAGCACAGAGCTACCTTCAAACTTTATTCAAGCCTAATGACTTTCTTTCTCTTGAGACTTAGTATTGGCACACATAGTGCCTCTTTTTTGTTATTTTTGCTTTCTTAAATATAATTAAATATAATAATATATCCATCCATTATCCAACCTGCTATATCATAACTACAAGGTTATGGGGGTCTGCTGGAGCCAATCCCAGCCAACACAGGGTGCAAGGCTGGAAACGAACCCCAGGCAGGGCACCAGCCCACCGCAGTATAATAATATAATTAAAAATAATAATATAATTAAATATAAAAATAAATATAATAAAAAAAATAAATGGAGTTGACCAGGCTGGTGCCCCAAAATTCTTTTAGGTACCTTGCATTTCCTTACTTGACCACAATGTGCATGTATATACCCCACATATAAAAATAATACATATTTTACATTTTCTCTTTTTTGTGCTGAAAGAACACTTTTTCTTTCCTGTGCCATGTATTTTCCAGAAACAGCTCCTAAAATTGAAGAAGGGTCACACATTACGTTGTCAAATTCATGAATGTCACTAACCACAGAACCTAAGTAGCTGTAGGTTTTCATTGCAAAAACTTTCCTAACAAGTAGCCAGTTCTTATTGCTAATGATTTCGATTGACGATTAAGATTCAGATACTGCAGTGGGCTGGCGCTCTGCCCAGGGTTTGTTTACTGCTTTGCGTCCTGTGTTGGCTGGGATTAGCTCCAGCAGACCCCCGTGACCCTGTAGTTAGGATGTAGTGGGTTGGACTCAGATAACCAACCGCCAAATAATAACAAGTGAGCCAACAGATGCCCAGCAAATTCAGGGATCTCAAACTCATTTCCTGGAGGACCACCATTTTTGCTCCAACCAATTTCTTAATTAGAAGACAATTCTTGATGTTAATGAAATCTGCTGCTTAATTCTATGGATTTCTTTGTTTTCTCATTGTGCCCCACTAGACATTTCGCAATTTTTTTTCTTTTTCCAAAGATCATCATCAAGATACTTTGTGGACCAGTGCAGATCGATATTTTTTAGACCTTAATTTTTATTCTTTTCAAATATTTTATTGAAACAGGTATTGTAAGATGCTATAATGCTACAAATTGAATCAAGTTAGCTTGATATGTTGCTTTATAACTCATTATTGTTTAGCTGCTAGTTAAGAAAAAGAAAAAATTAAGGGACCGTTATCTTAAAAACATGTCAATTAAAATGAAAGCAAACTACAGATGTTTCATTAGCAGTGGTAAATGGTTACTCATTAAGAAAATATATGGAATTAAAACCTGCAGCTACTGAGGCCCTCCAAGGTTTGAGCTTGACACCCCTAGTCAAATGTCTAAAACTGATGGAAGATAGCATGAATAAATGTACACATTTGAGACCCATCTACTAAATATAATTTGAGCTAGATGTGCTCATCAACTGAAGAGGAGCAGTTTTAGAAAGAAAACAAAGATATTACTTAGTAAGAATAAAATGATCTGTGTAAAACTGAAAGAGAAAACTTGAAACAGCAGTAGCAGCAGTGTTAATGGAATAATGCGTTATTCTGAGTGCAGGACTGTGACTTCAAATATCATCACCCATCTGTCACACTGCATAGTACATCAAGTACCCATCATTTATTATGTATGCTGTTTCAGGCTTTGACCCCTGCACCTCATTAAAGCCTATTTTCTACCTGCTTCCTGTCCCAACTTCTTATTTTCGATATTATTTGAAGGGTGCATGGTAGTTAATTCCATTAACATTCCAGCTGTGCTTTGCACTGCTTAGTGCATATTAATATAAACTAATAGCATTTTGTTAAAGGAATGTGAACTTTAGAAAATCTTTGCTAAAGAAACAAGCATTCATTTTAAATTGACTCTCTGCACAGCAGGACAAAACCATGATTGTGTTAAAGAAGTTGCTATAATACAAGATAAATAATAATGTGAGCATACGGTAGAAAAAAAAAACTAAAACCTGCTACGATCAGTGTGGACTGCAAGCAGCTCCTGGTGTCATTTTGCTTTTCAAATTGTAACTTACTTTACATAAAATATAAACTATAATAAAACACGTTCTAGTCAGAAAAATAAGCTAAGTAGGCAGTCCTGCTTCTACAGTTGCTTTTGTTCCATCCAGTTTCTTAATTTAAAATCAATCTCGTTTTTAATTCAGATCCACGTCTAAACAGACACCTTGCTGTAGTTCTTTTTGTGCTGTTTTGCAAATCAAAAATAATGCAAGTTTGACTCCTTTTTTAGATTATGAGAGTCTTAGCCCTGCTACAGGTTTCAGAGTTGGGGAGTCTACTAACGTTCTGCCTTTTTTGTTTCTTTTAACTTCCTTTGTTTATTACGAACTTTAATTTTCATATTTTTTCTTTTAAAAGAAGGTGATAAACCTTAAGATAATGGCTAATTAGTGTCATTTTTACTTGCATAATAGTAGTGCTTTTCTCACTACTCAAAGTACTCTACGTAGGCAGTGGAGAACCACTTCAACCACCAACAATGTGCAGCACCCACCTGGATGTTGCGACGGCAGCCATTTTGCATCAGCGTACACACCACACATTAGCTATTAGGTGCTGAAGATGTGAAAAAGATAAAACAAATTAAGGACTGGGGATGAAAGGGGACCAAAATGGATGAGGCTATGTTGGGTAATTTAGCCTGGACATCAGGATACATCCTACTCTTAACGAAGGATGCCCAGGGACCTTTTATGAACACAGAGAGTCAGGGCCACGGTTTTATGTCTCATCCAATGGACATTGCCATTTTTGCAGCACAGTGTCCCTGTCACTGAACTGGAGCATTGCAGTGCACACACAGACCACAGGTAACGTACCTCCTTATGGCCTCACCAACACCTCTTCCAGTAGCTTTTCTCAGATGGTCTCCAATTCAAGTACTGGCTGTGCCAGAACAAGCTTAGCTTCAGGTGGATGACCTGCTCTAAAGTGCCAGTGGGGTGGCTGTATGTGTGTTCTTCTTTACTGAGCGACTTTTAATAAAATACTAGGGATGAAGGGGTTTCTTCTACTCATGTCAGTTTTGCTGATTCCCCCCACCCCCTAAAACAAAGTACTGTCTTTTAATATAAGGATATATGGTTTCACTTTGTTAACCTGTTGACTATCTATGTAGTGTTGGTGCCTTCTCCTTTTGTTCACTGGGGTTTGATCCACTCCTAAAGACATGCATGGCAAACTGACTGGTCAATCTAAATTGACCCATCGTGAGGGTGACAAAGAGTGGACCCTGTCCAGAGCTGCTCCCTGCCCATGCTTAATACTGCTTATCTCAGGTTCCCCACAACCCTGTTACAGAATAGGTGTAAGTAGAATATGGAGAGATGGTGTACTGATAGGAATCTTTATGCAAGAAATTTAATTTTATTTTGAGTATTTGCTCTTAATTTTAAAGTAAAAAGCATTCACACAATCCATCTATCCATCTTCTAAACCCACTTATCCAGAGTAGGGTCGAAGGGAAGCTGAGCTTATAACTCACACATTGAGTGTTCAGTTATTACAATGGAATTATGTCTTATTAATAATACATTTTGTTTGGGTGTGTAAAAGTAAACATTAAATTTATATTTTTACAGCCTTCCTTCAGTAATCTTCACTTAAATAACATAACATACAGTGACATGGCTCACTTTGTCACTTCTTACCTTACAAGCTACTTTAAAGTATCCCACATATAATAGAGCTGCAATCAATTATAGGGACCACCAGCCAAGGTAAGCAGTTATTCCCTGGGACGAGAGGGGGCGCTGACGCTAACAGTGCCTCCTCTTTATTCTGAAAAGCCGCTCGAGGATGCTGCTCAGCCCCGCCCACAAAAACCCAGGGAGGCCCCGCCTTTTCCTGCATTGATCTCATAATACCAAGCACTCCCGGTAGGTGGCTTCTCAAACTGACTGGCGATTGAGGAGCACGGAGCCTTTACTTGTGTTGACTACGGACTGAAGACAACTTTTTTTCGCTTTGTTTTGTTTCTGGGAACAAACGGCCATTTTTTTCATTAAAAATGAAAGGAGTTACCCGGATGAACCCTAACCTTTTCTCTGTGTATATTTTACTGTTTGCTTTACAGGCATGTTTGTTACGCCGTTACGAGCCTTCAGTCTAACTAAACTAAATTAAGTAAAAGGTTTGTTAAGTGTTACATATAATCTATCATAAAACCAACTATTATTTTACTGGTCTAATGATCAAGTGCAGGTGTACGGTGCACTAGAGTCGATTTCCAAATCAGCACGGATCATGACAAGGTGCCAGACTATGCCATTTCTATTGATGGATAAGAGGCTGTAATGTTAGTCAAATACAGAAGCAAACAAGTATAGTACATCAACAATGCAATTTTAAAGTAGTTTTGTATATTAAGTTATAAAATGCATTGTCAATATGTATTGTATTATTGAAGTATATTTGGAAATAGATTGCACTATCTCTCCCAGTTTCAGGTCCCATATTGGGAAGATCTGTATTAAGAATAATTTTTTTCAGTACTTACCGTTCCATAAAATACTGGTAATCTGTTAGCTTGTGATGTTGTTAACATGACATTACAGTATTAAATTTTACTTCATGTTTCTAGCTAACGCAAGTGCTTTAAGCCACACATTCACAAGGAAGGAGGACAGCAATGGCTTCTTTAAGAGAATTTAGTAAGATGATCAAACACTCAAGCAATGCACACAATTATTGCAATGCCTTGTGCCAAACATTTACTGA
Source organism: Polypterus senegalus (assembly GCF_016835505.1). Classification (NCBI taxonomy): domain Eukaryota; kingdom Metazoa; phylum Chordata; class Cladistia; order Polypteriformes; family Polypteridae; genus Polypterus; species Polypterus senegalus. The sequence continues at coordinate 160,960,282 of NC_053154.1, forward strand.
AATCACTCAAACCACTGGGCTTTCAAAAGGAGCAATCCGGTTCGTAAAACATATTAGTGGAATAGCATTGCTAAAACTTCATCTAAGGCAGGGCTCCTCACATTCGGTCCTGCAGTGCTACGGTGGGTGCAGAGGTTTGTCACAACCTGATTCTGTGCTAAATACAGGGCTTTCATCACAAAAAGATGAAAAAAGTAATGGTTAAATGGTTTTATTTGCTGTTGAACTCCCGTGGGTGCTTGAGGGTAGCATGGTGGCACAGTGACTAGTGCTATTGTCTCTTCTTTTCCAAGTTTGGTTCCTGCCTTATGATGCTGCCCTAAAATCTGACAAAGCGGATTCAGTAAATGGCTAGAATGGCATGGATGCTGAAGCAACATTTGTAATGGATAAACTGCCAAAGCACCAATTGTACTGTGGCTTACCTATACTAAATTTTACAAATAAATGATCTTTACTGTTTATAGCCTTTTCCTCTAAAATGTGCCTCTCTTTCAAAATAAAAGCAACTCCACTGGTGACTGGTGACATTACATGTGTCCTGTAAATGGCGTTTAGCCCACAGAGGCTGTGCCCAGTGTTGCTCCACTGGGGTTTGAAAATGACAAGCAGGTTAGAAAACTGAAGGGTGAATAGATGTTCTGTTGTCATATTAACTGTTTTAACACAAGGCTTTAAAAATCACTGATATGTACGACTGCATGTCTCGTCTGCCTAGTACTCCATCCACCCATTATATGCACTGGTTAGTCTTGTATTACCGCATTACGAAGACGGGTGATAAATGCGGTCGTATGTATTCGTTCGTACTTGAATTTCTGCATGTTTGAAATATTTTTGTTAACGCGCATAAAGTGCTGTACATGTTTTTTTTTTAGTAATATCGACCCGCCGATACTCACTACATGGCTTTTAAATGTAAGTAACTTTAAAATCGCTACAACGGATAGGATTTTCAAAGAAAACGTTTTGGTGTCTTCCATACCGGTCATTGCGCAACATTGACCAGATGTCCTGGTTCAAAGCCAGGCTCGGCCACTGTGTGCAAAGTCTCTACTTTTATCAACGCGTTTTCTCCCACAGCAGCTCCTGCTGGAAGAGCATCAAGACCATAACTCGCCTATCGATTGTTTATGCGGGGTTGAACTAATTAAAGGATAGTTGCTCTATACTTGACCTCAACTTGACAATTCGTGCAGAGTTAAACAAGTAGGAGACAGAGTGGCGCAGTGCTTAGTTCAGCGGTCAAACAGCTTCAGATTTAAAATCTGTACGACTTCTTCGAGTCGGCATGGTGTCTTCACGATGTATATGGGTTTTACTCCCACATTTTGACTGTTACGTTAATGTGTCTCTAAATTGACCCGATGGGCGCCCGAATGTGCCATGAGATGTTTTCTCATGAGGTAATCGGATAGGCTCCAGTTTCTTTGCCTCTAGAACTGGATGGATGTATAATCGAACAAAAGATGGGATTAATCAAGCGGGTGGGTGCAAGGCAGCCACAAGAACACCGGCTGATGTATGCCTGCTTTTTTTCATATTCTTGTAGTATCTGCGTTGCCTATAGTAGCTGCGTGTACCAAATGATGGAGTGTCCCTTCGCCAAGGGATGGTTGGTTACGCCGCCACTGTTCCTGAAGTGATTTGCGTTAAGAAAAGAAAGAATGGTATATAATATATAAATGCAAAGAATTATTATTAGTATTATTATTATAAAGTACGCGTAAAGAAAGCAATCGCTTTCACAAATGCGGTTAACATATTTTATATGGATTGATGGATGGATGGATGGATGGATGGATTACGGAATCGTCGCTTTCCTTTCACAGGTGCTCTTACGGCTCCTTCGCTTGTATCCCCAGCCTGTATTACTTGGCAGATCTAACGCCGCTATTGATGTTAGATGGATAGTTAACGAACTGGTGGCGTCGCCAGAAGCGACTTTTTAATGTCTGGGTAGTATGACAGCGTGCATTCATACCGACTCGCATCAGTCATGCATTTTGACTTTTGACAAAACTTTCTTTTTTTTATCAGTTGATAAATGACTAGACTTCTGTTTGTAATTGCGTTCGTTTTTAAGATGCAGTTAAATATTTTGTGAACACGCATTATAAAAGTTTCACTATACTTTGTATAGTGCTTAGCTTAACTGCCGCCTATATTATTGGCTGAAGGCTAACAAACGATCTTGCAACTGATTTGGAAATTGTATACAAAATATTTACAACACAAGGGTTATTTTGGACATTCTTAATGTAGTGGTTTTCTTATCGGTGCTTGGCCCCGATGTGTCTGTGTGTTCACTCTTCGATGGACCGGCGACTTGAACAGGGATTGTCCCTGCCTTGTGCCGGTTGCTTGCTGGCACTGGCTCTAACTTCCTCGCCACCACACTCTTGTTAATCGGGTTAGGAAAATGGATGGATGGATGGATATTAGGTGCAATGTATTAAAATTGACTGTCACCCTATCCAGGGATTATTACTGCCTTGTTCCCGGTGCTTGCTGGGATAGGCAACCGGGTTTAAAAGGCGAATGGACGTTTGCCTTATCATGATGTGGATCTGCCCGCGCTCAAGCCCTGGTTCCCTGTTTTGTGGAGTCAGTATGTGCCCTCGTGCCCACACGGGGTACCGCAGGCACCCCCACACACAGCGGCGACCCCCAACCTGCGTGATCATGTGGTGTCCCGCCCAGGATATGTTCTGATTTTCGCCTCTGTTTTTCCTCTGGGACGCTGATATAAAAAGTGGGACTCCATAATTAAAAACGTCTAAACGTTTTGAAAAGACACACTAGTTATACTGATATCCAAGAACTTCAGAATGAATAATGCGTCAGTCGGGAAAGAGCTAAAATGCCTTAAAAGCAGATATTAACATCGAGCTTGTCAGTTTTGATTAAAATTAAAGTAGGACTGACAATTTGAAAACCTTAACATTTTCTCCAAGATTTTAATGGAATGATCAGCGCCGAGTTTACGGTGGTGAATCTAAACTAAAATGAAATAAGTATGGCGCGATCGCATTTCCCTCTGCCTTACCGAGCATTTTCACAGTCTGCTTGTTGTTCTTATCTCTACTTGACATGTTGGGTCCTATGGTATCCCTCTTTCTCTTCCACAACTTCCTTCCTATGAGGCTATAAAGTATAGTCAAGCAAAAGACCGGCAAGAAGAAAAAAATACTGGAAACCCACACCATGATGGTGAGGAGACCAGAGCGAATTGCGTAGTCGGTAGGTTTGCATTCATTTGTCTCCCATGGGTCAGTACCATCCTCGTGTTTGACACCCACCAGGACGAATATGGGTCCGGCACTAGCAAAGGCAATCGCCCAGAGCAGCAATATGATTCCCTTGACACGTCCTTTTGTCACGACCACCTTGGCTCTGAGCGGAAAACAGATGGCAAAGTACCTTTCGATGCTCAGGGCCGTGATGTTGAGGATGGTGGAGTAGGTGCAGCTCTCGCTGACGAACTGAAAGAGCTTGCACAGCAAGTCTCCAAAGTTCCAGGGTCTGTAGCGCCAGATGCGGTACAAGTCAAGGGGCAAGCAGAGGAAAATGAACAGGTCCGAAAAGGCCATGCTGGACAGGTACAAGTTGGTCGTGGTCCTCATATCTTTGTACTTGGATACGATCAGAATGGTCATTAAATTCCCAGCAGTCCCTATGACGAAGAGGAAAATGCAAGTTGCCGTTACGCCTGTCAAAACTGGGATAGGGAAAAGATTGACCGGATATTCGGCATCCCAATAATCGGAGTCCAACAAAGAGCAGTTGAATGTGCAATTGAAGGTGCAGTTTGTGTACACAGTGTCGTTGAACATCCTGATCCTGATTGCCCGTCAGCAATCCCGGAATTTCACTAAGTGCTCATTGTGGCATGGGGGAGAGGGGCGAAGAGCTGAGAGGGGGTCTAACAGGTAGGAGTGCAGGAGTCAGGAGCAGAAAGCGCTGGGGCGCACAGGTGTGCAAAGCCTCTCGAACGGCAAGTACGCATGAAAAGGTTTGCAGTTCTCTCACTGTATATCGTAGTCCCCATGACAAAAAAGTACCATAAAAATGTAATTTTGAAATAACCGTGTGCCAGTCAGTACTGCATTTTCAATCACGCACCCTGATCGACAAGTCCTGCAAATTAAATTGTTCCTTGCGAAATTGACGAAGGCGTATCATTCTTCCAAACAGTTCCTTCAGAAGTAGCTAAACAACTAAATAAAAAAAAAAACCTTGAAATAGTCCGATAATCGAAAAAATAATAACGAAATGATATAAAGGAAAAAAATCACCCAAGTCCAGAGATACTGCAACTCAGACACGAGTCTCTTCACTAAAGCTTGAAAGCGACAGTTGGAGTGTATTAAAGCGGCGTCCACGCGCATGCGCAGTAGTGAGCGAAGGCTAAGTATTTCTGCATGTTACTAGTAACACATGGAACAGCAATGACTCCTCGAAAAACCTGTGTCGAAATCATCAGCCAAATATTGAATTTAATTAATAACATTATTGAACCTACGCGGTTCCCTGAATATACGCAGTTAGCAGTAGCTGCACTTATACGACAGACTGCGAAATTATTAAGTTATTGTCGGCTTGGCTGGGCTGCGGTGTATTCTGGTCAGATCATTGTTTTAGAGACTTTTTAACTAATACCACGCTCACATTTTAAGCTTCTGTTTATGTATTATACGGTTAATTAGCAACTCAAAATTAACCGGCATGTGCGAGTTTATACGGGGGTCCGTGTGCATCCATAGCCAGTGCTAACGGGGTGGGCAATTGCTCTGCGACCCCGACTAGTCAAGGCTGAAAAAAAATGGGTGGATCAATGTGTAATTAGGACACACGTGTCCCCAAATTCCTTCGCCTATCCGCGCGTGTTGTGATCTCTATTGTAAAAGATCTCTTAGGTGCGTGAATGAGGAAACCTGCGATCGGCGGGCGCCGTACTGTCCTGCCTTGAGCTTTGTGATGTGGGTATGGTCTCAGCATTCGACACAGACAAACAATGAATTACACTCCGTCAGGTTTATGAATGAACGTACTGGATGTTTGTCAGGTTTTAAACAGGATAGCGCGGTGTCGCAGTGTTTAGCGAGAGTTGCAGCCCCAACCGTGTCACTACCTGTGTGAATTGTGCGTTTAAGTGTGGTGTGATGGGTTTTTCTCTAAGTACTCCGGCTTTGGTCAATCATCAGTAACGTGCACCAAGTTGTCTATAACAATAAAAATAATATTGAAAAGAAGAAAATGATGATGATGATGATGAAGAAGAAGACGAATATAAAATGAAGTATAATTTATAATGGGTGGTCAGTCTATAAAATGAAAATAAAATGTATTTATTGAGTATACCCAGTGACTGACTGGTGCTCATTTCAGGGTAGGTTCCTGCTGTTGAAATAAGTTCAGACGACCATAACATTGAATCATGCGTTTCAAGTAAGCGAGTGGCATGGTTTTTCACTTAATCGTTGGATTCGTTGCTAGTTTAGTTTATCTCTTTACATTCACTGCTATTTTTAAAACGATTTTAAAGAAGAAATGAACTTCAGAAAGCCCAAGATTCGTGGAGAAATTATAAACCAACGATGAGTTTAATTGACAAAGGGATGCTGAAAACAGACTGCAACAAAAACCAGCAGTCACAGACGTGCGCGACGAGTGCACTCTTAAAAATAACGGTTCTTTACGGTTACTGGGTTGTGCAGTTCCTCAGTGAACCGTTACTTGACAACGAGAAGGGTCCTTTACATGCATACGCAATGCGATTTGGGGGCTTTCAAAATGTTATAAATATGTAAACAAAATGGACAGCTTTAATTTATAGAGAGCAACCTAGCAGTATACAACAGATCACGAAAACCTGAACTCATCAACTCATCAAATCATGAAGCCATCGTTATTTTACAAATCTGTTATCTTTTCATTATAAAGCCGGATACGGATCTATTTAAAGGTTCTTTCTGGGTAGTTCTTTTGGGGAAGGTCCCCAAGGGTATCGCCTCGAACAGCTTCGGCATTTTTATCTTTAAGAGTAATTAAAACCGCTGGATAAAGAGGCAGCAAGAAGTGCAACGATTGCAAAGAACCAACGTACACAATAACGTACTGGGATAGCTGAACTGGACGAAGAGCAGCAGTAGCACAACGAAGAGAGGTCATTGCAGACGAACTGGAAAGGAAAATATTACTTTTTTTTTTTGCTTTAATTTAAATAATAGGCCGACAAACGGAACCATGTAATAGCCCCTTTGAGAAGAAGACCCAAAACTTTGATGGTGGGGTCTGGGGTAGCGATAGGAGCGGAGTCATACAGACTCAAAAATATAATAAATAATAATTAATAAATATAATTAATTAATAAATAATGAATAAATATAATTAATTTAGAAATAATTAATAAATATAATAAATAATACATAATCCCAAAAATGCAAGTCAGCACAGAGGAGAACATGCAAACGCCACACATATCCTAAAAACGAACCTTAAATCTACAAAAATGTAAAATGCTAAAGGATGTCTTTTACTTTAATATCAGTTGTATTTAAGATTCAAAAGTACTGCGTCCCAATGTAAAGTTCACAGTGCGACTTGTCAGCCTAGTAAATTCGACAGGGTTAAACTCAGCCTTATAGGCTAGTGTTAAAATAATCTTTTAAGTGTGTGTGTTACACTTTCAGTAGTAATACAACACTTGTAAATGTGCCCCGTTTGAGATTAAAAAAAAAAACCTTAATTTTAGTTTTTTGTTTGCTTGTTTTTGATTCATTCACAAAGTCTTTGATCGAGCGCGACTGCTCGAACTTCAGAGGCTCTGAGAGCAGGCGTCATCAGCACCAGGAAAGAAGCGATGGTGGAACGGGACGCCAGCTCACTTCAGGACGTTTGCACATAACCTCTCAAACCGATCAATCCGGCTCATAAACATCAAGGATGTGTTAGAAAAAAAAAAAAGAATCGATAGGGCACGAAATCAGTTGGCTTACATCCATCTGTTTCCAAACCACATTTGGACATTTCCGGTGCATTATCCGATTCGCTCAATAGCAAAAACGTCAGACAGCCCGGTAGCTTCCTAGATAAAAACAGGCAGCGGCCCCGGACTGGTGTTTTATAACTGGACCACCGATAGGTTAAGTAAACAGCACGTTTCCAAACCATAAATATATCATCTTCAATTAAAAAGAGGTTTCTGAATGCACATTAGCTGTTTGACGGGGACGCAGTTCAAAGTACGGGAGAAATTTGCACTCAATCGTAGCTCTGTTTCGCCCCCTAGTGGCAAAGAGTTTCGAAATCATAAGCACTTGGAGTCGAGCATTTGAGTGTGGAAAAAGTCAGAATTCACATTTCTGCACAAAGTATGACGCCTTTTAATGACAAACGCCTTATTAAGAATCGTAACAAAGTACGCACGTAATAAAATACCACAGCTTCAAATAGTAGATACAATAAAAAGGTGTCTAAAGCTAAAAGTCCTGTCTGTGATTATCACTATTACATTTCGTTTTTCTATTTCTCCTGCTTCTTTTGTAAACCCTGACAGCCTATTTATACGAGTGATAAGTTGAGTTTTTCAGTTTGACATTTTAGTTTTCAGAACAAAGAAATGTTTGTGTTAAGGGCTAATAATTGGTGATGAAGAGAAAGAGACTTTGAACCTCTGTTGTCAGAAATATACATTTTGGCAAAAACGCCTATTCCTCACTCTATTTTTTCTTTTCAGTATTCTTTTATTCCCTGAATTATCTTTAAACACTTTACACACTTTTTATAACAAATGGGAACATTTGTCTGGTCTGGTGTGTCCTAAAGAATTTGTTGGATGCTGTTTATCAAGCGGCTCTTTTAATAACAGACACTGTGAAAGAAACAAGAGAAAAGCCTTCACAAATATACTGAAGAAAGCAGTTCCTGTAAATCCAATCCTCAATTAATTTCCTAGAGAATTAAAGCAAAAGAATAGGGAGTGTATTGAGAAATAATAACCTGTTCATTTAAATAGAAGTCTATTTCAGGGTAAGGATTAACTTCTTATAACTGGTTGGAATGGAAAACAGAAGGCACATCAGTAGTCCAGGACGCAGACTCTTAGCTCTGACACAGCTTGCTTCACATCTGGATTCCTGCAGAACACTTTAGACTGTGTTGAATGCGAGAATGTAACCAATGGAGTGGATATCACCAATCGTAGGATATTATTGGATTGTCAGACCTGCCTAGTCCAACACCAGGTCACGGGCACTGTCCCAACAGCACTGTGCACAAGGCAGGAAACAGTCATGGGGGATGTGGCAGGAAAGAAGCAAGGAGAAGGAGCCATTGGACACAGACAGTGAGAGAACATGGGGGCCATGGCCTGGACGCTGGGGCTGTGAGGGCTGTGGTGTTACCCTCGGCACTGCTGTGCTGCCCTGTGAGGAAGATGAACACAGAAAATAAGAGAGAAAATACAATGGCTAATATCAAGAAATTTAAAGGCAACAGAATCTTGGGTCAAGGGGTTCAATAATGGTCCTGGCTGACTTGCTTCAAGGAATACAAACTAACGTATGGGAAGAAGGGCAGCACATAGATGCTCTAGGACTATATGATACATTTTGTTTAGTGCCCATACCTATTCTTTGTAAAGGCCTTTTTTGTCTCAAATAAAGTAGTAAATGGTTCAGCTCCTATTGTAATTAAATCACCTCTTTAAAACCATTTTTTGTTTCTCAAGCACCCCCCAGTTTTATATTAAATTTGTCTGCATTGACTCCACTGTTTCAGGCAGATGTTCAATTTATCTGAATTGTACAAATTGTGGGCACAGAACTATTCCAGTTTAAAAGCAATAACAAGATTAAATACTGTAAATACCTACATGTCTAAAGAAAATGTCATACTTGTGAAACATCTAGATATGACATCTGTATAATAGTGTTAGAAGAGCTTTAATATGATATAAATGACAAATATGGTCAGATTACCTGAACAAAGGGAAGCACTGCATTTGTCCAGCATCTGTCAGTCGTCTATAAATGCATTTTGAAATATTTGTGGTGCTTTGGCACTTTCAAGCCTACTGTCAAATGGCTGAAGATTGCAAATGATTTGCCAGCAACATTGCAGTTGCTTCTGAACAATGAAAATAATTAATTTATTTTGTTTCAGTTTATTGAAGGTTGAAGTGTTTAAAATGCTCCAGTGAATCATTACATTCTGCACCAAATCTGGGTACTGAGCTTCCTTCTGAGTGAAAACAAGGACATTTTTAGACCAAAATGGAAGCCTTAATTAATATAATTAAATATTAAAGTATACAGAAAAAAATCTGTAGGAAAAAGGAAGAAGGAAAAGTGTTGGTAAATTGCCTGTAAGACATGCTTGCTCTTTTTGCATACAAATTAAATACAAAAAACACAATTAATCTATCTATCTATCTATCTATCTATCTATCTATCTATCTATCAACAACAACAACATTTATTTATATAGCAGATTTTCATACAAACAGTAGCTCAAAGTGCTTTACATAATAAAGAATAGAAAAATGAAAGACACAATTATAAAACAAAATAAATCAACATTAATTAACATCGAATAAGAGTAAGGTTCAATGGCCAGGGGACAGAAAAACAAAAACTCCAGGCGGCTGGAGAAAAATAAAATCTGTAGGGATTCCAGAACATGAGACCGCCCAGTCCCCTCTGGGCATTCTACCTAACATAAATGAAACAGTCCTCTTTGGATTTAGGGTTCTCACAGAAGGACTTGATGATGATGGTCACGTAGACTTCTGGCTTTTAACCCATCATTGTTGGAGCATCATGAAGCTTTCAGTAGGTGGAGGTGGCGCAGGCCACCACCACAAAGAAACCGGAAAAAGAAACAGAAGAGAGAGTAGGGGTCAGTACGGATTTTAGAGCCACCATGAATAGTTATTATGAGGAATTGAACATACAGAGTATCAGGATTAAGTTAAATTAAATTAAATTGAAGTTATAGAAAGGCCATGTTAAAGTAATGTGTTTTCAGCAGTGTTTTAAAGTGCTCTACTGTATCAGCCTGGCGAATTCCTATTGGCAGGCTATTCCAGATTTTAGGTGCATAACAGCAAATGGCCGCCTCACCACTTCTTTTAAGTTTTGTTCTTGGAATTCTAAGGAGACACTCATTTGAGGATCTGAGGTTACGATTTGGAATATAAGGTGTCAGACATTCCGATATATAAGATGGGGCGAGATTATTTAAGGCTTTATAAACCATAAGCAGAATTTTAAAGTCAGTCCTGAATGACACAGGTAACCAGTGTAGTGACATTAAAACTGGAGAAATGTGTTCCTTTTTTTTCCTAGTTAGGATTCTAGCAGCTGCATTCTGCACTAGTTGCAAACGATTTATATCTTTTTTGGGTAGTCCTGAGAGGAGTGCATTACAGTAATCTAGTCGACTGAAAACAAACTCGTGAACTAATTTCTCAGCATCTTTCAGTGATATAAGCGGTCTAACTTTACTTATGTTTCTTAAGTGAAAAAATGCTGTCCTAGTGATCTGATTAATATGTGATTTCAAATTCAGATTACAGTCAACAATCACCCCTAAGCTTTTTACCTCCGTCTTGACTTTTAATCCTAATGTATCCAGTTTATTTCTAATAGCCTCATTGTATCCATTATTGCCAATCACTAAGATTTCAGTTTTCTCTTTATTTAACTTGAGAAAGTTACTATTCATCCATTCTGAGATACAAGTCAGACATTGTGCTAGTGAATCAAGAGAATCGGGTCATCAGGTGCTATTGATAAGTACAGCTGTGTGTCATCAGCATAGCTGTGGTAGCTCACGTTGTGCCCTGAGATAATCTGACCTAACGGAAGCATGTAGATTGAGAAGAGCAGCAGACCCAGGATAGAGCCTTGTGGAACACCATATTGGATATCATGTGTCTTCGAGTTGTAATTCCCACAACTAACAAAGAATTTTCTCCCTGTCAGGTAGGATTCAAACCAATTTAAGACCTGCCAGAGAGGCCCACCCATTGACTAAGGCGATTTCTAAGAATATTATGATCAATGGTGTCAAATGCAGCACTCAGATCTAAGAGGATGAGAACAGATAAATGGCCTCTGTCTGCATTCACCTGCAAATCATTTACTACTTTAACGAGTGCAGTTTCTGTGCTGTGATTTGTTCTAAAACCCAACTGAAATTTATCAAGAATAGCATGTTTATTGAGGTGGTCATTTAACTGCATAATGACTGCCTTCTCCAGAATTTTACTTAAGAAAGGCAGGTTAGAGATGGGTCTAAAATTTTCAAGAGCCGAGGGGTCAAGATTATGTTTCTTAAGTAGGGGTTTAACTACAGCAGTCTTAAGACAGTCTGGGAAGACCCCCGTATCTAATGACGAATTTACTATGTCAAGAACATTATCAATTAGCACGCCTGATACTTCTTTGAAAAATTTGTTGGTATCGGGTCAAGGACGCAGGTGGAGGGTTTTAATTGAGAGATTATTTTCTTTAAATCAGGTAAATCTATCCTAGTGAAAGAGTTTAATTTGTTTATAACAGGATGTTGGGGTTTAGGAGGATCCTTAGTGTTGGGGAGATATACTATGTTATTTCTAATATCATTAATTTTTTGATTGAAAAATACAGCGATAGCCTCACAGGTTTTACTGGAAGTACTTAGGAGGCATTCCTTTGAGTTACCTGGGTTTATTAGGCGATCAATTGTAGAAAATAAGACTCTGGGATTACTAGCATTGTTATTTATAATCTTGGAGAAATAGCAGCGTCTCTCAAGACGGACAGTGTTATTGTATTCTGTTATTTTGACTTTTAATATTTCATGGTGGATAGTAACTCAACTCTAGCACAATGTTGCCTCCACCATGTTTCACTGTAGGGATGGCTTTAGACAGGTGATGGGCAGTGCCATGTCTTTGCCAGGTATAATGCTTGAAGTTCTCATAAGACCAAATAAGGGTCCTTTAAATGCCATTACATGCCTTGTACTTAAGAGGGGCTTCTGTCTAGCAACTCTACTGTAAGTGCCTGCTTAATGGTGTGCTGCTAAGGTGGTCATCCTTCCAACAGGATCTCCCATCTCAGCAGAGGTCTTCTGAAGGTCTGTAAGAATGATCATTGGGAATTTTGTTCAGCTCACTCACCAAGGCCATCATTGCCCAGTTACTCAGTTTGGCTGGGCTACACACTCTAGGAAGGGTTCTGGTGGTTACAAACATCTTCCATTTCACAATTATTGAGGCCACTGTGCTCCTGGGAATACTTGCAGCTTTAGAAATAGTTTGACCCCCTTGTCCTGATTTACACTTCCCCACAATTTTAATACAGGGATCTACAGAGATTTTCTTGGGTATTGTGGCTTGCTTTTTGTCCTGACATGCAGTGTGAAACGTCGGATCTTCTATACACAGGAGTGTGCCTTCCTACATTTTGTCCAATCAATACAGTTTGCCGCAGGTGGACTCCAATGAAGTTCTAGAAACATCTCAGGGATAATTAAAGCAAACAGGCTTCACCTGACCACAATATGGAGTATGACACAATATTTGCCATAACAAAGGGTCTGAATACTTACAGAAATGAGAGATTTCAGTTTTTGATTTTCAATAAATTTGCAAACCTTTCTGAAAACATGCCTTCACTTTTTCATTATAGAACAGAGCAGCCTATATTATCACGGCACAAGGTACAATCAAATGTAGTGGCAGCTGAGAGAATAACATAAATTTGAATGTAGACAAACTATAAGTATAATATAAACCTAAACATAACCTGTGCTAACTATATAAAAACAATTCACTAAAAACAAAATGTTCATATCAGGCATAAACGGCTGATATTTCCATTCAGAAATTAAATATTCGACACAATAAAGTGTGCAGAAAGTGAAGGGGTCTGGATACTTTCTGAGTCCTCCGTAATATTACTAACCTTTTTAATCTCTGTGGCACTTTACCAGCTTGTTCAGTTCAATATAAAGCCCTAAATCTCTCCATAGATCAGCATCACCCATCTTAGAGTTTTAGTTATTGTCCCATTTGCTTGCATGTTAAACTTTATGCTTGTCTACATTTGACCGTACTTCACTAGCATTTCCCAAAGTTTCCCTGAATTGTTGTTGCTGCCTTGTCAGTATTTACTAATTCTGGCCATCTTTTCTTTCTGTACTAGAATGATTGTTTCTAACATAATAGAGTGACAGTGTGAGCACAGACCCCCAAAGGACTCCGATGGCACTGTCACACCGAGGGGATTTTTTCAAAACCTAAACTTTCTTAGTTGGTCTTGCATTGGCATCAAAATTCCCTCCTCTATAAAGAAATATTTGAACAAGATTTTCGTTAAAACAAGTGAATCAAAAATAAACAGAGTTGTCATTCTAAACTAAAATTTCTCAGTTTGAATTTACATTTACTAGCCCACTCAGAAGAACAAAATACAATGCTATATGGACATTTTAGCACTGCAAGAGGTCAAATAGATAATTAATTGTTTAATAAATCAGCAACTTAAATATTAAACTTAACAATTAAAAAATAAGAAATGGAATTTAAATACAAGGCTTAAGGTGATGCCAATGCAAACCCAAGGAGTTTAATTCAAACCTTTTATTTGCTTCTTTACTGACTTAGAACAGGCAATTGTGTTATTGACGTAAACCCTAAAGTTTTCATTAAGCTCTCTTTTCTTTCCTCTATGATTATGGGTTAAAATTGAATATTTAATTATGTGAGGCTACTAGCAGACATAGAGCATACATTTCATGCTATATATGTGGTAAAAATTTGTTTAGCTCTTTTGTTGTCTTTCCTCTTTGCCTTATGGAACCCTGATGGTAATGGCAGCAATAATAGTATTATTAATAGTAATTAATAGTATTAATAGTAATTAATAGTATTAGTAGTACTGTCACCTATGAAGAGCAGAGTGAAATTCTTTAACACTGTGTGATGCTGAGGACTCAAACCATCTTGCTTCCACTGTACCTGCTATTGAAAACCACTAGAGGGCATGAGTGAGAAGAGACTGCACATTTCTACATTTGTGTGTTGGCTACATGGCAGGCTGCAAAGTACAGTAGATGCTCAGCCTGCATTGAATGGGGAGTGGGTGCGTGATAGCTGCCAGGAATGATCCTAGGTGTGATGCCACCATTTTCATTACCTAAGGAGAGTATTGTGTAGCCAGCTAGCTTCTCAGAATCAGTGGTCCATTCCAGTCACATAACTGAGGCTTAGGAAAAACTGTAGTAAAAAAGAATTCTTATGAAAATCACTCCGAATTTTGCATTGCATCTACCTTTGCTTTTTTTGGGAATACTAATTTACAACTATACATCTCCTATTGATAACATGGAGACACTTTTGTTGAGGAGTTAATTGATTTGGGATGAGCCTTGTCAGCTGTAACGGGTATGGATGGACTGAAATCCTGAAGCCCCGCAGGCTGGTTAGCATTATTCAACAGGATTAGACTATAAACCTCATGCTGTTCTTTGTTCAGTCTGGAACCATCAGTAAAGGATTTAATTCAAGGCAGGTGACTAACTCACCTTTGACCTTTGACTCACCAAGGCCTTTGATTTATTAACAAACATGTATCAGAACATTTACAAAAGATGCACGTCTCTATTTGCAATCCATTTGCAATTTGTTACTTTTGCTCCCCCTACTGTTCCTCCGGGTGCTCCGGTTTCCTCTCACAGTCCAAAGACATGCAGGTTCGGTGCATTGGCAATCCTAAATTGTCCCTAGTGTGTGCTTGGTGTGTGGGTGTGCCCTGCGGTGGACTGGCGCCCTGCCCGGGATTTGTTCCTGCCTTGCACCCCGTGCTGGCTGGGATTGGCTGCAGCAGACCCCCGTGACCCTATCTTAGGAAATAGCGGGTTAGACAATGAATGGATAGATGGATGAAGTTTAAATTCGCAATGTTACTACATCCCCTTTTTTCCAAAAAAAAAAATAATTTTTTTTCCTTCATTTCTTAAGTGTTCATTTTCCATGTCTTTTGCCATTGCCACATAGCAATTATACCTTATATTTAAACTAATCAACTGTTTACAAATAAGCACAGTTTGGGTTTGTTTTTTTCTACTTTATCAATTCACTACTTATTACTGTGTGCTTGGAAGATCCTGGGGCCACAGGTCAAGAGGGCATAGCCCACCATTGGAGCTTAACCTTTACCACTGATCCGTTAGAAAATCTTTAAATCTTTCAGGTATCTTTACACCCCTGCCACTTCTATTAGATTTTTTTTAAACTTGACTTACCATTTGTTCTTCCACTTGGTGGCTTTCTGGAGGTGGTATACCAGCATCTTCTTGTGTTGGCACTTGTTCTATGTTACAGTAGTCTTCTTCCTTCTCTTCAAAAACAAAAGTGTCACGTTTAAGCGGCCTGAGATATCTTCTGTTATGTCTATACTTCTGACCTATTGAAGTCATAATGTCATATGACCTTGGCTATTGCCGGTGTCCAGCCTTGAGGGGTTCCTATACTGACTGTTGCTCCTGGACCAAGGACAGAAAGTGACTTTGTGTGCTGGTCAATAATAGTCTTTCTGTTTTTGTTGTTGCTCTGTTAGTCTCTTCTTGACTTTCTTTGGGTGTCTGGGTTTCAGCATTGGACTTGTTATAGGGAGGGTGCTTCCGAGAACATGGCCCATCAATAACTCTGCTGATGTGAAACCTAATCCTTTTACTGGAGTATTTCTCAGAATATGTAATGTAAGATGTGCATCTGTGTTGGTCTGGAAGGCCTTCTGAGGAATTAGTTTGATTGCTTTCATTGTTCTCTCTGCTGTACCATTTGACTGAGGATATCCAGGGTTTGAAAATGTCCATGTTATATCCCAGTCTTTGGCAAACTGCCGCACCTCAGCACTGGCCAAAGGCACATGGAAACTAATCACTTCCTTAGAAATTCCGTGCCTTGAAAACACAATTTTCAACTCTGCAATCTGTTTTGTCCCTAATCTGTGTGGGCTGCAGCCACCCAAACCTGACATGAGCAGCAACCAGGCAAAAGTTTAACACACTGCACATATCAATTTAGTGGGGAAGCACTTTTCTTTCTGCACTGCAAGTATCCTGCCACCTTGTATTGATCTTATCTGCATTGAATTTGATATTTCAATGTCTTCCTCTCCGCATCACCTCATGAAGGATCTCTACACGCTCTTTTTCATCTGCAGCTACAATAATCATGTCGTCCGCAATGATATCCACTCCAAAGGTTTCACTCACTTGGTTTGACTCCAAACAGGAGACTCTTGAATCTGTTTTTTCCCCATGGAGTATTGAAAGTGCAGTGCATTGATGGCTGTCTGTCCAGCTTGATTTGCCAATATCCATCCTTTTCATCAATAATGGTGATTTTTTTTTTCCCAGCCAGTCTACAGTGGACATCAGTGGGAGCTGGTATGGAGTAATGTTGTCTTTTGATAGCCTCGTTCAACTCACATGGGTCTAGGCATACTCAGAGTGTGCCATTTTTCTTCTCTGAAATGACCCGAATGCTAATCCAGTTCATTGGTTCTGTTACCAGTGTGATGCAAAGGAGACAGACTGCCCAATATAGAGAATGCCCTGCAAAGCCCCTGCAGCCCACTTCAATGGGCTTGCAGCAGGCATTCCACCTATGCCTTCTACTACTACTAGCATCACAACTAATAAACATTACTTTGGCTTCAAAAGACCAACAAACAACAGAAGTTTTGCAATTGCAGATTTTATTTTCAGCAGTGGGGCTACTAAAAGAGCATACTAAACCATGCATTTCTACAGTAATAAGTCTTAGCACTGGATATGTTTTCCTCATGCTTCAACGCATTACAAGCTAAGCCACATGAATGGCTGGTCTATACAGAAGTCTTCAGACACTAAGTATACTTTTTTTCAGTATCTTGGAATTAACTTGTGAAGAGGCTCATTCTGTCACTGACGGATGTGTGCAAGGGTGGAGTGTCTACTAATGTTGGATCTTATCTGTTGCCCAGTGCAGCCGGGACATGAACAGGCTCTCGTTGATAGTGGATGGAGAAGCAAACAGACTGACAGACAAACAAATGTAGCCGTGTTAATAACAATCAGAGGATGATTGAAATGTCCTTCTTTTTTATCATGGCTGTGTATGGTGTTTTATTAAAAAGGTAATAATCTCACCATCCTTTCAACCAACTCAGAGTGCGTGATACAGCCAGATAAAATGACTGCAACTGACAATTCATTCTACATATTATGTTGCTGTCAAAGCAAGCATGAATTATGTATTTGTATTTCTCAGCTAACTGGATAATACGATAAAAGTGGCAATTATAAAGGAAGTTTTTGGCTTGAACTATACCAGGTATTTCATTTCATTTCATTTTTAATAATCTAATCCACATATCATTTTTTTTGCATTACTTGCAATCCAGTGTCGAAATTCAAGCCTAGCCAGTAGTTCTTTTAGATTAAAATAAAATGGATCCTGTCTTCAAATGGCCTGCTGTATTAAGTTGTTCATTTTGCCAGAGACCATGTGTGAGAATTTCAGTCAGCCAAATACCTAACAAAATATTTTAGCAAGTTTGATCACCTTGGGAAGTGTAAGAAAATTGTAAAACAGCACTGAATCAGAGCTCGTGTTTAAAACATTAGATGTGTTCTGAAAAACAACCACCCTAAAAAGAATAAAAGGACATTTATACCATTTATGAAAAGGAATATACTCCCAGAAACTGCAATCTGATGAGGTGTGCTTATCGCAGATGACTCAGTTTAGTGGTATTCTACTGGAGAAATAAAGCCCTAGTGGAACAAAGAATGTGTGCCAGATTTAGTTTTTAAAGTAACATTGTATGTCAATAGCACAGAAGTGAAGCTGTATGTGTTGTTGTCTGATCTGGTGAGGACCCTGCAGATAAGGGAAAGAGCCAAACCTACATGCAAGTCCTTGACATTAAAAAGGAGCAAAGATCTTGGTTTTTCAGATCAATACTTGCTTACCTTGCAGAAGATATAAATAAATCATTTTGACTTAACTAAATGCTGGAGATGAATTACATATCTCAGATTGTCAAAAAACACATTAATATGTTAAACAAAACTGGTTATGTTTTATCACTAACAAAGAGAAACATTTTATAGTGGACCGAAATTGAGTTAAGAAATATAGAAATTGAGAAAATGGCTTGTAATTAGAAAGGAACGGTAAATGATTTGGCTTTAAAGAGATAATCATGCTTGGAATGTTGTAGAATATTTTCTTCTTCTAGGAATATTTTTTGTCAGATGAGTAAAAGAATATATCATACTTTTGGTGTGCTACAGAATTTTAGTTATTACTTTATTAAAATTGCTGCCATAAAATGTTAAAAGACCACAAGAGAAGAATAAAGGTGAATGGGGTTATAGGGAAAAACAGCCCACAAAGTCCATGCCTTTTTTGCTGAAATGTCGTTGTTTTGAGAGT
Source organism: Polypterus senegalus (assembly GCF_016835505.1). Lineage (NCBI taxonomy): Eukaryota > Metazoa > Chordata > Cladistia > Polypteriformes > Polypteridae > Polypterus > Polypterus senegalus. The sequence goes on from NC_053154.1 coordinate 160,978,766, forward strand.
TAGGTGGCTGCCTTAGCAGTGGTTGTATTTACCGCCGATTTTCTTTTAAGTTATCCTTCAGCAGGGCTCTGGGAACAATTTTTCAGTAATGGGTGCTTCCAATTGCAGACACTGTACAGTATGCATACATGATCCATATAGGCCTAAATGAACTACATACAATAACACATGCATGATAAATGAGTTTCCATGGCTAGCCCTACTGCAACAATGGCCATCGTTTATTTGTATTTAATTTTGAAAAGTCTCGATCCACTGTACTAATTCCCTTCATAATTTTGAAAAAAATTAAATAAATTAAAAACACAAAAAACAGCAGACTTAGCTTTTTTTCCCCAAGTTTGCAGAATCTTTTGTCAAACCTCCAATAAACCCTACCAGTTGTTCACTACAGTACACATATGCAAACTCTGTAATTGCAAGATGTTTGTATCGTGATTTGCCAAATGACCTTTCAAAACCATAAATGATTTTTCAACAACAACATTCTGCTCAGGTATGTAGACTTTTGTGAATCTCCTTATCAATGTGTCAAATAACAGTTTTATTTTCAAAAGGGATTTCTCACTACTGTGTGAAGTAACAGGTAATGTCACCTGTTAATGGAAATTCCTGAGACGTAAGCTCAAACGTTTGTTGTCATCTGCTGTCCAGGCATTTCAGATGATTGTTTTGTTGACCACTACATCTCAATCTTAATCTGAATCATATAAATAGTGTGTATAAAAAGTGCAAAGAAAGCTAGCGGTTCATCAGAACATCAGAGCTCAAGTACAGCTTGGATTTTGCTTTCAGTGTGTGCCATTTAGGCCGGAAAACAAACCCAACATGGGCCAGGTCCAAGTAAACGCAAAAGTCACTAGCTCCACCAACCAAAAAGCTAGTACTTACATGAAGGAATTGAGCAATTTACAGTATATGGGATAATATATTGAACTTTAGAACACTGAACACTCTAGACGAGAACAGGCCATTCAGCCCAACAAAGCTCGCCAGTCCTATCCACTTATTTCCTCCAAGAAAACATCAAGTCGAGTTTTAAAATGTCCCTAAAGTCTTACTGTCTACCACACTACTTGGTAGCTTATTCCAAGTGTCTATTGTTCTTTGTGTAAAGAAAAACTTCCTAATGTTTGTGCGAAATTTACCCTTAACAAGTTTCCAACTGTGTCCCCGTGTTCTTGATAAACTCATTTTAAAATAACAGTCTCGATCCACTGTACTAACTCCCTTCATAATTTTAAACACTTCAATCATGTCATCTCTTAAACTTCTTTTCTTAAACTGTACAGGCTCAGCTCTTTTAATCTTTCCTTATAACTCATCCTCTGCAGTCCTAGAATCAGCCTAGTCGCTCTTCTCTGGACCTTTTCTAGTGCTGCTATGTCCTTTTTGTAGCCTGGAGAACAAAACTGCACACAGTACTCAAGATGAGGCTCACCAGCACATTATAAAGGTTGAGCAGAACCTCCTTGGACTTGTACTCCACACATCGTGCTATATATCCTAACATTCTGTTTGCCTTCTTAATGGCTTCTGACCACTGTTGGGAAGTCGATAGCTTAGAGTCCACTATGACTCCTAAATTCTTCTCATAAGGTGTACTCTTGATTTTCTGACTGCCCATTGTGTATTCAGACTTGATACTTATTAGGCTGGCAGTTATTTAAAAAATAAAATAAAGACATGGGCTTACTTTACAACTTGAATCACCCTAAAAAAAGGTGTGTTTAAACTAACTGTGGTTTAAGGCTTTAGGCCTGCAGTTCTCAAACTTTGTTTATCTACAGACCAGACAGTGCAAGTCTTTTACTTCCACGTACATTCAGAATTGCACATCCTTATAGCAAAGTCATCACCACCAGAACTGGAATTCATTGTAATACAGTGCATCCGGAAAGTATTCACAGCGCATCACTTTTTCCACATTTTCTTATGTTACAGCCTTATTCCAAAATGGATTAAATTAATTTTTTCCCTCAGAATTCTACACACAACACCCCGTAATGACAACGTGAAAAAAGTTTACTTGAGGTTTTTGCAAATTTATTAAAAATAAAAAAACTGAGAAATGACATGTACATAAGTATTCACAGCCTTTGCCATGAAGCTCAAAACTGAGCTCAGGTGCCTCCTGTTTCCCCTGATCATCTTTGAGATGTTTCTGCAGCTTAATTGGAGTCCACCTAATGAATTCAGTTGATTGGACTTGATTTGGAAAGGCACACACCTGTCTATAGAAGGTCCCACAGTTGACAGTTCATGTCAGAGCACAAACCAAGCATGAAGTCAAAGGAATTGTCTGTAGACCTCCGAGACAGGATTGTCTCGAGGCACAAATCTGGGAAGGGTTACAGAAAAATTTTTGCTGCTTTGAAGGTCCCAATGAGCACAGTGGCCTCCATCATTCGTAAGTGGAAGAAGAGCGAAAACACCAGGACTCTTCCTAGAGCTGGCCGGCAATCTAAACTGAACGATCGGGGGAGAAGTCAGGGAGGTGACCAAGAACCCGATGGTCACTCTGTCAGAGCTCCAGAGGTCCTCTGTGGAGATAGGAGAACCTTCCAGAAGGACAACCATCTCTGCAGCAATCAACCATTCAGGCCTGTATGTTAGAGTGGCCAGACGGAAGCCACTCCTTAGTAAAATGCACATGGCAGCCCGCCTGGAGTTTGACAAAAGGCACTTGAAGGACTCTCAGACCACGAGAAACAAAATTCTCTGGTCTGATGAGACAAAGATTGAACTCTTTGGTGTGAATGCCAGGCGTCACGTTTGGAGGAAACCAGGCACCGCTCATCACCAGGCCAATACCATCCCTACAGTGAAGCATGGTGGTGGCACCATCATGCTGTGGGGATGTTTTTCAGCGGCAGGAACTGGGAGACTAGTCAGGATAAAGAGAAAGATGACTGCAGCAATGTACAGAGACATCCTGAATGAAAACCTGCTCCAGAGCGCTCTTGACCTCAGACTGGGGCAACAGTTCATCTTTCAGCAGGACAACGACCCTAAGCACACAGCCAAGATATCAAAGGAGTGGCTTCAGGACAACTCTGTGAATGTCCTTGAGTGGCCCAGTCAGAGCCCAGACTTGAATCCGATTGAACATCTCTGGAGAGATCTTAAAATGGCTGTGCACCGACGCTTCCCATCCAACCTGATGGAGCTTGAGAGGTGCTGCAAAGAGGAATGGGTGAAACTGGCCAAGGATAGGTGTGCCAAGCTTGTGGCATCATATTGAAAAAGACTTGAGGCTGTAATTGCTGCCAAAGGTGCATCGACAAAGTATTGAGCAAAGGCTGTGAATACTTAAGTACATGTGATTTCTCAGTTTTTTTATTTTTAATAAATTTACAAAAACCTCAAGTAAACTTTTTTCACCTTGTCATTATGGGGTGTTGTGTGTAGAATTCTGAGGGAAAAAAATTAATTTAATCCATTTTGGAATAAGGCTGTAACATAACAAAATGTGGAAAAAGTGATGCGCTGGGAATACTTTCCAGATGCACTGTATGCAGCCATTGGCCATTTCTAAAGAACTGTTATGACAAATGACTTTATGATTCACATTCAGACAGACCGCATTCCACCCGAAGACTGGTGCATGTGTGACTAGCAGTGAACAAGCTATTTTAGGAATAACAGTACTGAGGTTATAGATGACACGATAACCCAATCTTGAGGCAGGAATATTTCTCTGAAAAACGAAGAACAAAGATAATACATTTTGCATCTCCTGTAGTCCACAGAGCCCTGGGTTGTAGCCTAGAATAGCTTGTGCAGAAGGCCATCCATACTAATACCATTCAGTTATTATCCCAACCAAAACGGGTGGTGCAACACCCTCAGCATCCTCCTCTCCATGTTTTTATCCTTGAGCATTCTTCTAAAGGCAGGAACAAATCCCAAAGAATGGCCAGTCCATCCCTGGGAACACGCACAGATGGGCCACTTCAGAGTCAAGTTCTGTTACAGTCTACACATCCAAGAGCTGAAACAAATGGTTCTGCCATTCTTACCAGACTGCTTCTTTGATCCACATTAAATATGAGTGGAGAATGGAGTGACGGTCCATTTAAACTTAGAAACGTGTTGACTGGCAAATGTTTGCAGTACTTCATTACATGTTTCAGATTTTTATACGAGTTTACTACTCTGATAAACAGCAAGGGAGAAGAGAAAAGAGATGTCATGTCTGGGGATAGTGAGAGCACATTTAGCAGGAGTGTGTCACTCCTCAACGTGCTGCTTTTACCTAAAGCACTTATTCGGAATTGGCAGCTGTTGCTTTTCCATCAGCACTGGCAGCTAGATTTTCGGCTGTTTCAATCCGAGTTGTGAATATCTGCTTGACATCCTCCAGCTGATCAGCAAGTATGCTCAGTTTAGACGCGGTTTCCTGAATGTGCTCCTCAATTTTATCCAGCATACCTTTAAAGGCCGCCTCAAAGCGAATATATATGTGCTTCACCGAGTCATTATTATCCTGCTGCACCTCCAGTCGCAGCTTCTCACTTGCCTTCTCGCTTTTCTTTATATCTTCCTTTATCTCTTGTTTGAGTCATCGATCATCACCTTCAGCTCATCGATCATCACCTTCAGCTCGGACAGATCGTTTCTGCTTTCGTGCACCGTAGGTGAGGCGGTGGGCTCTATTACAGCCAGTGTTCCCGGCTCGCGTGGAATAGGTGAAAGCGTGGACTGCAAGGCCTTTTCCAGTTTCAAATGATCTTCTCCAATCGGCGAGCTATCGTGACCTGCGTCACTCGCACACGCACATTCGTTCCCCATTTTGCTCTCAACTGGAGACGATGCAGCGGACCATGGTCTCTAGGAGTCTGGGCTTTCGCCAATCTGATCCAGGTCAGTCTCTGATAGGCCGTACCTTGAGCTTGAACTTGGACTTGTCGTTCTGGGCTTGGATGTAGCTTTAGTTTTCTTTTCCATTTCTTTCTGAGCCCCTTTCTTGCCGGCCATGTTTATATATGCTTGCATATACTGTAGTAGAAACCTCAGGTTGGATAAATACAGGATAACTCAGGATAATAAGAAAATAATATAAAAAAATAACACCGCTGCTAACGGAGCTCCGGTTCAGACATCCATCTCTCACAACGGATCAGACCAACTCCTAAAACACTTGTTAATGTAATGCTGGCATGCAAGCTGGAGAAGGACGTCACCAGTTACAGCTATGCAAACATGCAAACTCTTTGACTATTAAGTCTGTTCATTGATTTGAAATGCAAGGGGAAATGGCCAAGCAGTTCTGAACTACTGAATTACAAATGTCAGCCTAGGGCAGAAGCAGGAAATTTCCCCAAGAACGATCCGTTATGGACGTTAGAGAGAGATGGCATTTTTTGGTGTAGCTTAAAAAGTCCTTATTACAAATAATGGTGACCAGAAACAGTCATTTGTTTGTTTTGGATGGTGAGGTCATTAAGTCACTTTAGTTCATCGTGTTCTGAACAGCTACACATATTGGTCTCAACCTAACAGATCTCCATGAGCTCCAGCAAAAAGGAGGGTGGTATGATGGATGTCGGAGTACATTTCTCTGGCATGGTTTAGGTCCACTGACACTCAAACCAAACCCATTCCCTGGGAGGACAGTAAATGCAATAAATACAAAGAAAGTGAGGGAAGCACAGTGCTGATAGGAGGAAAATTTTCAATCCAAACAGCAGTGGATTAAGATGACAATGTGACCAGTCTCTATAGATCAAAAATGGTCATTGGAGAGTTTGAATTGCCTTCAAATGATGTAAACAGTATAACATGGCTGCAAGATATCAACATAAGATGGCATTTATGGGACATTTTGGTGTGGACTAATGGCGTTAAGTTCATTTTTATTTTACCTGAAAGAAGTGAACTGAAGTTAACCTGGCGGCTTTTGCTGACCCACAAACCATTGTATGACAGTTAACACAGGTGAATTAAAAGGGAACACCTAATACAAAGATAATTCAAATAGAACAGAACTTCAGACCTTTTACTAAAGTATTGCTTTTCCATGGTGTCTGGAATATAAAAGTAAAATAAAATAAAGACACAGCTAAAATGAAACATACAAAGCAATTACGCTAAAACAAAATTTATTGGCTTTGGGCTATTTTACAGTGCAGAGAAGATTAATGTTATATACAAAAATGTACATTTTAAACACAACATTTCATATTGCACTTAAGTTTTCACATTATTCACTGTTGAAACTCATAATATTTCTTGCATACACACAAATGAAAGTAAAACGGAATCATCTCAGTATGTGAGTGGCTGTTTCTGCATGTGTAACAACATAAATAGCGCATTTAGTTTCTTACCTACTTAATCTACTTCAGGGTCTTGATTTGGTAAGCCTAAAGCAACTGACTTTTGTACTAATTCAAAATATTTAAGCACATTATTGTTCGGAAATCTGTGAAGCATTTTTACATGGGGGATAAAAAAAATTGCATTATATAGGTTATGAATTAATGGAGCAACCTAGTGTTTTCTTGCTTTTCTATTTAAAATGAATAAACTGTTCAAGTTTACTGGAAGTACACACTGCAGTTAGTGCTTAATAATCTCCTTTCCAAGCTACATATACAATTTGGAAGCTCTGAAGTCTCTTACCTTCAAACTTGTAGTGCAGAGGCAAAGGCTGGTTCATTCCACTCAAGTAGATTCATGGTGTTCTGTGTCAAGCATTGAAACTGAAAGCCAATATTTAGTCAGTACAGGATCAATGAGACTGGACTGCTAAGCATGGGGTCTCTCAGTGGTTAGTAGTTTTTTGGCATGACATGCGTACTTATCTGATTTGACTGGTCAGTAAGCCAGGTCTGGTGACTCCTCATTTAGTTCAAAGTAAGGTTTTCATTTTTATTCATGCACACCCTCTTCAGGAGATGTTTGCAGATGCAAACACACACAGACATACACACACAACTGAAGTCAGTAGTTTTCTAAAGTTGGTACTCTAGAGATGCCAGCAGAGTAAATGGTGCATCTGTGAGAAGGAAATTTATTACACAAGCTGGAATCAAAACCACCCAACATCTGTGCACAATCAATTTTTAGACAGTTTCAAATAGTTTGCTTGTATTAAAAAAGAATAATTCTATGAAACAAATTAAAAATCTATACAAATCATATGCAAAATGTGTAACTGTAGTGTGTATTACAATTAACTTTTTTTTATACATATATATATATATACACAGTATATATGTAAAGGAAACACTTTGCTAGTTTGTCCTCTTGAAGTCATTGTTGCAATACATTCTTTAGCTGTGCTGTTTGCTCCAATGTAGTAAATTCTTCTATTGATAGTACTGTACCTCCTAAACGCCTCAATGGGTGGAATATTTAAAAACATCTGACAAAGGGTGCTATTTTTGTTATGAGTGACTGAACAAAAGACAGTCTTTAATGTTCTCAATTGTCTTATTTCATTTCTCGCAGAGAAAAAAAACAGGTCCACATTTTCTCACGAAACACATAAAACTATAATGAAGACTTTATCACATTCATTTTGCATGCCCATTTTAAGGCAGGAATTCTCCTTGAACAGTACATGCTAGTTGTTCAGATGGTCCATTTGCTGAGACATGTACCAATCAAGACAGAAATTTGGCATGATGTCATATGATACTTTCTGGGCAAAGGTATCAAAAGTGTTTGTGCTTGAATTGCTTTTCATGTTTGTTGTTTTGTTTTTCCATATGGAAATCTGTGCTTGTAGCTGTTAGCAGCACCTCTAAACCATTATCTGATTCTAAAAATTGAAGACTGCATTGAAAAGGATCACTTCAAAGTGATTTGACCTGTTTTTATCAGCACTTCTTTCTCTCTTAACAATTTCCCCATCAAAACTTCAATCAGAAAAGTGCAGAGCAGGACGCAGAGGTCACTAAGTGCTTGTGGAATCCACAATCCCAAGGGTTGTGTCCTTCTTTTCTTCTCTATAGCAGCTTCAACAGGATGCTATTTTAATGGAGAAGATACTTTCAAAACATTTTGGACAACATTGAAAACTACCTTCTAGCTCACCATAAAGGCTCCAAAAAAACTTGATTCTTCATCCATGTCAACAATAGTAATATTGCTAACAGATACAAACACCCGATCATCTGCTTTTAACTGGAAAGCACCAGCTTGATAGATGGAATACAGGCCATACTCAGAATTCTTTGACCAACACGTTGTTCTGGCATTTTTCATCAGGAGAATGGGCTCAGGGTAGGAAGTTACTTTATAAATGTACTGGAGCATCTGCTTATTTTCCATAAGATTTTCCACCTCACCTGTAATGGGTACTGAATGCCGGAAATATGTTTGGGAATATATGTAATAAAGTCCGGTTCTAGGAATGATTAGCTCACCATCCTTAAAGTGCAGATTGTGTAAAAATGCCAGCCCTCGCTTGGACTCCCAGTTCAGAATCTTCTGACCTACCACCCCTCTGGATAATGAATCTGAAAGGTAAAAACAAGCAAAATAAAAATCAAACAAAGGATAACTCCTCATAATTTTTCCTCAAACTGTGTGACCAAATTAAAGGTTTGTACAAACACTTTCCGTATCTCTCTCAAAACTAAGAGGAAATGTGTAACTTTTCCAGTGGAGAATTTGAATGCCCCACTTGCCAGCCATGGAACAATCTGTCATCTAACAGATGTGCAGGTGGCCCTTAAAATGATGTTATTCACGGCTGTGCACTTTAAGAGGCAGTAAACTGAACTTCTTGTGGCAGAGAACAAATCAGTAACAAACTTTCAAGGGCAGTTAACAATGTATACTGAAGCAAAGATCGTTGATAAAAGCAATGTGAACCACTGAGCTTCACTGATTACAGATACTAAGAAAAGCAACTCTTTTGTTCTCAAGAACACAACTGCTTATGTGTGAATATAAATGCAACATTGCTTTGCGATGAACTGAAGGTTTACTCCAATTTCATGCCTAATTCTGTTTCGATAGGATTGGTTCCCTGAGACCCTGAACTGGGGAAATGGGCTAGAAAATGAATGGATAGATGAACAGCTTCTTAATTTGGGCAATAGGTACACTAACAAACCACTTTATAAACTGGAGTACTAAATGCTACAATATACAAGAAAGAAAAAAAAAGTTATTTTCTATCTGCAGAAATGGAATGGAATGAGGCAAGTTAACAGCTGAAGGTGATCAACACCACAGACAACTCAGTGTATATTTTGCTTATTTATTGATGTTGTCCTAGCAAAAGCTTTGCGTGTCAGCTTGAGGATCTGTAGTGTCATCCTAATTCTGAGATGCTGGGCTTAAACGTCAACTATGCATCAATAGGTTTCACCCTAAGACAGTATTAGAAAAATTCTGAATAATCCTCAAAATCACAGCTTTAAAACAAAAATGAGTGTACTGGCTGCATTTTAGGACAGCATTTTCTGCATTGTCCTAATGTGTCATATTTAAAAGTGGAGCAGACTTTAGGTGATGACGTAAGTAATAACTACTTTGCACACAATGGCTGACACTTCTTAACCAACAGATATCCTCTACTAAACAAAGATACAAATTTCATCTATACATTCAATATTCAATGTCTCCAGCTGAAGGATGCTCTAGCAACATTTTAGTTGCAGCTATTTACTGCCATTCCAACCATCAATCTTATCACTGACATAAATTTAAAATAATTATACATGTCTACATGTACTGTGGCAGAGTAATCACATTCTAGCCAATTAAGGACTACTGCAGGTCTGTGTGCATGGACCCCTGAACTTACTTTCATATTTTTCTTGTTTGTTGATAACATTTCCAGTGAGGTGAGCTGCCAGCTCAGGCCGTTTAATGTGCTGGCTTTCAACCATGATGGATGGGAGGACACGAGAAACTTCATCTACAAAGAAAAATTATTATTATTATTGTGAAGTCCAAGAGTTAGGGCTATCTGGCAATAAAACATAAGAAAATACTTAGATTATATTAAGACTGATCATATTGCATTGCATTAAAACACACCTAGATTTCATTATACAAAATGGAAAACATACTAAATGTTATATGGTGAGTAAAGACGCAGTCAACTTCACCATTTGGCACTACACAGTGTCTGCACTGTTGGTTCAGAGAAGAATTGATGTTTGGGCAGCTGTACCTAAAGCTACAACTGCCGTTATAATAAAATGTCTACAAGTTATGCTATTCAATTACTAAGCCAGGGTAGCAGATCATTTCAGGAATGAGGCCAGGAAAATTCTCACTATATGTGACAATAAGGAAAGTTTGGGATTTGGTGCAAATAAAAATTCTAACGATCACTTGACAAAAATAGCGATTTCCACTAACAACATGTAATGGTACTCTACCTAAATGAACCCCACAAAGGGCCTTATAACCACTTATGGCATTGGAGTTCCCACTGAACAGAAACAAACTGTTCCAGTCCTAATCAATGAATTAGCTGTTGTTTAAGGTGTAAAAACATGGTGAGGCCACACTTTACATAACCCTGTAAGGCAGAGGTCACCAACTCAGGTCCTGGAGGGCAGCACAGTGGCTTCATGTTTTCATTCCAACCCTTTTCTTAATGAGTGACCTGTTTTTGCTGCTAATTAACTTCTTTTTAATTCATTTTAATTGGCTTGCTCTTGAAGTCTCAGACCCCTTGATCTTTTCTTTTTCCTTAAATAGCAGCCAAACAATAATGAGATACAACATGAGCCAAAACAACCGGTGTCCATTATACAATATCTGAAAATAAACAAAGTTGAAGGTCTCAGGAATGTTTATCTGCTCAGGTCCCTAAAACATTTTAACTGCTCTTAGAAAAGAGAAAATCAACAATTTTGGAAATTTATGCTATTGCACAATAAGAGGAGCAACAAGCCATAGAATTAAAGAATGGGTTTAATTAACAATAAGCAACTGGTTGGTGAAATTGGTTGGACTTTGAGGCCAAGAATTAGTTGGTCTTCTGTTGGCTCACTCACTTCACGTTTCATTTCTGTTTGGGTGCCATTTAAGGAAAGAAATGAAGCAATTCAGAGGAATGATGAAGAAATTCAGGGGAACAAATCTTTTAAAAAAAGCATTTCAAATGAATTCAAAAGAGGTTAATTAGCAGCAAAAACAGGTCACTATTCAAATTAAGGGTTAGAATGAAAACCTGCAGTCACTGCAGCCCTCCAGGACCGTTCTTGGGGACCCCTGCTGTGTGTTACACATCAGAATGGGTTTTTACCTAAGGACACAAGCATATATAAAATCCAATATCAGTTTTTTAAGGTAAACTGTGTCAACAATGAAGGAATTGTTTTTAGTTCAATGCATAAAATAAAACAAAATGGATTAAAAAAAATATATACCTGAAACAAAAGAGGACAACTCCTTTCGGTAGCGAGTGGACATTGTCTGTACAACACAAATATAAAAACAGAATAAGCCCAAAGCAAAAGCATGTAATGCCCCCAAATTTCAGATCAAAAGACAGCTTTTTTCCAAAGTGAACTTGTGTACTTTCCACCTGCGTGATACTCTTAAAATGTACCTTTTCGATAAGGAGATGCAGCTGTTCTGTGACCTGCCAGCAGGGGTCATCATCATCCTCTTTAGTGTCTGCTTCGGAACCCTTGAGGAAGTTCAAACTGCTTCTTCTCAAGCAGGATATACTGCTTTTAGAAAAAGTTTCCTTCATCTGCAACATTTGAAACATAAACAATGTTTATCTTGTCTGACAACATCCTGATCCGTCATTGGTTAGTGTCATTTGCACCGTCCTCTTTCGCAGTGAACAGATACATGCAAGAATTGCAGCGCTTTTAACTATAACAAAAAAATCTGACTAGCAACATAAAATGTTAAATTCATAGCAAATATGTATAAAAATGCGTCGTTTCGGTCAACGACAGAGTTAAATATTCAACCACGCCTCTAGATATTGTGTTTTGCACAAAACAAAGTGTAGTAGTAAAAATGCTCTATAGGCGGCGCACGCAAGGCTGTTTACATTAAATAAAGTTTAAAACAAAACATGCACGCCTCTCTCTGTTAAGGTGGCCCATCGGTATTAGATAAGCTCACTGGACAAAAACAAAAGGTCATAAGGAAAGCATTTTTTTCTGACCCAGTTGTATTCGATCTGCAGTTTTACATTCCAAAATAACGTATACAATATGTCCTTTTCAATTCCTCTGAACTTGGCTTTCAAGAAATTTTACTACCTTCAGCATTTGGGGAAAAAACAGACACAGGAGATCTCGGATATATTGTTGCTGTGATGTACTTTGATTTGCTGCATACTGTGCATTTTAAAGTAACCATCAAAAAAGTACAATCATGTAAAAAAAATTACTGTTTTGACGTTTTCTTCTGCTGCTAAATGCAGAGAGAGGACTTTTCTATTAACTGCCGTTTTTCGGTCGATTCGATACTCTTCAGCACGTCACGCATGAAATTACTTCCCAAATTGAAGGCTTTTAAATGTCTTTACTGTAAATGCAGTTAAAGACGCTATACGCTATTAAATTTGTGTCCCATATGGACGGGAAATTTAGCTAGCAAAGTAAATATGCATAAGGCATAACATGACCATACATTTATATGGGAAAATAGGTGCAGCATGCCTCTCAGGCGAAATTTTGTACCCTAAATTTTATTCTCCTATTCTTTTTTATTCTCCTATTCCTTTCATGCGCAAAAAATTAAAATCACTAATACATGTACAGTTATTTCCAGGACTGTAACAGGCATCGATAGTCAAGCAAAGTATTACGTTTCAGATTCCACATTCTGTATCGAGTTTTCACGTTCTCTCAGTCGATAGGTATCCTTGCCGAGAACTGGCGTCCCTTCCAGTCTTGGCTCTACGCGTGAGGCTGTGATCTTCCACTTAACCCATTTCATGGGCATCGGAACCCCAGTCACAACGGACATAAGGCAGAAGCCCAACCAAGTGAAGCCGAATAAACAACCCAATATAAATAGCTTTGTGGGTCTAGTGGGAGAAAATCCCGGAAAAGAAATGCAATCTCTACACAGAAAGACTCGGACCCATGATACTGAATCCATGAAGCGGCAGTAACCCTATCAACCATTAGCTTTTCGTTTATAACAGGTGCTGTCTACATTAGTATGCAATCGTTGATTAATTTTCGGCTTTTCAAGTAATCAGGGATCGTGGGACAAGAGTAGTACGTTCTGTAAGTGAAACTGCATGAGGTAGGAAAAGTCCACGTCGACTATTCTGTAAGCAGCAGATCCGCGCCACCTTAACAGAAACTTTTGTGCTCAAGTTTAGGGCAGAGAGCATAAACTTAAACGGCAAGGTGCCAGCTAATCCTGATATAGTGCAACGATGGCATAAAGTACCTGAAATGCCAATGCACGTCCATCTGTTATAAAACCGTGCACTTGTTTTTGTAGTCCATAGAGCTGTACCGGTGCACTTCATGAGAAGGCGCAGAAAGCATGCAACTGCTTGCAGACCCGCGCCTAAATAAATCTCGTCCAAAATAAATCACACTCACCGTCGCCAACGCGCTGCTGAAGTACATGAACGTCACTGCCACTGCTACAGTCTGCAGGAGAATAGCAGCGAGCAGCAAAAATCCAAGAGTTTGAACGGTGCTTGAGTGAGCCATTCCGAAACATTCGTGTCAACAGCAAATCTGCTAACCTATCTGTGCAAATTATACGAGCACTGGCAAGTACACACTTAAAGCGCGGGGCGGGTAAGGAGGCGGGGCCTCGATACGGAAGGGATGTTCAGTGCCTGAGAGGACGGAGTTCGGACAAAGCAGCGAGCCTCATACCTTTCATATCTACTTTGAGTGCTTTGCCTTTCAGCAGCTACAAATTCTCTATTTACAACCATTTTGTGTAAGTTAATCCAGTTAATTCAGTAACCTGTAGCTGGTCCTTTCTCAGAGACGGGGAGGGGTGTGCCCCGACGTTGAACCTTAACTGCTGTACTGCACCGATCTGGACAAAAACATCCATTTTCATGATTGGCTGAACTCTGATACCATGTACTATATGGGTCAAGTATAATTTCCCACCCCCTTCAAGTTAAATAAGGAAGCTTATAAGTTGCAAGAAGATGTCAAAACATTGCAGTGATTTGTCCTCGGGTGAAAATTACCTGCTACACGAGCTGGCTTAGTTAACAGCTCCAGAGACCAATAGAGCTCTGGAAATTCCAAACTGTCCGCGTGGGATTTTTTTTACATTCTTTCCATATCAGTGTCAGTTTTCTATTGGATACTCTTCTTCATTCTCATGTCACAAAGATCTGTGTGCATAGTTAATTAAACACTATAATATGGCCCTATATTAATGTATATGGACGTGTGCCCAGTAGTAAGCTGGCAGCCATCCAAGGCTAGTGCCTTTCCTGAGCCTGATGCTGCTGGGTGAGTTGCCAGTCTCTGCGACCCTAAACCGGATTAACCATCCATCCATCCATCCATTTTTCAACCCGCAATATCCTAACTACAGGGTCACGGGGGTCTGTTGGAGCCAATCCCAGCTAACACAGGGCACGGCAGGAAACAAACCCTGGGCAGGGCGCCAGCCCACCGCAAACTGGATTAATCAGGTTCAATAATTGATACATATATGAACTAGCCCAGCGCAGTATGGGAGCACAATGTTTAATTCTGCTGCCTTACAGCTCTAGACACCTTGGCTCAATTCCCAAGTTAGTTTGTTGGTGTGTGCAGCCATATCTGTGGGGGGCTTCACAAGAGACTCAAATTTGCAAGTTCAGTTGATTAGTGATTCAAAACCTGGCACTCCATCCATAATTGATTCATGTTTTTCACCTGAAAGAACCCTGTACTGAAATAAGTGGGTCATTAATAAACACAGCAATTTTAAAGACTGTGGAGTGGTGCGTTTTTATGTTCCTTAAGCATGCTATAGGAAAGGAAAATGCAAAAATAACAGTAACATTAGCCACAACAATGCAAACACACGTTATACAATATCTCTTTCTTAATGAACACAAGCCCATGATGTTTTAAAAAATAAATGACATGTCAAGTCACTTTCTAACCCTCTTTATCCAGATCAGGGCCATGGGTAGTTCTGAAGCCTATCCCAGCTAGCACAGGGTGCAAAGTAGGAACAGACCCTGGACAAGGCGCCTGTCCTTTGCAGGGTAAACACCCACACCCACACATCAAATACACACTTGGGGCAACAAACAGACCCAAACAGATGTTCACGGTGCAAATGTTTGAATAAAGGTTGAACAAGTGATGCACAGGAAGGTTATGTGTTACAAATGGAGAACATTTGGAAATTATAACAATTTTGATAAGAACTGGACCTTTTAATCAGCAAGCGGCAACAAAGAAGACCCCATTCTGAAAAAAAGTAATCATAAGACGATATTAGTATACTTAGAGACAATCAGTGCACTCATGGGATTAAGAACACTTACAGGCAGTGTTGGAAACTGAACCCAGTTCCCTTGAGCAAAGAGGTAACAGCACCAAAACACTGTGTCATCCAAACACTCCATTCACCTATTCATTATTCTTACTTTTTGTAATTATGGATTTAAGCTTTAGCTCAAATGACTCAAAATTGGATTAAACAGGTTTCAGAAGGTTTTATGTACTATCCTCTATTGTAGTCACTGTGAGAAGGATACATTTATTTTGCTTTGGAAGTTATTCTTAAATACATTCATCTGTTTTGTAATCCACTTATCCCCTTCAGGCTCTGTGGGGCCCGCATATTCCACCAGCATTGGTTGCAAAACAGCAACAAACCTTGGATGAGGTGCGAGTCCATCACAGGGTACACCCCCTCACAAATCTAACCATTTGGACTTGCTGCTTAATATAACTTGCGTGGTTGTAGGGTGTGGGAGGAAAACCCCCGTAGACATAGGGAACAGTGATCAGGCAAAGAGTGAAACTCAAGACTCCAGAGTTGTGAGACAGAAGAACAGCAGTGTAAATAAATTAGTGAATTAATATGAAGGCCTAGCAGCTAGCGGTCTGTCTTTCTGCACCATCTCCATTAATTCCACCAAGTACATCTATTAGCATTATAGCACTAAATGAATGGTCAGAAAAAAAGAAAATGCATCATCTGGAAAAATCTAGACAAGACCTTTATTTAAAAAATAATTTTGGTTCCTTTAGAAGGAATGCATCCAAAGAGTGAACAAAAGAGTGCGTATAGAATTATGGTCTCATATCCTCTCAATCCAGTTCAGGGCTGCAGAAGGCTGGGGCCTGTCCTGACAGCATCAGGCCTAAGGGCAGGAACGATCCCTGAATGGGGCATCAGTCCATCACAAATCACATTCTTGTGCATAGCCACATTCGTACACACACAAGTACATGGAGGAAAGTCCACACAGACATAAGAACATAAAAATATTGACAAACAAGAGAAGACCATTAAGTCCATCAAGCTTATTTGGTTATATCTAAGTTGTCCCAATATCTCAATCCAAATTCTTCCTAGACATTGTCAGAGTTTCTGCTTCAACTACATGTCTCCATAGTTTGTTCCAGAATCCCACAACTCCTTGCATTAAAAAGTGCATTCAGACTTAAATGTACTTTTATTTAATTTTCATAGGTATCCTAGAGTACCTGCTTGACCCTTAAGCTGAAATAATTCTGTTGGATCTACTTTATAAATGCCTTTGAAAATTATTGAATACCTCGATTAGGTCTCCATGCAGTCTCTGCTCAAAACTAAACATGTTTAATTCTTGGAGTCTGTTGGAGTACGACATGTCCTTAAGTCCTGGGATGCACATGATTGCTCTCCTCTGCACAGCTTCTAGTGCTGCTATGTCTTTCTTGTAGCATGGTGACCAGAATTGCACACAGTACTCAAGATGCGGCCTCACTACTGTATTTCATATATTCAACAGTTTGTACAATATAACCTAAATTTTTATTCCCCTTTTAAATCACTTCTGCACTTTGCTTAGACAAAGTAATGTCAACATAAACCTCTAAGTCCTTTTCAAAGATTGCTTCCTGTAGGAGAGTGTCTCTCATTTTTGAGACATTGACAGGGAGATTGTGCAAAGTCCACACAGACAATGACCAGGGGCAGGATTCAAAACAGTATTGAGGACTGCAAATGTACTGTGATAATAAATTACTGTGGTCTTTTCATTTGGATGGAATGGTATTCCAGCGGGCCACTGCCATTTTATATTGATTTGCTTCCTGGAAGGGGAGCCTTCTGTGTGGAATTTGAGTGTGCTCCTTACACACCCATAAACCTCTTCTGGTTAATGTAGTCTCTTCGGATCTATTAAGAAATATACTGTTTTGGTTTTCCTGAGTAGTGTGAATGTGTCCAATGACAGCGTGGAGAACTAATCACCACCTTGGACATTTTCTCGTTTTAATGTTATATAATCACAGTGGGTTTCATTTGGCTTGTTTGACACTGAATAACAGAAAAAGACTCAGAAAACAGATCTATGCAAAGTGTTCAAAACTAATTACAAATATAAAAGCAGGGTCACTGAATGAGGTGTTCACCTCAGGCGGCACTTTGGTAGGGGCAGCATTTTCATAAAACAGTATTTTTTCAACATTGAAAAATAAGCATGCAAAAAATGACAGTTAAGTATGAACCGTAAGTGCCCAATTTATATACTGCCTTTGAAAAATTTAAGATTTATATTTTGAAAGTTTCACATCTCTTAGCCTCACTGCATTTCAAAGTACATTTCAGCACCTGATACTGGTGTTCATTTTTGTAATTTTCACATAATGTATTGTGAACATATTACCTGTCACTTGTAAAATTTTCTTAAATACTGGAATGTTATGTTTTAAATTTTAAATTTAAAATTTTAAAATTTTAATTCTATTTTTAATTTATTATTTGCACATCATGTTGTTACACTGTGAACCCTGAGCTTCGCAATTTCGTCTATCTGTATACTTGTATATGGTCGAGATGACAATAAAGCTCACTTTGACTTTGACTTTGAACATGTCAGTCCCAGGTACATTGTCTGTTGAATATCTCTTGAATGTTCGTATTTTGTTAAAATGAGCAGGTATCTTTTAAGATTATAGGACTGACTTTGAAATTGTTCAGGTATTTAGAGAAAATGAGGGATGAGTAAATCAGCAGAGTGAGTCTCACATTCAGTTTCATCATCACAAACCTCAATAAAAATATTTTTTGGGGAGGAAGTCAAAAAGAAGCAATGATGAATTTGTATATTTTTCTTGTTTTAATTGATATTTTGTTTTTTTTTTTTACTGTTTGTAAGCTAAGCTGTTTCATTTTTTCAATTATAGCATTATGTATTATTTTGTACTATATACTATACTTTGCGGTATTCTATTGTGATTCCTTGGTGTAATGACCAGTACCTGGTAAGGATAAGAGAAGGGGTGGTGGTGTCCAGAATGTGCCTTTCTCAGACAGCATTATTTAACGCAGTAGCCCTATATAAATCACAAAATAATTAAATTCATAAGTATACTAACCGTTTAATATAACACACTTAAATCATCACTGGTGCAGCCAATTGGTTTTCAATGTCAAATAATTAGTTCAATGGAGATGTGTTTTGATTGATTGATTGTAGACTAACTACACCTTATCCAGAAGGTCCAGTTTTTGGTGAGTCATATCTTGGCCTAACCTACACAATGAAGACAAAAGAACACCCCAGGTAACTCCTAGAACAGGGGTTTGAAAATGACAAGTCAGAGAGTGGATACATTTTACTTGATTATGTTGACCTCTTTTATAGGTCCTTTAAATAAAACATTGTCTGCTAAACAAGTACATGTAAATGTAAATACAAGAGAATATCCATTGGAGTCCATTTAAATCATTTAAAAGGAATGGAAACTATATGGCATAGATGTAAATCTGCCTAGTGCAGACCATCCACATAAAGCTGAGTGAACATTCAAGAAGAACGTTATAGTGAGGATGGCCATCAAGAGACATCTGATATGTCTGAAGGAGTTAAAAAGCCCAAGCATCTGAGAATGGAGAGATAGTGCAGGCAACAACTGTTGATTCACCAGCCGCAGCTTTATAGGAGAGTGGCAAAGACAAAGCCTTTAAAAAAGCACACACATGACATCTCGGCTAGAATTTAGCGGAAGGGACTTGGAAGACTCTGAAGTGACTCGGAAGAAGGTTCTGTGGTCTAATGAGACCAAAATTGAGTGGTTTGAAAATTGTGCAGGCCCTGGTGTATAAGAATATGCATTTTTAATGTTCAAAGTCAAGACATTTACTCAAACAGAGGAGAATGCTAAATTCCAGTTAAACACTATAAGGAAATTTTTTGTTAATTAAAAGGAACTTACAAACAAAATTTCCCTATTTTCCGCCTACAGATTTTGAGTCTGGCCCGGGCTTTCACAGGTTGCTTGGAATGAGGGCTTGCACAAACAAGTCAGTAAAGTGTATTCATTGCTGGTGTTGGTTCATTAAATGGGAACTTTAGAAACAAGCAGTGACAAGATTTAAGGAATACAGCAGAGGTGGCGCACTGACTAAGTGATGAACCCTGCTGCCACAGAGCTCCTCAGGTCTGAGTCCATTTACACTCTGGCCAGCGTTCCATGTGTAGTTTACATTATCTCTGGGTGAGCTTTTCTCGTTTTCTACCATATCCTAAATATGTGTGCCTCTAAACTGACTATTTGTAAATGACAAGAGTCTGCTCTGTGATGGAGTGGTCATCCAGCCAAGATTGGTCCCTGCCTTGTTCCCGATGCTGCTAGGACTGGCTTCTTTAATCCTGCAATTGTAAAAGTCACTTTAAAATGAGGATGGATTTTTTTACACGTATTTTCAGAAGCTGATGTGAGACAGCAGCGCACAATCCAACAGATCTGCTATTAATTGAGCAGAGTTCTTTTTGCATGCTTAATGACAATGGTAGTTCTTGTGACTAGAACCTGAGTCCCACACAGTTGTGTCTGGGGTTTGAGTTGTACAGTCCACATGCCCAAAGGTGGATGGGTTCAGTAATGGATACATTGTTAAGACATTCTTCTCTGAAAGAATGGAATGCACTTGGTATTTCATTTAGTTTACTTTAAAAATCTGAAAAAAAAGAATGGTGTTAATATTTCATCCAGAGTGCAAAGGTTTCTTTTAGGAAATGCAGTTGGTGAAATTGAGAAAATGTTATCATTGGTGGTTTTGATGCAAACAAAATTGGTATTTTGTGAACTTATAACAGGTTATCTGTAGAAAAACATGGACAAGTCAAAGAAATAATCCATTCTTTAAAATCGTTTTGTCACAAAACTGTTTTACTGTATAAGAAATAATTTGAAGAGACTTTTTTCTTTCTCCATTTGTATCCTACAAAACACATCTGTCATGTCTACTGCATAAACCCATTTTCAATAATTGTTTAGAAGAACAAAGGCCAAGAAAAAAAAAATCCGGACTGCTCTCTGCAAAGCCAAATGAAAATCCATGCTGGAGCTTTGTCAGCCGTGAGTATTCTGCAACACAATCTTTCTTTACTAAAATATTAGTGTTGTGTGGGAATGTTGCATGCAACTGAGCTGGCCTGAAGCCATGAACAAATGCTAAAGAATAGGATAATGTGTGCACCATTGTGCAAAGTTTCATTGCAAAAAAACACGAGCCTCATGAAAATCAGGTAGTCTTTACAGGGCCTTCCCAAAACACTCCAAAAGTACAGAGATGCATGTTTTTATTTTACTGAGCTCTGAAAGGTTAAATGATTCTCCTCAGTGTCACACAGAAGGTCAATGGTGGGGTTTGAACCAGCAGCATTGTGAGCACTGGGTATGCACATATAAAAGCACAATTTACATGTTTGGTCAACGCTTTTATCTAAAGCAACTTACAACATGTGAAATACAATTGGTTACATTTCTTTTGGTTTTCCAATTGGAGCACAGACAGGTCAAGTGACTTGCTCAGGGTCACACAGTGTAAGCGGTGGGATCTGAATCCACAACCTCTGACTTTGAAGATGAACACCTTAGTCACTACACCACACTACCTGTCTATGAAGGAATCAAAACTACAGATTTTGAGATGAAAATAAAATAAATAAACAAATAAAATGGTAATAAAGCAAGTCAAAAATAATGTTTAGAAAAAATGTGTTTTTTATGCTTTATACTCATCACAATATTTCGTCAAATACTTCTAAATATAACAAGTTTAATGGGGGAAAAGGGTGGCATAACAGGCACAATAAAAAGACGAGGTGATTTACCTGGTCAGTTCTCAAATGGGCTCTTCTATCTTTTAACACACTGACATTTTGTTTCTCAGGATGTGTTTGGTTTTAGAAATGCTTGCATGGAGGGCATCCTCAGAACTGATCAGATGATGTGAGATTACAGAATTGGTGGGCAGGATATCCAGCAGCACTGGGTACAAAGTAAGCTCCAGCCCCACACCGAGTGCCAGTCCACTAGCTTGGCACACTTATTTACTCAAACCAGGCTATTTTAAAGTTACCTAACCTGTGTGTCATTTTGATATGGGAAGAAAATCTTCCCAGTCATGGGCACTGATTCCACAGGGGCAGTCCAGACCTTTGGAGCAGTAAGGAAGTTAGAAATAACCAGTGACACACTCTGAAAGCAAAAAAATATGACAGGTAATTTATTTTTTTGTGTTTACCTCAGCTTGCTGTTATCTTTATGGTTTCTCCGTGCCTTCATGCTTTAAGTTTCTGTTTTACTACAGTCTGATATTTGGTTAGACTTCTTTCTAAGAATTTTTTTTTTCATTTTTAGTATCTCTTTTATAAGATAACCTTATTAAAGAAATGACCTTTTTTTCATAAGATAACCCTAACAAGAGATTTTTACAGCTGCCCAGCAAAAGGCAAATCACTTCTGCCAAACCCACATGCTAGTCTTCTATTTCTAATAATTCAGAAAACATGCTTGCTTAAGTAAGACTTTATCTAATCTATTCCAAAACTTTAGAGTTCAGCTGCTTGGATATCTCTGCAGGGACTTGCATAAACACACTGTAGAAACAGGAAACACTCTTTAAAACACTTTTCCTGGCAAGGCTGGTTAAACTTCTAAAACCTTCCTAAGCAGGCGTATTCCATGCCAGGCCATGTACGGAATAGCAGAAATCAGTTTTATTTATGTAATCTTTCATAAGAGTACAGGTATAGTCAGGTTGGCATTAGAGATCTGTCTATACACATTTTACCAGGATGAACTTCCTTATCAGACTTAGTCCTTCCTTATTATGTTTACTGTAAAGGAAAAAGTTTATTATCTCTAAATCCAGCTTTTCATAATAGAACACAGCCCTACGTTTTTGATTGGTCATCTTGAAAGTGAAAGTTGGCATGTTTATACTATGGAGGGGTGGTTACAGCATTTTTTTGCAACACAGATCTGGATGATTTGCTATACTTCATGCTTAAATTAGCAATGAGACACAGTAGAATTTGTAGGGGTGGTGTTGTTGCTGGTTGGTATTCACTTTCCTGCGTGGGGTTTGTGCATTTCATTTGCAACTCTGGTTTCCCTCCTACAAAACCTAGAGGATTTTCATATTATCATAGCTGGTGATGAACTGGCACCATATGAGTAGGTGTGAACATTCCCTGCATTGGAATGGGTCATCATTCAGGACTGGTTCTACTACTTCTGAGAATCTGTTTTTCCATGACTCCTTAATGAAAAAGCAGAATCAGCAAAAGTATAGATGTTTCACATTTGCAGGAACTGAATGGATGAGACTCTAGTCTGTGACACAGCCATGTTCTCAGTCATACCAGTCCAGTTCAGGGTTGTGCAGTCGACTCAAACTCCGAACCTTACACCTTGATTTATGGTAGCACTGACTCCAACACCTCAATTTATGGTTCCAATGACTCCAACTCCAACACCATAATTTCTGGTACCACCAACTCTCACTCCTGATCGTCTGTTTATAATTTGACTAATATATTTACTATGCTGATTGAAAGCACACAGCATACTGTACAAGGTACAAGGCTAAAGCCTGATGAAGACCTTTTGAGGCCATAAGCACTTAAAAGATTTTGGTGTTTCCATCATATATATGAGCTGCACTCACTCTCAGCGGCCGACTGAATGGGATAGCCATCATAACCAAGGCAATTGTGTGAGCCTCAGTGGACCATGTAGCAGTTACCAGATTCTAATTCTGTTATATTTACAAGATTAATATATACTGTATCATTAATCTTTATTATTACTATTTTATTATTGTAAATATATGCATATAATTTTTTCATTTAATATAGGGGACCCTTTTTGTGTATCTTGGACCAGCTGCACCATTTGCAGTTTTGCACCATGTGGTCCATGGTAAATCCAGCAATGAAAAATGTCTTAGTCTGTTTAGCACTCTAACCTGTTAAAATTTTGGTTTAAAGCCTGAAGCGATGCTGGTGTAGCTTACAAAATACTGAGTAATGTTAAACTTAAGACTAGACAGGGTCATCTTAATGTATGGGTAAAATGGGCACTAGCCGGGGGCCCCAGGAGCATAGGGGCCCATGATGTTTCTGATGCCCATGTATGTTTCTGTTTTACTAACAATACAGAAGCCCCAGCACACTACTTTGCCCAGGTACCTGTGATGCTGGTAAGACAACCCTGAGACTAAACTTAAAAAAATGTAAAAAGGAAGCTATATTTTTATTAAAAAGCTATAAGAAAAAATGGTTTAATTGAATCAGTATAGGTCAAACTTGAAATGTTAAGTCTTTGTATTACATTTTACATTTACTCAAAGTCAGAGTCGGTACATTTTAACCAACACTGACTTCAGTAACCCAATAACTGCTTCCATCTCCAACTGACTCAACAAACCTTGTCCAGTTTGCCCAATTTGCGTGTTCTTGAGATAAGGGAAAGTACCTGGAGAAGCCCACATGATCACAAGGACACAATGCAAATATCACATAAGGAGTGAGCAGAGCAGGAACCGATGCTTGTTCCTCTACAAAACCTTAAAACTGGTGTGAAAATGGGTGAATGTTGAGCATGGTGAGCATTCCAAATACATTGTTGGGATAAAAATTAATTTAATTAATTGTCCGTCGTTACTGTTCACAGTGTGTTTTTAATCTGTGCCTATGCAAGTTAACAGTAAATTATTTGAAAACCATTTCAAAATCTACAACAAGTGAAGGATTCTATAGCCCATATACAATATTTCAGATTAAAGCTCAGTTCTTTAGTTCCTTTCATCCATCTTCCAAACCCACTTATTCAGAACAGGCTTCACAGGGATCAGGGATATTTCATGAACATCATTTATTATTTAGTTAGGGGACCAAGCACAATGTGCACGTCACCTTATATGATAAAGCCTTGTGACGTCTGGTTGGCTCTGTTCAAGATGTAGTGGGGCTGATATCTCTTCAGCGCCTACTGACAAAATTATTTTTATTATGTATTTTTAATGTAATGTTTATTTTTTATATACAGTATGGAAAAATACTTGGGGGTTTCCGGTGTTTTCTGATGTCACAAAATGAAGTCACTCTCTTTACATTTACCAGCATGTTCTTGACATTAATTTTCCATTTCCCCATTTTTTGTTCCTTGTCAGAGATAATGTGATGCTATCATAGAAAAAAGACAACAGCTTGTTTCATCGTAAAAACACAAATAAAGTCATTGCCCGGAGTAAACTGAACATGGCAGAAAAATGTAATGTAAACTTTAGCTTCAGATTAACAGGGCTTTATAGAACATGAGTCATTTTTAAAGGAGTGTTATTAATGGATGGAATCTGAATAAAAATGAACCATTTTGCAGTACAGTGATGCAGTGGTAGTGCTGCTGCCTCACAGTATGGAGACCAGTGTTCACATCCCTGGTCCTCTCTGTGTGGAGTAAGCATGTTCCACCTGTGTCTGTGTGGGGTTCCTCTGGGTGGTCAGGTTTCCTCCCACGGCCCAAAAACATGCAGGTTAGGTGAATTGTCGATCCTAAATTGGCTCCTAGTGTGTGGCTGGTGTGTGTGTGTGTTCGCCCTGTGATGGACTGGCACCCTGTCCAGGGTTTGTTCCTGCCTTGTGCCCGATGCCAGCTGGGATAGGCTCCAGCAGACTCCCTTGACCCTGTTCATGGCTAAGTGTGTTAGAAAATGACTGATGACATTTTTAAATCTGCTTTTCTGTTTTAGGTTGTGGGGAGCCAGTGCTTTTACTGGTAGTGTTTGTTACACACACACATTCGTTCAGTCATGAGGCCAATTTGAGGTCCCTAGTTTCTTTGTATCAGTATACTGCTGCTGCATTATGTGAATTTCCCCTTGGGATTAATAAAGTATCTATCTATCTATCTATCTATCTATCTATCTATCTATCTATCTATCTATCTATCTATCTATCTATCTATCTATTGTGACAGATTAAGGGCTTGCTCGCACCCTTGCACCCTCAGACACCACGTCAGACACTAGGTAAAAGTCCAATAATGATATTTATTATATCAATAATGTGCACAAAGCACCCTCCACTCCCAAATACTCCAATAACAACAATAATAATAATAATCCTCCACTCTCCCAGACGCTTAGCCACCCTGCCTCCCAACTCAGCTCATTGTCTGTAGCGAGGCACCGCCCTTTTATAGCCCCTGACCCGGAGGTATTTCTGTCCCAACAGTCCACAGTTCCTTTTTCCTTCCGGGTCAGGGCAATCAGTCTTTGGCTTCAACCCGGGAGCACGTCGTTCCTTCCCGTCACATGACCGTGACGTACCCCTGGGTCATAAGGCACAAAAGAGCCCCCCCCACAGCGACTCCTGGTGGCCCCCAAGATATCCAGCAGGGCTGTGTATAAATACTACAGTCCATGAGGCCCTGCTGGACCTCGGGGCACTATCCTGCTGTCGGAAGGGCTCCTCCTGGCGGCCTGGGGGTGAGGACCGGCATGAGAAGCCGGCAGTCTCCCACACTATCTATCTATCTATCTATCTATCTATCTATCTATCTATCTATCTATCTATCTATCTATCTATCTATCTATCTAGTAAATTTAACTTAAATGTACTGTAGTTGGAATGTGGGGAAGCACACTGAAAAAACACACAAAAAGTATGTGCAAAGTTCGGGAACAATATTAAAAGCCTGAATCAATTAATTGTGATTCGATCTGTCAGGTGCTTTATAATCTGAAATTACGTGCCTGTCAAGCCTGCCAAAGCCAATTCAAATCTATGTGTTACCAAATTCCTACCATAGTTTGGATTCACTTGGCTGATTTTTCTAAATGTCTCGTCAGTTTGAATTTAACCAAAAATTCTCAGAGCTGCTCCAGATTAAAGGAGAAATACTCCAATGGAAAGGGAGTATACCTACAATGTATAAAAAATTATTTAATGAGACATTTCACATTCTTCATGCCCATTTACTTTTCTTGTTTGTCTGTCAATCAATTCTCTAACCGCCAGTATTCTTTTATATACTTTTATATTTTTGTGGCACACCAGAGCCTATCATAGCAGCTCTTAACACACAACATGATCTGTCCCTGGGTAGAGCACACTCACACATGCACACACTCATTGAGTCTGGAGTCAAAACCTGCACATCTTTAGGAAAAAAAAGCCATGCAGACACAAGGGGAGGCATCTGCCAGAGCAGGGAAGCAGCTGTGCTGCCAATGTGCCACTCTGCTACATTCTCCCTTTTGTTTAATTGCTAATTTTGATAGGAGGATTCATTGTATGTTTGGTACGGTTTAATAAATAAAGTACACGTCGCACATTTGGGTCAAATTTTCAAATGCAGTACCACATCTTCTTAATGGTACCCAGAGCCATCTCATACAACTGGAGTCAGATTTAGTATGGATGAGAACCGTTCTTGATTATATATCAGATATTAAGGGTATGGAGATTCAACATCTGCTAGTTTCCATTCCTGGCTTGACTTTTACAAATAGCATTATCCATATACAGAAATACAGACTCTGTAATGACTTTTATTCTGATTTTATTCAGGCTTGCATGCTAAATATAAATTGTAATGCCTATGCTCATTTTCTGTCTTTTCTCTTTTCTTTTATAAGTAAATCAGTCTTTATTTCTCTGCTTTATACTCTATCACAAAGGTGAGCTTACCAAAACCATCTCATTCCTGTTGATGTAATCATGTACTTTTGATTTACTTGTAACCTTAAGTTTCTATTCTGTAAAGCAGTTTTACAGCCAAAATGTTTTGGGTTAATAATTTTCACAATTGGCGGGTGTGTCTACAAGTCTGAGATTCACCTCCTCACATTATGACACCTGAAATGTGTTTTGACTTTATCACTATTTCAAGGTGTCCTTGTGTGGCGGGGAGGAGGAGTTTATTATTATCACTAGTCATATATGATGTACGTGTATTCCATAAGTTAAGAATTCCCAGTATTGTTGGTGTCCGGCTTAACTTAGCTTATTAACAACTTTCAATCACAATGTTAAACTTAATTTTTCTGTCTCTTGTATTTTGGCTCTGTTAGTTTCATTTTTATTCTTTTAACACTCGCTATTTCCTGACTTGGGCAGCACTTTGGCACAGTCTATATTCTGATGCTTCCCCCTAACACCAGCATGTTGAATCCTACTCACATTCATTTTCCATTTGGGGCGTGTACAGTTCTTAGTGTAGTGCAGTTTTCCTCCCCAACCCCAAAGATGTACGGATTAGAGTAAATGGAAATTCTAAATTAATCCTATTATGAAATGAGTGTGGCAGTATGTATGAGTGGGGCAAGATGGACAGGCTCTGGCCATCTGTGACCTTAAATTCTATTCTGCTTAATTCCCTGATGCTGATTCCCTTATACTATCTAACAGTTCATTGTTTCACATATCCACTTCATGCTAGGATTTTGCTCTCTCTATCCAATGTCTCAGTATTTTCTAGATAACAGTCTCACAGTTTATGTTGTGCATTCATTTCACATGTTGTTTTGTGTTATTTTGAGCTGTATAAAGCAGATAATGTTTATTGTCATGGAGAATCATGTATAAATAAAGATAGTTTGACATCAGCCCTGTGACGGACTAGTGCCTGGTCTGAGGTTGGTTGCTACAATCTTGCATCCTATGCTGTTGTGACAGGTTCCAGTTCTCCACGAGCCTTTGGGTGTTGGTTCAGAAAATCAGTGGAGTCAAATAATAAAATATCAATATTATATAAACACATTTATAAAGCTCACTGTTTTTTTGCATATCCTTGTATCATTAAACCTGTTTTATGGTTATTTAAGTCAGGGTTTCTTCTGCAGCATCAGGTTCAAGGCAGGAACTAATGGTTATCATTCATCTTATTTGCTAAGATCAATGTATACCCGGTCACAAGGGTGCACATAAGGGACAGTTTAAAGGCTCTGGTGATGGTAACTCTCCACCGCACCATGGGTTGGCAATCTACGATAACGCCTTCTTCTTCTCTCCCTCTGCAGACCAGAAGATCAGGTCAGGTTAGGTCCTGTCAGGTCAGGTTGTGAAGCATGCACTGGTACAGCACATTGCCACACCCACACGACGAAACAGCTCGGGATCCTGGTTGGCAACCCCAGAGACAGATATGCGATCCAGTCCCACCCTCCGGAAATGACCCTCTATCTGCTGCAGCCGGGTGTTACGTGGGTGGCCCCTTGGCCTGGTCCAGCCACTCAGGTCCTCACAATGAGGATCCTGCAAGCCAGATCACCCTTGGGGAATCACAGCAAATGGCCGTAGTCCCGTATTTCACTCACAATGTAGGCAATGCGCCATATTCGGGACTCTGTGAGCAACTGCTCATTCAACACCAAGTCAAACCAGCGGTATCCAAAGATTTTCCGAAGAGACACAGTACTGAAGGAGTCCAGTCTTCGTTTCAGGTCACTGGATAGCGTCCATGTTTAACAACCATATAGCAAGACAGGAAGCACCAGTACTCTAAAGACTTGGACTTTCGTCCATTTGCATAGATATTGAGTGTGCCAAACACCCCTTTCCAGCAACCTCATGACCTCCCATACTCTCCCAATCTATCTACTGACTTCATAGGAAGAGTCACCAGAGGCATGAATGTCACTGCCGAGGTAAGTAAGCCTCTCAACAATCTCAACGGCTGTTTTTACTGCTGACGTGATTTCCAGTGTCTGTCCATGTAAACCTGCTTCTTCCTGCCAGAAATGGTCTTAACCGGAAGAACTTCCATCTTTGGCAGTTGTATCCAGATTCCCAACTGAAAAGATGCAATGTAACATTTTAACTCGTGTTTTATTTCTCTTTTTTGTGACAACAATTACATGGGGTTTGCCTTCAGGTACAAGTTAGGGGTGTCTGAGGTTTATAGTTGCTGGACCAGAAGGGGTCGGAGTCAGTGACCCTTACTGAGTGGTTTCTCTGGGCTGTGGGTAGAGAAAGAGACAACACTATCAATGACAGCGCCCCCTTGTGTCCCGGAGTGGTAGGTGCTTACCTCGGATGAGCCTGTGTCACTACATATATTTTTCTCCATATATAAAACATTTATTCATTGTCTGGTTTTGCTTATTCCACAAGACACTTATTAGCTTATCCTGTACATCTTTGGAAGTCCCCAGAAGAATTAAATGCAAATGTGGCCTTTGTACGTGAACTACTTATAGACAGGATCTGACTGCAAGTTGTGAAGCTGGAGTGCTTAATCACTGAACCACAATGCCACCCACGATTAGAGATGTTTTCTTGAAATTATAAACTAATAGGCTGTATTGTGCAAATAATTTTGATAATTGTGTTAATTATTCCCAGTAATTCAGTTCTGATCATGTTGCTTGTTGATGGGTAAATGCTAAGTGATTACCATAACAGCCAGTGATATGTGACTGCTGCAAACTGAAGACAGCAATGGCACCAAACAGGACTGATTGTCAATTTAGTCTTGCCACTCTGCATGACTTAGTAATGAGTACTGATAAAATACATGATACATCAAAATGATTTAACATGGGGCTTGACATTGACTTTCTGAACCTGATTCAAATTAAATAAATCACACAACATAGCTTGCCTTAATAAAGGATGTTACATAAATCTGGGACCACCTGGGAACATATCTCAAGTTAGGGTTACAAATGTATCATATAAAATAAACTTGATAGCATAGTGGCAGATGCCAGTGCCCCACAGCTCTAGAGACCCAGTGGTTTCCTAGGTTTAGTTTCTCATCCAGCAGCTGCCTGCGTGGGGTTTGCACATTTCCTTCCTGTGTCCTTGGGGGTTCACTTTGGTATGTAAGTGCTTTAATGGACCCTTTCATAGCCGGGATGCTGCAATGGAAGGACAGTTTAGATGCAGGCATAACCTGACCAGGATGAGAATGAAGCAACATCCCATACAAAGGGATAAATGAATGAATAATGTGGGGGAGTTGGTGCACTCAGGGCAGTTCCTCCCCCAGTAAGGTAGATGGCAGTGCTCCACTGGTGTGGACCCAGTAAAGATGCTAGCAGGAAGGTATGGTAGTCGTAGTTCTGAGGGACAATCCTGCCAGTGTCCTTGGGTACCACCATGGGGTGCTGCAGGGAGAAGAACTCCCTGCTTCAAGAGACTTCTGTCTGACCCGGAAGTGCTTCCATCAGGCTATGCCCCGGTACCAGAAGTACTCACGGGTCTGACAGAAAAGCAAGCCATTCAAACTCCTCTAATGAGTCAGAGCAGGGAGGCAGAAGGCAAAGCTCACCTGGAGGAGGAAAAGAAGGATTGTTCATTAAAAGGCTGTGAAATTGGACTGTATAAGAAGGTATTTTCTGTAATAAAAACCTTTATTTTAAACCTGGGACTATTTAGTGTTATGTGTCTGTGGTTTTGGGGCTCAGTGGTGCCCTCTGTCTT
Source organism: Polypterus senegalus (assembly GCF_016835505.1). NCBI lineage: Eukaryota > Metazoa > Chordata > Cladistia > Polypteriformes > Polypteridae > Polypterus > Polypterus senegalus. Next base: position 161,009,595 of record NC_053154.1, read on the forward strand.
TACAGGTGGTTTTGTTCCACATCCCAATGACATGCATTTTAGGTCTGTTGTTTAAATAAATTTACCCACTATAATGTGTATACAAATTTGTCCTGTGAGAGACTGACAAGACACTTGGGTCAGTTTCTACTTCATGTTCAGTTCTGCCAGCACAGACGCTGGTTCTCTGTATCTTTATAATGGTGACAAATTGACCATTTTTAGATATTTTTCACAGCCTTTTATACCTCTGTTAATTTTACGAAGTCTCTGTTCCATGTCAGAAATTGAGCCATTCGAATGATCGAGAACCAAAGATTCTATAGAACAGAGAAGCAAAGTACTACATGATTGTAAAAATGTTATGGGCACTAGCATGTGCTGTACCATCGAGGTAAGACCTTTATAATCAATAATAAGATACTGAGTGGAGTGAATATTTCAACTATCGTCATCTGAAAAATAATCATATCAGATTGATCAGAACAGACCACTTGTATAATGTCGGAAAGGCTGGATCTGTGCTCATCTGATGGTGCTACTACAAAATGGCACTGGAAGTAGAATTCTGCAGGCCTCGAGCTTAAAGCAGCCCTTCTGAGATGCTCAGGTATACAGCACAGAATGTGCATTTATATTCTAGCTGGAAAGAAATAGTTCAGAAAATAGTCATTCTTTTCTCAATTAAAGCATTGTATAAATCCATCTTGGTACACTTCATTCCTCTGCTGTCTTTTGTATGAAACCGTGATTGACTGCGACTTTGATATGTCACCTGGGCAGGATGTGGGCTGGTGGGTGGAAGGAGAAAGGGGAATTTTTGTCTATTCTAAAATATGGCTACTAACGCCTCCTCTTTGTAACCTGTGTCTTTGTGTGATTTGTATTCAGTTCAATGTGCTATTGTAACAGCAGATAGCAGCTGCTCTCCTGCACTCCACTGAGTGTTGCCCTTGTGGGGGTGGATAAAAGACAGCTGTTATAAATGTCTTTCTCCTTATTTTCCAGAACTAGTTCAATTTGAAAATGTCAGAGTTTTTCAGTCTGTCAGTTGAGCCCTACTCTTTTTTATACATATATATATATACTCTATATTTAACTTCATTGTGAATTTTAGGTCTCGTTCTGCTGTGTAGTAAGGTTAGCAAAATTAATAGCACATCATGTTCAGTTTAAAACTAATACCTACATTTCATTCGCAAAAGCCACTGAAGTAGTCCCAATATTTTTGAAACTCTGCTAGACAAATAAGGTCTTATTGAGCTTCATCACTCTTTAGTTAAGAGTTGACATTATGGCCAGCTGCAGGGGAGCAAGTCTGCCCCTATGGGGTGCTTCCCTACTGCAGAAATAACAAGGTCATTTGCACAACGTGTGGAATTATTATGGAGAATCAGGAAAATGAGTCCTGCTAGTAATAAGGAGCACTTAATAATAACTGCTGCAGTGCTTACTCACATATTTGGCTTCATCTGAAAATGCCAAGCACATGGGTTTCAATGCAGCGTCTCCTGAGGGAGATCTTTAACACCTTCTGGATTATCATATGTCCAGACACCCTGCCTCTTCCATAAATAGTTTCCATCGCATGTAACACTGTTTATAGTCTCTTGTCTTAAACAAATGTTAATTTAAATCATCTGTCTCAGTGGCCTTTTAATAAAAACAAAAAAAAAAAAAAACAATTTTTGACAACAGACTAGTCACCAAATTCTTAATTGTGCATTGTTCCCAAAAACAACTCCTGCCATTGGCATTGTTGACTGTATTAATAATTCTTTGTGTGAAAGAGAGTTTTCTACTTTAAGTCAGCTAGTAGATTTATTTTAAAAGTAACCTTACTTCCTTTACAAATGTAAAAGCTATTATATTAGATCTCAGTCTCAATTTACTTAAAATGAAAACATATAACTCATTCAGTCTTTCCTCATAGCTCATGTCCCACTGTCCTTGAACACTAGTTATTCTTCTCTGGACTTTCTCCAGTTTACATTCAAGGTCACATTACATGTCAAGTGTTTATAGTGCCTTGAAATTCTTACTTGCATTTCTTCCACTGACTATTGACTGTAGTACAATACCAACCACAAACAATGAATACATTCAACGTATACTAAATGCAACATTGATACTGCAATAGGAAGCACCAACAAAGATAAAGGGTTGGAGAATCAAATGGTGTTCTCCATAAATTGTTCCACAAAAAAACGAAACTGTTGACAAAATACTCCATTTCAGATGGGAGTCTCTGACCAGAAGATGCAGAAGATTCTAAGGTTAACTTGTTAAGATGATGCATCTCACCTCTTTCTTGTGGGTAAAAATTGTTTTGAAACCTGGTAGTCCTGGGCCCATATTTATCAGGTCATTAATAAAAGAAGAAGAAGGAAAGCATAATAAGTTAGCATATTGTGGTTTTCAACAAAATCATAATTAATACTGTAACGAGCACTAAGATGGAATGACCAGACTGGGGAAAGATGGGAGTGATGCCGATAATAGGTCGATGAGGCCGAAGGGTTAGATTTAGGAGCCCCAGAACCTGAAATGATGTCATGTGTCATTACAATCCAGGCAGGTGGCATAGTGGTAGCACTGCTGTCTCACAGTAAGGAGATTGTGGAATCACATCCCAGTGTGAAGAGCACTTTGAGTAAAAGTGACAAAAGTGCTATATAAATGTGAAGAATAATAACAAAGAATTATCAAGCCGTGATTCTCAAGATCTACAGATGGAATGAGAGGACAGCCATTAGGAAACAGTGCTGGCCCACGACTTGGAGTGGAACTGCAAGTCAACAAGCCCTGAAATGGGTCTCCTAGGCAGGAGTGTGTGAGGAATATTTACAAGGAAACTCTCTGCGATTGTCAGTATGAGTGTTGTGTGAGTAGTCATAAAGCCCGAGGATTAAAATTATCCTTGAATTTAGAGTTGCGAGTGGAAATGGTCCTATATTGCTTGCCAAGATGAAGCACAGAAACAAGTGGCTTTACAGGGATGGCTGAGCACTTTATTAATGTTGTTAACCTTTCCAGCGGTAGTGTTTGAATATGCGTCCTCAACAAAACTGAGCCATGTGACGGTGATTTTCTAAGCATAACTTCATTCTTCTCTGTAGCTCAAGAGGTGTTGCACTAGCAGGTTGTACAGCCAATCAGGGTAGCCTCATTGGCACCAAGTGAAGCTGGTGGGGACAGATGGTGGTGTTGAACCTCAGATTTTTAAGGTAGTAAAGGCAGTAGTGAGCCTTCTCTATGATAGCTAACATATGTGTCACCCACTTCAAGAAATTTTAAGCTGGTGGCCTACTTCACACCAACTCCCCCAATGTAGGAAGAGAGTGTAGTTCCCCTGGCTTCTTTTTTCTATGGCCAGCTGTTTGATTTTGCTGAAATGTAGGGAGAGATTGTTGTGCCATTTCAGAAGGTGGATTTTTTCCTTGTACAGTAAGTTGATTCATCCCTGTTTGTGATTAGGACTTATAATGGCTGTATTGTCAGCAAATTTAATAATTAAGTTGAAGCTGCCTTTAGCCACACAATGACATTGAGTGCAGAAGGAGGTTCAGCACATTTCTTGCTAGCATGCTTGTGTTGACGATCAGTATGGAGGTAGGTGATACAGTCAGTCCACACATGTTGGGGTCTACCAGGTCTAAAACTGAGTTGTAGAGGAATGGCACAAAGTCCCAGGTCTAGAAGCTTGGTGATCAGCTTTGATAAATACAACAGTACTAAATGCAGAGCTACAGACTATAAATAATACTCTGGCACATCCATTCTCATTATCCAGGTATGCTAGGATGGTATTAAATGCAAGACATACTGTATGGCATACTCTGTGAACTGGCTATGACAATATGCAAAGTGGAGGCAATCCAATCTATTGCAAATACTATGTTTAATATGGGTGCACTGTTCTCTCTAAGCATTTCATCACAATCGGTTTGAGTGTCTCCAGTCTAATGGCACTGAAGCAGTGTTTTTTTCATTTTCTTTGGCACAGGGTTAATTGCTGTCTGTTTAAAGCAGGCAAGAATCATGGATTCTTTCAGTGAAGCATTAAATATGTAAGTGAAAACACAAGCTGCACCTTTGAAACCATGTCCAGAAATTATATTTAGACTGGATGCTCCGTGTACATGGAATCACTTAAAAAGGTTCCTTATATCATTCTCAGAAACAGATAAGATAAACAGAATCATGCTGTGCAGCAGGCACTCACCCAAGAAAAACTTTATTATCATGATCAAAGCTGGCACAAAAAGCACTAAGTTTATCTGGGGGTGAGTATTAGAAGATCCAGAGGCATCTGTAAACACTACAATATATTACATTCACTATGAATGCTGCTATACTCCATTTCTATTTTATACAAGTGTTGAAATTAGTAACCATATTTATTTTCTTGGTGTTTTACCTGCATTTTGTTTATGTATGTCATCACTGAGAAAAAGTGTGTTGGTGCACCTTCAATAAATTAAATCATTTTTGTAATACTGTAATGGAGAACAACCTTGCACACAGTATTCCAGATGTGACCCCAAAACTGTGCTACTCTTCATACTTAGTCAAAATTGCATTCTTTCTCATAAACTGATTCTGATTTAGGGCTGTGTGACAGGTGTCTGGTCACACTTACAGGTAATCTAACTTAGACACCATTTAAATATCTGACTATGCCACCCAGTTTTATTAAGAGACTGGGAACTCCTGAAATTTACCAATAATAGCACACAGGTTTCTTTAAATTGGGCGGTGAGTAAACACACAATAAAAGACACAGCAGTAATTTCACAAAAAGCAACAGTAACTTCTATTACACCAGACAATAATAAGTACAATAAAAAGATAAATGAACATAAATAAAATCTAACAATATCAAGAACGAATTTCATTTTTTTAAAAGGAAAACACACAGTCCACACTCTAAAAGTCTGTCAAAAACAGAATTGGAGGATACAAACGTTAGTGGTGCAGAGTCCAGTTTGTGCACTGTTACCCCAGCAATTAATCGTCCAACTGTCCACCAATGCACTCTGTTCACTGGACACTCGTTTCCCAACAGAAGTTTTGTCAAATTGTGGAATCCCTGTCAGCGTCTCCTCATCATTCTATTTCTCCACTCTGGGCCCTTGTGTTGCTGAGAGCTAGGCACGCCTCACTTCTCGTTTGTCAGTTTTGCTCGGTCCTTTCATGCAGCTTCCCTCTCTCGCTGGACCCACAACCGTCTTCTTGTGGAGCTGTCTCTTCCTCCCTCGGGGTAAGTGTTGCCGTCCGTGTCCCTCACGTCACACCAGCCACGTACAATCAGTCTGCCAGTGAGCCCCTGTGCTCTCTGCGAGTCTTGGCAGCGTTCTCAGTGGATTGTCCCTCTCCCTGCCTTCTCCTGCCCAGAAGTTTTTATCTCCTTCAGTCCTTGCCATTACCAGTTCTGGACAATTGGATTAAACAATGGCACATCTAAATTTCCTAGGTTTAACAAATAATGAAAACACAAGTTAACAAAATATATTGTTACCAACCATGAATAAGTACAGATACGCTGTTTAGAAACCAATATTGTCAGACATGTAATCTTCAAGTCAGGTAAATACAAACATCCTCCAAGGAAGATGCAGGTCTGTTATCACGACTTTGTATTGTTTGTATACTCAACCAGCCAAATTTCAAAGTGGTGACTCCTTTGCAAGACAGCAAATACCTACTTCCTGCAGATAGCCATAACACAATTAGTAACTGGATTACCCAGTAAATTGAAAAAAGGTCCCCTTCTGACAGCTGCTAGTCATTATTAATGTAAGCCATTTTCTTTGCAGAGACTTTCTAGACCACAGATGCCTACATTCTCCAGTATCTGTGCTACTGGCCACACTGTCTTCTTGCCGTTCCCTGGAGAGGGAAATTACACCTCAGTCACTTGAAGCTCCCCAATACTGAAACAGGCTCCAGACAATAGATTGTGATTCCATTATTGAGGAACAGTTCTAGTCCTAGTTTTTACGTTTTGAACCGTTGGACTGTTGTTTCTTATGAATAGTTTTTGCCTGACCCTGACTCTTAAGCTTTTGGCCTTTATCTAACCATACCTTTGGGTGCTCCTTAGTTTGCATTTCTTCAAAATTAGTTAGTTACTGACATTTGATAATGTCTCTTCATCCTTCTGCTCCCCATTTTGTCTGTCTTTAAGTAATGGCATGGTGTGTGTCTGTGTCTCTGTGCTGGAACTGGTCTTTAATGAAGACTAAATCTAAGGTCACAGCCTCAGGCAGATAGCAGAAAAGTAGAATAGCATTGACTTTAGGGCCAAAGTAGTAATTTTATTTGCATTATTAAAACATATATTTATTTATATATAAATATTTCTATTTGTACTACCGAAATTAATTATATTTTTATTTGAATATAGAAGCCATTTACATAAAATTTGATTTGGTAATACTTATACAAATAAAGCACCAATACCAATTCACAACATAAAGTCTCCAGTTATCATGAACCCCTGGCAACCCACATACAGTAAAACAAGCCGTCATGTGGTATAGTATATTAAATGAATGTAGATTAGGCTAAGATGTTACGATGAAGCATCACACCACTTGTTTGTGGGTAAACATTTGTTTGGAAACCTGGTAGTCCTGGGCTCATTTTTACCAAGTGTCTCAGGAATTCCCCCTACGAATTGCACTAGAAGTCGGACTAGGATAAGAATTATTCCTATCTTGGAGTAGGATATCATACATATTTAAGAAACATCCTACACCTAATTCCAGCCAGGAGTAAGCATCCGAGTTTGAAAATGAATGACATCACAACTTTATGGAAGCCCAAGCTGCAAAGTGGTACTTATGATGGCTTTTTATAGTTTCTTTGGAAATTGTTATCCGCTTTTCAGTTTTATGATAGTAATGCTAGAGTTCCACCAAAGAGGTAAAATTAGTAATAAAAGAAGAAAGAAAGCATAATGAGGTAGGATTTTGCACTTCGCAACAAAATCATAAGTAATACTATAACAAGAATCGAAATGGAAAGAGCTAGACACACACACACACACACACACACCAAATAAGATTAAAGCACAATAACAGCCACATTTATTTAACAATGAGTGATCCAAGGCAGCACTTTCAGAAGAATCACCTTCTTGTAGTTATGGCCATGGGAAACCCCTCATAAGGTAACAATTATATTGAAATTTGCCACAGCTATAACTTGCATGGTGTGCCATACCTCTTTCTATGATCCCCCTTATCTTATGCGAGGTTCTATTTATCCAATGCTCTGAGAGTCTGCAACTGCCTTCTTGAACCTTCCCGAGCTTGGAAACTGTAATGTGAATGTTCCAGGGGTTCGTGAAATGCAAAGCTCAGTGAACCTGTGTGATATTTCACTGTCAATTCCCTATCCAGCCCTGCTTATTTTCAGGACAATAAGCTGGCAACTACACTACAGTTTTCGGCCATGACCACCTGTGTGTTGATACTGTGATATCGACTGAAATTCACATAAGCGAGCTCATCTACACTTGGGGCAATGATCTTCTTGTGCATGCCGATTTGCACAAATGCAGCTTGCTTTAACATTTCCTCACATAGAGTGGTGGAGAAATGTATTAATCTGTAAATTTGCTCACCCGTTGTAAGGAGGGTCAAAATTTAATGCAAAATTCTAAAAATAGTTGCTTTTGACATACCCAAATCATCTATTACAAAGGTACATTTTATACATAATATTACCACTATTTTAATTACGGCTGACAGTGCCTGGCTTCTCTATGCAGAGAGACCAATCACATAATGTAAAATATTTGTTACGCATATTACAGTACTCCATTTCTGTCAAATCAATATGTTTTTATGAGTTTATTGTTATCCAGCATTTCCAAAACATTACACCTTTCCCAGGATGTGTGTGTGGATCTCTGGCAGCTCCTCGTGATTTAGGACAACTCACAAGCTCTCCTTAAATCCTGGTGAAGTTAGGAGCAGTTTCCTAAATTAGGAACACTTTCTAAAATTCTTTAACTGCTACTCGTAAGAGTGGGACTAAATTTGTGTCACTCTGAGATTTCTGAGCCAGTTTGGATTGTTTTCCTACTCTGTGAGTATTGATAAATACAGGTACTGGCCTTGATTAACCTAAGCCATTTAACAGATGAAAGCTGAGTGAACAAGGAGTGGAATGAGTGTGACAAATCTGATAAGATCTTTATTTCTTATTATAGTTTCCATAATTTTGCATGGTAAAGAAACAAGAATCATTGGACTATAATTCCCAGAATCCATCTGGTCTTCCTTCTTGAAAACTGGAGTCACATTTGCAACTTTTCAGTCTTCCCATGCTTCTCCTTTCTCAAGTGACTGCTCAAAATTGGGTTTGTTATAATTTAAAGGGCAAGTCTCCTCAAGACATCCACCTCCAACACCAAATTTGCCCACTCTTTGTCTAAGATGGTCAGGCTCTTCAATATAGGTGGACGATGGCTTTTATTGTGAAACAGATAGACCAAGAGAATAGAAATTAGGCAGGTATGTTAGACTCATTATATAAAAGATTGCCACTTTTTGTGTTCCCCTATAAACAGTCCTTATAGGGGTCAACTGATGGCCAGACTTTTGACACCAAACACCTCAGCTATCATTGGTGCTTATTTTATTTTCTCATTCAGCTCAGGCATTCTTTGCTGCTAATGAAATTCCATTTCATGTTCTTTGACATTAACCTCATCTTCTTACAAGAGCTGCTTTATGAGAGATACACACACTCTTACAAAAACGGACTTGTTGGTGGATGCCAATGGAGTGGAAAGCTGTCAAGTCAAAGAGGCCTTCCATGTACTGTTAACAGGAGAATATCTAGATCTGACTGATGAACCAAGAAGGCACTGTGACTAAAGCAAAGACCTGTGCATTGAGGTCATTGGGAATAAGTTTTCAATGGCTTCGAAGTGATTCTGGCAAACAATCTAATAACTCAGGAAGTATAGGTGGGGGAATGGTGACCTATGTTATTCTTAGCAAGGATGGGAAGATACTGACCCCAAGGCAGAAAGAACATATTGACAAAGCACTAATCTCAGTGGATACACTATCACTTCAAAGGAATCAACCTGTGGCTTTTAAATACTGTAGCTCCCCTTTGTTAGGGGGATAGTTGAGGTTTAGTTGAAAATGTTGAAACTACTGGATACAGTGGCAGTGCCATGGTCATCATGTCTCTCCAGAAAAAAATAAAAATCAAAAAGCAGAAAGGAGGACTAGTGGCTAAGGACTGGCAGACTAGAGATGTGGAACAAGAGGATATTTTTCAATTATTGTAATCTATGTTGGAATGTTGGAACAGAACTTCCATCTGATAGTCAAATCAGGAAAATTAATAAATAGTGATGAGCAAAACAGCGCAGTTTTGGTTTAATACAGTTTCACAAAACTGACACTAAAACTTGTTTTGCTGAAGATTTCACAATTATGAAACACAAAGAGTTTTTGAGGTTTTAAAGATTTTGTTGGGATGGAAACAAGGAATATTACTTCCTAAAGCATCACTCACACTTTGTGTTTAGCTGTGTTCTTTTCCACAACTCTGTAATAAATATATGTATGTAATCCATTGCACGCCATTAAAATGAATTCTGCTTATGCCTCTCATTCGATGTGGTGGAACGCAGTGCATTTATTAAATGTGACTAGCTGCATATTTTGCACATGAAGACTCACCAAAACAAACCATTGCGCACATTACTGTGTTTTCCTCACAAGAAAACTCATCATACGAAATGCAGCTTCACACCCAATGCCATTACCTAGTAACCACCTTTTTCTGTGTTTTGATCCATGTAGATGAGGTTGATTCCATGGAGCTCCGATTTTCTTTTCTGTTTCCAATGTATCTTCAGGATTGTGATCACCGAGATTGTTATCATAATTAACAAAGTGGACATTTTAGTATAAGAACAACTACAGCACACGGGTAAGGGCTTAACAAAATGTCTTGACGACACAGGAAATGAGTCCAGTGATTTTTTTTGTTTTTTACTTGAAATTTTTATTTAAATTTTAAACTAATTAATGCATGAAAAATCTTCCACATAGGATCTAAACACTTCCATTGTCAATGGCACAAGTTATTTATTTATTAATTGGAATTATTAGTCCAGTCCAAATACACTTTAAGAACTTGGTAAAGGCTTATAACAGTGTACACTGTGGTAACTTTTGGAACTCGATAAAAGAGTGTGGGGTTCTGGGGCCACTGCTATTTACCATTCTTTGCCAGTACTTGCTGTGTTTTCATACTTGCTGCAAAATTAAATTTGTTCAAATTTGGCATGGGACTGTGCTGAAAGTATGTCACACATCTCATCTGCTCCTTTTATTGAGACTCATGAACAGGATATCAAGTTCAGCCGAGACTTTAAAAGCAGGCTGAGGGTTGTTCTCTGTTTTGTGCAGACAATTCTGTCCTCATCTTATATAGAAATGTCTATGCGTAGAAGTGTGTGTCTGTCCGACCCAGAAGTGAGAATTGGAGTCGGGGTAAGGGTTCCACCTCCGAGGAAACAGAAAACTCACTTAGCCGCTAATAACACAAGCAGGGCCAGCACATCAGCAAAATGAAACATTGGAAGAAAGACAAAGTTGCTTTGCCGCTAATATCGGCAAAGCGGTATCCCTTTTACTTTTCCTCCCGCTAATACACAATTGATGCCAGCTCGTCTGCAAAATGAAACCTCCTAGGAGAGAGATGCCCAGAGTAGTTCCTTTAAATTACCTGACGTCTCTACATTTCAATTTTTTTTCTGATGATTTCAATAGTTTCTAGAACCCATGCTTTTTACAACATGAGCTTACACAGCTAGTTAGGTTATAATTTCACAAAAAAAAACTTGGATAGTTATAACTGTGAGATTCTGTAATCAGGAAGAAAATTAGAACCTCCAAATATGAATTCATGAGTCTGTTCTGAAAAAGGATGGCTTATTTCCTATAGAAAATGGGTGAGCAGCTACCCCAGGTTCATCTACCTTAACGTTTTATTCATGAGTGAAAGAAGAAGTGATTATGAAACTGACCAACAAACTGGCCCATTAGATAGATAGATAGATAGATAGATAGATAGATAGATAGATAGATAGATAGATAGATAGATAGATACTTTATTAATCCCAAGGGGAAATTCACATAAGTGGCAGTGTTGTGAATATGGTATCAATGTGTAACAGTAAAGTGTTACACTGTTGACCTACTAATCTAGCACTTAGTCTACATCCCCATCACACCTGTGGTCACAAGGTAGCGACTGAAGGAAACACATCATGAGTTCAAGCAGCCAAAATGAAATTCCTGCAGTTGATTTTTGGATTCACTCTATATAATAGTGTAAGGAGTTTAGTAATATTTTTAAAACAGAACCACTTCATCTCTAAAAAGAATGGAGCCACAGGAGGTAGTTTATGCATATGTTTAGGATGCACCACTGAGAAGAGACCAAAACAAACAGTTCATTAGGTTGGTGTGGCCTGACCTTTTCAAACTGGCATGTTGCCACCACATTCTTTACTAGGATAAGTGGATGGATAGTGAGTGAGTGAGTGATTATGTGCCACATTCCGTTTCACACCATGGACGCCTTATTATTTAAAGAGTGCTAATCATCTTGTAACTACTAGCTGTATAGCATTGTATCCAAGTTGTGCTGCAACCCTCAGCAAGGCAATGCTTCAGCTGCTTTCACTTGGATAAATTAATTCCTACCCCATATACAGCAACTTTAATTACAACAGTAGTCCCCTTCATATCCAAGGATGATAAATTCCAAGACCTACTGTGGATGACCAAAGCCATGAAGAGTAGCAAACCCTATACATAAGTCATTTTTTATTCCCATACATACCTATGATAAAGTTTAATTGATAAATTATGCACAATAAGACCATTAACAACATTAAATAACAATAAAATACATTGTACATTATTATATTTGTGCTCTCTCTCTCTCAAATGACTGCATCAACACAACAAAAATGACATCAGACACAAAGGCACACCCAGCGTGTTGGATTTTCGCCATGTGCTGTGCATGGAATTTGCCATTGCAGACGTGGCCTTCTGTATCCAAAGTGGTGAAAACATTTGTTCTGAATGGTGAAATTTTTTTTAACCTATGTATCATTTATTTCTGGAGTTTTCCGTTTAATATTTTTGGGCCACAGTACTGCAGATTAATTGAAACAAATCTGTGGATACAGTGGCTCTACTGTATATGCATCTGATTGAAAACTGGACAGCCAGTGTGTTTAAGTGTCCTAAAATAATAAACTTTGAATCTGTTTATTATGATTTTATCTCCATATCTGAACCCTAATCCAGTTGACCACCCTGGCTGTGCTCCAACTGTTAAAGCACGGGTGTCGAACTCCAGGCCAGGAGGACCACAGTGGCTGCAGGTTTTCATTCTAACCATCTTCTTCATTAGTGACCAGTTTTTGCTGCTAATTAACTTCTTTTGCTTTAGTTTTAATTAACTTGACTCAGGCCTCTTAGTTGTCTCTTTTTTTAATTAGCAGCCAAACAATAATTAGACACAAAACGAGCTGCCATATGACCAGCTCACCTGTGCCCATCACACAATATATGAAAATAAAGAAAAGTGATGGTCTCAGTAAGGTTGATCTCTCAGGTCACCAAAATATTTTGACGAACAGAAAATCAACAGTTTTGGAAATGTCTGCTGTGGCAGGATGAGAGCAGCAACAGACCACAAAATTAATTAACGGCTTACTTAATTAACAGCAAGAATCCGCTTCTCATTAATAGATTGGTTGGAGTGAAATTGGTTGGAATTTGAAATTCCAGTTTAGCTGCTCATCTGTTGGTTCGTTTCAAGTCTCATTTCTGATTGGCTGCCATTTCATGAAGGAATGAATCAATTCAGAGGACTGAATCCTTTAAAACAGGGCTATTAAAATGAAGGGAAATTAAGTTAATTAAAAGCGAAAACTGGTCAATGATGACAGGCCTGGAGTTTGACACCCCTGTGTTAAAGTATCTGTGGGCAGTCATTCTATAATTCTGCACCTATAAAGAGTGTTGTGAAGTGCCCTTTAGGGTAACGTACCGTATTAACTAATGGTTATCATGCATGCAGTCATTATAAGTAGCTCCCTAAACTTACATGGCTCAGGGCATTTTCAAGTGGGAACCAATTTGAGTTGCTTCTTATGACATGCAGAACAAGTCAACTAACTTTGGTTAAACTTTCCCTGTACAGTGAATCTTCATTAAATGCTAAATACTGTCTACCCAAAGAAAGACCTTTACAGCCTTCTCCCGGAGGAGTGTTCAATGTGTGTGAACAGCTGGAAGCCCGTGCTGCCTCTCCCTCATCCTCTTCTTTGTAAACAGAGGATATGTCAGCCTTGTTGTCCCTGCTCAGTCTGACAGGCAGCCAATGGTGCACAATGGCATTCCTCCCAAATTAGGCAGAATACACAAACAATAGGCAATAACTGAAAACAGGCTATATAAACAACATTCTGATAGTGTGTGCATTGTCAAAGACCAGAGTGAAAATGAAATTTCAACTGCCTGATTTGTTTTAGAAGTGGCAGACTGGGACAGTGGTCATCGCTGCAGCCTCACAGCTTTAGAGACATGAATTCAATTTTTGGATCATTCACAGTCAGTAAAGACTTTGCACATTCTCCTAATACATTGTGCAATATTTATACTAGAAGTTTGGCATGATAGATGGCAGGATGGTGCATAATCCCTTACCTGGCTGGGAGACCATTATGATGAATGGGCAAGAACAGCGTCAGGGTATTCCCTGCCTCAGCCAGAAGACTGACACATGCCATCTTGGGAGTGGGTACAATGGAGTCCCAGCAGGGATAGATTAAAGAGTCTTACTTTGCTGGGAGGCCAGTATGATGGAGGAACAGGGGGAGACAACCTATTCAGACCATTTGGCTTCCACAATACGTTAAGAGGCATTCCTGGGCTAGAGTACCCTATTGGACACCAGCAGGGCTTGCTGGAAGCTGTAGTCCTGTAGAGAAGCCATGTTAGGTTCCATGGGTGCTGTGAAAGGGTGCTGTGATCCCTGCTTTATGGGGTAATGCGCTGGCACCGTTAGTACACCTGAGTCTAAGATAAAAGGAGCCTCACCCAGGCAAGTTGGAGTCAGGTGTGGAGGATAAACAAAGCTCATCTGAGAGGAGTGGTGGAGAAGAAGAAAAGAAAAATAGAGAATTGTGTTTGGCATAACTTCTGGAAACCTGTTAAAGGTATTTGGTCAAAAAAATTATTATTTGAACCTGGAACTTGTTTCTGTGGAGTTGAGTCTGGGGTTCAGGGATCTGTAGCACTCTAACTTTTAAAATTGGTTACTTCCCTCATCTTAGACACACTCATGTTAGGTGAATGAAGGTGTTTAAATTAGTCAGCTAGGCAAAATGTGTCTTTCTGAGGGGGCTGTAGTCCCATCCTGTGTTGGATTAGCCTGTGAACCTCTAACAGAAATAAATATGCTTGCAAACTGCAGATTTGCTTTAATACTGTAATCCTTAATCTGGTTTTGTCCCAACAGTTAGTGTAGATCTTTTTCCTTTCTATTTTACACTATTGATGGGCAACCAATTATGGTGCCAGAGAGTGGCAATGAATTGCATGTTGATTAGCATGTGCAAGTAAGAATTTGCACTGTACTCTGTACGCATGAAAATAATGAACTTTAAATGTATATTTTTGTTTTCTTAACATGCACACTAGATCTACCATTTTCTACATGCTATGAATTAGATGCATTATTTAATTTGTGTTAATATCCCATTATCTGGTTTATAAAACTTCTTTTGTACTATACAAATTATGACTGATTTTTAGGTACATTTGTATGTAATATGGAAAGCATGTACTAAAATAGCCTCATCTGTCTGTCTGTCTGTCTGTCTGTCTGTCTATCCACATGAAACAACTTGGTTCCTGGGGGCTGCAGTTGATCTGTGAGCAGAGGATTGGAGCCACTGGGCAACAAGGAGGCTGATTTTGCTGCAAACAGAAAGTCGAGGCCAGGTTTACAGCTTATACATGCTGGTAGAGTTGTTTAGTGATGTAACATACAACACACTGACGGTGGGCTACAGTTTATTACTGTCCAAACAGCCCCTTTTACTTCCGTGTATCTTCATAATGGAATTAAAATCTTTAAGATATTTATCGCCTTTGGTATTCCCATTAAACAATAAATAAGTTGTAAAGATATTTCTCGCTGTAATACAATAAATAAGTTTTTAGTTATTTACAGACATGGACAGATTTGTTGGTACCCTTACATTTCATTAGAAAAAGTGCTGTATGCCTCCTGAGAAGCGATTTAATGAAAAGCAATTGTCCCATGTATACCTGCTTAGCTTTGATATGTCATTGAGTAAAGTAAAATAAGTGTGAGAAGAGATCAAGTATTGCTTATTCTACAACGATATTATAAAACAACTTGAACACATTTCGTGGTACCCATAGAAATACTCAAAAATAATTAGATTAGAATGACTTTTCAAACTAGCTATTTTCTTTAATTATCACACATGTCTCCAATCGTGCAATCAGTCATTCAGCCTATTTAAATGGAGAAAAGTAGTCACTCTGCACTTTAGTATCTCATTGAGTGTCATGGATACATGAACCAAAGAAAGCAAAGGACAAAGCTGTCTGAGGAGATCAGAAAGGAAATTATAGACAAATAATTTTAAAGGCAAAGGCAGGAAGACCATCTCCAAGCTGCTGGATGTTCCTGTGACAACAGTTGCAAATATCATTAGGAGGTTTAAGGTCCATGGGTCTGTAGCCAACCTCCTTGGATGCAGCCACAAATGGAAAATCCATCCAGAGAATGGGCAGAAGGATAGTGAGAATGGTAGGCAAAAAACCAATAACAACTTTCAAAGAGATACAAGCTGAAGTCCAAGGTCAAGGTCCATCATTGACTGATCAAACCATCCATCACTTTTTGAGTCACAGTGTGTTCAGTGGAAGACAACCCAGGAGGACTCCACTGTTGAAAGAAAAACATTAAAAAGCCAGACTGGAATTTGCTAAAATGCATAGTGACAAGCCTCAATGCTTTAAGGAGAATGTCCTTTGGACAGATGAGACAAAATTGTATCTTTTTGGCAAATCACGTCATCCAGAGATGAAGAGGAACACTCAGTTATGTTTTGGATCTGTTTTTCTGTGTCTGGCATGGGGTACCTTGAGTCTATGCAAGGAACAAGGATTTTTAAAGACCATCGAGACCTTCTGGAGTGAAGCATACTGCGCAGTGTCAGAAAGCTCTGTCTTAATTGCAAGTCGTGGAGCCTCCATGAGGACCATGACCCAGAAAACAATGCTGTAAGCACCCAAGATTGGCTAAGGACACACCATTGGACTATTCTGATGTGCCCTTCTATGAGCCCTGATGTAAATCCTATCAACACCTAAGGAAAGAACTGAAACAAAAAGTCTGGAGAAGCCCCCCTTCAAATCTGACACAGCTGGAGCATTTTGTTCAGGAAGAGTGGGCCAAACTACCAGTTGACAGGTGCAGAAGCCTCATTGGCTCCAGGAATTGTTTGTTTGCAATGATTGGCTCTAAATTTTGGTGCTGCCGGATTTCACCATTTTCGTCCATGCCTTTTTCATTTGTGTTATTATTTGAAATATTCTGTTGAATCAAAACTCTAAAGCAAAATCAGATTTTTCTTAAATATGAAATAAACAATGATGGGTGGCAAATATTTTCAAGTTATCTCATAGACCGGGGTGGGCAACATCCGTCCTGGAGGACCACAGTGGCTGCAGGTTTTTCTTTCAACCCAGTTGCCTAATTACAAAACAATCCTTGCCAATTATTTAATTTCACAGCTTGTTAGTGATTTAACTCTGCCATGTCAGGTCATTCTCATATCTTAGGTTTTTTTTTTCCTCTCTAAGGATATCATTCGAATGATCAGAAGTCTAACATGGATGAGTAATTTTCAGTCCTTTACTTTTTTACTCTTCACTTTCCTTCCAAGTATTTAATTAAACCAAACAGGTGTAAATGGAAACAAGCTAAATGGAGAAATGCTGGTTTCTTTTATCATTTGCATCTTATTACTAATAATGAGCAATTAAAAAACAAAATACAGCTCTTTAAGACTAAAATAAGCAATGACGGTTAAATGAAGCAGAAGAATGAACTTGAGCAATAAATGCTTCTTATTATGCAACTGGGTTGGAATAAAAACCTGCAGCCACTGCGGCCCTCCAGGAACGACTTTGCCCACCCCTGTCATAGACAATTGTGGGTTTTAACGAATTACTCAGCTTTAACTATTTGTAGCTAAGTGGACAACTTATTTCAGGTGCATTTCTCCTTTTATTGGGTAATATTGATAGTAATTTCATAGTAGTGTTGGTTAGTTTGTATTGTTAGTTAATTTTCTTTTTGTACTTTTTGCGTACTACTCTATTGGGTAGCCTTTCAAAAATGTTATATTTAAGAAAATTGGACATCAGTTAGTCATAAACCCTCCACCGCTAACACACATCAATCAATGGCATTTGTACATCACTTAAATTGGAATCTGCTGTCTGTGAAAACTACTGAGCCACCACAAGTCTATCTAGGCTACATTTTTAACTACTTGACATTGTAAAGTACAATTAAAAAGTGAGTACTTAATGTAATCTACTAAAACACGTTATTAATGTATTACTAATGCATTCTAGAGCATTACACGCTACTAAAACACTCTATTATCTCTGTTATTTTCAAATATGATTAATCATTACAAAAGTACTTAATAAACAAAAACATAACAACTGACTTTTGGATGAAGCAACTAAAAAAATGTAAAATGCTCCAACTATCATATCAGTTAACTAAGTGCCCATACGCACTTGAATGTTATGTCATGCATATATTTTCTAACTTGTTATTATATGTTTCACACACCTCTTTCACAGCGTTTATAGACCATTTTACTTGTTTGTCATACCTGTCTTCATATCCATGTTCTGATCCTATGTATTACAGGGTCACTGGGTCCAAACCACAGTCCAACCCTAGATAGGATGCCAGTCCATCACCGGTAAGGCTGGCATTTCACACTGGGAGACTCTAATAACTCTAATCTGCAAATTGTTCCAAGTGTGAAGAAACTGGACAAAACCCACATGAACATGGGGACGGGAGTCCAGACTAGGAACTGTTGTCGCAAGTGGGGTCTCATCTCCATTTCAGTGTGTTTGTATTTGATCGATTTGTTAGATTTAGTAGTTTGTGTGGAGCTCCAGTATAAACTAGATGTATATGTATAATTTTATATAGTTATATACATCATAGTAGCCTATAGTTATGATGGGTTTTACTTCAAATGTACCATATAATGGTCTGTATCACAATCCAACAAGATTACTGAGCATGAAGCTAAAAATAAAGTCTTTATCCCAGGATGCAAGGCATGAGGATAGGAAATCAGTTATGTAACATACACTGTACTGTATATTAATACAAAAAAAACCAGAAAGCAATGTAATAGAAAAAGCAGAAAAAAAAACATAACAGACAATTTCCATATATGCCATATACTGTATGTAGGGAACACCCGACTTGTCATCACAAATGTGACTCTATGCCCAAGCAATCATGACTTTTAGCAGGATTAAGTTTGGAGGCCAAAAATGAAACTAAAACTTCCAGCCTGCCCTGACTTTCATTTCACTGAAAACGAATGCAATTCCAGAGCCTATCAGCACTAGGAACCCCACCTAGTTTGACTTTTTATGTATTCATGCAACAAGTAACTGAAAGAAAATCTAGGCAGGCTCGGGGCACTGAAACCATGACACTTCTTTTGTAGAGATTTTCTTTGCTAAGCTGGCATCAGTCCTGCAGCTTGTTGTTGTGCTCTGGTTGTGTTTCTGTTAAAACAAAACTCAAAGCATTGTGAGGGAGTAACTGATCATTAATAGGTTGCTCACAGGTTATTCGAGGTGTTTGGTGAGTGCCATTGGGTTCTGACAAACAAATGATTTGGTGTGCTTTGAGCCAATATTAGACATATCCAGAATCTCTGTACCTGGTGCTGTTGCCTGTGGGGGAGATGAGGGCAGAACAGGCAGCTTGACATATAAAGGAGAAATGCTTCAAATGCAATCTCTCAAATACATTAAAAAACATACAAGAGGAGGCAGCACTGGGGCACTGAAGCTGGCAACGTGTTGGTTAGTTCCTCAAAGACAGGTGCTTTATGCAGCCCTAACAGTCTCATTTAGTTATTTAGGTTTTTTTCAGATCTAACTGCACATCTTCCATGACTCTCGTGTTTCTAGCGTGTTTAATGCACTCAGTGAGTGGGCTCTAGGCTCATAAGAAAAGAATGAACTTACACTTTTGGTCCATAAAGACAATTAACATAATTGCCATATCTGTGTTTATCCTTCTGGGATGCTGGGTCTTTAATTTTTGGATTGTTTGCTTTTGTTCCCATAAATATTTTTATCACTATTCTTGTAACCCCATTTTGTGAGTTTCGCTGCATGGCCGACGCCATATTATTTACAGTCAGTATGTCAATTAACAGCAATGCACAGAACTCCACATTCAAGCTATCGAATGGACTAAAAACACCAATATTAAAATTAGAGTCAGTTAGGGGTAAACAAGATTATGTGGTGACTTTTGCACCATTAGGAGAGTGAGAGCAGAGCCAAGGATCAAATGGGGGAAGTTGAAAAAGGAAAACTGTAAGGCAGGGAAGAGGTAAGACAAACACTGGGTGTACATCAGAAGTAGTAATTGAGACAGCTAGAAGGGTGCTTGGCGTGACAGCTGGACAAAGGAAGGAGGACAAAGACATCTGGAGGTGGAATAGGGAAGTACAGGAGAGTATACAGAGGAAGAGGTTGTCAAAGAAGAAGTGGGATAGTCAGAGAGAAGAAGAAAGTAGACAGATGTAAGAGGAGATAAGGCATAAGGTGAAGAGAGAGGTGACGAAGGCTAAAGAAAAGGCATATTATGAGTTGTATGAGAGGTTGGACACTAAGGAGGGAGAAAAGAACCTGTACCGATTGGCTAGACAGAGGTACTGAGCTGGGAATGAGGTGCAGCAAGTTAGGGTGATAAAGGATAAAGACATAAAAATACTCACAAGCGATAAGAGTGTGTGAGCAGATGAAAAGAGTACTTTGGAAAGTGAGAGAAATCAGGCAGTTGAAATTTCATTTGACAATGCACACACTATCAGAATGCTGCCTGAGGAGTGGAGAAGAAGTGTACTGGTACTTATTTTTAAGAATAACCTGTGTTTGGATTTGCTCCAGTAGACCCACGTGACCCTGTAGCTAGAACATAGTAGGTTGGACAATGGATGGATGGATGGGGATGTCTGGATTGGCTCTGAGTCCTTTCCTATTGCATTGGTGAGGAACAGGTTAACAGACGAGACTAGACAGAAGTCCCCGTAAACTATGATGTTTGCAGATGACACTGCGATCTGTAACAAAGGGAGTAGGTTATGGAGACCCTGGAGAGGTGAAGATGTGTAGAGTGGAGAGGTCTGAAGGTCAGTAGGAACAAGGCAGAATATATGTATCTGAATGAGTGGGAAGTCAGAGGAGGGGTGAGGATGCAGGGAGTACAACTGGCACAGGTGGATGAGTCTAAATACTTTGGATCAACTGTACAGAGTAACAGGGAATGTAGAAGAGAGGTGAAGAAGAGAGTGCAGGCAAGGTGGAATGGGTGAAGAAGAATGTCAGGAGTGATTTGTGTGCCAGCCAAGAGTGAAAGGGAAGATCTACAAGATGGTAGTGAGACCATCTATGTAATGTGGGTTGGAGATGGTAGCACTGACAAAATGCCAGAAAGGTGAGATTTCTTTGGTTTGGACATGTGCAGAGAAGAGATGCTGGGTATATTGGGAAAAGGATGCTAAGGATAGATCTGCCAGGCAAGAGGAAAAGAGGAAGGCCTAAGAGAAGATTTATGGATGTGGTGAGACAGAACATGCAGGTGGTGGGTGTGACAGAGCGAGTTGGAAGGACAGGAAAAAATGGAAACAGCTGATGGCTGTTGCAATCCCTAAAGGAGAAGGCGAAAGAAGAAAATTATGACTATTTGTTTTTTTTTGTGGTCCTGATTTTACCCTACAGATTTTGCTGTCTCTTAATATGTTTTGATTTCTGCCTTCTAAATGACTTAGATTCACTCGTATTCTATACGTTTCTGCATATCTCCTGGCCATTTTCCTTTTACCAGTTCACTTTGCTTGCCTGAATGCTAGAAGTATCAAAAATAAAATGAACTGGGGTTATATGTAGCTGAGCATAATATTTGCTAAATGACAAGTATGAATATAACATACTGTAGATGGATACGTATTTTAGGAAGGAAAGACAACAAAGTAAAGGGGAGGGTGAGGGTTTAACATTTATGTAAAACAGAATTTAAAAGCAAGTCTTCTTCAGTTAGCTTATGAGCCACAACTTAGTGAGGTCATTGGGATTCATCTGGAAAGCATTAAGGAAAGAGGCCTTATTTTAGGAGTGTTTTATAGATTCCCCAATGCAGAGAGCAATTTCAGATTTACTATTCTGTAATAAACAGGATAGAATTCTGGGTGTAGAGGTGATTGAACCACTAAGGTCAAGCGATCAATTCTCAGTAATTCAATTCTCAGTATTTTGGAAGAGTGCAAATGCAAAGGCCAAAACTGTAAGCCATTAGGACGGCTAACTGAATGTTTGGTTATATAGAACAATATATGGAGTACAAGTCACAGAGGTTTTATTATGTACTGGTGAGGCCTCAACTTGAGTACTGAATACAGTTTTGGTCTTCATGCTACAAAAAGGACATAGCAAAGCTAGAAAATGTCCAGAGAAGTACAACTAGGGTGATTCCAAGACTGCTGTTTACAAGTTATGAGGAAGGAATGAAGGAGCTGAACCTTTACCATTTAAGCAAACAGAGATTAAGAGTTGACATGGTTGAAGTGTTTTACATTACAAAAGCAATTAGTACAGTGAGTCGAGACTGTTACTTTAAAATGAGTTTACCAAGAGCACAGGGGCACCTTTGCAAACTTCTTAAGGGCAAATTTCATACAAATGTTAGGAGGTTTTTCTTCACACAGAGAACTATAGACATACTGAATTAATTGTCAAAGAATGAGGTGGACAGTAGGACTCTAGGGACATTCAAAACTCAATTTACATTGTTTTAGAGGAAAAGAGTGAATAGGATTGACAAACTTTGTTGGACTGAATCGCCTAATGTTTGGACTTTATTTGTTCCAAATGTGTCCACAGCATTATCAAATCTAACACTTGGCCTTAGAAAAAAATATCTAGTTCAAAAACACACCCTTAGTGGACTCCTTCTGAAGGATTGCAGTTCATTTCTACATCTTCTAGGTCTGTTCCTCCACCAATAAGACCAACGCATTCTTCAATTTGAGCTCTTAGAGTTGTAGGCTGTTCTCTGGCCTTTTTTTAATTAATACATGACTATTGTTCCCCTGGTACAAGAATATTTTAGTTTGTTCAATCTTTTTGCAGTTTTTTGTATGGTGCTATGAATTCCATTTTTGATTTCATTTTGTCTTAATGAAATATTATTTTCTTTGACATTGATTTTATTGATTATATTGTAATTTTGTATTATACATACAGTTTATTTAGTCATCTGCCCTGGCTCCTTGATGTAGAGCCTAAGGCTGTGGGTCCATCTGATTATGCAGCTGAGATTTCTGATACATCTGTGTCTGTTGGGTCCTCTGGTTTTGATCCCTGGCTCTTGAATTCAGGTAGTCTCTATATACTGGATACCTTTCAAGAAAAAGCTATTTTTGTTCTTGTTCATGCCTTGCCTTTCTGTTATTCCCTTCTTCATGAAATAAACTATTTAAATATTAAGGATTAATAATTTGTTTTCCATTGGGACCAGAGGTTTCACAATTTCTCTCTCATTCTTATTGTGCACATTTTGTTAACTTCAGAACTTTTCATATTTAAAATTAAGTCTGGTGCTTGGCTGTCTAATGTTAAGCCTGCTCAGATGGCCTAAACCTGTAAAAAGGGCAGGTTTGGCTTTTTGTGTTCAGTTTTTAAAGCCTTCATCATTTTCTGTGCTTTGTTGCTGCATGAATCACAGCAACTGCTGGCTTAGAGCTGTTAGATTTGTTGGATCAATAATCAAAGACTGTTTACCGAAAAATTCTAAAGTTTTAATCTAAGGGTGGGAACTGACCGACAATACTTGAAAACTAATGCAGCAGCATTATCACAATAGCTGTTACATGTTTATAAAGGTGGTCTTACCCCCTATGGCACAACATAAAGAAAACAATGTACATAACATAAAAGTCTATTAAATACATAATTAATACAAGGTGACAAAACAATATTTCTAGAATAATAAAATACAAACAAAAAGAAAATTCAAATGTATTCAGTAACAAAATTATATTTAAAGGAAAATAAAGAACTAAATAAAGAGAAAATATCTGTGTCAGGGATGCTTTTACAGTTCTTCATTGATGTGCTACAATTAACCAATAGTTCACTTAGCCTGTAACCTATGAGCAGGTCACCTCATACTTCCACAACATTTAAGATGATCATACAGTACATCTGAACCAGGCCCAGAATACCTCTTATTTAGAAGCACATCTTGGAAGAAGCTGACATTAGCCTGCTGAAAGGAATAAGCAGGCCAGCCATTCCTATTCCTATGGACACTGCATAAGCCATTGTGTAGACCGAGGGCCATATGCACTTATTGTATTGTTTAACTTGCCAACCTTGTATTCGGGTTTGAGCCATTTTCTTAACAAAAGACTGTTACTAGGCTTGTCTTCTCAATTGGCAGCTAATTTGAAATAGTGTGCCAAGACTCCCATGCTGCTTGCCACTGTCATTGTTTTATAACAGGTTTTGTAACTTGGACTGTATTGCGTTTCCTTTTGTTAACATTAATTTAATTGTTTTTCTGAGTTTAGAAGTATAAAATGCTGCATAATCACTAATCTCTCACTGTAAGAAAAACATTCTCCAGGAATCAGTTTTTACACCATTTTCTTGTTTTGTTATTGTTTTTCTGATAACCCAGTTATATTATAGGATGCAGACACACAGAACATTGCTTGACTTTTTAGGAAGGTTTAAAACAGTATCGATTTGACAAATACTTGGTGAAGTTGATAGTCTTTTATAACCTTTGTGATAATGTGCACCATAAAGATGCAATAAAAGGGGGTTGAGGGGTATGAGATCCTTCTGCATAGGGCTGGGGGCTGTCTGTATGGAGCTTGTACTCCATCTTTTTGTGTGTATTTAAATAGGGCAGCAGTCTGCTCCAGCATCCAAAAAGATGTGCAAGGGAAGATTAGATTTCCTTATTATATGTATGGTGCAGGTGTGTGCATGAGTATGATCTGCACATGACTAGTATGAAGTCCAAAAATAGATAGATAGATAGATAGATAGATAGATAGATAGATAGATAGATAGATAGATAGATAGTTAGTGTCACACACGCGCGATTAGGAGACCGCGGACGAACTTTAAACCGCTTCGAAAGACGTTCGCCGGCAGGGAGTGGCAGGGTACTAACCATTCTCCTTGAATTTTTCCAGGAAAAAAGACGCTCCGCCATCATAAGCCTTCCCGCAGTACGTTTACTTCCGCCCTTCCTCCGCCATCTTTCCTGACGTCATCAGTCCCATCCTCCCTCACGGTTCCTTCCCAGCATTCCTCCACTTCCGGTTCCCCCCTTATAAAATGGCCGCCGACGCCTCTAATGGTGTTGCGCATATGAACTGTTTTGTTTATATCTTTTGACCTGATTTGCAGTGTGGATTTTTCTGCAATATACGAGGCCGGAAACCCCAAACCTTTATGTTGTCTCTTGTTGAGTCTTTTACAGTGGCGTAGTTGGCAGGATACAAGTCAGAAGAAAATGACAGAAGGACAGGACCTCAACACAGTGCTGCAGGGGATGAATGCCCAGATCCTGTTCCTGCAGCAAGCGCAAGCCGCTACCACCCGGGAGTTGGAGGAAACGAAGGCCAGGTTGGCAGAAGCCCGGAGGGTAACACCTGACCCGCCTCGACAGAGGCTGACGATGTTGAGTCGTACCTCGGCATATTTGAATAGACGGCCACCCGGAACAAGTGGCAGCGGTCCGAGTGGGTGTCCATTCTGGCGCCCTACCTGAAGGGACCCACGCAGTGAGCTTACTACGATCTCCCTGAGGAGGAGGCCGCAAGTTATGACCTCCTAAACGCTATGGCATTACGCCGGGCTAGCAGGCGAGTGAATGGCGGAGCTGGCAGTTTGACCCAGAAAAACCGGCCCGAGCCCAGGCCTTTGACTTCTGGGGTAAAATGGGGTAATGGCTACGGCCCGAGAGTCCCCAAGCCCGGAAGGTAGTAGAGCAGGTGGCCTTTGAGGGCCTCGTAAATGCCTTGCCTAGCTCCCTCGCCCAGCAGGTCCGGCGCCATCCTTACAAGGACATGCCGGGACTCCTGGAAGTCCTGGAGCGTCAGCTCACGGTCTTCCGAGCCGGGGGGGTCAGAAAGGCAAGCTCGTGGGAACCGACAGGGACGGGCGGCCACCCCCGAGCCCTCTCGACGCGCTGCGGAAGCGCCGCAAAGAACCAAAGAAAGGCCGGCCTCCCCGCGCTGTTACAAGTGCAGTTAGACCGGCCACCTACTGCCGACCTGTCCCCTCAACACCACCTCGGAGCCGATGGACTGCACCTGGGCCACCACGAAAAGGTACTGTACTCCGTTGCACCCGCTGGCAAGTCCAAACACGGGAGTGGTGTTATTGAATGGGCACTCGGTGGTGGCTCTGTTTGACTCCGGCAGCAACATTACCATTGTCGCTCGCCGTTATGTATTACCGCGACAGTGGCTTAAGCAACATTTGCAAGTCACTTGTGTGCATGGGGAGACCAAGCCATACCGTTCCGCTCGCTGCTACATCACCTGGAAGGGGCAATTGTCTAATTTGGTGGTCGCGGTGTTGCCCGAACCCCCCTATCCAGTGATTTTGGGACAAGACTGGTCACACAGAAACTGCGGTAAGACACACACCACTCCCGGGGCCTCACTGGGTCTGGTTATGAGGGGACGAGGCGCCCTTCCTGCGGTCTCCACGCCGTGCTCTGGGGCAGGCCTAATGGCGCAGGCACATCAGGGGACGCTTCCTCGGTGACGGACCCTGACCCAGAAGTATCCGCCGGAGAAGGGACGAGCCAGGGAACGCTTCCGCTAACTCGCTCACAAGACCCCCTGAGCAACTTGGACCATCAGTTCCGTTCCACGCCTGCCTCATTTAAAAGGGAGCAATGGAATGACGATTCCCTGCGGTTTGCCCGGAATGCGATTGTTCTTCCAGGCAGTTCACAAGCTGACGGTTCCATGCCACGCGAGCCCTTCTTTGTTCTGGAAAATGATCTGCTGTATCGGGTGGCAACCCACGAGGGCGAGGTGCGGAAATTGTTGCTAGTGCCGCGTACCTTCCGGCGGGAGGTATGCAAACTAGCTCACGCTCACCTCCTAGGCACCCACCTCGGGGCCGAGAAAACTTTGGAGAGGATCAAACTCCGCTTTTACTGGCCCGGGATCAACGAGGAGGTCCGGCGCTTCTGTCGATCCTCTCCGGAATGTCAGACTCGCCAGATTCCTAGGAGAGACCGCGCTCATCTCGTCCTAATACCCCTGATAAACATCCCTTTTGATAGAATAGGGTTGGACTTAGTAGGCCCCCTGGAACCCTCAAACCGTGGCCATAAGTACATATTGGTCATGGTGGATTACGCTACCCGATACCCAGAGGCGGTTCCCCTGCGCTCCGTTAACACAAAAAATATCGCACAGGAATTAGTCAAACTATTTTCTAGAGTGGGTATCCCCAAAGAAGTCCTCACGGACCAGGGTACTCCCTTCACCTCAGATACATTCAGGGAGGTTGCCAGATTACTGCGAATAAAGCACCTGAAGACGTCTGTCTATCACCCTCAAACAGACGGCTGGTGGAGCGGTTTAATCAGGCAGCTTAAACAGATGCTCCGCAAGGTAGTCAACGCCGATGGCAGGAATTGGGACCAGCTCCTACCTGTGCCCATGCTTTTGCCTACGGGAAGTGCCCCAGGCCTCTACGGGCTTCTCCCCTTTTGAATTATTGTACGGGCGACAACCCTGAGGACTTTTAGACATACTAAAAGAGGGCTGGGAGGTTGAGGCCCTTCCCTCCTCCAATATATCGGAGTTTGTGGCGTAACTCGCGACAGACTAGCTAAAATCAGGCCACTCCTAAGCGACCACGTGACTCGCGCGCAGGCAGCGCAGGCCGGTGTTACAACCGCAACTCCGTCCTCTGAGAGTTCCGCCCAGGGATCGAGTGATGGTGCTCGTTCCTACCTCCCATTCCAAGTTGCAAGCTCACTGGCAGGGGCCATACGAGGTTAAGGAGAGAAAGGGGCTTGTCGACTATTTAGTTAAGCAACCTAATCATCGGCCGAGTGAGAGGATCTACCATATCAATTTGTTAAAACCTTGGAAGGACAGGGAGGAGTCTCCCGACACTCGTAGATCCCTCTCCCTATTCGCTAGCACGTCTGCCCTTAACCTCGGTGACGAGCTGACACCCTTACAGCGGCAGGAGTTAACCCAGGCAATCCAGGCCGTCCCCGAAGTAGTGAGCGAGTCACCGGCTGGACCTCGCTGATTGCGCGCGATATAGTCACAGACCCGGGAGTAGTCGTCCGGGAGGCTCTATAGACTCCGGAGGCAAAACGCCCGAAATGGAACTGGAGGTGCAACTGATGCTGGATATGGACATTGTTGAGGAAAGCCATAGTCCTTGGTCCAGTCCTATCGTCCTCGTTTCCAAGCCAGGCGGCTCCTAGAGGTTCTGTAATGACTTTAGGCGTCTGAATCAGGTCTCCAAGTTTAACGTCTACCCGATGCCCCGCATTGACGACCTACCTGAGCGCCTGGGTGCGGCTCGATACTTGACTACTCTTGACATGACGAAAGGGTATTGGCAAATTCCCTTAATGGCATCTGCAAAAGAAAAAACAGCCTTTAGCACCCCTAGTGGACATTGGCAATACAAGGTCCTCCCATTTGGGCTGCACGGGGCCTCAACGACATTTCAACGTCTGGGGTGCTGAAGCCCCACCAGTCCTATAGTGCCGCCTACCTGGATGACGTCGTCATCTATTCCGGCACCTGGGAGGAGCATCTATTGCAGGTCTCTGCTGTCCTTGCAACACTCGCTAAAGCCGGCCTCCGCATTAACCCCCGTAAATGTTATTTTGACTTAAAGAGGCCAAATATTTAGGCTACCTTGTGGGACGAGGACAGGTGAGACCCCAATGTTCCAAAGTCAAAGACATCCTGGAAAGGCCCCGTCCGAATACCAAGAGACAGGTGCAGGCTTTCTTGGGGTTGGCGGGGTACTACCGCCGGTTCGTATCCCGTTTCTCCGAAAGGGCAGCACCCTTGACCAATTTAACAAAGAAGGGCGCTCCCCCATAAGTGGTACGGAACGACAAGGCGGAACATGCATTCAGTGACCTAAAAAAGGCCCTAACTTCGGCACCTGTAGTAAGGACCTCTGATTTTGGGCTTCCTTTTATCCTCCAGACCGACGCTTCGCACACAGGCCTGGACGCCGTGTTGAGCCAAAGCGTCGATGGTGTTGAACACCCCGTGATGTACTTAAGCCGGAAACTGCTGGACTGAGAGATGCAGCAATGGAGAGGGAAGCCTTGACCATTAAGTGGGCGGTGACTCATCTCCGGTACTACCTGTTGGGTCGCGAGTTCACTCTAGTGACTGATCACTCTGCGCTTCAGTGGATGTCCCTGCACAAAGAGTCGATTCCGAGGGTCACCAGGTGGTTTCTGGACCTAAAACCCTATAAGTTCATGGTCACTTATCGTTGCGGCAACCTTCACGCCAATGCCGATGCCCTCTCTCACCTCCACAACCTCTCGGTTAGGTCCGCCCGACCTGACGGTCTTGGGTTAAGGGGTCGTGTCACGCATGCGCGATTAGGAGACCGCGGACTGACTTTAAACCGCTTCAAAAGACATTCGCCGGCAGGGAGTGGCGGGTACTAACCTTTCTCCTTGATTTCTTCCAGGAAAAAAGACGCTCCGCCATCATAAGCCTTCCCACAGTACGTTTACTTCCGCCCTTCCTCTGGCATCTTTCCTGACATCATTAGTCCCATCCTCCCTCACGTTTCCTTCCCAGCACTCCTCCACTTCCGGCTCCTCCCTTATATGGTGTCGTGCATATGAACTGTTTTGTTTATATCTTTTGACCTGATTTGCAGTGTGGATTTTTCTGCAATATACGGGGCCGGAAACCCCAAACCTTTATGTTGTCTCTTGTTGAGTCTTTTACAATAGATAGATAGATAGATTATTTTTTGTCCCAAAGGGAAAATCTGACTTTTTACAGAAGCTCTTTAAATAAATACATACATACATAGGATAAAGAAATAAATATATATACACACACACACACTATGGTCTGAGCACACACTAGAATGAATAAAAAGGAGAAAAATGTAAAAAGAAAGAAAAGTTCTGACTTGGCTGTCACAGTCAAAGTGATGCATTATTCAGACATATTGCTGTTGGTATAAAGGAGCCCCAGCAGTGTTTCTTGACACACGTCTAAATAATTTGTTGGCTGAAAGTCCTCAGTATTAGTGACTCAGAGAGAGGATGTGCAGCATTGTTATATTTGTCCTATATAAATATCTTATGGAAACATTTATACAAATATTTCACCACTCAAAGCATAAGTATATATTTCATCACCCATCATTATCTCTGTGAAGTTTTCAGTTTCTCGTGTGTTTGTGTGAGTTTTTAGCTGAGTATTCAGATATCATCCATTATACCATTGAATTTGAAATTGGGGTTTTGTGAGTCAATGTGGATACATGCATGTGTGTGCTCTGTAGGGGACCGATGTTCATGCAGAAGTGTTTATTGCATTGACCCTTAGATAGACTCTTGCTCCCTGCAACTCAGATTGTCACTGGTAATGCAATCATAGGAAATAAAAAAGTCATCTGTCCCAACAGTAATTCAGTAATAATAAATATGTCACTAATTTAGCATGGTGTTGAACAAAGTGGGCTTTGCCCCATTTTGCTAGGTTTCCAGGGACACACAAGGCCTGCTAAAGTGAGCAGGCTTAACAAAAATGCAGCAAGCCAGCAGCACCCCCACATACCTGCATTCCAGAATGAACACTAAAGTGAACAGCTAAACTGCAGCTCTACTAACATTTTAGCCAGCAAAGATGTAAATCAAGGATTTGTTGATATGCCATAGAAACTCCTTCAGATGAAATGGCACTCAAAACTACATTTATTTTTAAGCTTGTAACCGCAGGGTGAACTCTGCCTGACTGAACAAAATAACACACCTATAAACCGGCACTGGATCTGCAACTGGGAGGGACCTTGCTCCAATCACAAGAGGTGACACCTTTCTTTAAAACCAGTTTTATTAGTTTCTTTTGTCTTTTTGGATCTTAAAGACAATGTGAGATTATATCATATGTTTTATGTGTATTTTGATCCATTTAAGGGGTTGCTATTATTGGGATTCTGCTTGTGAAATTTAATGTGAATTTTGGTTTGTTTGATAAAGTTTTCTTTGTATTGTTTTGTTTTTCTTTCTTTATGCAACGCATGTCACATGACCATGATCATCACAGTAATGACATCAAGGAAACAATGGTATAAATATAATGCCAGTTTCAGTATTCACTATTCCTTAGGACAAACACCATCTTTGAAATCTTTAGCACAGTTAGCTTTATTTTTGAGTATGCCTTTGCGATAGGTTTGGCTACAAATCTGCCTTTATTTTTGACCCTTGATTCACATCTCGTCCTTCTGTTCTTGGTTGCCAGTTAGTATCACTCTCCTGATTTAGACCCCTCACCTGTCCTGACTATATTTCTCATCTCCTGATATCATTGTTTGTTTAAAAAATCAATGGGCACTCTCATGTAGTACAACTGCCAGCAACCCACTCTTTTGAAGCAGGAAGCCACCACTCCCTAAGGATCAAGAAGTTCACAAACTTTCTTTGTGAGTTGGATGTCCTGAACTTCTTCTAAGATCCACTCCTCCAAGCTTAAGCTCTGTGCCTGTTACCGAGACCCGTCTGACATGACTGAGAAGCAGAGATACTTTAAGAAGGGAACTTCACCCTTCAGAATCAGATACTGCATCTAATACTGCAAATTAAATTGTTCTATGTATTAAAATTTCCACACCTCTAGTTTTCTTTGTTTAGCTGCAGTTGAATATTTGGCCAGTCCAATCTCTTTGCAAAAGAAACTGGTACTTGATTAATAAGTGGGTGTCTTGGCGTTTAGACCTGTTAGGTGAGAGAATACTTTCTTTCAGTTTAATTTGTGATTGAGACCTTTGACATTCCAGCTCACAAAGTTAACTATTTCATCACAGAGACATTGCTTCTGAACTTTTGTTGACATTTTATAGTCTTAAATTTTTGTAGTACATTATTACATCAGACAGCTTTAACCTAAATTTTCAATTTTGCCAGGAGCTATGGCTATGAAGCCTATTATTGTGTTGACTCTTACAATTGCAGTTGTAAAAAGGACTGATTAGAAATAGCTTGCTGTCTTTCTCTCTGACCCCAGTGCCCCCATATTGCCTCCCCACGTGAGGCTAGACCAAATTTCACGAAGTTCCAGTCCTCTGACACAGAGACAGAATTTTCCAAAACAAAACAAGCACCCCAGCAGTGGTGTATAAGGATTAAAGTAGAGATATCTATTAGCAACACAGTCCAAATACTATAAAGCTAGAATATAATCATAAACAGTCCTGCAACATAAAAACCAGGGTATGATGTTAAACAGTACCTATTGAGAAGCAGATAACCTATGATAGTACACTCAAAATACAATAAACCAAGGGTATGATGTTAAACAGTCCCCTTTGGGGAAAAAATATATATAATTATAATTAAAACATAAAAATATCCGAGAAAGAAATAGAATGTATAATTATGGAAAAAGTCTCATTGCGAATGTACCAAATTGCGGGTAAAATCTTTTTTGTCTTGCCAGGACATGATTCACGATCATATTCCAAAAAGAGTCTGGATCAATTTTCTGCTTCTTCCAGTGAACTAAAAATGTAGACCTTGCCTTGAACATCCACCGTCAATTTAGCAGGATACAAGAGGCTGTATCTGATTTTGGCTTTCCGTAAGCACTGTTTAATGCTGTAAAATGCGTCATATTTAGCATCTGTTGAAGGTGACAAATCAGGATAATATGAATGTAGCTTTTTTTCAAATATAATCTCTTGTTACAGTCTGAGGAGCAACATCAAATGTAATATACATTGTAATTTGTTGAAATTTATAATAAGACATCTAGGTTTTGAGGCATCAATCCGCATATGTGGTAAGCTGCTGCTATCTCGGTGTCTGACTTAAAGTCTCCTCTAATTATTTTAGAGAATAGTTCGGCTATGAATTTCATTGGGTTTGGACTTTCATGGTTTTCGAGGAGACCTTTGATTCTGATATTATTCCTTCTGTATCCATCTTCCACGGCAGCTAGTCTGTCTCCAAGACACTTTGCATTCGGATTTTGCATCCGTTGCTTTTTCATCAGCAGCATATGCCAATTGCTCAGCTATTTCAATACGAGTCATGAACATTTGCTTAACATCCTCAAGCTGAGCACCCAAGTGCTGTAAATTTATTCTCAAACTTGCTCACATTTTCCTGTATTTTTTTCCTCAATCTTTTATACCATACCTTTAAAGTTTGCCTCAAAGCAATTATTTAAATGTTTCTGCTGGGGCCTCATGCATAACACCGTGTGTAGAATTTGCACTATAACATGACGTAAGCACAAAAGTGGAAATGTACTAATGCACAAAAAAATCTAGATGCATAAATCTGTGTGTTCGCCAACTTCCACGTTCTTCCGCTACGTAAATCCTGGTTAGCGTGAAAAGTAACACACGTGCACGTGCCTGCTGACCCGCCCCATCTCCACCCAGAATTACACTTCTTTGAATATGCAAATCAATATAAATAGCCCTTAAGATCAGCCTTCTGTGAAAAGACAATGGCAAAAGTATGAGGGAAAATGGTATTCACTGAAATTCAAGGCAAGGCAAGGAAAAACTTACTATTTGTTGGTTTAAACAGTTGTATAAAAAACAAAAGGAAGTTGACTGAGTGACATAGCGTGTCAGAGAAACTCGAAAGCTCAAGTTCACAAAGTGCCCGAAATAAAAAAGAAGTTGTCACATATGAAAGTCACTGTGAAAAGGTGAGTCGTAGCCCACTGTCCGAGTGTCATATGAAAGACACAAAGAAAAAAAAAGGCACACAGTGGGGAAAAAGCATGAAATGTCAACTTTAACCTCGAAATTTCCACTTTAAACATGTAGTTTATTTTGTCATTAAAGTAGAACATCATAAAGTTCATCTTAAAATCATTTAATTTACTAGTTTCTCAAATCTTATTGTAACTAAAGTAGCACGTTAAATGCTTTGTTTTGTATTTGATCTTCTATGTGTGTGAATCACTACGTGCTTCTGGGCTTTCTCTTCCTCCGATAGGACACAGAATCCATTACATTCGTAATATTACAGATCTCTGAATAATTAAAATGCTGAGAAGTATACGTGATATCATTTTCATGATGATAGGAGTTAAAGCATGTTATTAAACATGGGAACATGGTGGCGCAGTGATTGTTCATGTCTCATGCAAGATGCTTGCTGCACCATGCGCGACCTTCGATAAAATACTTAATTGTAGTAGTACTGTCTCTTTCAAACGTACTAACCCCAAATTCCTGTTCTTACTTTTCTTTCTCCAAATACCTAATAGCCACACAATCAGCTCTTTAAATGTTAAGCCATCTGTAAGCTTTTCAAAACTTTTAAGGAACATTGAAATATCTTCGTAATGTTTAATTATTCTGTCCATCTACCCTTCCAGTGTTGCGCCAGCTGCAGCAAGAATACAGCGCGAGGCAGGAACAATCCATGAATGAAGTTCCAGCTCCTGGCTAGCACTGCGGCACCGTGTAGTTAAAGTTTTATCTGTATAATATAATAAACATATTTTGCTGCATTTCATCTTAAAAATATCGTCATCATATGTAAATACGCGCTTTATAAATTGGCTCAGGTTGTGCAATATTATAACTGTATCGCAAGTTTACAGTGAGGTGATTGTACTTATTACTTATAAGTACAGACAGTTCTACAAGGAGCACTTGATGGACTGATGGAGTGCATTTGTAATTATCTTGCATGTGATGCCTCTCCTTACGGTATTACGGTAAGCATCTCTAACCTCTCTCTCTCTCTCTCATTTCTCCTAGGGCACGAAGTAGAAAATGGCCGACAGTGGGGTAACTCGCGTTGAAATCGTAATTGAGGAACTCCAAGCACTTGATGAAAAGATTCAGAAACTCCTGTCCCGACGGAAATACCTGAGAAATCTGAAGGCCCGGCTGTTAGATAAACCGTCCTTGCCATCTGGAACCGGCGAAACATCAACCCCGCGTTGTGCCGACCTCACCCCGCGTCTCGTAGGGCGGCCGCTGCTGACCTCGGTGGATTTCAGCTATGCAGGCGGGGGTTCAAGGCCAGAGCACCTCCATCGGCACAGGCGAGCATTTTATCTCAGAACCGGTTTGACCCTCTCCGCGTCCCCATTTCGCCTTCAGCACCTGGTGATGTATTAGTGGTAGGTGATTCCATCGTTAGAAACCTTAATGTCGCATGCCCTAATGCAAAATCGTTTGTTTCTTGTTTTCCCGGTGCTCGTGTCCGAGATGTAATGAAACGTGCGCCAGCAGTCTACGAGAAACACAAGGAGAGGGCAGTTGGATCAATCGTCTTGCATGCCGGCGTAAACGATATAAGGCACCGACAATCAGAAATCCTGAAGGCTGACTTCGCAGCTCTGATTAGAGACACGAAGGAGAGGACCCCATCGGCAAAGATCTTCGTTTCGGGTCCACTACCTCTCGTCAGACGATCCAACGAGTACTACAGTCGTCTGCTAGGGTTGAACAACTGGCTACAGGGTTTCTGCAAGAAGAAGGATGTCGGTTTCATCAACAATTGGAATCTCTTTTGGAAAGGCGCGTCTCTTCAAGCGTGATGGCCTGCATCCGAACAGTTTCGGTGCCCGGTCCTCTCCGAAAACATATCGAAGGTAATTCGTTTTTCTTGACTATCTATCTCTGCTCTTAACCCCTTCCGAAATAATACTGCTGTGCCAGGACATGATGAATGTTTAATAGAGTCTTCCGTTAAAGTTCACACCATTAATACTGTAATAAGCAATCTCAATGCACGTAGAAAACCTAGGAAATACGGCATAAACTCCAATAATCTAATTAAAATCACTATTTTAGAGGAACAATGTATTAAAACTATAAAACAGATCACAGATTAAACAAAAATATACACAGAGCGCTAATAATAATAATTTAGTTCCTATTCCAAATAACAATAACGCACATAGTACTCATCTCTGCACCTCCAAACATTAAATATGGCACTATTAAATGTCAGAGCTTTAACTAACAAAACGTTTTTATCAACGATCTTATTAGTGATAAAAAATAGATCTTATTGCACTAAATGAAACATGGCTGAATTCAGATGCGCGTCAGTTTTAATCGAATCTGCCTCCGGATTACAGTTTTACTCATTCAAACCGCCAGGGAAAAGGGGCGGATTGGCTAACATTTACTCGAGCGATTAAAATGTAAAGATGTCAGTTTTGGTAAGTTCAAGTCCTTTGAGTATCTCGCCGTTGTTATTCATGGAGATTCTCAAGTTCTAATACTATCCGTGTATAGACCTCCTAAATATAACGCGTCGTTTTTTGAGGAATTCTCTGACTTAATGTCAATTTTAATTACTAACTATGACACACTCCTAATAGTTGGCGACTTTAATTTTCATATAGATAATCAGTGTGATCTAAAAGTAAAAGAATTTATGAACCTCCTGGATTCTTTTGATTTGAGACAACTCATAAATCAGCCTACACATAAAGCAGGTCATACATTAGACTTAGTGATTACTAAAGGACTGAAAGTTGATATAAAACAGATCATTGATATTGGTCTATCAGACCATTTTCTTCTACTTTTAATATAGAAATAATGATAAAAACACTCATGAGAAGCATATTGTTAAAAACGCTTCTTTGATTCGCAGCAGCTTTAAAACTTACAAACATTTTAAGCAATCAGTCCGTTTATAGTGCCAGCTATAATAGCGAGGACAATGTAAATAGTAAGGTGGAAAGATTTAATTCTAAAGTGAGAGCTGCTGTTGACATAGTTGCACCTGAAAAGACAGTGAAAAAATCTTCTAGCATTGGTATACCATGGAAGACCCAAAGAGTGTCTGATTTAAAGAGAACATGCCGTAGAGCTGAGCGTCAATGGAGGAAGACTAAACTTACTATCCACCACGAAATATTAAAAGTCAAAATAACAGAATACAATAACACTGTCCGTCTTGAGAGACGCTGCTATTTCTCTAAGATTATAAATAACAATGCTAGTAATCCTAGAGTCTTATTTTCAACAATTGATCACCTACTAAACCCAGGTAGCTCAAAGGAATGCCTCCTAAGTGCTTCCAGTGAAACCTGTGAGGCTGTCGCTGTATTTTCAATCAAAAATTAATGATATTAGAAATAACATAGTATATCTCCCCAACACTAAGGATCCCCTAAACCCCAACATCCTGTTATAAACAAATTAAACTCTTTCACTAGGATAGATTTACCTGATTTACAAAAATAATATCTCAATTAAAACCCTCCACCTCGTCCTTGACCCGATACCAACAAGGTTTTTCAAAGAAGTATCAGGCGTGCTAATTGATAATGTTCTTGACATAGTAAATTCGTCACTAGATACTGGGGTCTTCCCAGACTGTCTTAAGACTGCTGTAGTTAAACCCCTACTTAAGAAACATAATCTTGACCCCTCGCTCTTGAAAATTTTAGACCCATCTCTAACCTGCCCTTCTTAAGTAAAGTTCTAGAGAAGGCAGTCATTATGCAGTTAAATGACCACCTAAATAAACATGCTATTCTTGATAAATTTCAGTCAGGTTTTAGAACAAATCACAGCACAGAAACTGCACTCGTTAAAGTAGTAAATGACTTGCGGTAAATGCAGACAGAGGCCATTTATCTGTTCTCATCCTCTTAGATCTGAGTGCTGCATTTGACACCATTGATCACAACATTCTTAGAAATCGCCTTAGTCAATGGGTGGGCCTCTCTGGCAGTGTCTTAAATTGGTTTGAATCCTACCTGACAGGGAGAAAATATTTTGTTAGTTGTGGGAATTACAACTCAAGACACATGATATCCAATATGGTGTTCCACAAGGCTCTATCCTGGGTCCGCTGTTATTCTCAATCTACATGCTTCCGTTAGGTCAGATTATCTCAGGGCACAACGTGAGCTACCACAGCTATGCTGATGACACACAGCTGTACTTATCAATAGCACCTGATGACCCGATTCTATTGATTCACTAACACAATGTCTGACTAGTATCTCAGAATGGATGAATAGTAATTTTCTCAAGTTAAATAAAGAGAAAACTGAAATTTTAGTGATCAGCAATAATGGATACAATGAGGCTATTAGAAATAAACTGGATACATTAGGATTAAAAGTCAAGACGGAGGTAAAAAGCTTAGGGGTGATTGTTGACTGTAATCTGAATTTTAAATCACATATTAATCAGATCATTAGGACAGCATTTTTCACTTAAGAAACATAAGTAAAGTTAGACCTCTTATATCACTGAAAGATGCTGAGAAATTAGTTCACGCGTTTGTTTTCAGTCGACTAGATTACTGTAACGCACTCCTCTCAGGACTACCCAAAAAGATATAAATCGTTTGCAACTAGTGCAGAATGCAGCTGCTAGAATCCTAACTAGGAAAAGAAAATCAGAACACATTACTCCAGTTTTGATGTCACTACACTGGTTACCTGTGTCATTCAGAATTGACTTTAAAATTCTGCTTATGGTTTATAAAGCCTTAAATAATCTCGCCCCATCTTATATATCGGAATGTCTGACACCTTATATTCCAAATCGTAACCTCAGATCCTCAAATGAGTGTCTCCTTAGAATTCCAAGAACAAAACTTAAAAGAAGTGGTGAGGCGGCCTTCTGCTGTTATGCACCTAAAATCTGGAATAGCCTGCCAATAGGAATTCGCCAGGCTGATACAGTAGAGCACTTTAAAACACTGCTGAAAACACATTACTTTAACATGGCCTTTTTATAACTTCATTTTAATCGTAATTTAACTTAATCCTGATACTCTGTATGTTCAATTCATCATAACAACTATTCATGGTGGCTCTAAAATCGGTACTGACCCCTACTCTCTTTTCTGTTTCTTTTTCCGGTTTCTTTGTGGTGGTGGCCTGCCACCTCCACCTACTCAAAGCTTCATGATGCTCCAACAATGATGGACGGATTAAAAGGAAGAAGTCTACGTGACCATCATCATCATCAAGCCCTTCCGTGAGAACCCTAAATCCAAAGAGGACTGTTTCATTTATGTTAGGTAGAATGCCCAGAGGGACTGGGCGGTATCATGGTCTGGAATCCCTACAGATTTTATTTTTCTCCAGCCGTCTGGAGTTTTTGTTTTTCTGTCCCCTGGCCATTGAACCTTACTCTTATTCGATGTTAATGTTGATTTATTTTTTATAATTATGTCTTTCATTTTTCTATTCTTTAATATGTAAAGCACTTTGAGCTACTGTTTGTATGAAAATGTGCTATATAAATAAATGTTGTTGTTGTAATTCTTGTGATGAAACTGTTTCTGAACTGCGAGGTCAGTACAGGAAAGACTATGAAGCGTTTGTCAGATGAGAGCAGTTCAAATAGCGAATTGCTAAGGCAGCGTGTGCTTGATGCTGTATACTGATAATTCTCTTTCCGATCAGCGGCTGTACAGCTGTGATTCACACTCAGATACAGTGATATAAATACTCCAAGTGGTGCAGTGACAGTAATATGGAAAAATATGATCCGATGTGGCAACCCCTGACGCGAGCAGCTGAAAGAAGAAGAAGAAGGTCCAGTGAGAGTAACAACGTTAAAGCAGTTATGGTATTTGGACTAGTTTGACCATTCTGTGGACCATTATATTGTTACAGGTTAATTACAATCAGGTGCATTAAACTAATAAGCAATATGCGGTTAATTTCAGTGTATTTATAAAGTCGTGTCAGGGATCTGGAGCTGAAAAAGAAAGTTAACCACACAGGAACAGTAGCTCTGCTTTGATGCTGGGTGCCGCCAGTCTGCAAAAACGAGCGGAGAACTTGTGTACGACAGGGTATAAGTTACCGTGAACAGGTGCGTGGCTTTATGCCAAGTTTAGGTTTTATACATCCCAATTTGAACGTGGAAACGTTCTTACATGACATTTCTATAAGTACGCACCATTTATAACCTGAAGCAGCTTCTTGTTTGCCTTGTTTATATCTTAACTTATATCCTTTATGTCAACCCAAGAGCAGTAGTTATTGTGGTAATCATTGCTGTGATTGTAACCTTCAGCTCAGACTGTTCGTTTCGGTCTTCTCTGTGCTCCATGGGCGGAGAAGCAAGCCCGGTTGAAGTCGGTGCCACTGACTCATGGTGGGTAGTTGTCAGCGCGGATAGTAAGGCCATGCTCAGTTCCAATGAACCTTCTGGAATCGACAAGTTCTCCTCTCCCGACTCACTTGCAGTTTAGACTTATACGAAGCTTTAGCTGTCTTTTCTGTTTCTTTCTTAGCATTTTTCCTGCTACTCATGCTTGTACTGTATATACTATAATTAAAATCCATT
Source organism: Polypterus senegalus (assembly GCF_016835505.1). NCBI lineage: Eukaryota > Metazoa > Chordata > Cladistia > Polypteriformes > Polypteridae > Polypterus > Polypterus senegalus. Next base: position 161,049,575 of record NC_053154.1, read on the forward strand.
GGGTTCAGTAAATACAGGATACCTCAGGATAATAGTTAAAAAAAGGGTAAAATAACACCACTGTTAGCAGAGTTCAATCTCAGATGTCCATCTTCTGAAACAGACAAGACCATGTGTCTATCATGATTATTACTCAATAACTGGTTATTTCTTTATAGATAACAATTTTCTGCCCATGATCAAATCTTGTAAATATAATGCTATTGTTATCTCCAACCATGTCCTTCTGATCATGAAGCTCAAACTATGCCCCACATACTCATCTCACAGCTGATGTCTTAACCCCCTGTAATTAGCTAATGAAATCTGTAAAGAATTTATATCCAAGTTAACTGAATTTTTTTTGAGACAAATGCATCCTCAGAGGTCTCTGCAGGGTTACTCTGGGAAACTAAAAAGCCATTTTTAAGAGGACAAATTATTTCATATGTCTCCCACAAAAATAAATCGGAAACAAAGAAGGCATCAGTGAAATTACTAGAATAGATCAGGAAAACACCAGGTTTCCAAATAAGGCACTTTATAGGAAAAGGCTTTGCAATCAGAACTCAGCCTCTTGACAACAAAAGAAACAGAACAACTAATTTTTAAGTGGTGACATAATTGCTATGAACACAGAGAGAAGGCTAATGAGATCTTAGCTCAACAAATCCACCAGCATGAAGTTTGCTAAGAAATACCAGTAATTACCAACACAGACAGGGATAAAATCAATGACCTTTCTTTCAACAAAAAAGTATACAGTAGACAAAGTTCACTTTTCGAGTCTTTGACTATGTAACCCCTCTTTAACTCATCTGTGTGGTATATGGAAGGCGTCAGCTTCTCACCTTCATTGTGTGGAGCTGATGCACTTTCATGTTGATAGATAGAAACATTTCTTCTTTCCTTCCATCCTCCTTGTGTATTTCCAGATCAGTTAAATCTGCCTTCCATTAAGGTTACGGTTAATTTACTTCATTGCTATTTTTGTATGTCTATTGGTGGTTTGTACAGAGAAACACAATCAAATACATGCCAGGCCTGAAGTACTGTACATTGCATGTCCTACTTTGACAGCACAAAGAATGGAATCTCTTTAGACTTGAACTTAGAAGTCTGCGTGAGGATCTAAGATTCTCAAAATCACTAATGAAATGGATCAAACATGATTTTTTCAATTGAATAGTGAACCACAACCCCAAGGACACAGAAAATGATGAAATGCATTTGGAAGGAAACAAAGAAGCACTTCTTTGCACAATAGTTCTTTCCAATCATTGTCTTATTTAGTAACCTAATGAAACATGTTTATTTGCTCTACTTTCAACTGAAATGCATTTTTAAGATTAAGGCCCCTTAATTATTTACTTTTTCCTTAACTATAAGATACACAATAATACATAGCAAATTAAGTCCAGATAACTTGATCCCATTTCCCCCTTATCATGAAATATCTTTTTCAATAAAATATCTGAAAACAATAAAAGTGAATTTCTGAGTGATATCAGTCTACCCTGGTCACAAAAAATCTTAATGATGTTCTCAATAAAATCAACAGTTTTAGAAATGCCTGGTGTGACACAATGATAGCACTAGGAAGCCATAAAGTTAAATAACAGTTTCCATTAACAGTAAGGATTGTTTTTAAATTAATAAACAGGCTGGAGAAAAAAACACTGCAGTTTGAGTCTTCTGAGTTAGCTACTCAGCTCTTGGCTTGTTTTGCCTCTTACTAATGATTTCCTGTTGGTTAAGGAAAAAAGAAACAATTAGGGGATCTGAGTCTTAAAATGCAAGTCAATTCAAAGAAAAGCAAAACGACGGCGATTCATTAGCAGCAGGAACTGGTTACTAATTAGGAAAGAAAAGCTGTGGCCCTGCAGGGACCGTATTTGACATCCCTGCTCTAAACTGTAGGCATGAAGCTTAAGGTGCAGGATGGTAAACTAATGTCATATTTAACATGACCTGCCTCTGCTGCAATTGAAAAAAAGAGATTTAATCCAGCACCTATTAGTAGTCAGTTTCATTTGCATGAACAGTATCAGATCTTTTAGAGACTAAGCAACAAAGCATGAAGGGAGAAGCAAATCAAGCAAGTGGTGGAGTTTTGAACCTGCGGATCTTGAAGTCATGTTCACCTGTTAAGCAGGGCTGTCTTAACTGCATCATAGGACCCAAGGCAATGTACTCTGCCGGGGCCACTGTTTTGATAGCAAAAAAGAAACATACATAGGCATCAGAAACATTATGGGTCCCTATGCTCCTGGGGCCAGTGTCCATTGTGTCTATATGATAAGGCAGCCCTGCTGCTAAGCTATTGTGTCAATAAGCTTGCCACTCACATGCAGCTCCGTTAAAAGCCAGTAGATGCAGAATTGCTATACAAAATCTACATGGCACAATACCAAAGTTATTAGATTGCATAACAGAGAGTGCCGTGTGTATGCCTGACATTCCTGTTTGGGACTGCCACTCAATGGAAGGTTTTTGAAAATGATGAAACAAGTGCTGCGAGGTAAAGAATATATACTCATGTATGGAGGAATACTTTACTGTAAGTAAATAAAAATGCAAATAAATAAATGCACTGTGAAATGTGACAATAAATAAATAATAATATGGGAGGCTAAATAATTAAATGTGTCATGAATTATGTTTATTGCCACTTATTTCTGCATGCAATTATTTCTTCATTTATTTATTTCAGTAACAACACCTACAACATGAAATATGCCTTGAAATGAAATCTGTCATTTTCACCTGTAAAAGCTTAGAGGGTGGGCTCTAGTACTGTGTTTTATTTATTTATTGCCAGATTTCAAAATGCATTTATGTATTTTGTATATTTATGGTACTTATGTTCAAAATATCACACCACTGTTCCATGCCTTGTCACTGAAATAAATAAATGAAATGATGCACACAATGAAGTGCACAAATTATTAGGCAACAAAAAACTGACTTTCATGACACTTTTAATTATTTATGCTCACATATTACTTTGTTACCATTTATTGTCCTGTTTCGTCACGGGGCTATAATAATTAGGTGGTGCGCAGATCCTGATCCTTAGAGCATGATAGCTGTTTCTTCAAAATTATTATGTGAGCAATAACGACAAAAAGGCAGGGTAGAACAACTTGACCGTGGGTTGAAATAATTTCTGAGTATTCGTTCGCGTGCTAGGCCCGCACTCCCTTTGTTCTGATCATGGGAGCTCCTGATTTACCAACCCCGCTACTAACGCTTGACGCCACTCCTTCCCTCTCGTGTTCCAGTCCTGCACGCCACGCTGTTCACTCTCGTGCCCCCGTGTGCTGTACCGGTAAGCAGTTGTTTTCACAAACACACGTTTTCCGACTCGTTTGTGCTGGGTCTTCTACACTTGTGGCTTTCCATCAAAAGAGTGTAGTGATAAGTCAAGCAAAATGCATGATTAAAATATGCAAGCTGTCAAAGAAGCTCAGGCCCATTCTTCAGGCAAGTGAAAAGACGCATTCAGTTCTTCCGCGCTCCATCCACTAACGAATCATCACCCCGCCCACGTCGCCTTGTTTGTATAAATAGCCGCTTCCTCAGAAAGTCATTGCATGCTCTGCGTTCCAGTGCTAAGTTTCAGGCATGTGGTCTTTTGCATTCTAAGCTGGGTCATTATTATTATTATTATTATTATTATTATTATTATTATTATATTTGCTCCTTCGTTGTGTTAAGTCAGAGGCAGCGTGCTGAGTTCTACGCTTCTCCTTGTGTGAGCGTATTATTTTCTTTTTCTGACGTCCCAATTGGTTATTTGTATATATTTACGAGCGCCCTCCAATTAGTTGTGCGCCGTGCACGCGTGATTATAACCCTGGCATCACGAACCCACTTATGCATTGGCTAATCTGAGCCCTTTAACCCCTTTCCCGTTATCTCTGAACTAACTCGTCCACCACTAAGTTTCCCCGAATTTACGCGGTCTCCAATGAGCTGCAAGGAATGACATAGAGAACGGCGGTTGGCGGACAGCATTTACGGTACTGGAAAAGCTCGTGCAAGTGCATGGAAAGCGTATGCAGAAGGAAGCCTCGTATCGTGTTATAACAGTGACACTTTTTCATCAACTGTCAGTGACAGCACGATTGATTGTACTAATTCTAGTGATGAGTAAGCATAGGAATGGGTTGATTTAACCATGCACGGTAATGCCCTGACGCCACTTATGAATACGCCCGGTGTGACGCGAGTGCTGGGCGACTTTAAGCTTCAGTTCGCTGATGTCCAGGGCGCAAGGCAGGTTTATCAGGTACAGATGATCACTTACAGAATTTCAGACTGCATGGGGTCTACACAAGTGAACAGAATATTTCTATTGACGAAGCACCCGTGCTTTGAAATACTCGTTTGGTAATAAAACTATACAAACCTTGTACAGTGACCGAGTTGGCCGAATCTTTGCAGCAGGTGAAGTTTATTGGTGTCCAGGGACTACAAGCTGATGAAAACCTAACCTGCTGATATGTTTTTATTTGTGTAAAATTATATTTTATATTTATTTGTTTTCATTTTTCTCTCAGATTACTTTAACAGATTAAAAATCCTGATATTCTGAAAATAATTAGTTTTCAGAATAATGTTTTAAAATATTTTCCCTCCCTCTCTTCTTATAAACAGTGGAGGGTTCGTACTCTGATGACATGTCATACTGTTTTCTGATGGCCTTAATATTTATTTCCAAGCTATTACATAGGATCCTCTGTCCTCTTTATATCACTCATAGATGCTGTTTCTATCCTTCTCTTTATCAATCAATTAACATTTATTTATATAGCACATATTCATACAAAAAAATGGAGCTCAAAGTGTTTTACAAAATGAACAGAAAAATAGAAGACACAATAAAAAATAAACATATTTTATTTATTATTATATTTTTATTTTAGACTTTATATCACTCATAGATGCAGTGTATATGTTTTTTGTTTCTGGCTTTCCATACCTGTATTGCAGGCTCTCCCACTACTTGCTGTTCTTGCGCACAGGCTGCTCAAATCTCAGTTACTCCTAAGATTTGCCTTCAGATAATAGTTTTCTTGTGGTTCTTCCTGTGCAACTAGATTGGATTCAGAGTATGGTTCAAATCCAAGGGCCCCTTACATCGTAAGTCCTAAGACCCTGCCTGGCATCAACTGCTGCTCTGACAAAGAGGGTTCGTAATGTGCGCAGTGCTGCTCATAGAAGGCCTATGGATATGATATATGTATCGCTTTAATATGTTACTCGTACAGCTGCGTTGAAATTTGGTTGTAGTCAATAAAATAATACTGAAATAAAAACAGCTTTGGGCGTGCAAGCCGAGATCTCCTGGAGTTTGTTTACTAGACAGAGCACTTCACCGTCTGGTTTCTCCGCGGTTTCAACTGCAAGGGGATTTCCAGGGAGTTCGCTTCTTGTCCGTGCCAGCTGTCTGTTCCGGTCTTGCAGGCTGGCCCTGTGATAATGCTGTGCTTCTCAAATGTCTCGTAAGCCTTATTATGTATTCTCTAAACTCTTCCTGGTCTGTTTGAAAACTGTTCTGTATTTCAAGTTCAAAAAGAATAAATAAGGAAGCAAAGAACAGATGACAATGGGGAAGGTGACAGCTCTTCAGTTTTAGATTATTGCCTTTGCAACAATTATTTGTTTTTCTTCAGGCAACAGATAGTTTTCAAATAGCTAGTAGGCATTTGTTGCTATTTTAACTACAAATGGACTTTGTGCTAATAATAGACGATGGTGTTTACCCAACTTGAAAAATTCAGCAGAAGTACTGGACTTAGCCATTGCTGTGTTTAAGGAAATAAAGCAGCTGAACAGTGCAGACTTGAAATGTTCATCTAAGGCATTTTATTATCAACAAAACGAAAAAAGAGCTTTACAAGCATATTAAACCACTGGTTTGTAAAAGATACAGGGTGGCATAAAGGTTAACACTGATCTCTCACAGCTCCAAGATCTGGCTTCAAGCAGTGGATGGCAGTGAGGCTTGTGCATTGTCTTCACCCCTGTGTAGATTTACATACTTCTTTAACCAACGCTTTTATCCAACACAACTTACAATATTTGAAATACAATTGGTTACATTTTATTTATTTTTCAAATTGGAGTGCTGGCTCATGGCCACACCATGTCAAAAGCAAGATTTGACCTAGAACTTCAGTATTTGGTTTCAAAATTCCATAACTTCAACCACTACACCACACTGCCTATCGTGTTGCTAGGTTTTGCTCCTCCACATCCAGGGGCACCACCACCACCGATTTTTTCACGCTTTCATAGCCGAAAATGACAGTGAAGAAGGAGTTTCCCCTATGGGATTCCATGTTCATTCATATAATGCAATATACTTTGATTAGGGGCTAGATAATTTAAACAATCAGGGGGCTTGCTGCAATAGTTCATATATATGTTTGCCAAAAAGACCTGGGGCTTTACACCTCCTTACGCCACTGTCCACATCCTCAAAGAGGTCGGAATTGTGTTAAGGGGACTGGTAGCTCTAAACTGGTCAAGTGACTGTGCTCAGAGACGGACTGGCATCCCATCCAAGTTGGGCAGCTGGCTTTCAGCCATCTCTGGCATGTTAGAATTTGTCACACTGTGACTTTAAGGTTGTTCCAACAAATAAATGACTGTTAAAATAACGTTTTATTGTTGAGCTCTCTATAGCATACAGTTAAATATTCATGCAATAATCTAAGGGAATCTGCCTGCATATATACTTTATACTGCCATTTGGCATTTCCTTACTACACAAAAAGGCAAGTCCTAATAGATGCCTTCTGTTTAACAGGTTGGGTTGTGGTGATGGCAGACAGTTAAGCAGTTAACTACTTCTGCACAGCCATGCATGCCAGGTGAGAACACAATTGATGCCATGGACTCCTCCAGCTGAGCTCTCAGTTCATCACAGGGCTGGATTTAGATATGGTGTGCCTTAACCTTTATGGGATGTGGCAGAGGCCCTATCTGGCAAGTGTTAATAGAGAACAAGGCTGGGTAACCCGCCAAGATGCATAATAGATTGAAATAATTTTAAAAATATGAAAGTAAAACTGTAACAACAGCAAAAAATTGAAATTTGGAAGGCTCTTCACACTCTGAGGTCATACATTGTTTTGCTTAGCTAAATCGAGGCCTTTCTCACTACCAGTCAGTGCCAAAGCCTACTTAGATAGATAGATAGATAGATAGATAGATAGATAGATAGATAGATAGATAGATAGATAGATAGATAGATAGATACCAATACCAACTAGGTTTTTCAAAGAAGTATCAGGCGTGCTAATTGATAATGTTCTTGACATAGTAAATTCGTCATTAGATACGGGGGTCTTCCCAGACTGTCTTAAGACTGCTGTAGTTAAACCCCTACTTAAGAAAGATAATCTTGACCCCTCGGCTCTTGAAAATTTTAGACCCATCTCTAACCTGCCTTTCTTAAGTAAAGTTCTGGAGAAGGCAGTCATTATGCAGTTAAATGACCACCTAAATAAACATGCTATTCTTGATAAATTTCAGTCGGGTTTTAGAACAAATCACAGCACAGAAACCGCACTCGTTAAAGTAGTAAATGATTTGCGAGTGAATGCAGACAGAGGCCATTTTTTATCTGTTCTCATCCTCTTAGATCTGAGTGTTGCATTTGACACCATTGATCATAATATTCTTAGAAATCGCCTTAGTCAATGGGTGGGCCTCTCTGGAAGTGTCTTAAATTGGTTTGGATCCTACCTGACAGGGAGAAAATTTTTTGTTAGTTGTGGGAATTACAACTCGAAGACACATGATATCCGATATGGTGTTCCACAAGGCTCTATCCTGGGTCCGCGGCTCTTCTCAATCTACATGCTTCCGTTAGGTCAGATTATCTCGGGGCACAACGTGAGCTACCACAGCTATGCTGATGACACACAGCTGTACTTATCAATAGCACCTGATGACCCCGTTTCTCTTGATTCACTAGCACAATGTCTGACTTGTATCTCAGAATGGATGAATAGTAACTTTCTCAAGTTAAATAAAGAAAACTGAAATCTTAGTGATTGGCAATAATGGATACAATGAGGCTATTAGAAATAAACTGGATACATTAAGATTAAAAGTCAAGACGGAGGTAAAAAGCTTAGGGGTGATTGTTGACTGTAATCTGAATTTTAAATCACATATTAATCAGATCATTAGGACAGCATTTTTTCACTTAAGAAACATAAGTAAAGTTAGACCTCTTATATCACTGAAAGATGCTGAGAAATTAGTTCACGCGTTTTTATTTCAGTCGACTAGATTACTGTAACGCGCTCTTCTCAGGACTACCCAAAAAAGACAAAAATCGTTTGCAACTAGTGCAGAATGCAGCTGCTAGAATCCTAACTAGGAAAAGAAAATCTGAACACATTTCTCCAGTTTTGATGTCACTACACTGGTTACCTGTGTCATTCAGGATTGACTTTAAAATTCTGCTTATGGTTTATAAAGCCTTAAATAATCTTGCCCCATCTTATATATCGGAATGTCTGACACCTTATATTCCAAATTGTAACCTCAGATCCTCAAATGAGTGTCTCCTTAGAATTCCAAGAACAAAACTTAAAAGAAGTGGTGAGGCGGCCTTCTGCTGCTATGCACCTAAAATCTGGAATAGCCTGCCAATAGGAATTCGCCAGGCTGATACAGTAGAGCACTTTAAAACACTGCTGAAAACACATTACTTTAACATGGCCTTTCTATAACTTCAATTTAACTTAATTTAACTTAATCCTGATACTCTGTATGTTCAATTTCCTCATAATAACTATTCATGGTGGCTCTAAAATCCGTACTGACCCCTACTCTCTTTTCTGTTTCTTTTTCCGGTTTCTTTGTGGTGGTGGCCTGTGCCACCTCCACCTACTCAAAGCTTCATGATGCTCAAACAATAATGGATGGATTAAAAGGCAGAACTCTACGTGACCATCATCTTCAAGTCCTTCCGTGAGAACCCTAAATCCAAAGAGGACTGTTTCATTTATGTTAGGTAGAATGCCCAGAGGGGACTGGACGGTCTCATGGTCTGGAATCCCTACAGATTTTATTTTTCTCCAGCCGTCTGGAGTTTTTTTGTTTTTTCTGTTCCCCCTGGCCATTGAACCTTACTTTTATTCGATGTTAATTAATGTTGATTTATTTTGTTTTCTTATTGTGTCTTTTATTTTTCTATTCTTTATTATGTAAAGCACTTTGAGCTACTGTTTGTATGAAAATGTGCTATATAAATAAATGTTGTTGTTGATAGATAGATAGATAGATAGATAGATAGATAGATAGATAGATAGATAGATAGATAGATAGATAGATAGAAGTTTATTTGTTCTTAGGGGGATATTTGGATTTTTAAAGAAAATATTTGTATAAATAAGTAAATAGAAACAAAAACCAAAGCAGAAAGCTTGTATACGGATAAATACGAAGCTTCTGTATAAGACTGCTGCTTGCATAGTTCCTGGAAGTGTGACATAAAGGACAGGAGTCTGTATGCATCGTGTTCAGAATTTAGAAAGCAAGCAGTCATATCCTGGTGACTTTGGGCACAGTGTGGGATCAAACATGGATGGTGTGTCAGTCCATTGCAAGGTGCACTCACACCCACTCTCAGATTAAATTAAACTGCATGAGTTTGGTATGTGAGTGTCATTCTCGTGAGAGTAGTTCTATCTTTTCCTAATTGCTAATTCCATCTGGTTTAAAAACTAGAGCACAGTTTCTCCTGGATTCTTGTGAATCTCCATCTGCAACGGCTGCATGCTTTAGACAGGCAACAAGAACCAAACTACGACTATCATGTATTAGCCTAAGCCACACTTCTGTGTCTCACCTGATGATAAGAAATCAAAGCCAGACATTTTATTCAGTGAGTTGTTCCATTTTAATGTTCCAATAGGATATTGCATGTTACATGTTTAGTAGCATAAAGAAAGCAAATATGATTATCAGTTTACTTGTCCTTGTGGCATATTTTGGTTATCATTGAACTTTTTACTAATGAAATGCTAAAAGATTTTTAAGTTACCACAAAGTAAAGTCACTTACTATAGCTACTATATTTCATAATTCATCAAAAATCAATTATTACTCGAGTGGGGCCATGTTTAAATCCTGGGCCAGATTTTGCACATCCTCTCTGTTTCTGCTGGGTTTTTTTAGGCATTTCAGTTTCCTTCCACAGCTAAAAGATATTCGGCTGACTGGCTGTGCTAATTTGTCTGTTATGTGTGTATCCTAGGTTAGAGTCTGCCATGTGTGTTTAGTTTAAAAATTACTTGTTGAGAAAATGCATTTTGAGGAAACATTTACCTAATTAAAACTTTGTGTAGCTTAGAGTCTTCAATTTCTCTTTGTCATCTTCTCCACCTTTCTTGCTGTTTTCTTGTACTTCTTTCCTTAAGATGTTGCCAAGTGTCCTCAGGATGTGATGTCATTAACATCCTAGAGCCACTTCTTAATGAATGAGTGATTTTAATGCTTCTTTCCAATTATAATGTCATTGGTAATTATTTAAAGGGGAGTTTAATTTATTGTTTTCACCTTATTTTAAAGATTGTGTTTGTCAGATTCCATCCATCAATGTTATATCCCACTTATCCAGTGACAGGGAGCTGGTACTTTCCCAACAGGACTGATTATAATGCTAAAGCCAGCACTGGGAGTGATGCCAGCCTATATAGCAAGGCACCATGTTTATGCACACAACCACACTAGCTTGTTGTGGAGCAAATCCACAAGTCTGCGGTTAACACATTTGATCCACTTTAAGTGTCAGGATAACCAAAGCATGAGCCTATCCTGGCAGCTGGACAAGGAGCTAGTGCGTTGCATCCTTGCGCACAGAGCATCAGAGTTTAACTTACCCTTATATTGTTCTCAAATGTTTGGAGAAAACTAGTAAAACTTCAGTTAATTCATGAATTAATGAAATAAAACAATAATAAAATTGATAGGAGACATAATTGCAGCTGCTTCATGCATCTAACATCTTAAATTTAAATTCCTTACCAGGATCCTGTCCCTGTGACGTTTGTACGTTCTCCCCGTGTTCTTGTGGCTTTTCCTTCTTGTACTCAGTTGTTCCTTCTTCTTCCCAAACACATGCAGATTGAGTTAAATGGCAATTTTAAACCCACTACATCCATGACTAGGCCTAACAATGGAGTGATATTCAGTCCATGACTGTTTCCTGCCTTATGCCAGGTGCTGCCAGTATAGGCTTTGGCACTCAAAGATCCTGAACTGTATTAACTGATTGAAGTATGTTGGATTATGTATTAATAAAAATGTTCCAATAATGACGTGACAATTTCTTCTAGGTATGAGGGTGACATCTAGTGTTGAAAAACAGTACTGTCATGCAAATTGTTGGATTTTCTATTCTCCTCATAATCTTTCAGATTAAGTTTTATCATCCATTTAATTTTAATGCTAAAACATCATGAAAGTGTTTGCTAATCAGCAGTATCATGGTTTGTCAGTAAGACTTTTCCACGAACACAAAATGGAAAAACAAGTCTAAATTATAGCAAGTAGGCTTTTTAGAATTATTTTAAACAGTAGTCATCGGGTACACACCCAATGAATGGCCACCTTCGTAAGTATACCTGCTTTATATTGTGTCATTGCATACATTTAAATGGTCAGGTCACAGACTCAAGAAGTGGAGCATGAGAATGCTGACTCCAGTCAACTCTAATGTGACCTGACATTGTTGTAAATCAGTTTATGATGTGATGTCTGCTTCCAATTGTTCATTATGTTCCATCCCATGGATTGAGATCTGTTGACTGTGTCCAGCATGGAGCATCAGCTGCACAGATGGACCAGAAAATCACATTATAGAAACATCACTCCATTCCCAGTGCCTCCTCAAAGTCACAACAGAAAAAAAATAAAATAACACAAATTAAGTAAAGCCTACTTTGCCCAAAGTTGAACCCACTGTCTTGTTTCTGAGTCATTTGGGACAGACAGTCTTACCTTTGTGATGTGTTGTTTCACATTATCAAACAAGTAGACCGGTTTATTGCTGACTCAAAGAAATGGCCTGAAGGTCAGGTTTTGGGACTCAAAACACATCCCAGACCGGTAGGCTACCACCCTCAACCTAAATAGTTCACATTCAGCAGAAGGGATTCATGAACTGATGAGGTGTTTGTCATACTGTGGGTGTCCTTTAACCATGAATCATCAACAGGGATTCATAAGACCTTGTGGTATTTTTCCTTCAGCCCTCTGGTGCTTGTAGTACTTACAATAACTCATTGCAGCCTTACCATTTTGTTTTTGCTAACAGGAGTGGATATTAGTCTGGTAGCTAAAATCCATCCATGTCAGATTGTGGATGCTGACATGGCTCTGCACAATATTTCTACGTCCTCAAGAAGAGGTTTGTTTCCAATTAAATTACTGTTACTGTGTGAGTATTTTTGGAGGTAGTGACTGATTCTCAATGCAGCTGCTTTTTGGGATACAGTCCAAGCAGAGCTGCTGTTCCTGATCTCCTGCGGTCAATACGCCTTCTGCCCACTGAAGTGCCAAGTTCAAAGGGTCTTATATATTCTATTTTTGACTTTTACACACGATTCCTTGGTCCAGCTGATGTGATGTAGTAACATGGGGAGAGCTATTTACAGGTGCTGGTCATAAAATTAGAATATCATGACAAATTGATTTATTTCAGTAATTCCATTCAAAAAGTGAAACTTGTATATTAGATTCATTCATTACACACAGACTGTATTTCAAATGTTTATTTCTTTTAATTTTGATGATTATAACTGACAACTAATGAAAGTCCCAAATTCAGTATCTCGGAAAATTAGAATATCAATTAAGACCAATGCGAAAAAAAGGATTTTTAGAAATGTTGGCCAACTGAAAGGTATGAACATGAAAAGTATGAGCATCTACAGCACTCAATATTTAGTTGGGGCTCCTTTGGCCTGGATTACTGCAGCAATGCGGTGTGGCATGGAGTCGATCAGTCTGTGGCACTGCTCAGGTGTTATGAGAGCCCATGTTGCTCTGATAGTGGCCTTCAGCTCTTCTGAATTGTTGGGTCTGGCGTATTGCATCTTCCTCTTCACAATACCCCATAGATTTTCTATGGGGTTAAGGTCAGGCGAGTTTGCTCACCAATCAAGAACAGGGATACCATGGTCCTTAAACCAGGTACTGGTAGCTTTGGCACTGTGTGCAGGTGCCAGGTCCTGTTGGAAAATGAAATCTGCATCTCCATAAAGTTCATCAGCAGCAGGAAGCATGAAGTGCTCTAAAACTTCCTGGTAGACGGCTGCGTTGACCTTGGACCTCAGAAAACACAATGGATCAACACCAGCAGATGACATGGCACCCCAAACCATCACTGACTGTGGAAACTTTACACTGGACCTCAAGCAACATGGATTCTGTGCCTCTCCACTCTTCCTTCAGACTCTGGGACCTTGATTTCCAAAGGAAATGCAAAATTTACTTTCATCAGAGAACATAACTTTGGACCACACAGCAGCAGTCCAGTCGAGACGCTTCTGACCCTGTCTCTTGTTCAAGAGTGGCTTGACACAAGGAATGCGACAGCTGAAACCCATGTCTTGCATACGTCTCTGTGTGGTGGTTCTTGAAGCACTGACTCCAGCTGCAGTCCACTCTTTGTGAATCTCCCCCACAGTTTTGAATGGGTTTTGTTTCACAATCCTCTCCAGGGTGTGGTTATCCTATTGCTTGTACACTTTTTTCTACGACATATTGTCCTTCTTTCGCCTCTCTATTAATGTGCTTGGACACAGAGCAATGTGAACAGCCAGCCTCTTTAGCAATGACCTTTTGTGTCTTGCCCTCCTTGTGCAAGGTGTCAATGGTCGTCTTTTGGACAACTGTCAAGTCAGCAGTCTTCCCCATGATTGTGTAGCCTACAGAACTAGACTGAGAGACCATTTAAAGGCTTTAGCAGGTGTTTTGAGTTAATTAGCTGATTAGAGTGTGGCACCAGGTGTCTTCAATACTGAACCTTTTCACAATATTCTAATTTTACGACATACTGAATTTGGGACTTTCATTAGTTGTCAGTTATAATCATCAAAATTAAAAGAAATAAACATTTGAAATACATCAGTCTGTGTGTAATGAATGAATCTAATATACAAGTTTCACTTTTTGAATGGAATTACTGAAATAAATCAACTTTGTCATGATATTCTAATTTTATGACCAGCACCTGTACAACTGGTTTCAAGAGAGCATTTCATTGAGCTCAGTTTTTTTTTATTGATTTTAATAAGAAACAGATAACATTCCATACAGTCAAGTCACAATTTAACAAATCAAAACAAAACAAAATTCAACCCCCACCCAAGAGAAAGAGAGAGGAGGTAGCAACTGAAAAGGAACAAGAAAAAAGAATATCCTTTCCCCCCCCCCAATACAGATGCTTATTCTAAAATGTTATTGATTAGATTCTGTCATATTTTTAAAACGTTTTGAACAAATCCTGTAAGTGAGAATTTGATTTTTTCCAATTTCAAAAGTATAGAACAGTGCTTCCCAAACTCTGTCCTGGGGACCCCCTGTGGCTGCAGGTTTTTGTTCCAACCACATTCCTAATCAGTGACAACGCATGATAGCACTGATCTCATTTAATTAGCTGGTATTATTTTTATTTTTTATTTGACATTCAGAAGAGCATAGCAGCATGATTTTTACATTTATAAGACATTTATAAATATTTCTGCTTTTGCTATAGATTTAAATGCTTAACTTTCTTAATGTTGATTTCATTATACTTTGCCCTTTCTTTGTGCAGCTTTTCCCCCTTTATTGTATCTTAATAATGACAACTTAAAACGAGCAGATCAGACACTCAGGCAAACAACACTGAAGAATCAAAGGCTGCAACTACTTTAGCGTCAGACCCACTAATTAGTAAATAATGGATTAATTAAACAATTAGAACACCTTGAAAAGTAGATTGACAATCAAGATGAAAATACTGTTAAAAAGAAAAAGAATACATTATTTCTATATTACTGTTTGGTACATTTTAATATATGTTTTTAGCAAACTTAGTTTTCGAATTTCTATATTGTTCCCTAAACACAGAACTTCGGAACTATCAGTTCACTTAATTGGCCCAGGATTTCAATTAAAAACAGAAGCTGGTTGGAACAAAAACCTGCAGCCACAGGGGGTCCCCCAGGACCGAGTTTGGGAAACACTGCTATAGAACATCAGTTACCCAATGACTTAAGGGTGGTGGGTAGGACTCTTCCAGTTGAGAAAGATAAGTCTATGTGCTAGTAGTGTAGTAAAGGAAGTTACAGTTTGCTTGTCCTTCTCCACTTTAAGGTCATCTGGGAGCTCACCAAACACAGCTGTTAGTGGGTTAGGAGGGATTGTGACACCAAAGCTGTCTGACAGGCATTGCAAAGATTTTAGTCCAAAATGTTAATTTGGTGCACGCCCAAAACATGTGGCCTAGTGAAGCTGGAGATCGATTACAACGTTCACAGGTGGAATTTTGCCCTGGAAACATTTTGGACAATTTTAAATTAGATAGATGTGCTCGATAAAAGATTTTAAGTTGACTGAATGCTTTGCACATACAGAGCTCGAGTGTATTATGTGCATGGCTGCCTTCAACTCCTTTTCTGAAATATTGAGTGACAGATCCTTTCCGCAATGTACTCTAGGTTCTTTGAAAGGAAGAGAATTTAAAATGTTTTTATAAATTGCAGAGATGCTCAAGACTGATCAATAATTCTTCTGGAATAGAACAAGGTGGAAGGTGAGGAGAATTGGATAGGTTCTGTTTAGCAAAGTTTCTAGCTTGAAAGTAGTGGAAAAATTGTGTTGGTGAGAAGTTGTATTTGAAGTGTAATTGTCCATAGGATGCAAAGCAAGCAATACTAAACACCAAAATATAAAATGGGGCAAATAATACAAAAGGACAAGTGATATAAAATCAACGAAATATAAAACTAGCCTCGGTAGTGTGAGAAAAGGCTGGCAAGCTCAATGTTCCAGTGGCCCCCTGGCACTTGCAAAATCCTTAAACCGTGGGGCAGATGGCAGCCTTATGAGCAGCACACCTGCATAAGTGGGAGGCAGCGCCTTCTTGGGCTAAACATAAGCAGGGAAAATCAGAGCATTCGAGAACCAAGAGAAACATCAACACTGCACAATTAACAAAGAGGAGAATCAATTAAAATGAAGCAAGAAAAGTTAACACAACATTCACAAAAACAATCAAACAATTTACGAAGAAAAATGAACAGACAATAATGGACAAAACTCTGCGTAGAGGGGACTGGCAAAATCTTGACACTTTAACGAATCTTTAATTGCCACTGCCAACCTTCTTCCTGGTCTGATGATGATCTGTTCCCTTTATTCTGGTCATCTGTCAAGTGACTTCGTCAACTGCATCTGCAGATTCAGCTCATTTTCATGTTGACTTGTATATTAAACTTTTTGTTACTGTAGTTTCCATATTGCTGTGTTTGGCTGGTGACCCTTCATCGTCCAAGATGGCTGCGATTTTGTGGCTACCAGCTGTTTAGTATTAATTAGTGGGTATAATTGCAGGGGTGCTTTCCCGCATATATAAAATGAGTCTTGGATCACTGTTCAGACTGTCAGCTCTTCTGACCCTTTTTTTACTAAAACAAACTCCATCATTTTAGCTTTGTTACATCTCAACCAGGGTTCCTCTCCAGACTGGAATTTAAATTCTTGTCTTATGTTGTTTTGCTCAACGTTAAGGTTATGTAAATGTGGCTTTTGTTTATTGCTTTGTTTGTTTTCTATGCCTGTGAAATGTTTCATGTGTTTTGTGGGTGGCATCCCCGCTAGAGACTGAATTCCACCCTATAAAACTGGAGGGTCTTTCACAACTCCTGACAATTTATTTTGAATACACATAGGAGTGGTGAGTTCTTGTTCTTTTTGTGAATTTCACATGCTTAATGCTTTTCTGGGTTTTTGACGTTTCACTCTGTATTTCAGCTATTCATGTGATTGCATATTGGCACTTGTGTCCCTTGCTGGCAACTCCTGTTTGCTCTATGGAATTCACTGATTAACATAGCCTTTGAAAATAAATATTTCATTAAGATTACACATGGCCTTTTTTGTATCTAGCCAGGATTTTTCCTTGGATTTCCCCTCTAGTGGGTATTTTCAGAAGTGCTTCAAGACCCCCAGTCATAACAGCTACTCTTTTAGCTATTACCACCGTGTTATTATGATTTTACATGCCTCGGGTTGGTCCCTCAGAGTGTGTTTTTGATTCCTTTTTCAACTGGTTTTCTCACTCTTTAAGAACTAGCAAATATTAGGTAAACACACCCATATACCCCATGGGGAAAAGTAAAGAAAATAGACTCTTACTTATTAATCTGTGAAGATTTCATTGTTGTTTTTTCATGTTAGTGATTTGGCCGGTCATATAATTTTCATATTATGTGTCATTTTCTTCTTTGTGTGTCCTGTCAACATTTCCTTGAAAAAGTACACATTTTTTTTTTTTTTTTTTGTGCGAGTCTGTGTGATAACAGATTTCAGGTTAGGGAAGATAATAATTCTTTGCATTTATATAGCACTTTTCTCACTACTCAAAGCGCTTAGCAATTGCAGGTTAAGGGCCTTGCTCAAGAGCCCAACAAAGCAGAGTCCCTTTATGGATTGATCTCATAAAGGTAACTCCCTGGCATAATCCCAGGCACTTTCATACATGAATTCAGTATTTTCATGTCACACTAATTCCAGCCCTTGGATTTTTAAAACAACCCATGTCTGTAAAGCCACCTCTTCAGCTTTCATAACCAACCAGTTCTTAATGCCATTCATACATCATCTTGCTTGTGCTGCATGTGTCTTCTTTGTCAGACAGTGGTTTGTCAAATCTGATTTAAAGAATGTGATTAACCATCCTAGTATAGACTCTCCGACAGACAGGAGAATCTCTACTGTCTGGGCTTGAACTAGGGAACCCATTCCCAGGAATTCGGGAATCCCGCATATCATTCCCAGGAATCCCGGGCTCCCAGGGCCGACACAGTGCACGGGCATCTCGCATGTGAACGGTTTTAGAACCACCAACAATTATTTTTAATAAAACTACTGCGATATGTTGACACCAATAAAAGACTAACCTTATCTACAAGCAGTTCACGCCGTCATATAAGTACATGTATCTAGTTCAGGGGTGCCCACACTTTTTCGGCTTGCGAGCTACTTTTAAAATGACCTTAGAAATGCTATATTACATATATTATATATAAAATCATTGGCATTCGTAGTCTGAACCACAATCTGATTGTATGGGTGCATGTGGGATAACCAGTGTGTTAGAAGGAAAGAGATCTCGGACTGGCCACCCTATATGTCAATCAAGTGGCAAATGCCATATGAGACTAACATATAAAAAATCATTTTTTTGAATGCAACGCGATCTACCTAATCAGATACTGATACACTTGTTCAAAACAATGCCTGCACTTGCCGTTGCTCTGAATCACCACCATTTCAGCTTTTACTGATGCATCCAGTTTCTTGGCATTATTCTGTGATGGCAAGTTTCTTGGCACAGATAATGACGATGCAACAGACTGACGCGTTGCAATTTCAAGTTGCTGTTCAAAGCTGTTGTCTGACAGACATCAATGAAGTCTTCAGTTTTCAACTGTAACTCTTATTTCTTGATCGATTTTTACACTTTTACACGCAATATATTTGAGCTTGGCCGTTCCTGGTTTACCAGGAATTACAGCAGTTTCATTCCCGGGAATGCGGGAATGAAAAATGTCTGGGAATCCCGGACTCCCGATAATCGGGATTCCCTAGCTTGAACATCATCAATGCTTGGCTTATTTGTACATAAGATGGCATTTTTACAATATTATCATATCGGGGACTGAGTTGCACTTGGAGAACTATTCTCACTGTCTTTGTCTCCATTTTCATGAGACTGCCACCATTTTTATTCAGCACACCTTCCTCCTTAAGGTGGTTCTTTTCTTTGCCGTTCATCTTAGTTGTAATTTACAAACCAGATTCCCAGGATTTTTCCAATGCAATCTTTACAAGTCATGCCTAAGGTGGCATTTAAACCTGGCTGTTTAGAGTGGAGCTATAACAGTGCTAACCATGGTGTCATTGTGCCACCCTCCTTCTCACCACATCTTGAATTCCGGATCCAACATGGAGCACTCTCTATGGGCCTCTCCCACATTATGTATTGCTGTCATTCTGACACTGTGGGGAACCTCTGAGAAGGCACTTTCACAAGTCTGTGTCTAATACAAGAGGAAACATATTTAAAGTAGTGATGAAGCAGACTACAAGGCCAGAGAATGTGAGTGAGCAACTTAAAACCAAATAATTAAATAATATAATTGGGAATGTGAAAAACACAAAGAAAGTAGACTGGTGGCAAAGAAATCTGAAACTACCATTCAGCATATGCGACTTTTCATAAGGACAAAAGAAAAATGTCATTTTAATCCGGCCTCATTGATTTAGTAGTCTTTTGTAAAGACCAGTCTGGCACATTTTTGTA